>NC_088981.1:28577132-29187132 GCF_963932015.1 Anas acuta
GCCTCCCTGAGACCCCAGACTTCAGGGAAGTTTGCCTTCTGATCCCAGTTCCAGCTCTGTGACTCAAGCTTCGCTCTCCAGATCTGCAATCTATCTTCCCATTTAACTCTAACTAGGACAATTTCTGAGTCCTATATGAGTCATCGGTAGGTTTTATATAGAAACCAAAGAAGGTTCTTCCAGTCTCTCAGTAAGATATTCCGTGCTGCCAGGGAAGCACTTTTGGTTGTTCTGACAAGCAATTGTAACTGCTCTGAATTGCCAGAAATACTGTCTGAAGAGCAAAAGGATCACTTTGCCATCTAAATCCAAAAGGGTTTATGATACAATCTTTGTATCGCCTCAGTGTGTTGATCCCACCTTGCGATAGCAGATATTAGGCTTTGCAAACTGGCCAGATCCCAGTGGGTATAATTTTCAGGCTGGCTAATTTGCCGGGCTCGAGTGATGCCACTCGGGGGCTCTGAGCCAGCTGAGGGGAGGGGGCGGCGTGTGACACATGGGAAGGGGTCTGAGTCAGGGCTCCTGAGAGCAAGGACCTCCTTCCTGCTGCTGGAAAGCGCTCCTCGCAAGCCCGGTCCCATCGCTGACGGCCACCTACCCCGCAGTTAGGTCCTGTCCTTTCTCAGCTGAGACAGGAGGGACAGGTGGCCTGTGCCGGAAGCAGTGGCTGCGACACAGGAGCAGGGGGGAGATCCTGGTAGAGAGCCCAGAGCTGCAATGTGACGAACAGGAGGCCAGGTATTAACAGGTGGGTGAGAAGACAGGGGCTGGCTGGCTGCGCGGGGAAGGGGCCGTTTCGAAAGCAACGCAGCAAGGATCACAGGGAGAGCGTGCGCGGCGGGGAGGGCATATTTTGAAGAGGAGGAGGAAGGAGCTGTTTTGGAATTGGGTGCAAAGCCATTTGTTTGGAGGGATGCCAGGGTAACAGTAGGTGCCCAGAACAAACGCGCACAGCCGTCCTCGCACCCGGCGCCCGCATGCTCGTCCTTCGCAGTACCTAAGTAGGTCAGCCCGCTTCTTCAACCTTTCCTCTTCCCTTTCACACTTGCTCTCTTTGTGGGAGGTGGCGGTGGCGGTAGCAGAGGGGCTACACCCGTTTTCACTGATTTCCAACACTGTCTACGTGTGAACAAGAGAAGCAGAGAGAAGCTAAAGCTGCTTTCTTATTAACAGCTGGTGACAGTCCCTTTGCACAGTGCATGTCGCATTTCTTAGCCGAGGTAGAAAGGAGAGAAAGAGGAAAGCAGTTATTTAAAGTTTAGCATTACAGATGAATTACAAGGATATTCTGAGGCTCACAGTCCCCCCCAGCGATTCTGCAAGCCCTGAGGCTGGCCTCGCCACACCTTTGCAAGCAACTATTTTAGGCAAGTGCGCTCATTGGGTTTGGGAGGATGAGTGCTCCAAGTAATTCTGGGATGCAGGTTTCGCACCACAGGATGCCAGCGGGATCCAGTGAAGGTTATGGACCGTCTAGCCTGAACTCCATCTGTGCCCTGAAGTTTCCTCTTGGCTGGGCACCGCTGAAGGACCAGAAGCAGCCAGTAGGAAGCAGTAGGCACAGGGACTCATGGGGAATTTAAGCCATCTGAACATGGCATGCAGTTTTTAAGACAACATTTTTTTAAACACTGTGAACATATTGCACCCAATTATAATTGCGTTATGTGCTCCACACCGTGCTATCAGTGCATGCCTCCTCGTTGCTACAGAGGGGCAAATCTGACATACATACAACAAGTGTGCCGTTTTCTCCTGTGCATCTTTTCCCATTGTGCTTATCACGATAGGATTTGCATGCCTCCCAGTAGGGCACTGAGCTATGCGGAGAACATCTGCCACGTGCTATTTGTTCTGTCCTCCTCTCCCAAGGAAGGAGGTGAGTGTAGTGGAACATCTTGTTTTTGCAGTGCATTTGGTCGACTTTTGCTTTTCCTGCATGTGGAGCTATGTATTTGCGTTAGCAAAAGGGCACAAAAATGTGTCCTGCAGTTGGAAATGCCTTTATTTCAGTAAGGAGAATTATGGCTAATTAAGTCAAATTAAAAAGGGAAGAGAGAGTTGATTTTCTTTATTCTCAGCATACTCTGTTTGACAAATGGGTCTTAACCACAGATGACAGTATTAAGCTTCAGCCTCTCAGACAAGGAAATCTTGGCTTCTATTCCCTCTGCCCATTTGTCTATGATAAATTTAAAGACACATGTTCTCCCTTCCTGGACAAACACTCTTTGACTCCTTTTTTTTTTTTTTAACCCAACATTAAAATACATTTGGAATCTTTTTATATGTGTCCTTTTTTCCTTTCTTTGAATGGGCAGCCCTTTACAAAATACTCTGCAATGCCTCAAGAAGCCCTCTGTGGACTTTGTTGAACAATAACATTGGCTCTGGGTTCATCTCTGTTTCATGGCAGTTTGGATCGGCACCTGATTGAGTGCCAGAGGCAATTCTGAAGCCTAGAAGCGTGCCCTACATGCACTTCTATCTCTAGGGCTTTGAGTATTTTCACCCTAGCATTATGTTGGGGGTTATTAACAATCCTTAATCAAGCAAATAATTAGTATTATTAAAACAATAATTCTTGTACTCCACAGGGAACTGGAACGTGGAGTAGACTGACTTTTCAAGACTGAAGACAAAAACTGTATTTTAGCCAGAAACTGAAATGTCATTTCTTGAGCCCAGAGTCAATGTCCTGTGCACTGGATGTGTGTTTTTTCAGCTTTTACAATCTGATATTCTTTTATTGAAGACAGCTTTTCAGAGATTTTCTTACCATCAGTACAAAAACAAAGACGTACCCAAGTGTTGCTGTTAATAGTAAGTCAATTCATGCTTTTTCTATGTATATTTTGAGATGACATTATTTACAATAAAGGGTCAGAGTGAGCCTTTCTTTTCTTTAAGCTGGAGCAAAATGCTCAGTTTCTCACAATCTCTGCAATTGCCTGCCATGAGCTCTGTCTTAGAGGTTGCAACCTATCAGTTACAGACTCTCATCCTGTACTTGCTGCTTTGGTATTATGACAAGAAGCAAACAGATTCGCAAAAACATTACAGGAAGCAAATAGTGCTTTTAATGTTGGAGAAGAGCCAGCCCAACAAAATGAAGCCCGAGACTTCCCTGACCTCCAGCACGACACTCAGACGACAGTCAGGATCCAGCCTGCAGAGACTGGGGCTGCATACGGTGCACATTTGGTAATGCCCTTTTCCACACTTTGGGGACATTTGTTGGCACGATCTGTGTCATATCTCCAAGGTTCAATATGAAGTGTAGCATTTCTGTGTGCTCAACACCCCTTACAAGTTTTCTTTTAATGTTAAAGTGATTTTAGTGAAAGAAAAAATACAATGCTAACAAAAAAATACACTGAAATGTCAGGGCAGGGGCAGTATAAAACCCATCATACAGTTCACAGGAATTTCATGGATTTATTCATGGATTTACCTAAAGGAAACGAAGAGCATGACAAAGGTGTTCACTGTATAGGTAGAACCTCTTTTGCAGGAGTGGGGCGTCCCACCTTCCTCCAGGCAGGCTTGTGGGGGCACTGAGGGCACCTCTCCCCCCTTTCCTAAGACATTTCTGGGCTTTTGGGCTCATGCAGGGCTGTGCCCTGCCTGCCTCAGCCACCAGAGTCAGCCCTAATGCCCCTGCTGGGGCACTGAGGATGAACCCATGTAAACCCTGTACCTGTTGGCCACCCCATGCTGGCCTCACTAGGACTGCCTGGCGGCAATGGAGGGGTGGCAACAGCCTCCCATGCCAACCCCCTGCCTTCTTGGGCCAGGACTTTGATAACAGACCCTGCCTTGCCAACACCAGGCCTGGCGCTGCCCCAGGAGGCACCCCAGGGCCCTGCCCAGCCATGCAGCCAGCCCTGGCACCCACCATGGCCGCAGCCTGCCCCTTGAGGGTGAGCACCGGCCCCTGCGCTTCTGGAGAGCTGGCTGGTGTAAAGTCCCCCACCCCGCACACCACCCCACACCCCTCGGCAACAACACTTGTTTGTCTCAAATACAGGTTTTTTCCTTGGGCTGCCACAGATTTTCCAGCTCGGTGGCCAGCCAACGGCCGGTGAGGAAGGTTTGTTATCGCCCCTGAGAAACGCCGTCTTCCAGGGCCGGCCGGGCCTTGCTCGCGAGGGAGGCAGGCAGCAGCGCCGTGTAAAATGCCAAACAACCCTAATTGTTTTCCTCGGTTGCCAGGGTAGGAATTAACGTTGTCCCCGGCGGAGCACAAGGACTCCCTGTGATAGGAGCAGGGACAATGGGAAGGTATGTTTTCGTGACCCACTGCAGGAAATCCTGTGCGTCTTGCAGGGGAACGCAGCGCTTTCCTGCGCTGTCTGTGGCTGAGCCCCGGCTCCGGGGGCCCGCAGCAGCTGGGTTTGAAGCAGCCCACGACAAACCCCTGCTAAGTTTTAACAGAGAGCACTTTATTAGGTGCCCACGCAGCCCCAGGCGCTGGGGGTGGTGTGTGGTGCTGTGCGGTGGTCGGCTGGGCTGCCCTGCCTCAGGGACTGAGGGGTGGCAGGGACATCCTAAAACAAAGCTGAGCTTCTCAGCTAGTGTCTGTTGTAGGGACAGCTCTGGGCTGTAGCACTCAGAAACGCCATCAATACGGCTGGGACAGACACACAGAAACTGTCTGTTTTGAGTTTGGGGTTTTTTTTGAGCAGTGTGGTTAATACAGTAACTCAGACGAGACAGCGTTGCACGACTGCTTTTGAATAAAAAGCATGGGCTGCGTATCCCCGCCTCGTGCCCCAGTGGAAATCACACTGATAATTTAAACACAGCTGTCCTGCTGTGCATTTGTGTCTGTGGCCCTCAAGGATGGTGACACGCCGCAATAGCTGTGGCTGTCTCAGAACAGAAATAATAAGAGAAACATCTGTCTCCCTGTTTCTGCTCCCCCGGCCCCTACAAACAGCACTTCTGAGCCCTGCTCTAGATGTGGGATGTGCTCCCAGAGAAACAGAGATACCTGGATCATCTTCGTTATCTGTCCTGGCTGACGCTAAATGGGCTACTTCCACTGAGCATTACTGCTGCTGTTGATTAACCATTTAAAAAAAAAAAAAAAGAAACAATTCAGAAAGTGACGCATTACTTCTGCCTGTGGACAGAGGGAACAGCTGAAACGTGGGAGTCCAGACTACAGCTGTGTGACTACAGCTTTAAAAAAAATGCATATTTTAGTGAATAAAAACTTCTGATTCCCTCTGCTGGCATTATAAACCTTATTTACTTACTAAAGTGGTGAAACCTGAGATTGTAGTCACAATAATATCTGTGAAAGGAAAAGAAAGACAATGAAGAGAAGCCGCTACCTCTTCAGAACTGGGGGGTGTTAAAACCACAGCAGTTACCCTGCTCGGCCTTTCCCACAGACCTCTTTCATTCACCCCGTCCATGTATCTATATTGTCTCCTTTTGTCTTTGTCATGACTTAGGGTCCTATCACGCGAAGCAGCCTAACTGCCACAGACACTTGCATCCATCAGGGGAATGGGATCATTGCTAGGAAATAAATATTCATCCAGATAAATTAGCAGCAGAAGGGCTTCTGCAGCCGTTTGGAAAAGCCTCACACTCTAAGACCTATCAAATGTTTAGGGAATGTGTGCGGATAATTTCTGAACAGGAAAAAGAAAAAAAAAAAAAAAAAAAAAAAAAAAAAAAAAAAAAAACTGATTTCTTCCTATGAGGCAACACACAATGACAATGCCATTAAGGTTATGTGACACATCCATCAGAGAAAATGATTAGCCAAGATTCCAAATAACCTGTTTACAGTCAAGTCATAGGCAGCATTTTTAAGTGTTTCTTTTTTTCTTGCCCTAATTCCTTGCCAGGCAGCTATGAATGGGAGCATACCCATGAACTTGGTGCACCCTGTGTGCAAAATTCATGCTGAGAGTAGAAGGATGCATTTATTAGAAAATTCATTTGCAAAAGCTGATCAGGCTGGCTGGAAGCCTCACTGCACCTTTCCCCTTTTCTTTCCCCTTCAGAACAGCTACAGGAAGAGCAACATCTCCTGGAAACATTTGTGCTGGAATCGTGTGATACCTTGCACTTCCAAAATAACCTCCCTTACACAAACGCCAATGATGGGTACACGCCGTTAGAGCATGAGGACACCTCCTTCTCTACATGCTGTCTCCCAGCAGCAGTGCAACAAGGCAGCTACCACAAGCATAAGCCTACCATTAATCTGTGGATCAGGGACACACACAGACACAGGCTGCTAGAGAAGTGTGTATGTTTGTGGAACCCCATGTAAACAGCTCCATAAAACAGACGTGATGCACCATGTGCCTGCTGGTGGACCTAAAAATGGGAAATGTTCACCCTATCCCCAGTGGGGCTGGCTTCTGGTCCCATGGTCAGTGCAGAAGGAAAGGTTTTAAACCTTTAGGCTTTAAGCCTGGTAAAGAAGGTTTAAATTAAATTAGGCTTTAAACCTGGTTCACAGCATCTAGAGAGTGAGGGCACACAGAAAGCAGGACTTTCCTCAAGCATTTCCACCAGCATTGCATATAGGGCTGCATCCCTTGGCATGTCAGCAGCTAACCATCTACCTCTCGGCTGCTCCTTCCCACTGATGCTGCACCTATCCCTGTACCCAGGAGATGAGGTGCCTCTGGAAATAAATGTTAGCATAGACAACATGCCTTTGGTGGTACATGATGTGATATAACTCCAAATACAGAGAGATTTTGTTATTTGACTTTTTGCCCCCCATCTGGCAGTTCATCCCCTCTCTGCATCTCCTGACCTGCTCTCTTTCCTCATCTGTGCTTTTGTCCTCCTCACTATGGGTCTTTCCTCGGCCCCACTGCCCTTGCCCTCCCTTTCCCCTCTCTGTTTGTCTGACGCCTTCTTAGGTCCCATCGCCTTTTCCCAGAGTGTGCTCCTGGTGCTTGGAAAATTAGAATAAAAACTGTGATCTCAATGGTAAAAGAAAGCAAAGAGTTGCAACAAGCAACTCTTCTTCTTGGGAGCAGATGACCACTGACTCATTCCCAGGGCATTTGCAATGACAACAGGCATCTTCTCCTGCCTTCGCTGTTGCTGCTGTTGTGTTCATTACAGCAATGCTTACCAGCCAGTGGAGAATGGGGCCCCCTTATGCCTCGTGCTGCATAAATCATTTTCTTTAGCCTGGGAAAAGAAGGAGGAAAAAAAACACAAAACCAACAAATAAAGAAGATGAATACGTGATTCAAGGATTTACTGCTCAGATTGCTTTGGGGGTCTTTTATTCCTTACCCTTTCCTTTGTTTCTGTCCCAGGCTGTCTTTCCTGCTGGCCTAGCCCTTCACCCCACCCCATCACTCTTGCTCCTGTCTGGCTGCCCCCGTCTGATTTACCTTCCATTTCACTTTGTCCCCTCCTTTGTCCACCCAAATGCTTCTCTTGCTGTCACTTACTCCCTTTCCTGTGTGGCCAGATCTCCTGGTTGCCTTCTCCATTCTGTGATACTGGGTTGCTTTTCATCACCTTGCTGGTGGAATCAAGAGATGCAAAATATTCAGTGTGAGGTAGACACTGAATGGTTAAAACTTGGCAAAGTTATAGAAAACCGAAAACAGGCTCTCATAGCAGAAAGTGTCAGGTACCACCAGCTCCAGCTAAATTAAATTCTGTCCCTGTAGTGTGTATGCACAGAGACATTTATATTCATATTTTTAACAGCCTTCTAAACTCTGCAGTTCACTGACAAACCCTTCATGAAGCTATCATTCCTTTTTTAACACCTGAACTTTAAAATGTCACATATAGCATTTAAAAGGACAGGCAAATAACCAAGGAAACATCCTAGCATGCATTTTGCTTCCTCTCCTTATGGTTGATCTAAAGTCCATGGAAATCAATGGCAGTCTTTCCATCTAGTTCAGCAGAGTTTGCACCCCGTAAGTTGGTTCCTTCTAAAATTCCAGAGGAAAAAGCCCCCTCATAAACATGGTGAATTTTTTATATTTTTTAGTTTCTTTTTACTCATATATCTTGCAAGACTGATGTGCTGTCAAATGATCTTTTCAGTGCTAAATATATACCATTAACTACTAATAAAATTATATATATATATATATAAAAAAAAAAAAGCTTTAAAAATTCAGCTCTTTTTGGCATCTGTACAGAGCATTCCACTTGATCTCACAAGATGTATGGTTTGCACTAGGATTGCAGTCACAGTTTTCTTGTTAAAGCTGTCAACCATTCAAGTGTCTATCTTTACAATGCAATTCAAACCTTGGTTAGGAAAATAGGCATTTTTACTTGAACTAGGATATTAAGATCATTTGCCAGCCCTTTTCTGCATCAATTTGCAAGCTACAGCTCCTGTTAAGACTACATTGCAACATGAAAATAAGGAAGGGAAGAAGCTGATCTCTTCTGTTTGAGATACACCCAGTGGCAGAAATTTTGTGGACAATAAATGCTTTCTTAAACATGCTATTTCATAGAAAAATATTGTGTTAGAACAACTTATGAGGCAAAACTTCACTGTCTCATCTTGTTAGAGTTACAAAGGTAACACCAGGACAGAACATAGCCTTTTGACTCTCTTAAAATCAGCAGAGAAATTCTCCTGAACATCACATTTGCCACAGCATTGCATTGGTATCTCATTGGACTCATTAGCTGATATTTGCTAATGGCATGGGAGAGATGGTATCAAGTTTATGGTTGTCTTCTTGTGAAAACTGATCTTCTAAAGACAAACCCCCAAAGCATTTTTAACAAGCCTCTGTAAATCTTCAGCCAACATTGCCCAAATCAACTTTAATGTAGTGACATAAAGCAAAAGGAAAATACAGGTAAGAGACAAACATATGTCTTCTAGTGCTTGGGCACAATGGGGAGCCCCCTTATCTGCTCTCATAATGCGCCTTATTACGCTTAAGTAATGGGTATTAGAAGCCAAGCAGTATGTTACATCTCCTCCTACATGGTACATTCCCATACTGCCTAGATACATATGAATCCTGCATGTCACATGTCATTACATTTTCTGAAACTATATCTTCATCCATGCTAAAAATACACAGAGAGAGAGAGAGAGAGAGAGAGAGAGAGAGAGAACTTGAGTGTAAGCAACAGATACTTCTGCACAGACCTTTGGCAATACCAAAGTCTGAGAGATTCATACATGTGTTTATTATTCGTCATTGTTTGAACACCATTTGTGAAGATATCTGGCCCCCAGGGAGTTTCAGAGCAAGCACCCACTCGGTGCTTGCACCCATCCCTTCCCAAGCTGGAAGCGCCCAAGTGGGGCCCTCTCCACCTGCCTGTTCATCTGTGCGGTGGCCTGTTTTTTTTTTTCTGAAGTGCTTAGTTACAGAGCCCTTCCTGCAAAAATATCTCCAGAGCTATCCATAAATACTCTTGCTTGGAAACTCCAAGCAATGAGCAAACCTGTGAAATCCGTGACCTGCTGGTGTCCCGCTCCTCTGCTGTGCAAACACGGGGACCACCGAGCCCTGGGCCTGCTGTGGGGACGGGCCACCCTCCAGCAGCCCTGCCCTGACGCCTTCATGGCAAAGGAGCAGGGTGTCCTGCAGGACAGCCAGTTGTGGTAGGGGTGCAAAGCAGAACTTTTGGGCCAGACCCTGCTCCCTTCTCTCCAAACCCGGGAAAATTGTTGGTGTCAGGGCTACTTTTGAAACCACAGGCCTCAGACCTCGCTCCAGCAGCTTCATGCTGGCGCACCAGAGCTGGATTAGGTCTCACCTACAAGAGACGGGAGGAGCAGCAGTCCCCAGTGACATGTGTGAGGCAGGAAGATGGCACACGCTTGACACCCCCAGTGTCCCAGGCTTTGCCACTTCTGTGCGAGCAGCCGAACGGGCAGACCCCTCCTGCTCGGCTGCGGCAGATGGAGCGGGGAGGCAGGCTGCGCGTCTGCAGGGCTGGGCAGCGGAGCTGTGCTCTCCAGCTCCGGCTAATGAAGCTGATTTGATGAGCTGATTATTCCTGTGTATTAGTGCATCGCTGACATGGTGCTCCACGCTGTACCGGATGCAGAAGGAAGGGCATAACACGGGCTCCCGACCGAGCTTTCCACCTAAGCGAACGGACGGCTCGATCCCGAAAGGCGTGATTCTGGATGAGGAGGAGGAACGGAGCCCCTCTTTATAACAGAGCACTGCAGCTTTCTGAGCTGGAATGTAGCAGCATTCCTAATTTAGATACTCTGGTTGAATTTTAAGTGGAAGTGAACAAAACATTTGAAAAGCTGTCCCCGTTCTCTCAGCAGGGAGACTTCGAGAATTTTCTGGTTTTGGGGAAGGAATACTGGCACAAAATCAGCCAGGCTTTTCCCAGGTAGAGACGTGAGCCCTGGAAGCAAGTGCGGGTTTTCTAGTTGTGATGGATGTAAACAAAGAGGGGTTGGTTATCATGAGGTGATTCATGATGGGAGGGATAATGATGAATAGGTGTTATGACAACAACTGCTCTGCAGCTGTAGCTCTCTCATCTGCCACAAACTGCCAAAAACTCGCCAGCTTTCTCCTGGGACCTCCTAATGACAGTAAACAAGGCTTGATAGTGTCCAACACAGAAGGTACATGACTGTTGACCTCCTCATGGCATGAGAAAATTGGCTAAATAACATCAAGAAGTAGAATTGCAGGTACCTGTTAAGTCTCTGTGTTTTTTGCAGACAGCGAAACATCCTCCAGACAATATTATTCCTGGTTTACAAAAGCCATTAATTATGTTAATTATGTTTCTACCTGTGCAGTTTCTCCTATTTTAGCACAATATTCCTCCCTCAAAATGCAGAGAAGTACTTTCTGGGAGCACAAAGATGGCTTTTTATATATTTTTGTTCATTTGCACCTCAAACTGAACGAGAGCAAGCCCCAACAGAATTTTTTCAAGCAGCGTAGTGGTTCTGCTCCTGCTGAATCATCTGTGACAATGATTAGGCAAGACACAAAAATAAACATTCCTTGGCAGCCAGGCTTGAATCTCCCCTACAAAGTATCACAGCCACCATTTAGAGATCAGCCGCAGAGTTTGAAAAATACTGTGAGAGGTCACTTGGTCTGTGCTGGGCACGGAGAACAAGCGGTACCATGCAGACAGAAGCCCAGCACAGTTCAGAGGAGGACGAGCTATACACTGGGGATAGGTGCTTGAACACAGTCACTGCCTTGCCTCCACCGCGGTATCCCATCACACGCAGAACAAACAGGAGAGACTTGCTCGTGGTGGCGATGCGAGGCTGATTGCGTACAGAGGTCTGTTGGAAAGCAGAGCCAACATATGATAGTGTTGCTCACAATATTTATGTACTCATATATATTTGAACATCTTTCCAGATTCCCTTGCTTCAAGTGCCTTATTCACGCAAGTCCCACGCTTCACCCCATCCAGAAGGATTTTGATCGTCAGCTCCTCATCTCTGTCATTCCTCATTACAACAGTCACCTATGAGAATAGGTAAGAAACAAAAGGCCAGATGCACAGCTGCACAGATGAGTGGAGCACACTGGAACAAAGGAAAGCAACTCTCTTTGGACATAACTAACATGTGTGAACTTGCTTGACTGTTTGTAATCCTGTTTCGTGTCGCCTGCTCTCACAGCTCTGCTGAATTTAAAGATGGTATTTTCCAGCCAGAAGTGTCTTCTTTTTCAAATGGTAAGTCTCATTGAATCTATACATTGAGGTGTTGAGATGAAAGGGGATTCAAAGAGAAAGAAGATGAAGGGAAAATAAGGTTGAGAGTTAAAGCAGAGAAGTCTGAGCCAAAGTCTCTGAGTTCCTTTCCCAGTTCTACCAGAAAGCATCCTGCATGCCTTTGGACATCCCACTTAGCCAGCATGTGCCTCGATTGGGAAATTCATCAGCTGGGAACACCGGACACCCCACAACAGGATGTCTTGCTGGGTGTTCCTGTTGCATGTTTGTGAGTTTCTCAGATCCCACACTGGCTAGCACCATACAGAAGCTTTTAACTAAGCAGGCAGAAAAGGAAGCGGAGGCTCTGAGATCTGGAAACATCAGTCTGAGGATTCATGCCTGGCAAAGAGCGTCAATATTATTGCCAAGCATATTCTGCTGAACTTCCTGTGAGGTGGCTCCTCTTGTTTCTACACAGCAGCGAACATCCCATGAGGTACGAAAGACCACCACCATATACTTGCACATTTCCACTGCAAACCAAAGAACAAAGCCACTAAAATTTCAGTGATTTTCAATCACTCCTACAGCCATTGTAGGCACAGTGGCTTTATACATGGAAAACTGTATTGCACAGAAAAGCAAGTTTCCCACCCAGGATCTGCAAATCAGAATCTCATTCATGGCACAGAGTCACTGGACTCTCCCTCCCTTGTACCCTGGAAAGCTGAGATAAAGAGCAGATCATCGGACAGGAGATGATATTTATTCTGTCAGAGCCCCCTGCTACCTAGTGGTTTGGGGTTGGGTTGGGCATGGGGCCGGTCTGCACAACTTTGCAGAAAAGGCTTTTCTGGCTCTTTTACCTCCACAGGAAGAGGACTGGCTTACACAGACACTCCTCTGATGCAAAGGCTGTGCTGGCAGTCCCGAGCTATCAGCCCAGCCCAGGAGCTGTACTGGGAAGTCACAAGAGACCGAGCATGCCTCTACTGCAGAGCCATAAGCACCACCTGCCTGCAAGCTACTCCAGGATCTCCTGCCCCACTCAGCTTCCCACCACATATTTTGTGATTCTCAGCCTCGTTAAGATTTTGATAGGAAGCTTCCTCAGACAAGGAAACTGGCTGTCTGGCCAATATCTCTGCTGCTGTGACAGTGTAGGACCCCACATTTCAGACACAGGCTCTTGTCTTAGTCTCTAGAAAGTGATAGATATAGCTCCAGAAGGCACTCTTAGAATTCAAGGTTTATTGAACTGTCTTATAAAATCACTTGTCTCCAGTCCATCCCTCCACTGACTATATAGGATACCTAAAGCATGTCTCAGGGATATGTCTCAGATCTCCTACCAAAAATCTGACAGGATAAAACTGGGCCTGAACATGCAATGATTTTAGCAGCTGGGTGTGCTGAGCCTGTCTCCTTCTGCCTTCAGCTGTTCATTTCTGCTGGCCATGCATCCCTCATCCTCTCCTTCTCCCTTTCTAACTCCTGTTTTTTTTCTCTTTTTTTTTTTTTTTTTTTTTCTTCAGGGATGAGCACATATCTGCCCATCTTTGTGTAAAAGGGTTATAAAATAGCTAGAACAGCACCCAGACACCCAAGGCAGAATCCCTTAAATCTGACCATCCAGAAGCACCTGTTACCAACAGCTCACTGAGTCAGCTCCTTCTACCATCAGGTGCATGCAAATTAAACACATTCTCTGCCCAGGCCATTGGGCAAATGCTTATTTTTTAGTGATGCTTTAGCTGTCTTCTTGGTAAACCATGGTTTAAAAAATAGAATTATGTTCACTTTAAACAACTACTGAAGGAAATGGCTAATGAACAAATCAGGCATTTTTTGACTGTGAAGGTGGCATCTTTCAGTGACATGCCATGATGAAAACTTTGGGAGTGATGACCTGGAATGGTAGCAGGTTCATGTGAACAGCCTCTCTCGGCTGTGCATCTTATAACTGAAGCTGAAGGAACTGAAGAGAGAGTGAAGGATTAAGAACGTGTTAGTTATCAACTTCTCTTCTGACAAGTTTCTCAATACAACAAGACCCAAAGGCAAGTTGGTATGTGCCATGAAATCTGTAGATATTTATGAAACAGTGAGCAAACCTAAAAAGCTGTGTTTTTCAAATGTGACTTAGTAGTTATACAGTGGAGTTATAAAACAGAAAATATTTGTTTTGGAGACAGTTCGCTTATTTGAAACTTGAGTCAAACTGTTTCTGAAGTGGAAGCAGGGTGGGAGAGAAAAAACAACATTTCAGGAAGATACCTGTGCCTCGTCTTTCCTTCCTCTTCTTTTCCAAAACCCAAGTTTTGTCTAAAAGGCACAACCAACCCCTAAAAAAGTTTACTTTGACACCCAAATTCTGAATGTTGGTTGTTTTTTCTAGGAAAGGAGTGTGAACACAATGGAGCATGAAGGAGACTGCAGCTTAAGTGGGGCAGAAGCTTGTGTAAGAGAAGATTAACGCTGGAGAGCTGGCTAGGAAGGGACTGGAGTAAATCATCTCTCTTCCTCAGAAAATTAAGCGTATGCAAGGAGTAACAGACAGTGACTATGGGAAAACCTGTCAGAACAAAGTAGCAGTCTTCCATTCTCTGCTACCTACAGATGCAGCCAAATGCACAAGAATGGGGTTGGGGGTTGTTCATAAATAGTCTGGCTGCTGTTTGTCAGAGGCAACAGTTGAAATGTCCGTACACAATTGCTACTTTTGCATGTGCTAAAAATGACAATGGCATCCAGTCGCAATGGCCCCGCTGAGAACTGTCGTTCCAAGTCACAGTCATAAAACTACTGGTGGGTGGTCTTCATCTCGCTTGTCCTCATTATCATTTCATTGTGTTTCCGTGGCCCACTGCACCATGGCACTCCCTGCATTTTAAAGCATTTCATTGATGGGGCAGTTTGACATTCATATTTATATGTCCTTGTTGTACTGCAGTGGTTTCTGCTATTCTTGGGATCCAAGCCCTTTGTGAAATGGTGCGAGGAAGATGTGTATTCAAATCTTGGCCCAATGAATTGGGTATTGTCAGGAAATAACAGAAAGTTTTGAGGATTTAAACATCCTGGACACCATCCTGCTGCTGCCGAACGTAAAGGAAGGGCTTTTTCTTGCCAGGGACTGAAAGCAAGGCTGCAAAAGGAAATCAGCTGGGGAGCACGTACCTGCCCTTGGGTTCAAGAGCAAACAGCAAACTTACCAGGTTACGGTGCTAAAGCAAGGCAGTCTGTGCTTTGTCCTCTGCCAGGAATGGACAGAAAAGCTCCTGTTGACTCAAAAAACAGAAAGTTGAAACCCTAATAATATCCCTTTTTATTTCTTAATTCTTGCTTGACATGCAAATCCAAAGCTAAATGAAGCCTATACGCAGCTCAGTCATTGGGCAAAGCTTGAACTGCAAAAGCAAAACATTTGCCAAACCTGTGGAAAATAAAAACAGGAGAGAGTTTGCACAGTAGAAGAGTAACAACTATTGAAACCTGAAGATTTATTTCAATTGTTTTACTTTGTGCTGTTGGCAGACAGCTCCTCTGCGTCAGGAGCTGGGGCAGGAGCAGCGCATTTGTCCCATGGGCAGGACGGCCAGGGGGCACTGTGGAAACTTGACACATGCTGGGCTGCCTTCTCCGAGCTGGAAAGCAGGGTAAAGTGGGCAGGCATAGGAGGTATGAAGGGATTTTGCCATTTTGTGGGGCCAGCGTGTACATAGCTGGCTCACTGTGCAGCAAATACCCCTGCTCTGCATACATCGGGCTGCACTACATGGCTGTTGTGATTTTCCAAGTTTTGCTCGTTCCAGACACACGAAGGAACAGCTGCTGCTCATGTGTGCATGCAATGTTGCCCAGTGAGGAGTTGAGGATGTGTCTTGGCAAATGGCAAGAGCCTTAAGTTTGCAGGTAAAATGCCATGGAAAGGAAAAGAACAGATAGGCCCAACTAAAAACGTAAGAAGGTGTTTGTTTAAATGTTCTGTGAATGAGTGTTCAAAGTAGGGCAAGGCACTGCCTGAAAATCAAACTAAAAAAAGAATAAGAAATCTGGCATGGACTTAGTCCAAATTCTCCTTTAAAAAATCACCCTTGGGCAGGAAGTCAGTGGGTTGCTGTCAGCCCAAAGGCCAGTCTGCCCCTGAAGTGCCCCTTCCTGGAATACAGCTTTTAACATGATTACCTTCAGACACCACTACTGAGAGTACCAAAATTGGTAGAGGAGCCCTCAGCCCCCTAAGGTCATAATTCCTCCCTTACCCAGAGAACAGGTCCTTGCAAGAACGAGGTGTGCAGGCATCTGGCATCGCTCTGACAATGTGCCGCAGTCCTGATCTGCAAGGTTTCGGAGCAGGATTCATCCATCCCCTGTGCTCATTCAGTCCTTGGCCTCCAGCTGCTGGTGCCAAAAATGAGAGCAAGTAGAGCCAAGAGGGATGACAGCTTTTTTGCCATACTCCTTGGCCCACTAGAAACTGGACGGTGAGACAGCAATAAAGCTGCCGTTCTCAACCATTGCACCTAGATCTGTAGCAAACCACCAGCAGTAACGACTGAATCTGGTGCTTTTATGCCTATATAACAATGAGCTGAAATGGAAGAGGTGGCTCTGGACAGGCAGAAGAGGCCAGGACACATCTCTGAGCGGTACGGCAGAGCATCTCTGATATGCTCTAAATCTCATGGCCTGAGACCCCTGCTCGGTCCTCCTCTGTGAGGTGGGAGTCACGCACAGCAGAGCAGTAGTACCGCTATTTGTTCAAACATTACTTGCCATGGTTGTAGCGCTTCTGTTGGTGAATGATTGATGGGCCAGCCAGAACTGCACTGAGCAAATTCGTAACTTTTTGGTATATTTTTGCTTTTGGCTGCCAATGGCTCAGGGTCATGATTTTCATCTTGTGCCTTATTTATGAGCTGTTTGAGCTGACAGTTTCCTACTTGTTGTTCACCCCTCATCGTACTGAGTTGGTCACCCAAACCACACAGTACCCCTTCTGTTTCCCTCTGGGTAGGTAAAAGTAGTCAAAGAGAACTGTAAACAAGGAAATACCACCATGAAAACATTCATGTTTTTATGTGGAGATGGGCATTACAAAGAGCAACCAACCACTCCAACAATAGACAACCCTCATTTCCCTAAGCAAATGTCCAGAAGACAGATCATGGAAAGAAAAATCAGATGGAATTTAAACAAATATTCACCAATCCTCGTTTTTAGTGCTTAACCTGTTCTGTTATTGGGATCCTCACCTTTTGGCCATGTAGGAATCTTTTTGGTGATAATATTAGTGTGTATTTTTAACGCTAGTGTGTGATTTCCTGATGAATTCTCTTAGTACTCACACAGGAGAGGGGAGAGGTTCACATTAAAAATCTTAACCAGTTACATGGTTATTATTTTGATCTGTAATGTGTGATCTTACCAGACAAAAATCAAATTAACTTTAGACACAGTTCCGACCTACATGCAAAAATGAGACCCGACATTTGAAACTTATTAGGTACTTTAATTTTAAAGGCAAGTCATTTCATGAAACACATGCAGCCTCCTCCCATGCTTAGAGCTGCACAGGTGCTCCAGTCCCTCACCAGACCATAAGCATTGATTGCTCTTTTTAGAGGTGAACCCCTATCTCTCTCCAGACAGCCTGCAACAAGAACATATAACAGTTTGGCTGTAATTTAACTTTTTTTGTCCCCATTGGTAACAAGAAGGAGGGGAAATGGGGGGGGGAAGGTGCCAGCCATTAGCCTGCATATTTGACATCTTGCCTTGATTCATTTAAGGAAGACTGCAAGAACATAAGACTGCAAGAAAGACTGTTACAAAGAATTGTGAAAAGACGAATCTGGAAAGCAATTGCACAGGAAAGATTGTTATAAATCATGTGCAGAGATTGTCTACAGACTGCAGGGAATTATGGAAAGAAAATAAACCTTTTTCCTAAATACAGAAAATATAGGTTTAAAAAGAAAAAAAAAGAAAAAAAAAAGAAAAAGAAAAAAAAAATGAAGCAAGGGATACCAGAACACTGCTGTTTTGAATGTTTCATTATGTTTGGTTGGATTTCGTGTAACAGGATGTGTCACTGACATGACTACCTCACTGATATACTACTATACATAAGGATAAAATTCCATGCAGTGGCATTTTACACTGTGTATAGCAAAGAAAAAAAAAATAGAAATACCCTTTTCATTTTTTTTATTTTTTCGTTATTAGTATTGGAACATCTGCACGTGGATCCTGCTGCAATCAGGAGAGGTTTTGCTGTGCACTGTCCCCAGTGTCTGGCCGGCTGCTCGGAGGCTGCTCTGCTGCACTGAGAAGCGCTCAGCGGGGAAACGGGGTCATGTTGGGAATCGGCACAGCCAGCTGTGACCCAGCTCTGCCCACATCCAGCATTACCCGGGGCCCAGTTGTAGGCGCGGGACATGTCCTGGTCCCCAAGCGCCATGGCCTGTGTTGCCGTATGCACACTGCAGCAGTATGCCAGCAAGCTCCTTCGGCTCACCCACTCCCTGCAGCCCCATCCCACCTGACACCTCCAGGAGGCCAGGTCCTCGCACCCCTCCTGCCGCAGGGGGAAGGTTGCTTCCCAGGAAATCAAGCTGCCCGAAGGCCCCATCCCAAGATGACTGGAAGCAGCCCCTCCCCACCCAGCAGGGCATGTGGAAGTACAGGTGCTGGGATCTGGGGTCCAGAAAGGCTCCTTCTAACATGCAAGAAGTCGCCTTGTGTTTTGAAGGCTTAATTTGGTCACTGGGCAGCGCCCCCGGCCATCTGTGCCGAGCGGTATCAGCCCTCGCTGGCTGGGCAGAGGCACTCGGCTCCCCCCTGCCTCGCTCACTGCTGACAGCAGCCTGACACCTCCGATTAGCCTCCCCACAGCCCTCTCCCCCCGCACCCTCTCCAGGAGAAGCAGCTCCTGCCAGGGTCCCCAAAACCAGGTGGAAATGTGGCTGGATGGGGTCTGAGCAGCGGCCCCCCCTAGCGCAGTGCCCTGTCTCTGGCAGGAGCCAGTGGTGGGTGCCAGAGCAGGAGATGCACAGACAGCTTCCCTGCTCACCCCCAGCCCTAAGGGGCTGCAGGTTGGAGATGCTGAATGCTGCGTTCACAGCCACAGCTCATTCGGTACCCACAAATTCCCCCATTTCAAAGATTTTCTTCCAGTCCTAGAGACTCCAAAATTGCACTGAACCTCAGCTTCCAGAAACACCAGCAAGAAACATTTTTTTGTCACACAGAAGTTTTTGGACGTATGCTCAATGTTAGACTGTCACGTCTTCAAAATGATCCCCCTTGAAGGAGGAAAAACCGAGTGCGGGAATGCCTAGGTGGTCTGAAAAAACCCTCGGCACTTTTTTGATACTAGCGGCAGCATTGCATTTCATTCTGGGAAGAATATTCATGGCTAAGCTCTAAGCCTCTGATTTATAATGGAAATACTGATAGATCCAGATCCATTTGCAGATGCTATTATAATGTTTCATCCTGGGGAGGGGAGGGGAGGAGAGGGGGAAGGGAAACAGCCTCCTTCCCTTTTCATTTTAAATATCGGTACACTTTGATATTGGTTTCATGAAGCATTTGGATGGGTCCTTATTCACAAATGAATAAAAATGAGTAAAGTCCTCAGAATCAAAGGTAAGCCAAAACTGGCACCCATAAGCACAAGGCAACCCAGAGAGCCCATCTGCAGCCAAACCATGCAGCAGACCCAGACACAGCTTAAAGGCTGGCAACAAGACCGCCTGCAGAATCTGCCAAGGAGCCAGATGCTGTTGCTTCCCAAGCTTGGCATGAGGGTTCCTGATTGCCATCCAACAAAGAGGAAAAAGAGGAATGATATAATGTGGTGGGATAAAACACATCCCACCTCAACCTCCTTTATTGCTCATTGAAAAAAATCGTGGAAGATACTATTGGAAATGTATCATTGTTTTCAGAAATACATACATTAGCCACAACAATGGCCTTGCCAAATGGGAGAAGTAGTAGCTATTTAAATGTATGTGCCATTTGAAAAAAAAATTAGATCTTCATATGCTGTGTTTTGGGTATGGATGTCTTTGTGTCTTTTGTTAACTGTTACAGTGATAACCACTAAAATGAATACAAGTGTGGCAAAAAGCTTCCAGATTTTTACAGTAATATTTCAAAATCCCCTGTCTCCGCACAGCTGTCTAGATCAGATAGATCACAGTGATGGCTACTGAATGTAAAGAAGCCAGGTTTGTAAAAGGTGCTGCACAGAAATAAATAAAAAATAATAATAAAAAAAAAAATCTGTAAATAAAAATATGTGTAGAGAAAGACATTATGAAACAAAAAATATGTTGAGGCATTATACAGATAAGGGCTCTGCTCTTCCACAGAGTTACACAGCTCTGTATTCATGTAACTCGATTTCATTGGCATTGCACCCAAGGGAAACTGGAGTAATACTGTGAAGAATTTGGACCAGGCAATATAAAAAGAAGTCATGGGGCTTGTACACCTGAGGATCTATAAAGAGATGTGGGCACCATCACGTATGGTAGGAGGAAGCAAAATAAATGGCAAAGCAGATGTAAAATAATATGCTGCAGGTAGGTAAAGAAATAGGAAACAGTAAAACAGTGGTGTAAAAGAAGAAATAAGAAACTAGTGTTAGAATTATCTGAATAACAGCAACTGTTATCTTTATTCTTATACTCTTCACCATCATCTAATATTTTGGAAAATACCAAGTGCTTCCACAAATGGTATTTCAGGGAAACACAAACATATTTTTAAATTCAAGTAAAATTTGCTAGAGAATCTCATCTGAAACCAATTCATCAGAACATGGTGGACAAATCCATCAAATTATTTCCAACACTATCTGTTTTAGCACATGCAGAAGTCTCAGACACCTGTTAAAAAAGGGGCTTCCTATAAAATTGAGGGCAAAGAATCCTCTTTTATTTAATAGCACAGCTGAGGAGACTCAGCTAAGCCTGTAGACCAGTGCACAGGGTATTGTCTGAAGGGGGCTGTGGTGTGACTTCACATCTCTTCTGTACATGGGAGAAATATTGAATGTCAAACCTGAGCCCTCCATGCCAACAAGGCTGCTCTAGCTGCTGAGATGCTGGCTCACAGAAGCACTTCCAGTCCATTCCATGATTCCAACTTTTACCACTTTTCATTATTATACTTGACTTTCATTACTATTTTATTGTAATTATTATGACTTAGAAAATTGTTCTATTTTCTTCACATGAATCATATCACTTTTAGATTTTCTTTTTTAATTCTAGTCTGGTTTTGGTCAATCAAATCTGTTTTATTTTTTTATCCAATCCAATTATTCATACTTCCAATGCACACATGAAGTCACACAGTCCTTCCCACAATGTTTTCAACAGATGAAGTTGAAAATACGTGGTGGACTATGAGGTATGTAAATATATTTGTAGTCCAAGAATATGAAATAGTGAGAAGTATATTGTAAAGTGTTATATACTAAAAGAAATAAGGTTGTTCTTGGTGCATATCCCTAAGTTTCAAATACATATTTATATTTATAGAGTGCTAGATGCGATAAATTTATTATATGTGTAAAATCTCCACTGTTAAGAATTTCAGTGACAACCACATTTATGCACTGGAAAGTGGAGAAATGTGATACCATGAGAAGGTGTATCTGAAATGGTTTCTTTCACCTTTGCGAGCCACTGAGAAATGTTTCCCTTTCTGGAAATGGGCATTTAAGACTAGTAACAAGGGAGGCTTTGGTTTGAATGGCCACTATGGATTTTTATAGCTGACCACTCCTGGGTAGGTAGCCTAAAAAGTCTGTATTACAATGCATTTGTGTCTTGCTCAATATAACTCTCTTCTTAGGGGACAACATTGCTTATTGCAGCAATATCATATCATGATGTCGTATCATACCATGAATTACAGAAAACATGGGCACTAATGAGCACTAAAGCATAGGCCAAGATTTTCTATTCTAAAATCTTACTTTGTTATATCCTAACATGTCTGAATATTCACCACTGGAGGTAATATTTTCCATGATGCTTAGCTGTCCCTGGCTGATAATTGTGGTTCCTATTCTGATAAGTTTTAGAAAAATAAAAAAAATAATTAAAAAAAAAAAAAAAAACCTTCCTTGAAAAAGGGCCTTCTCTTGAGAAGTAAATTCTTACAGGGAGTTGACTGTCTGAGGACTCCTTTTCTGCGAGGGAAGGAGTAGGGCAGAAATGCCTGTTCCCTGAGATTTGACCATGGGATGGACCATCAGCCACACGCAGCCAACTCTGACCACATTACAGCCTTGAAGAGGCCCAGCTGGTCATGTCCAGCAGAGGCAGTCTGGGCACCAGCACCTCAGTCCACTGGGCAACCTGAGCAGGCGTCGCCTTGGGGTGCAGCACCTGTGTCTGGCTCCTTGCCCTGCCCACCCCTGGCGTGTGGCTGCTGTGTCAGCACCACCGTGACTCTGGGAGATTGCCTTGGCCCCATAACATGGCCGATGCCACTGTGGGTCTTCACACTGAGGATGTCTTGGCTGGCAGGGCACCTGCAGAGCTGGCGGCCGCCCAGCTCCCTGCTGGTGGGCAGCAGCTGCAGCTGAGGGGGCTGGCGGGGCTGGCACGGAGCGGTGGGGGCACCCCGAGGGACCACGTCCCCATGAGCAGGCTCGGGGTTGTTAACAGCTTCCCTGGAAGCCATGCTGGGGCCGGGGCCAGGGCAGGCAGCCAGCCCAGCATCCCAGGAGGCTTCCTCAGCTCTCCTCGCCCACCTCTTGTGCTCCATCCAGTGGTGATGAGCCACCTCGGAGCCTGCAGGCATTGATGATGAGGACAGGGGGGTTGGGGTAGCCCCAGGTCCCCCTGGGGGCACATGGGGCCCCTCTGGGTCACTGTCACCCCACAGAGGATGGCTGACCAGGACCCCAGGACCCATCATCACCTACATTGGCCAAGGCCTGAGCCCAGGGTGCCAACTCCTTGGGTGCTCACCATGCAGGGCACCATTTGGCCCTGTATGATTTGCCAGGGATTTTACTTCTTCTTCCTTTTTTTTTTTTTTTTTCTTTGACATTGATGTCTCTTTTATCAATGCTAAGCTCCTAAAATCTGCAATCTTACAATAATTTTTGTGTTTCCTAATGGAGAAATGCATTGTCCTGACAGCAGGGGTCCAGCTGTGAAGGCTGAGACTCTGACACCCCCTCCCCGCTCCGTCCTCTCTTACCTGAGGTGTTTCAGATAAAAATAAACAAGAGCAAGTGCTTCCACTTCCTGGGAGCAGAGCCGGCAGGGCTGCAGCTCGCTGGAGGAGAGCAGCTCAGACCTGAAAAGCTTTCTTCTCTGTTGGGATCACAGCTTGAGCGTAGGCTTGTTGTGTCGGAATGGGCCTACTGTACCCAAACATCTGAGCTTTCTCCAGCTCCGAGAGGAACATTTTATACTCATTATACATGCAGCAGAATTTCAAAATATGTCCCTGGGACCAGAATGCAGGAGGAGGACATTAAAGGTTAGGAGGTAGTAGGGGAAAAGCAAAAGGAATGAGTAATCTGGAGTTGCCTGATAACCATTTGAGGCTTAGCCAGAATTAACCACACCAAGCTATCGTGAAAGGGAGAGATGTGCTCCTTGACGTATTGTTAACAAAGAGAGGATTTTATTGCTTTAGCTACCTTTTAAAAGTAGAAAGCAAAGGATCAGCTCCACATCCCAGGTTTCAAAATGTTATGATCTAAGCGCAGAATTCATCACTGCCACCACTAAGAGATCATACATCCTGGAGTGTCATGAGCCATCCGTGATTTGTGTCATTGCAGAGGATGATAAATCACTGCTAAAGACATAACAAGCAGCATCATCACTGCAACACAATAGATCATGATGCATCAAGATCTTTGCTAAAATATTATTTACAGTTAGCAGGGGCTTGGAATGGCAAAGCAGAAGCCAATATTAATCTTGCCTGTATTGTGCCTTTGTGCACACTAACAGCCCTGCCCTGGGAAAAATGGGGTCTGTAACTTCCACTGAGGCAATAACCACCAGTTGTACACACTGTGTCTGAAAGGGATTAAGTATAGACATGTTTTTATGGGGGAAAGAAATGATGGCAAGACCAAGTAAAGTCCCATCTTTCAGACCTTTGGGGTCTAAGTGATTACACTGTTTAGAACCCATTTGTAAATGCAGGCATGTAAAAGAACACATTTCTTAAAGCAGTGATAGAGAAAGAATTTTATCTTAAATGTTGAGGGGAAAAGGGACTTACTGGTGTTCAAAACAGCTCTAAAGGTCTAGAAAAGTCTCATAATTTCTTCCAGCACTCCTAATATACAGCACGTGCAGACTGAAACAAATTAACTTAGCTTTACTCCTAAAACCACTTTGGGAATCACTTGTAGAGAGGTGCTAGATAAAAAACAACACAGATGCTAAATAAATAAATAAATAAATAAATAAATAAATCTGACCAAAGTAATGTTTGGGGATTATTATTTTTTTTTGCCTTAAAATAAAATTATATTAAAACACACACACACAAACAAACAAACAAACAAAAAAAAAAAAAAAAACCATTAAAATCAGATGAATCAAAATTCTGAATACTGCTACCAGCTAATTTTATAGTAGACTCTCTGGAAACACTCTGGCTCTGTCAATCCAGACAAGTGTTTCTGAGACACTGGGGACTGTGAATTATTTCTCTTTCTTATGCAGGACATTGCTGATTTAGGTCACATCAACGGGACTAACAGTTCCATTTAAAGAAATGCTGAGATGAGTAAAAAGTTTTTTTAAAAAAGGCTTCCTGTTAGAAGGAAATCTGCATTTCCAAGCTGCTGATGACCTTTTTGACAACAACAACAAAAAAAAACACTAATGCTTTACCAGAGTCCCCTGAGCTCCAGCCTTACCGTGTCAATGCAGGAATATTATCCACCTCCTGCCATCCTAAAGACAAAAGACACAAGGAAAGTGCCTTTCAGTCTTATATCAGTTACTCATCCTGTGTTTGCCTTATGATGTGAAGCTGAGCCCTCCCACAGACTTTAATTGAGTTAAATCATTGCCAGAGCCTTCCAGGCTGCGAGAGCGCACCCTTGGATGCACGCATTTCTGATTAGGCATGTGACCAGGGACACGCTCCCAGGACAACCGGGAAGCAAGCCACCTACCTGGGAGCTCCAGATATTTCCATCAACAATATTTCACTTGGACATTTTCTTCCCGTTTAGATGATCATCAAAGTTGGGGAGGGGAATAGGGAGGAGCTGCGAGCAATTTACTGGAATATGTACAAGCATTCCCCAGATTTTCCATCCTCCTCCTTAATTGGATATTATCCCTCATTAATGACTCTGTCAGAGCCTGTACAGTACTAATTGTCTGTGGTTCCTCTATCTTTCCCTCCCCTCTCCCCTTCTAGTGATTCATCTTTTGTTCGAGCTCATGAAGTTTAATTTCTGTTCCCCTCACCGAGATGGGAAGCGCGTCCAACTTTTGTTCCACCAAAGCGCTCGGAGCCTGGCATCACTTCCCGGGACTCGTTCTGCAGGCACAGGGGAAGACCCACAGCCTCCTGTCTGCTGCATTGCCGGTCACCAAAGCACAGCTCTGCTGGCTGTCTGGCCATGGCCTGGCATAGCAGTGAGCCTGCAGCCACCTCACACCCCCACAAGACCCCTTCTTCACTCCCCAGGCAGGTGGGAATGCAGAAGCAGAGCCAGAGCTCACCGCCGCCTTTCACCAAAAGCAGGAGGGTGGGCATTTGCTGCGTGTCACCCCCATTTATCTTGTGAGGGGCTTGTGTTCTTTCACAGCAAAACAGCTAATCCCAGAAGAACAAACAAACAAACAAAACTTAATTTAAGCGCCTATTAATCAAGGGCTGACGTGAAAAATGAATGGTTTTGAACGGCTGAGTTATTTTGCACTGTCGCCTGCTGTGGTAAGCTTTCTGCCTGGTTTTGGCCTTTTTTTTTTTCCGTCTGGGTACTTTGCTAGGATATTTTAGGTCAGTTTATTTAAAGCATTAGGACTGGCGAAGCTTCCACCAGTGCTGGTGAGCCCCGTGACACAGCTCTGGGTGCAAACAGCCCCTCCTGACTTACAGCCTGCGTGGTGCCGTTCGGGTGTGGAGCTGCTGTGGAGGTGTTTCTGGGCACACGGGGCAGCTGGCAGCGGGCCGGCCGTCACCTCCACACAGCCCCACACAGCAGGGCACCTCACCGTCTTGGACCTCACCTGGGATTTCTGCCCTGCCCATGGAGCACAGCCCTCCTTGCCCCTCTGCTTTTGTGCTCTGGGTGCTGGAGCAGAAGTCTGGGCTGTGGGGGTATGGGGGAACCTTTGCTGATGTCTCTGGCAGAGTTAAAATCTCACGACCTGCTTTTTGCTGTCCTGGAGGCCTGCTAGCAGGAGTCGCAGACATATTGCCCATGTACACTTTTTCCCTTTCCTGTAACTCACAACCAGGGACTAGCCTGTCAGCACAGAGAGGCAGGGGTACGGAGAGCATGATCTTTTAACCATTGCTGCTTAGGGAAACCTCACTTTCCAACCAGCATCAGATGACCTGAAACCAGTTCTTCAGGAAGACCTTCCATAAAGAGAAATTATTACGTGAACAAAAGATCAACTCTTATATAAAAGAACTGCAGTATAAGCCTCTGCTAGCCAAACTGGCCGTGCTGAGGTGAAGGTGAGACGTTTGTCCAAGGAGCTATAGGCTGTTCTCCAGCCATCAAGTCGGCCCCAAGAGACTCCATTTCCAGGTCACCCCAGGACACTGGCGAACAGGCTGGCTCCCACCCGGGGCCGCACGTTTCTGGCAGGCCTGGATGTCGGGCAGTCCCGTGAGCACCCCATGGCCATCTCCATCCTCCTCGCCACTGCCAAGGGCAGCTCTGCCCAGGCCACAGGCACAACCTGCCACCTGCCTCTGGTCCTCAGAGGGATGTGCCCCAGCACGGCTGCTGCCCCTGCCCTGGTGTCCAGCACTACCCTCCTGGGCCTTCCTCCTCCCCTCCAGCCCTGTCCATGTAGCACCGCTGCATCCAGGGCACTGCAGCTGCTGGGACTGCATCCCACTGGGAGCTGTTTGCTCACCAGCCTCTTGTTGTTAGGACGGTAGCATCTGGGATGATTGTTTTTCTTTTGTCTGTCTCAGAATTGGATGCCACTTATTCTCCTGGAGACAAAATACGGGAAGCCAGACCTTCCTCTCGTGCACACCTATGCTGCTTAAGACAACTGGACCAGGAGTGTTTCCTGGTCCCATCCTGAGAAATATAGGACAGCAGTGACTACGTGATGGTTAGAGACTCTGCTATAAGGTCTGACCCATTTTTGTCCTCTAAAAGCAATATAACATCTGTTCGCAGTATTTCTGTGTGCCATTTAAGAAATACCTCTGAAAAAGCACCACTAATTCATGCCCTGTCCACTTCTGAATTGTATTTTTGCAGCTCCTACTTTATATAGGCTTGGGGATAAATCTTATACAAACTAAAACTTACACAGAAGATTATCCTGGGGATAGGTTCTGTAGCCAAATGGACCTGTGGCAGTGAAATCTTAGATCAGCCTGACCATCTTGCAATGCCTGGTGTGAGTAAGTGGGAATAAATGTTAGTTGCTCTGTGCTTAGGCATCCCTACAGAGCAGCAGCTTTTTGGAGGACCTTGTGCAGTCAGGAGGGAAAGGGACTTGGCCCCATCTATTGGGGTGCCCCAAAGGGAGACAGCAAAGTCCTGCTGCCCCCATGGAGGCACTGTGGGTCCTCCATTTCATCCCAGGATTCTGGGAGACCTGGCTCTTGAAGGTGCTGGCTGTTGCTAAAAGTCTTCTCCAGTCCCTGACCGAGACGTTCTTGTTCTGCAGATATTATCTGCCAGTAAATATTCCTCTAATCTGAGAGCCATCAAAAATGCTGGCTCCACTTATTTTAGAGTCCATCTTTGACCTTTACCGCTGTGAAATACATCTACTGATATTCCACCAGAGGCTATAAAACATCTGGCCTGACTGTGCACCAAATAGCTGGAATTTTCTATCCATTTCAGCCTGTGGCATTGACCCCAAACAGCAATTTATCTGCAGCATTTCTGAGTCCCTTGGAACCTGTGGAGCCCATGATGCCGGGAGCAGCATCGATGTGCCAAGCAAACTAAGCCTGTGTCTGGGGGAATGGAGAAATCCTGATTTTGAAGGAAGATAGCTCCTACCTAGCATGATATAGCAGCCCTCAGGCAGGGCGAGGAGGCTGAAGGATGCTCCAGGTGTACTTGTGGATGATGAGGCAACGTGCCCCCTGCCCTTCAGCACACCTGCCTGCATGCAGCAGCACTGCTGGGTGGCAGAGCAGTCAGAAAAGGCTGAAGAAATGTGGACAGTCTGGCAGGGTGGTGGCAGCCGCTGCTTCAGAGGCTGCAAAAGACTCACCTGCCCCCGTCCCAGTGCAGGGCAGCACCCACATCTGCCAGGGTGAAGACCAGCAGCCTGCTCCCTGCCCCATGTTTCTGGCTCTGTCCATCCCTCAGTCCCTCCACCACAGCCCGTGGGGCTGCCAGAGGGTGAGATGCGAGAGGGCTTGCCGTCATTTCAAGGTAATTTCCTTGGGCAGCAAACAACACCTTCACCTTGTGTTTCTTTGGCTGGGCCACTAGGAAGGTCAGCTGCCCAGGAGCGTTTCTGGTGGTGGCATCCAGGCTGGCAAGGCACTGCAGTATCTGCGATTGCACATCTAATTCATTGTGTTTTCTGCTACAGATGAATAGACAAAAGACCTTCCAGGCGGGAGGGGGGGCCTGCTCCACCAGAATTGGGATTTTTCACTGTCAGCCAAGCAGAGGATCCAAACTCCAACAATGAGCTCCCTGCTCCAGCTGAAAAACATTTATAACCTCTCCAAGCAGAGCTCTGGCAGGGCGATACAAACTGTGAGCTCCACAAGCTAATGACCTTGAAAGTATCCATTTATCTTGGCCTTTCCCCCCAGCTTGAGATGCCACAGAAAATGTGAGGCTTTCTTTCTTCTCCTTTCCTTCTACTTTTTTTTTTTTTCTTTCTTTTTGAGCAGGAGGGATGGATATTCACAGAACGCAGATGACACGGAAACTGCTTGGTTTCACCTCTCTGGCCGGAGCTCAGGGCTGAAATCCCAGCAAAAACCCAGCACAGGGGTGACCATCCCTCCTTAGTCCAGGTACACCAAGAGGGACATCCATGGTGAGTAACAACACTGCTCTGCCTCTTACCTGACTGGTCCCCACTGCCTGCTCCTTCACTAGTCTTCCTAAATAAAACAGTATTTATAACCACAGTGTCCAATCCTTTGAGCCCATTGTTCTCTGTCTTGGTGTGCTGTGACAACCTGCACCACATTAAAATCCAGGAAACATGCTAGAAATGTCCCTCAGACAAATGGAGCTGGTGCACAGAAAATGGTATTTCCTCAGGGAGAGCAGCAACTCCCTGGAGAGTTTTACTTTTCAAAGTCAGTATCTGTTTTCTATGCATTGCCACTGTATAGAAACCACTAGCTGGCACAGCAGGGTGCTCCCTTTCTTATGGGATATATGACTTGGGTGTAAAATAATCCCTTTTCATTTCCTTTGGCACTCAGTACAGACAGCTGAAAGTGAAAAGGAAAGTCACACAAAGCAGCTGACGGACATGGGCAGAAGCTGCTACTAAGAAACATCCTTCCAGTTACAGAAAAAAAAAATAAAAATCTGATATGCCAAGATGTTTTCTGGCTGCTGCATGTTCTAGCCCTCATACAGATGTGGTGGGAGCCGACAGCTCCGTGTGCAGCTCTCCCGAGCTGGCTGCTGCGCTGCAGATGCTCCAGCGCCTGCGGGCTGGGACCTGGTGCTCACCTTTGATCCCCGCCGGCATCACGGGCTGTGTGCTGGGACCAGCATTTGGGCTCCAGAGAGAATGTGCTGGCTGCTGCCTTTGAAGCTGTGGAAGCGAGCACCAGCTCGTGTTTCCATTTTAGGCATACGTGTAATGTACATCTTTGCTTACTGGACACTCTGGGACGCAATCCAGCCTCAGGAATTCTTGGCTTCCCGCTGGGTTTTGATGACTTTATAAGAGGTGGTTTTGCACTGAAGAGGTCCGCAGTAGTCATCTCCTGACTCCCTGCCAGCAGGATGGAGGCTCACACGGTGACTCGAAGAACCGAATTTTCGCTCCAGAAGATGCACCCAGGCGGGTGCTGAGCACCCAGAGCTGGTGCTGGCACCCACCCGGTGCCATCACTGGAGCTGTGGCTGTGGATCGGGCACAGCAAGGACACGGGGCTCAGTGTGACTGTGCCCCACAGGCAAAGGCTGCCCCATGGCCCCAGGGGCCAGATCTGGGCTTTTTGGCAGGGTGGGGAGACTGAGCGAATCCCTAGCACAGCCACCCTTCAAGCACCCTGTCTGTGGGGAAATGTTTGGTGAAATCACCTACAGCACCTGCCTGGCTCCTCGGGCTCCCAGCTCTGGAGCAAAGCAGGGCTCACCTCACCTGAAGAAGGCTCTTTGGAAAGCCCTCACTTCTAAACACACCAGGTAGAGCTCTGCTGGGTGAAGGACTGCCATTGAAAGTGACGGTGTAATTCCCACCCTGTGGCTGCCGGTGAGATGCTGTGGAGCTCCTGGCCTCAGCCTGGCTCCCAGGGAGCAAACCCAACCCCACAGAGCACCCACATCACATCAGATCAGCAAGGAACTTGGGCACCAGCTGTAAGCCAGTGATGGGAGGTCGGTCGGGATTCAGCGTACCGCTCGCACAATGAGATCACATTCAGCCTGAATACAGCCATCAGAGTCTGGCTGCTTAAAAATACCTTTATGATACACGGCTTTAATTATTTCTTTAAAAAACAAAAATCCCTGCACAGAGAAGGAAATGTCAAAGCCTTTTCAAAGCTCGTTAACACAGTGAATAAGAAGCCAGCGATGATTTACATAACAGAGATATACATACGTATGTATACGTGCGTGTACATTTGCATGAAAAGCATTTGCAGAGCATTCTAAAAATAGGAGACATTTCAGAGTTTTTTGGGGGCAAATAAATCTTTACTCGATTTTCTGTTTTATTACTTCCCTCTAAATTAATCGTTTAAATTAAAATCCAGTCCTTTGGCCTCATACAACATGCAACGCAATGAACCACAGACTTTCCCCCAAATACCTCGCTCTAATTCCTCCCTTGCAGGCACAACCACGCACACCCGGTGCTACAGGGATGGAGGTAAGTAAAGGAGAGATGTCTTTGTCTGTGCTCTGGCGGTTCTCCTAAGCTGAAACTCAACCTTTAATTTGGAGGCCAATTTTTCTCCGTGGAAGGTAGAAAAGCTGTAGCGCTCCCCTCTGAAACACTATTTTCACATGAAGATATTTGGATGTTTGATGTATGAACACAGGAAAGGGAGGAGGTTAGAAACCAGCCCTTGTGAACTGTATGCTCCAAATCCTTGAAAGGGTGCTTAACCCAAAGCTCAGGCGTACCCTTGCTGACTCGGGGGAACAGCTCCCATACTTCACACTAAGCGTGTGCTTAACTGCTCCTCTGGGTCAGGGCCCCAATTAGCAGACCAAGATCTAATTTTATTCTCGGTTACAGCTGCATAAGACTATATTAAGCAAATCAGTTTGTACAAGTAAAAAAAAAAAAAAATAGATTAAAATTTGGCTCGGGATAGAAACGGAGAGCATGACACAGAAAAAGGTATTTTGTTGTTGGATGCTGCTGCCTCTGTTACATATTTTTGCTCTCTGACAGCTCTTTGTCCTCCTATAATGTCTCTGCTTCAACCTCTCCCCATTCAGATCAGTCTTTCTAATTGCTTCTGCAAAGCAGCCTCTCAACAGAAAGTGCTCGTATGCCAGTAAGTTAACACCACACACCAGAATCCCCAGGTTTTTAAAAAATCTATGGCTAAAATCTATGTGAGCTCATAGATAAAACCAGTGTCCACAAGTTAAACCCACAGCTATGCCCATGAGTAACCACGTTGGGCTATCTCTGTAACCTCTGTTTCTTCACCCTTCCCATCTCTCCAAGCTGTTTAGACCTTGACCCTGTTGGGACCTCAGCCCAGGGCTGATGTTACTCAGAGGTCGAGACCATTGACTTTGGCTTAGCTAAAGTGTGTTCTCCACATCCCACTTTGTACAGATTTACACTAAATTATCCACTCATTGCTAGAGGTGTGTTTTGGTGTTTCCCTGAATGAGACAGACTTAAATATGAACTGAAGGTTTTCTTTCAGTGCCTTCTCCACCCAAGGTGCAAGAAGCTCAGATGACCAGCCCTTAACCTGTGTACCCTTGGACAGGCAGCTGGCTTCAAAATGCCTCGCACACTGCTGGATCCACGAAAACCAGCTAGTACTGGTGTGCTTGGTTCGCCCATCACATGAACCTGTAAAAAATCAGGGACAAATACAGCAGAGATCAATATGGGCAAATGGTGCATGCAACCAGGGAATGCGGCTCCCGTGCTCCCGGATTTTGCATCTGCCCTGGGGGCACTGCGGGGTGCCATCCTGCAAATGGCCATGCCAAAACCATGGCAAGACACCGGGCATGTGGGAGCCTCCCCCCAGCACAACCAGGCCACCGGGTTTGGCCAAGGGCCCCAGAGGCTTGGGGCTGGCGTTGGGCAAGCATCCAGAAGCTGGTAACACCCAACGCGGCGACAAACAGATGCCTGCGCTCCTAAGGCGGTTCAGAGTGAATGAATGCACAATTCACAGCAAACACATGGTTTACCCCAATCTCTAGCAGCAGCCACTCCATTTTTCAAAAATATGGTTTCATCTGCATACAAGGAAAGTAAGAAAAAGCAGCATGGATGGAGGCACATTTGGAGAACACCAGAGCTTATCTAAAGCACTGCCAGGTGCTGGGGTCAGTCCTGGCTGGCTGTCCCCAGGCAGGGAGGACAATCAACAAAGAGTTTAAATTTTATTAAGTGCAGCTATTTTTTTCTGTTACTTTTTTATTTATTTATTTGGCAAATGGCTGTAGTGGTTCTGATATGCAATGTAAAATAGAGGGTTTGTAGAATCACTGGTAGGACAGCGTCGATGTGGCAAGCCAAAAGTTTGAAGAAAAATCCATGCATGCAGGCTCCTAAATATGGATCTACACGGTTATTTTCAGCCAGAGTCTTGCACATCCATAGCTCTGGGTTAGAAAAAGACAAGCCCCAGGTGAAATGCGTCTGGGGGCTCTCTGCCATCTGATGGGAAGGAAGACCCCTGTCACACAGTCATCTGTATGACCTACTTGCTGCTAAGGAATTGTCCAGGACTCACATAACAGCTCCAAACTCAGGCACATTCCTCGAGCTGTGTGAGGAAGCTTGCACATTGCCTGACCACATTATATCTGCCTCTAGGCAGTGTTATCACTCCTTCCCTTCCATATGCTTAAGCAGAATTTTTACAAAAATAAATGAAATACATATGTACATTATGCAAAGAGTGTTCTTGAGCCGTGCTATATTTGGTTTTGCATGATACGTATCCAGCGTGTAGACCATTGGCACTCAGTTTTTAACTGTTAGAGATAAGCAGAGTCACAGCAAGCTACAAAAGAGTGTAAAATATGCGGGGCCTGATCCTCCGGCTGACGGAGGCCCCTTTACATCACTCTGGCACCGCGCTGGAGCCTAAAAGCAAGTGCACATGTGACTGGAATCCACTCTGAGGCCCTTTTATACTGCCAAAAGAGCTTAAAGTTGCCTGCATTCAAATGAGACTCGGATGCCTGTAGCACAAGCCAGTAGCCGTAATTAAAAGCTTCGTTAGCACGGCTGCCCATCTGCCCCCAGAGGAGCGGGAGCACCGTCCCGGGACGGGCACAGCGGGTCAGGCCTGGCGGTGCCCCCACGCTGGGAACATGGGGACGGGCTGAGGGGGACAGGGCACGAGGAGGAGCTTCCCACTTATCCCAGATGGTCCTGCACAGACCAGGATCTGCACCACCCGCAGCTTCCTCTCCAGGGCTGCTTTTCTGTGCACCAAGCACCAGCAAGGAGCAATGTGTGTGTACGTGCCCAGGTACACCCGCCCCTGGTGGCAGTCACCCAGCGCAAGCCTGGGCAGCACAGACGTGCTCGGCCCTCACCTCGCTCCCCACGCAGAGCTCACTCCTCGGCCTGGGTCGGATCCTGATGCCCACATGGGTCCCATCTTCTGTCCTGGCCCTGCCTCCCCGCTACTCACCCAAGGACCTGGGCACGTCTATGGGTGCAGCCAGGAGGGAAACCTGGGCTTCTGGCCCAGGACCACCAGTTCATGGCTCCCTCCTGCAGTAAAAGAAAGTTCTCTTACATCTGAAGTGCTGGGGGGAAGGATTTTTTTAATATATATATTTTTTTTCAATCTCCAAAGTCACATGGCCAGACTATTTTAAACATTCCTGGCTATTCCCCCATGCACCAGCTCCCTTGGCTGGCACCGGGGTATTCTCGAAGCTCGGGTAGGAGAGTAAACTCTGCATGTATAATTTATCCATTGTAAAGGATGCAAAATCTACTGGGAACAGGAGGGGATAAGAAAGAGTGAAGACACTTGTGGATGCCAAGAATTCCAAGTGCCAGACCTTGCTAGTTCTCTTCCAAAATGGAGGGTCCTACACGGCTTGCGTTCAGCTAGAGCTGAACCCAGCCCTGCCTGCTGTGTTGAGATTTGGCAGCCGGCGCCTCTCCATTGTTGCCACCTCGCATCCAGGCGGCGGTGCCAAGGCTCCGGCTGCAGCCCCCGGCACGGCGTGCGCCGATGCCGCGCTCTCTGGCTGCTGCGGCTCTGCCGGGGACACCGGGACGCCAGGGGACAGCCACAGCCCGGCGAGCCTCGGCCAGCCCCGCGTGCTCCCCGTGACGGATCACCGCTGTGAAAGGAGCAGAGACGCGGCAAACAAGCGGGGCGGGGAGGGAATCGTGAAATTTTATGCTTAATCCTCCCCGCTGGGCTAGCCGAGGGGGCCTCAGCAAGGCGGGCAGTAACACTACGTGCCATGGGCACTGCCATGGGGCCAGTGCCCGCTGGCTGCAGGCGGCTCAGCCCCGGTGCTCTGGTGGCAGGGAGAGCCAAGGGCTGCGTGCCACAGCCCAGAGCCACCTCCTCTGCTCCGGGTGGGAGCAGTGCTTCCTCCCACTGCCAGCCGCCTCGGGACCTCATCCTGGTTTGTGTGGAGGTGAAGGGCAGGCTTTTGTACCTCAGCAGGGCGATGGTGTCGTTTTGAGAAGCAAGACACCCAGCCCGGTGTCCAGCAGCCCTAGTTGGCCTCCCAGGAGTTTGCCTTTCGTTGGCATGGGGGGTCCGATGCAGACATGGTGTGATTGCTGCAAGCAGCCATTTGGTGGTTTTTCAACCTCATTCAGCGCTGGGTTTGAACTGGAGTTTGCAAAATGTGAATCTTGTAAAAGCCAGGACTGAGCCCTGGCTGCCATCCCAACAGCAGATCCCTGGGGAGGGGATGCGACAGGGAGAGCCAGCCCCAGCTGCATCCCAGCTCCATCCAGGGCCAAAACGAGGTCCAAGCACCCAAGCCCTTGCCCATCCCTCTGCACACCTCTGGAGAGGGGCCCTGGGCTTTCCCCTCTTTGCAAGCACCTCAAGGCAGGGGCAGGGGAAGGTCTGGGATCAGGGCGTCACCTGCTCCATGCCACCACATCCTGATCATGCCTGTTGGCCAAGCCACAACTCTGGGAGAAGCAGTGTGCTCCGGGCACTAGGGCAGGGAAAGCAGCAGTGAATGAATACACAGCTTCCCCATCTCACTTTTTAAACTTGGTCTCAGCCTCCTTTTGTTTCTATATCAACTTTCAGGTTGCCTCATTCTTTTTGTGACCTGGTAGTCCTTTTTTTTTTTTTTTTTAAAAAAAAATTTTTACTCCTGTTCCTCCTGTCTCTTTTTGTCTCTCTCTGTTTTTTTTTTTGTTTGTTTGTTTTTTTTTTGTTTTGTTTTGTTTTTTGTTTTTTTGTTTTTTGTTGTTGTTGTTGTTGTTTTTTGTTTGTTTGTTTGTTTGTTTTAATCCGGTTGCCTCTCCTCGCCCATCAATGACCCACAACTCACTCTTCTGGGGTTCAGCAATTCCTGACTCCTTTTCCCTGGAGCTCCTTCACTACCTCTTTGTGGCCTCTCTCCCCTACACATCCCCCAGCACAGGGCACTTTCTGCCCTGTGGTACCTAGGTGCCTTCGCAGTGCTGCACACAGGTAATTAGCAGTGGTTTAATGCCCGAGCCCTTCCCACAGACACCGTCGTGCTTCCCTAGCTTCTGGCAGATAAGAAAAGGGGACTTAATGACAAATAAAACCTTCTTCATAAGGAAAACACAAACAAAAGCATCTGAAGAGGCCCATGAAGGAGGGCAGCCCACAGGCCTCAGGGAGGGCAAGGCGCAGCACTGCACAGCCCGGCTGGGCTGTTGGGCCCACGGCTAAGGCAAGCTGGTTTTGTCCAACAGACAGATACACAAATAACCAAAATCAAGTTTCTGTGTAACCCTTAATAGCTTATGAGGAATCAGTCTCTTTAAAGAGAGAAGTAGTGGCCAATAAAATTACAAATGACACCAGTCTAGGAAAATATGCGTTTGTCTGCTGACTTGTTGGAAGGCAACTGAGCATGTTCTTGTGCAGAAAAAGGATAATAAACGTCACCTTGAGAGATTCCCCCAGATGTCGGATCGAGTCCGTAACGGGAGCTAATCAAACCTCTGCCATAATTGTTTATTATACAAGCTGCACTTCAGAAAAAACCTGCGCTGAGAGTCCCATTAATGTAATGACTGATGGTAAACGCAGTTACTGCACACAGGGAAGGGCACCACTCTTCAAGGGCAGCCTTTAAATGTTGCCTTACACCGGTCTGGCAAAGAAAAACTCACCTTCTGCAGAGTGAGCTGGCCGGAGGACACTTCTCCCAGTGTGGTTGCGACAGTGCCATCATCTGATGCGGGGCTGGGAACAGAGCATCCACCCTGCTCTCTTCTTCATGGGACACAAGTGTGTGGTGGGTCTATTCCCAAACACCCAAGAGGAGTGTTTCTGATTGCACAGCCTTTTTGTGTGACGCCTAGCTGGCAGCTTATGATTTCCACTTAGTGGTACGCTGCTATTCAGATCTCCTGTGCTACTAATATGCTTTGAAAAACCACATTAGCTGCCTTTAACTATAACTTCACGTAATAAGAAGTCATTATAATTTTTACTTTACCAATTCAGTGCTGCTCCTTGCCCCTAGATGACACTCACTGCAAGTGACTTCCCTCTCTGCTGCAGGAGCACGTGGCCCAGTGCTGAGACACACGCCCTCCCCGGTGCATCACGGCCAGCATGGAAATGCAGGAGCCAGGAATAAAATCGGGAAGCCTTCTCCTCCTGGACGTTCCTGAAGGCCACCAGTGAGAGTATCCAATGTTCAGGGAAGACTCTACAGCACAGAGCCCCTCACTACTGGATCTCCAGCACCACTTACACGTGTGTGTGTGAATGCACACAATGCTTGGCTTCACTCGGGGCCAGCTGGGAAAGGGCTCGTGGACACAGGAGGGAGGGAGCCAGGAGGTGCTCAAAAAGTGTGAAGAGATTTTGAAAGCCCTGGCCAGAAAAGAAAGGCCTGGGAGCAGCACCTATGAAGTCGTTTGTCCCTTCAGGGACCCCACAAGTCCCTAATGCTTTTCCACAGTTGTACCCATTGCTCAGAAACTCTGCGCCCCACTTCTGCTAATGCTTTGTAAATGGGATGGCAGGGAAACTGCTCCCCCATTTTCTGAATGGAAAACTTGCTTCCCCACTCTCCTCTGCTGCCCTCCCCGTTACCATTGCCTTTTTTAGTTCGTTTGCTTGTTTTTTAAACACTTGACCTGATCATCCCATGTGACTCAAACGTGAGCCCGCTGGTGCCACGCCAGCCCAGCCCGTCCTTCTCCCCATTGTCACGCAGAGCGCAATTTTCACCTGGTATTGACGATTCAATATTGGGAGCTTTTAATTCCAAAGATTTTGATTTTTCCATGAAAAAGTGAAAATGAATCTCGGCAGGGCTGCAGCAGAAATGTTGCAAATGAGCTGGTCACGTTGAGGTGGAGGGGGAAGGAAACAGGCAGGAGGAGGAGGACAGAGCGGAGGGGAGAAGCACACATAGCTGGCCCTTACAGGAAGGGGCTTAAATAATTCAGGTGAGAAGCACGACCAGCAGCACGGATGTAGTTTGCTGCACAATCCAACAGAAAACAGCACGGCTTGCACTGACCCATCTGTTACATCAGTGCAGTTGTGCCTGAAGCTCAGCTCACACCACCCATGAATTAAGACCCCCCGCAATTTTGGAGTAGTTCTGTGACATGGCTGCAGGTCCTTGTAGGTGACATCCTTATTAAAATGAGTGGGATTTTCCCCTAAGGGTTAATTGGATTGGTAAAACAACAAAAAAGTGGTGTTTAAGAAAAAAAGGAGTCCAATAACCAAAGTTAAATATGAGTTTGTTTTCCCTGGTATTTCTAATAAAATAGCCTACATTAAATATTAATGGGTCACTTCTTGGTCTGTGTAGCTAGAAATCTCACAGGATAGAGGGCATTGTGCTAGTCCTTAGTCATGTAGGGCACTGACCTCTGCATCTGTGTAGGGGTATGAAGAGAGAAGCACAACACCTCTGCACGTCCCAGTCTGCCTGGCAAGGTTTTGGATGGATCCTCATACCCCAGAACCAGAAGGCTTCATTGATGCTGGTCTTAGGGATGTGTTTCTGTGTCTCCCATGTCTCTGCTGGAGGCCCATTTCCTACCTGCGTCAAACTCTGAAGTCTTGATCATCTTGTGGATGAGCAGCCATCGGCTTATGCCCAGCAAAAACACGGCTGCCCGTCTTTCTCCTGTCCCTCTGGCGGCTCCCCGTACCTCTGATAGCCCCGCACATCCCTTTGCCCACCCTCCAGCCCCCCGCCCCTCCATCCCACCACCTCCATCCTCGCCCCACGGTGTCACCTGGGCAGCGGCTCCCGCCAGCGCCTCCCCCGGGCTCCCGTCCAAGCCCGCGCTCTGCCGCTTGCAGATTCTTTCTGCAGCACGTCTCTGAGATATGGCCTTCCTTACCCATCTGTACAGCTAAAACTCTTGTCAAGACTCTCAGCGTTTCACATCTCAATTACTGCAAAATCCTTCTCCCTGCTTGGCAAAGGCAGCCTCAGCCAGCGCTTCCTCTCCCATCTCCCTGCCCAGCCACCACCTCACCCGCCAACCGCAGCTTAAAGCCATTTTATGCACCAAAGGATCACGCACAAACACCTCCTAGCAGTTATTTTTCTGCCATCCCTCGCCGGCGGTTGCAGAGCAGCGGTGAAGACGCAGACGTGGTTTTACAGGTCCCCCCTTCTCGCAGCCATCAGGACCTGGGAGCTGGGGCGATCTCGCCACGACGCTGAGATGAAACAAGGCAGCCGGGGCCGAACCCCACCACAGCGTGGCACTGCCTCTCCCGTGGCTCTGTACGTGCTCACCTCTTCCTCCCTCATCCTCTCCTCCCAGAGCTGTTCCTCTTCTTCCTTCCCCTCCTGCTGCTTCTCCCTTCCCCTTCATCCCCCCTCCGCGGTGTGAGGAAGCCTGTAGCTGGCTCCTGCGCTTCTCTCCTGTTTATCCGCAGGTCTGCACAGCTTTTACTTTGTGTTTTCTACCCTGAAGACGACAGCAAACTGAGGGCTTAAACAAATTTGGCTTAAGGTGCTTTAATGAAAAATTAACGGTTTTAATACTGGCTTAACCATCAAAAGAAGAACATTAATGTTTAATATTTAAACAACACGTCCTCACAATAATTCCACCACATTTCACATTGAGGATCCACAGCGAATGCCTGGGGTAAGGCAATCAAAAACCCCAACAGTAATGCTAGCTACTGTCTTAACCCCTTACTGACTGTCTTCCCCAGTCTACACAACAATCTTTTACAAAGAGAATTGAGACATTTTTCAGTGACGTGTCCTCCTTTCCTCAGCCACAGTGAAAGGTAAGAATATTAGACTCCAAATCAGAGCCCTGACTCTTTTAGCCTTCTCAAGACCAGGGATATGAAAATGTTATGCAAATGAGCTGCCCTTTAAATGTATCTTTAGGAAAAGAAGAAAAATAAAAAATAAAAAATAAAAAAAGAAAAGCAACAACACGTCACTGGAGAAAGATTGAATTGACATTTCATCTTCACTGTGTGCTGTCCAGGTGCGGGTCCCAAAGAAAAGCTTCCAATGATAAGGAATGGCTCCAGCATCTGTATTTTTCTGAAGCCTCCCCAAATTACCGTGCTAAAGGGATTTCTTGCCTTGAAATCACAGCACGCCTCGCAGACAGCCCGGGGTGGGGGTCCATAACTCCTGTCCCTCTGCAGCCCAAGCTGAGGGCCGAGCATCACCCAGCTGATATAATGATTTCTTAAACTGTGAGGACGTTTAATTCGAGACAGGAGTCTCACTGAAGTAAATCTCTGCCTATAAAAGTGTATGATCCAGCTGGATAGCAAGAAAACAAATCACATGCACTGCAATACAGAGGAAAGAAACTACAATGCTTCCAGATGCATATTACAGGAAAATAATTAAATAGCAGCCCTGGAAGTAGACATCACAGTTGAAGTAGATAAATAAGAAAGCTTTGTTGATGTGAACCCAGAAATAAAGCAGAGGAGGAAAGCACTTAAATATAAAAAGCCATCAAAGAAGTTGCGTGTCTGCCTTGATGGTACTTCCAGAAAGTTTCTAGGTCACATGTCCGTGCAGTTTTCCTTTCAGACCTGATTTCTGTAACACAACAAATATTAGGCAGGAAAAGATGGACAGCCAAAGCAGAATGCAGACAAGCATTCTCAGACCAAGACACGACACATTGCCTGAAAATTCAGGTTAAAATGTCTCCGTGCTCTTTACGTGGCACACACGAGCAGCAAAATATACCAGCAGGGAAAGCAGCAGACTGAGGCTTGCTCAGCCTCAGCCTGGGACCACTGCAGGCACTGACTGCTCCACCGCCCCCTGCACCACGAGGCCACATGCCAGGGTGCTCTGATTCACGAGGCAGAACATGCTATTAAGATCAAGGATGTTCTTTAAGAGCTACCATGTCCAGGCAGTTGTGGAACAGAACTGATGAAGGTTAATGTCAGTTTTAATTGGCGCTCTTCCTGGAGCGGCTCCGAGGACCGTTCATATGAAGCCTGATAGACTCCAGCTTCCACTCCCACAGTCCTGACATCCCCACACGGCCAGAGCCTTCTTACTGGTGGATACCACGCAACCTGTGAGGAAGTGAATGACTCCGTGAGTGCAAAATTACACAGCAAATATCCTCCAGTCCAACTCTTTGCAGCGTTATCCTTTACCCAACTGCCTTTAGGGTTGTGAAGGTTCCTATGATACCCTTATGCTCTCCACAAACTGAGAGTACTCCTCCTTTTCCTTCTCTCTGTGAATTATTGTGCCCACAGCTCCCAGTGGAGCAGACTTTCCTCCACAGCCAGGCTGACACCCCTGAGATGGGACCATTTCTGCAGGGGGTTGAGGAAGAGTACTGCTCAGATCGCAACCAAGCGGAGACCCCGCTGTCCTTTCCTTGCTCAGCTGTGCACAGAGGAGCTTGCTCCACTGCTGCGACTCCTGGCTGCTGCCACAATTCAAATAACGAGTAGGATGAACACATTTTTCAAAGGGAATCAGTGATACACAAGCCCCATCTGTATTACGGCTAATTCCACTTTCCTTGGCTATCATGTCCCCCCTGGCAATTGCTGCCCCATCTAAAAGGTCTTCGGTGAGTGGAAAGCCCCATGTCGGGGACCTCAGCAGAGCAGTGTTGGGACACGGAGTGATGCTCATGATGCTTGCTTTGATGCCGAGCAGCAGCTTTATATCGGGTTCAGATTCCCACTGCTCTGAATCACATTCAGCAGAAGTGTTACAATTGCAAGATAAAGCCTTTTATCTGAGTTTTCTCAGCTGTTTCCACAAATTTTCACTGGTGGCAGGTACTAGGACAGGATGCTGCTGCTTCCCTGCAGGGGCAGGTGATACCTGCTAGTTTAGGATGGATTCCATTAGCATGCGGGGCCAGGAAAATGTCAACCGAGAAAGGAGGGCAGGAGTGGCCTTAAATGCACTCACTGAACTGCTCTGGTAGGGAAAGCATTTAGTTCATTCAGTTGCTTGTCACAGCTTTTCTGTGCCGGTGCCATACACAAATATGCACTCAGAGCCTCTTTTGCACACCCCTGCAAACTGTTCCTATTAGGTAGCGGACCCTAGGCTTGATGTCAGTTCGCAGTGCAAGCAAACAATATTTAATCCAAGGACTTTTTGCTGTGTATTAACTTTTCAAAGAGCTTCACATGAAAGCCTACATTGTTTCTAAGTGCTAGACATTTTCCTTCTCTAAAGTTTCTAACACGGAACTTCTGCTGGGTTTTGGATTCAGGTCTTGTCGGTTCCCTGGCTGCCAAAATGACTTTTGTGAAGCAGATAAAACTTGGAATAGATCTGGTTCAACCTTTACAGCCAGCTCCTACGCCTATGAAGTTTCTGAAACAAAACCCAGAGTCTCTGGGGAAAAAAAAAAAAAAAAAAAAAAAAAAAAAAAGGAAAGGAAAGGAAAGGAAAAAAACCCTCCTGCACTCTCGATTGTCGCTCGGTTCTCAGAGTCAGGTTTTGCAGTCGGGATTCATCGCAGCCCTAAAATCAGCGAGCAAAGTGCCCCCCCTGCTAAACCTGCCTTCATCCCCTCTGCCTCTCAGGGTGCCCCCAGCTCAGGGCGCTGGGGGGGCTCCGCTTTGGGGCCGCTGGCAGCCGGGAGACCCGAGCGGTGCGGATCGCTCCCCGCTGCCCCGAGGTTTCGGCTGCCCTCTGTGCTCAGCCAAGCACCGGACCTTTCCCCGAGCTGGAGGGCAGCATTACCCAGCGGGGCACGGCGCTAGGAACAAAAAGAAGCGCGTGAATGCCGCCTCCTGCCTTCACTGTGCCCTACAACCAGAGGCCGCCCCGACCCCCCGGCTCCCCCGGCCCGGCCCCGTTGCCCCCCGGCAGGACTCGGGGCGCAGGCCCCGGCCCCCGGCCCTGCCCCGGGCTCCCCCCAGGTGCCGCCGTGCAGCAGCCCCGCGGCCCGCCCGGCCCCTCGCCGCCGCCCGGCGCCCGGAGCCCGCAATGGCGGGCGGGGAGGGACCCCTAGCGTCCGAGCCGCCCGGGCCCGGCTCCCATCGCCGGGGCTGCGGCACCCTCTGCTGCTCGCCCGCCGCATCCCCGGCCCCGCCGGCAGCGACGGAGGGCGGGGGGGCGGCGGGGGTGCGAGCCCCCTGTGCAGGGCTCCTGCACCTCAAGCCCTGGCGGAGAATAAAACCTGTGCGGCTCAGCACGCTGCATGAGGCCTCGCGTCGTGTTCCCCTGCGGTTAGGTAGCGCCTGGGGTGCTGAGGAGTTCCCTGTGCTCATCTTTGTCCCCAGCCAGGCTCCTTGTCCTCCCCGGCCAGCCCCACACCACAGCAAAATCAGAGGGATTTCCACACGGGATGTCCCAATAGGGGCCTGCAATGCTGGGTGAGAAGGTGTTGACACCACCTCACACCAGAGAGAGGCCGCTGCCAAGCCACCAGAAAGGCCAGCCTTGCCAAAACCAAGGGTTTTGAAATGGTCAATGGCCGCGGTGCTGGAGCCACAGCCCTGACTGGACGCTCATCCTGCTGCAACAAAGGAGTCTGCCACTCTGCTCCTCTGTGCAGGCACCATCTTGCTCCCACCCACCTCACATCCACCAGTGCCAGCCCCACCTGCCCAAAATCATCACCCCAGGCAGCTGCTGAGCGCACGGCAAATGCACCACACCTACAGCTGGGCATTTATAGGCTCTCGTAACTCTCCTGTCCTTCCTTGTTCTCCACCAGCCTGCCGAAGCACCCAGCGCTTCAACAAGGCCATTGCTGTTTCCTGCCCCTTGTTTGAGCTCAGAGATTTGGCTGCTGATGTGCAAATAGGTGCCTAACGCTGTGTTCTTTATTTTGTGTGAAGCAGAGCTGGAAAAAGTTCCTTAAAATAAAAAAGAGGGGTCAGTCTGTTTTCCTATCTTAGAAGGTAATGTTTGTCTTGCCCTGCTTTATTCTTGGAAACCTGGATGGATGACAGAAGAGCTTGTGGGATTGAGACACAGGAGGAAAAAGGCAAGTGTAATTGATTTGCAGGAAAGTTACTTTATCATATTTTTTGTGGTTTTGGCTGTGCCTTGAGCTTTCATTTAGACCTGTGTCTCATAAATTTGGGAGATGCATGAGAGATGCGGCAGTCTTGCCCGCCAGCTCTCTGAGACCTGAACCAGTGTTCCTGGAAAACAAACCTCAGAGGGAAGACAAATTCTGTGACCAGGATATTCCTGTTAATTTTACTTAGAAAAAAAATAAAAAATGCTTTGTCCTACCAGCTATATATCATGAGCAATGAAGCAAGGGTGGGCAATTTTTTCCACAGAAAGCCCCTTTGAATGGGTGAAGAGGAGTGGAAGTTGTGAGGAGGAGGAGCAGCACAGTCCTGCATGCCCATGCCATGCTCCCTGATGGATCTCCCCATGTTTACATGAGAGATGCACACACACACAGGTACATGTGGCCTGGTAGCACAGCAGAGAAAGACCACCTGAGGTGGGGGCTGCCTCCGAGCCGAGTCTCAAACCCACAGGTACACAAAGTACTTGTGCACTCCCTGCTGCAGGAGCTGTGCTGGACTCACAGTGTTCACCAGGTGGAAAACTTCATCTTAAATGCAAGGCAGCATGATGCCCCGTGGGGCTGGAAGGTGTTGGGTGGTGCTTGGGGATGGGGATGTGCTAGCGATCCTGGGGAAATGTCCAGCAGCTCCTGTGAGGAGGCCCTGATGGGTGGCCCTGAGGGTGTGGGCTTGTGGCGGGATGTACTAAACACTCCTCAAATCCCTCAGTGTCACAAAAACTGTGAGGCCCCATTGGCTGTGCCCCGGAGGAGATGCAAGTCAGGATGCAGAAGTGCCAGAGGGACGCAGAGAAAAAGAGAAGACAGCTGGGGGTGTTTTTGAAGGATGCAGCCAAGAACTTTGTTTCTGACCTCACAGAAGTGCACAGAGGACAGCGTGCAAAGGGCTAGAAGTGCATTTGGGGGAAACGTGGCAAAGTGGGTGCTTGCTGCCTGCCTCTGGGCACCCTAGAGATGGGGTGGAAAGCAGGACGGAGTGCTCTGGTCAGCACTGCTCTCCTGGCTGGATGCTACAACCCCCAAGACCATGGTCAGGAGGAACAGGGAGACTGTGTTTCAGTCACTTGAAACACAGAACCAGACTGGAGAGGGGATGGAAATGCGGGGTGAGGCTCAGTCTGTGTCGTGAGGGGATGCTGGGCTCACTGCTAGCTCCACGTTTTCCTTTCCTTTCCCTGCTGGTGTGAGAAAATGCACGCTGCATTTGTTCGGCTGCCAGGAGGATGGCAGCTCAAGCACCATCTTGCTAGCTTTGCTGTGTGTCTTTTCCCACAGCATTGCTTTAAATAATGAACGGAGTCATGATCCACCAGCTGGATTAGATGGTATGAACTTATCTGGCTTAAATCCAATGGTGATATATTTGGTCTCATTATTTTATTCACAAATGCCACAAAACAGCACAAGATATTTCTTTTTTTCCTCCAAAATACTCCTTTTTCTTTTAGTGCTGACATTTATTTGCAGTAAGATTTGCACCGAACAGCCTGTGCCAGGCCAAATTTGTCAGACAGGCGTGCTTGCACACCCGGTTTGTCCCACGAAATCAGGTGTGGAAGCCATACACCCTGGTCCTGCCAGGGGACAGCGAGTGCTCCCCAGCCAGCAGGGTGACCCCCTGCGGGGGGGGGGGGGCTGCAGAGCTGAGGGAGGGCAGCCGGTGCCTTGCAAAAGCTGGAGATACCAAGGGAGCAGAGGTCGTGGAGGGGTAAGAAATGCCCTGAGCACATGATAATGAGAAGGCAGAAGCCTTGCTGTGGCTAATTCCAGCGTGCGGCTCCTGCAGAGCCTGGCACTGCCGGAGAGCCATGGGATTGCCTGGGAGTGGGTGCTCGTGTCCTGCCACCTGGTGAAGGGCTAGAACAGATTCACAGAGATGCAAGTCACCTGGGACATAGTGCCCATCAGCTTCCAAATTACGATTTAGTAGTGATGAAAGTGCAAGAAAGGAGGTGCTGGGCAGGAAGCTTTACCCAGGCGTCCTGGCAAGATCCCACCATGTTACAAGTCAGTCCAGCCCCCAGACAACGAACTGCTGCTCTGCTTCCAGAAACAGTGCCTGCGCTGGGCATTTCATCTGACAATCCAGAGAGAAAGCGAGAGTAAAGAAGCAGAAATCTACAATATTTGAAAAGACTTTTGTGTGTGTGGTTTTTTTTTTTTTTCCCTTTTGCTTTGTGTTCCCTATAGTCTTAGGCCAGTATGTGTGATCGTGCTGAGTCTGCTATTTGGAGGAGTTGCTGAAAAGTAAAGAGCAAGCTCAGGAACATCTGGAAAAAACATGAGCAAAACAAATCTGAAAAGCAAAATCAGGCTCTCCCCATTCTGTTTTTTATTAAACAGAGAAAGGAAAGAGAGTGCTTCATGTATTCAGCCATTCAGGTGCAGCGTGCTCAGCGCTGCCTGGCTGAGCCCGAGCACCACTCTGCAAATATCAGCAGTCTCTTCAGTTAAGCAAGAGCTCTCAGAGTCTAATTTTAAGTGCTCATTACATGTGTTCCTCAGTGGCAGTCATGTAATTAGGGGAAGAACAAGGCTGAGGGTGCCTGGTGTCTCTTCCAGACAGGTCTGCCTAATGCCCCGCGGCACCACGGGACCGCGCTGCAGGAGCTCACCTCTGCTGCCACAGCCCTTAATCCTCCATATGGATCCAATGATTTAGGGTGAAGCTTACAGTAACATTCTTTTTTTTTAATTTTTTCCTTTCTAATATTTCAATCTTTAGCAGACGCAGGGACATTTTACAGACTCATAAAAATGCCTCCGAGAGTGACGAGCTCCTCTGACAGCAGTGGCTGCCGTTCCCAGGCACTTGACAGAGCACAGTGACACGTTTGGACCTCATGAGTCCACAGCTGAAGCACTCCCAGCGCCGGGGCTATATACAGTGACTGCTGGAGTGCCTGTGGCTTAACAACATGGGAAAATCCCAAGCAGGAAGGGGATGATGCCTCCTGTTTGCAGTGTGATCAGGAAGCAGAATCAGGGAAGCTGGAGCACATTCCCATACACACCCCTGGGATATGCTCGGGACACGGGTGTTTATGAAAGTCCTGCAAGAAGCACCGCTGGACCTTCAGTGGCCACGGGGGGCCAGGATTTTGGCTGGACGTTATTCTTAAACTCTTCACTAAAAGATAGGCCAGCGTGTTTTCTCCACGGGGACATTTCCTATCCCCCTGGCTCCTGATATAAGCCACAGGCCGTCTGTGTGGTAAGATGTCCCTCTTGCTTTCTGCGTTACAGAGATGAGGAACGAGAACCAGACCCCCCAGCTAGCAGGATGCGAGGCCTCTCCAGCGCTAACTGCTCGGTGCAGTCATACAAGGCGACAGGCAAAGGATTCAGGAGCGTTTTAAAAGTGTCAGATAATCGATACGGAGGCAGAGGAGCAGTGGTGGGGTTCACAGCTAAATGGATAAGGTGTCATGTCACGTTTGACCTATTTCACAGCATCAGCATCATTTCTGCCCCAGTTATCTTTTAAGAGACATCACTGGATCCCGCTGCTGCTGAAGAACAAGAAGTAAACACCACAGTCTTCCACCGAGGTGTTAAATGGGCTCCACCACAGGTTCAATTAGCAAGCCCCAGCGTAACTCTTCTGTAATATTTCTAAAGAAAAACTGAAGAAAGTGAATGGTCCACAGCCATTGCTCAGGGCAGACTGCCACCAGTCTGCTGGCTGCCACGTATCTATAGGTGCATCCAGCCAGCTCCCCCAGCACTCAGCTCGCTCTCAGGCAGCTTCACCCTACAGGAGAGCAGGGCAGGGCTCCATCCTTGCTCTCCCACAGCCACTACAGGCTGATTACTGATGAATCTGAGACCCCAGCAACCTGCCAGGCTGGAGCAGGTAGGCAAAGCAGGCAGACTTTATGCCCTAGGAGTGCAGCAAGCCTAGTTTGCCTTGTAAAATGAGTCCATGCTTCTGGAAAAACAGTCATGCTGATCAGCAGGTATTTGCATGGTCCTGCCCAGAAGAGTTTTGCTCCCTCCCAAGCCTTCTGTCCCACCAGCTGTGGAAGGTCAGCCCTGTACACCGTCATCTAGGATGGGAAGAAGTGATGGACTAGGGGATTCCCAGATATACCCTGCAAAATCATTGTATATGAGGTGTAAGGCCATTAGGTCAATGAACAGGGAGGCAACAAGGAGCTGCTCCAGATGAACCCGGGGAGAAGGCAGAAGCAGCCACAAAGGACACTTCTTCAGGTTCCCCCAGTACCTGATCATGTGGCACCCCAGGACACAAGTGCTCCCAGTTTTCTATGTTTTGGTGCTTGGTAGCACACGGCTGTTAAATGGTTCTTGCTCCCAGCTGGGGCACAGACCAGCCCTTACACCTGAGGTGAAATGCAGACACGTGAAGGAGCAGGACCTCCCCTGCTGCTGCACCACGTGCTTTTCACCCTTAGGGTGCCTCCCATGTCCCAGACAGTTTCCTCCTTAGGAAATGGCTGTGTTCAAGGATCTCTTGCTGCAGGGCGAAGGCCTGAACCAGGACATGTGGAAACCCAGGCAGCAATCTGTATCTCCGCTTCGACACGCAGAACCAGTCCCCTGCATGCTAGGCTGAAACATGAGTGATGCCACTTGGATCCCTGCCTGGCATTCAGCACTCTCTGCTTTATGGGCCAGGAACAAAGCCTTTCAGCTACGTGCTCCTTCAGCTGTGCGCCAGGTTCCCAGCCAGTGGGGCTGGAAGTGCCTCCAGAGGCCTGCCTGTCTCACCAGGGATGGTGAAGGTGGCAGGAGGGAGCTCCTCCTGGTCTGGGGTCTGCACACCTTGGTGCTCTCCTCCCGCCCCATCCAGGCACAGTAGTGCAGATTCAGATTCAAGCTGAAGTGAATTATGTGTGGTTACTGCTGGGCAGGTGAATGCATGGGGCTTGGATCCCTCCCACTGTGTGTCCTGCTCCCCATGCCTATCATGCTCCCTCTAGCATCACGTTTTGCTTCTGCAGTGCTCCTTGTGCAGCTGCAGTGCTCACAATACCTCCCTCCTTTATCTAACGCTGCACCCGAGCTCCCGTGGGTTTGGACTTACCTTTTCTTCCCAGATGTTTTTTCACAAAGGAACAGAGTCTTTGAGAACACCACCCTCAGCCAAACTGCCTGGAAAGTTCAGAAGTTACTTGGAAGGAGCTAGCAGACCAATCATCAAGCTTTGCTTCTAGGCTTTAAGAAACCCACAAGCTAAAATGTATGGCTGCTTCTTTCATGCTTACGGTTCCCTTGCCTGTTGTCCCTGATTTGCCCAGCTCACGCTCTCACCCTTCCTCTCTCTCCCACACAGAAGTGTGCCAGACACCAGGACCCTCTCAGCACTGAAACACCCTCAGTATTAGGACTTCCTCCCCAGCCACCCCGCGTTCCCCAGGGGCCCACCACCTTGCTGCACTTCCAGACCATTTGGGCCAGTTTTCCAATTTCCAGTTCCTCTCCCCCAGCTGCTGCAACCAGAAAGCCAGGCAGGTTTCTCCAGGGTAGGAGCCGACTCCTCTGTATGCCCTGTGTTTGCTCCTGGCTCCCCCTCCACCCGGTGCCATTACCCAAGCATCTTCCTTTTCAGAAGTAAGGACAGCATATGTCTGGATCTGCAATTACAAGTTGTATCTTTGTGAATCGCCAAGAAAAGAATGCTCCTTGATCCAGCCCATGTGTTGCTTCTCCCCCCTGGTGCCAGAGCATATGATTTGAGCGAGGCACCCAGCCTACCTCTGCGGAGGGGAGCTCTGCTCAAAGTAGCACTCGGGCGCGAGAGCTGAGAATAACGCAGTGCTGCTCCCCTTCCTCTCTCTCGACACAAAAAGCAGGGAGCAGGTCTGGACTGCCATGCTCCCTGCATGTTTGCAGGTGCAGGGCAGCCTTTTGGGGGGCAGGAGCAGGTGAAGGCAGAGCCGTCTCGGTCCGTGGGTGCTGGGTGAAGCAGAGCCCAGCACCCTTCTGCCTGGGTGCGTCTGCACCGGCAGCTTTCCCAGAGCTGCTGCTTACTTTAAGCCACTTATTCTATTATCATCCGGGGGGGATTTTTTTTTTCCCAGCTGAAGAACATTAATGGCATTAAAATAATAAGAGATTTAGAGCATCCCTGTGTTTATACAGTGACATGCCACAGTGACAGCCTCAATATAAATAGCTAAACACTGAGATAACTAAACACTTAGGCTGATGAAAAAAAATACCAACATTTTTCCCATTCCAAATTCTTTAGAGTAATCTCATTTGACCTCCAGCACAATGCGTGCTTTAATGATGCCTGAATAATTACTAGGCAAGGAATTAACTCCCACAGTGGGTTAACACACTCACTTTCACCCAGAAGACCCAGTCTCAGGCCTGAATAAATCAAATGGATTTGGTGATCTCATTCCCGTTCCTCCCGGCCCTTTGTTCACATGCCACGATCTGACACAGCCGGTGGCCTCGTGCGGAGAGAGGCCTGGCATTTGGCTACCAGAGATGCTGCAGGTCAGAGGCGGGGCGCATTAGCAAAAGCCAGAAAGCCCCCCCTGATGCAGGGGTCCTGGCCCCATCCCTTCACAGCCCCTGAAAGAGCAGGAGCCGGGCGGGGAGCACTTCTGCAGAGCGGCAGCACCGTCACACCACCTCCGGGAAGCCGAACGCGAGCTGCTGTCAGACACCTTGATGTCAAAAAAAAAAAAACTATTTTTGACTGCGCAGCAGATGTTTGAAGCAAACTGCCTCAGTGTGACCAGCTGCAGATTTGTCTCACCAGTTTTATGAGTGGGAGAGCAAATGGGATTCGTGTAACCTGTGGGAGGGCAGGGGAGGTCTTCACCAGGTGGCTCTGCTGGCAGCGTTTTGCGCGTCCTATGGAAACCCTGCACCTACAAAGCAGGAGACTTGCAGAAAAAACGTTCTTCTCATGCCCTGTATTGCCTACATTTCTTTTCTGCTTGTTGCTGAGGACACTCAAAGTGGGAACCTCTGAGTGGTGTTTTCAAACCCTGTTACAGGAAGCTAAATGCATGGCACCCATACTGAGGCCCACAAACGACATCAGTGGAAGTGCTTGGTGGCTACAAAAATCACATCATTTCTGCCTACAGGCTCTGCTGGGATTAAACAAATTGAAAGGCTGCTTTGTTTTCATCATCATCTTTTTAAAAATTATTTATTTTTTTAGTGTCTCCTGGTAGGACCATACCCAAAGCACAGTCAGTAACACCACAGACAATTGATGTGGAAATAACTGAGTCAGAATACTCTATTATTTCACTTTTAGAAATGTAGGCAGCCAAATTCAAAGGCCAGTGAAGCAAAGAGCATGTTTCCATGCAAATATAACTGCTATTAACAACAACGTGGGGTTGGCACTCCATCCCAAATCCGACAGAAAGAGAAATGCACTCAAAACTTCCCTGTGAAGCCTCATTCAGAGTGTAAATACACTAGGAATAAATGCTTTTTAAAAGATTAGTACAGACAAGTTTTAACAAGTCTAACTTTTTCTTTTCCTGGAGATGATGTTGACTGCAGCCTGGAGGCCCGCAGCGTGATGCGAGGGCTGCTTCAGACAGCTAAGCAGTGCTTTTGCTGGGGACAGCCTGGTCACGCAGTAGTCCATGGGAGCTCATGCCCTTTTTTTAAATAGCAATGGCACATCATGTTTTTGATGTGCATGTTAATAAAACAATCTTTTCTGGCAACACAAGGTACTGAAACACTCAGAAAATGTTTCGGGTGCTGGTTAGTAAACCAGGGAGCACTCCCGGCACAGCAGGATATCCTTCCTGTCCCGACCCCGTTTCATGTGCAAAACATACGGGGCACGTTCACACTTCTATGGAGCCCAAATGGTGTCTGTGGCTCTGTGGAGCCAAAAGGACCTGAGCCCTTCCCCTCTGTAGCACAGATCCTGCCTGCGAGCTGGGGCTGGAGCTCACCGTGAGCTGCCGCTGAGCTGTGAGCACAGCCTGGTGCTGCCCGAGGGGTTGGAGAAGTACCTGCAGGTGGGTGCAGAGGCGCAGGGTGAGCCGCCCGTCCCCATAACATGCTCCAGCTGAGAAGGCTGACACCGTGGGGAACAGCATGAGCTCACCATGGCCCAGCACAGCTCGTCACGCACCACCAGAGCTCCTGCGTGAGAGGCTGGGATCAGGAACAAGGAGCTCTTCACAAATGTTTCTGCACCATGAGGGCTCTGTGAGGTTGGCCCACACTCAGCTCTTCGGCTGAGGGAGCCAAGGTGAAACAAAACGCTCCAAAACCCACAGGTAATGGGTTCCCATGCAGGGTGGCAAGCAGCAAAGCTTTGCTTCCACCCCGTGCCTCCGGGCAGGGCCGGCCGCACCACCCCGGCAGCCCCGCACTTGACGCTGTGTGCGCTCTCCCTGTTTGCACACACGGATTTAAAGCATCTCCCCCGGTTTCTCCACAAATTGCTGCATTCAGATGAAGTGGCAGCTGCTGTAATTAAGACACAGTTAATTACATATCCCCTTAATTGCGATGATAGGATTTTGTCAATTTGGTAAATAAGAATTGTGAGGTTTCTTCCGGCAAGTTGAGCCCCCGCGCAGCTCGAGCACGCCTGGCTTTGTCACCCGGCAAACGCCGAGCCCCCGGGCTGGGCACCGGCAAAGGCGAGGGCAGGTGCTCTGCTCGGCTAGGGAAGAGCCCCAGCTTGTGGAGTCCAGACCTGCCCTCAGGAGTGGCTGCAAAAATTACCTTGCAGGCTGCTTTCTGCAGGGCGTCTGATGTGTTTCCTTGCTGTGATGAACCTATCGACCGCTCTTCCCCTGCTAAACTGCCAGCCCAGCAAATCCTGGGGCTGCAGAGGCACCGCTCAGGTGCTTGTCCTCAGCATCAGCGTGCTGCAGCCCCAGTGCTGATGGCTGCTTTAGGGAACAATTCCCCACCTGTGCCAGGGTGACTGGGTGCACACAGTGCTGCCTGAGGGGAGAGAAACCGAGGACAAAAGGGCTACAAAATGGAAGGACTGACTCTGACCTTCCCGGCCCATTTCTGGATGAGAGCTGAGGCAGCCTCTCCAGCAGTGACCACAGCCTTGGACGTGCTGTGGAGCCAGGGGGATGCCGAGGTGAGGGAGAGGTAAAAGGTACAGGACATGCTGGACTTTTGGAAGCGTTTTCCAGCAACCCAGTACACAGAGCTGCCATCCACGTTAATTAATGGACTACAGTTTTAACAAGGACTCTCAGGATGTTCTCACACAAAAAAGCAGAGACACAAAAAATCATCTAACTAGATAAGATAACATACAACCACCGTAGGCTTGATCATTAGTTACAAATAAGTCACGGTTAGTTAGAAATTGATGAAAACATTGTTTGTATTTGCCTTCTGACCCCTTACCCAGTGGGCAAACCCAACCCGTCTCCTGAGGAGACGTGGGGAACAGCAGGCCGAGGCCTCGTGCCAGCCCCACTACTGGCCCAGCATGGAGCCGCCTGGTGCTTTTCTGGGCTTTCACAGAGCCACATCCACAGGGACCTCCTTGCCCTCTTGCTCATCCTCTGCCTGCTGAAGGGAACCAGGCTGGCACAGTCACAGGATGAAGATCAGGATGTTTTCTTCAAGTATTAGCAAGCTGCTGGTATCAGCTCAACCGGCAACACGTTCCGGCTTGCAGGGTGCCTTCATGAGCAAGCGAGGAATGTGGTCTAGGTAGACCTGCGCTGGGGTAGGTGCAGAGTGGGGAAAGGGGAAAAAAATCACATCCCGGAAAGTGATTCACCATCAAAGCAGCAAAATGCATTCAGCGAGAGGCCGTTTCCATACAGATCACATTCTTCATTACTGAAGTCAGCAACAGAAGAGAGAATACACTTCGTAAAGTGCAGGTGCTGCAAAGCTGAGAGGAGCTGCACGGATGCTAGAGAACAGGATAATGGTTCAAAATGGCTTCAACAAAGCAGAGAAATGGTCTGAGGAAAATAGGTGAAATGCAGAGAGGCTGTGGGCAAGGCTCTACCTGTAAGCAAAAATAAAGTATCGACAGCAAATGCAAAATGGAATGAAATATAAATCAGCAAAGCTATGGCATTGGAAAGATGGAAAACATTGTGCTGGAATCCAAAAGTAGACTCCTTGATGCAAGATATGCAATGTCATCTATCCATTCTCCTCAGTATTGCCAGCATCAGCGAACAAACTGACTTTTTTCAGGTCCCAACTCCCTAGTTACAGAGGAAAAACAAGAGAGTCACAAACAGGCTCAGATCTCCAAGCAAATAAGGAGAAAAGTAGGATTGATCAGTCTGAGGAGAAAAAACAAAAAAAAAACTAATGGGACATAGCAAAAGGTTGAGAAAGGGGGAATAATCTGTCCTCCGTGTCCATAAAAAAATGCTGAGATGCCGGTTGTAGCTCACATGAGAGAAGGGTGCGTAAAAGAAGTTCCAGACTCAAATTACACCTATACCTCTAATTACAGAAAGCCTAAATAAAGCTTTACCTCCTGTCAACAGCAAGGGGACTAAGTTTAAAAAAAAAAAAAAAAAAAAAAAAGTTTACCCCATATCCAGCCCTGACTTCTTGCTCCTTGTGTCAGTCCTTTTGTGTTTTCTCATCCTTTGAATTTATTAAATCTCCCTGCTGCCAGGAGGTGCTCCTACACTCAGGCCTAGGAGCAACATGAGGACAGTGCAGCTTAGGGGCCAGAAGACACAACTATTTAGCTCACCAAAACCCAGCAGCATTCAGTGGTGGGTCGGGAGTACAGGGGCACAAGTTTCCACAAGGTTTGCTGGTAGACTAGACTTCCCCCTACCCCGTTCAGCTCCCAGTCTCCTTAGACCCTCATCTGGAGGTATTCAAAAACAGCGTAGATGCAGTGCACAGGGGCATGGTTTAGTGGTAGCCTTGGCAGTGCCAGGTTAACAGTTGGACTCGATAACCTCAGAGGACTCTTCCAACCTAAGTGACTCTGTGAGTCTGTGATTCCATGATCTTCAGTATGACAGCAGTCCTTCATTTTATTGTGCACATGGTCAACAACAACACTGCTAGCAAACTGGCTCCAGCAGCATTCAAAGACAAATCTGCAAAGCTGACAGTGCCAGGCCTAATCTCTTCACCCACAGCAGGACAGGATTCCCCTTTCAGCACCTGAAAGAAAAGAAGCATCACAAAGCCAGGCACAGTGAGGGAAAGGGCTTTGTTGCATCAGCTTCACAAGGGGAATGGAACCCGGGCAGGCAGCCCCGCCGCTGCGCCTACAGGCTGTGCAGTGCCTGATCACCCCTCTGAGATTCATCTCATCCATAAACCCACGGTGTGTGAACTTGGGAAGGAAAGCTCACGTTATAGCCTCGATCTTCACCCAATGTGTAAACTGAAATACCATTTGGGAAAATAAACTTTACTGGGATGGACTTTCTCAATTCTGGAAAGTGGAACGGATTTCATCCTGAAAAAGGGGATCACATCCTTCAGTGTGCCATGTTAGATAAGTTTCAAGAACAGGATGAGGGCATTTTTAAATAGCTGCTCGTTATTTAACATGGGCAGGTAGGTTACAGGTGGGCCTGCAATTTTAATTGTATGGCTTTGGCACTTGGAGATACTGCTTTTCCCTGCCTGGCACAGGCTTCCTGCAGGCCTCTGCATGAATCACTTCACCTGCCTAGGTTCTCTTGTTCCTGGTGTGCTTTACGTGCCTGGTCTGCTCAGACCAAAGCCACATTGCTCACAGTACATTGAGTTTAATACATCAAGTCTAAAAATCTTCCAAGACTTGTAACAGAAGCTATGCATGAAAAGTTAGTAAAGAAAGCTGTAACCTAGGCACTCACTTGGCAAATACTGAAAATGGTCCTGGCTGTGTCCAGGATGGAGGACAAGTTTTGAGATGAGAGCCTTTAAAGCATACACCAAGAGACAGTGAACCCAAGGTCTGGAAGGAAGATTGTCAGTTCTGTGGGACACAGTCACTGCCACTGGCAAGGTAACAGGGTTGGCAACCTGAATAAATAATTCCTCTTGAAGGAAGCAATGTGCAACTCCCCTCCTTTCTCAAAGAGGAGCATATGAGCAATGCTTCCTACTAAAGTCACGGTAAGGGTAAAGCCGGAGAAGAATAATCACCCACGGGGAGGAGCCGGGGAAAGGAGAAGAATCTCTGTTGGTGCTGCTGACTATGATGAGGACAACAGTTGTGCAGAACTGGCTGACAGGGATATGGAAATGTTGGTAAATATAACAGTGATTCTCAACAGCTCATATTGTGTGTGAGTGTTGGAGTTGTCACTTTTGTATGTTGTATAGCTACATTTTCCAAGATTGACTGAAATTATCTAAAGCATGAAAATACATTCTTTTGTAGACTGATTTGGATAAGGGGTTTTTACACAGTGCTCTACAACTAAGTGGAAGACGCACTACTCTTAGTTTTAGGAAAAAAAAAAATCAAACTATGGACACATTCAAGGAGTTTCTAAGACAGCAGTGCCACAATACTATTCAAAACAATAGTCTGTGACTCTCATCTCTGCTGAGAACAGCTTTTAACTTAACACTCCTCAAGCTACAATATTAATTCACACTGCAGTGAAGTAGTTGCCATGGAGTGGCCAAACCATAATTCACTGACTCTGATGGGCAACAAAATACAGAAAACATCTACTTTGTTTTCCAAATACTGGTGAGTCACTGTTTTATACGTATCAGCCAAATTTCATTCCTCAGGAGGTAGAGCAAATTACTGCTTAATTGTGACAAATGAGCAGACCATCAGACCCACTGATCTAATGAATCAGTCTGCAAAGAAATTCTGCTTTGAGTCACAGAGCAGCACTGTTGTCCTGAATTATAAAGCACCATTTAAATAAGTTAACTAGTTCCTGCATTTATTTCTATTTTAAGACCTGCTACTGGTATTGTGCAACTCATTCTACGAGCCTCAGAATCTCTACAAAAATGCAGCATTTTGTAGAACTTTACTTTTATACACGTACATTGGTTCTTTTCTTCATTTCATAGGGGATTCCCAATAGGTATGCTATTCTGTAGTCCTTGGCTACCAAAAATAGGAGATGAGTACATTCAGCCATGTTAACAAGTCATTTTAGGTCTATCAGTAGCTCCTTAACAAACAAAATTAACATTTTACATCATTGTTTGTAGGAATTTGTCATGTCGTACTCTGCAAACAAGCTAAGGGATCCTGCACCGACCTTTCCACCAGGGTAAGGCTCCTGAACCACACAGCACATGCACAGGCTCTCAGTTAGTTGTACAAGAAAACTGCTCGAGACTCTGCCTTCTCAGAAGGATACTTTTTGTAAAGGCGTGCAGATGAATGTGCAAGCTCAGTTTGTTGGTTTTTGTTGTGTGTGTTTTTTTTTCCCCCAAAAGATGCAAGATTGTAACTTGTTATCAAAGAAATTCCCTTATTTCCTAGTAAGTGCAACACTAGCATAAAAATATTTCTTTGCTTATTCATAACTGCCACATAGACAATCTGCTTTTCCACAGAATGGGCGGGATTCTGCTCATACCACCACTATCTTCTGTTTGCTTGCTTTACCAGCTTAGTGGTTCGCCCTGGGAAGGATGCCTCCGGATTCTACCCTGGGCAAGTAGGACGGGTCCACCAGGCACACACGTCCAGAGGAGCTCCAGGGTAAGCTGGCGTGTCAGAGTAAAGCCATAGGTATTTTGGAATAAGCCTTTCCTGTTTACGCCTACTGTGGGCAACATCACAACAACTCTAATGATTTTTTATGACTTTGGCCTAAAAGAGGAACAAGAAAATCCAGGCAGAGTAAACCAAAATTACATCCAAAGGGGTTTTGGCCATACGAGAAGTGCTGCATGTCCTGAATTTATTATGTATCTGAGAATCCATGGTAGAAATTGTTGGGTACTTTCCCCCCGTAAAAATTTGTTTTTACACACCAACTTCAAAACTCGTATACACGTATTTTATTATTTTTTTTAAGCGTTGTAGGCTATTTCAATTCAGGAGTCAAGGCTTAAAAAAAAACTAGTAATATTAAACTAATCCAGTTAGTTGCTTGCCTGCAAGATGCACAACCCTTATCATACTAATTACAAGTCAGATGGAGATAATAGAACAATACTGAATTATTAAGGTCTTACTGTACATTCTCAGGCTGTTAATATCTATTAGATTACAGCTGCATTATACTGAGTGCTCATTTCAGCAGGAGATTAGAAAGTACATTTATAATGCTGGCTACCCTTTGGGTGGATCACAGTATTTACATACCATATGTCAGCATGGTATTACAGAATGATTTATGCTTCTTGCCTAGACCTTTCAGTAAACTGCAGCCAGCTCCCGTAAACTACAGAGCTGAAATTCCATTTCAACCTGACTTTGACAACGCAGCTCTCAGGAAGTACGTTCATTGTCAAAAAATAGTGAGAAAGCCTGCCAGTGACTGGTACAATCAAACTTCATACAAGGCAGCATTTGACTTGCCCTATTTCAGTGCAGGTAAGTCATCCATACTGTGCTGTACACACTGCTTTTTTCTTGGCAAGAGGGGCATAAGACAAACAAGGGAGGTTCGCTCTGCTGTAAATGTTAACCAACTTAAATTGCATTGAGAAAAAAAGTGAGTAGTGTTCTCTCACTTTTTTTTCCCCACCAAAAGAGAGCAGCCACCTATCCCCCAAAGCCATACACTCTTCACTACCAACACTTAAGTATCCTGGTTCCCTCTCTAATATACAGAAGGCAATCAAAGGATGAGAACAAGCAAGCTACTGATACTTGTGCATTTTGCTATTTAAAAATTATTAGTGAAACGTGCTGTACATGCCAGCAACATTTTAACTCTATGTACGTCAGTACCTGGATGTATGAACAAATTGATTCATCACTGAAAAAATAAGGAGTAGTGTAAGAAAACACATTGATTTAATACATTTAATATAACAGTTCTAAAGCGGCAGTGAAGAGCATTAGGATTTAACTGAAAATTATCAGATTAAACCTGTACTGAACATCTTTGAATGTGAAAGACATTCACATGTGATATCAAAAGTAAGCTCATTATGTACAATCACAGTTGCAACACTGACCAACAAAGAATGGTATAAAATTCTAAGTACCTGAAAATAATGTCATCCTTGTCTGTACGTATCTATGTGCAGCAGAGTACCTTGACTACATAATATTGTTATACACCAGAAGAGATAAGCTTATTATACCTCTGGGTATATTAAGATTCACTCTTTCAGAGACTAGGAGCAGTATGGGTGGGAGAAAACTCAGCGGATTGAGTTGTCCCTCACCTTCGATCCCAACCAATTTGCCTTTCACTTTTTCTAAACCAGCTAAGCCTTTGATTACATTTCATTAGGGAAGCTGGTTGTGACAGCAACAGGAAACTATGATCTTTCTAATAGAAAGTAGATTTCCAGGACAATGATGGACAAAAGCAGCTGTCATGCATTACATCACCAGATCTGTCTGCCACTTTATCTGAAGGGTTTGTCCATTAGCTGCACACCAAAACCCAATTACACATGGAATACAAATGGAAAGGCTAAGCAGAAGCGTCCCCCACTTCCTCTCCCATTAGGTTAACAAAGCAGACTCGCTAAACCATAGGGACAGAAGGGTTACTAAATGCTGCAGTACAGCACTAGCCTGGGAGTATCACCATGTAAATATTAAGTGGAAGCAAGAACAGCACGAGATCAGAATACTTTTTCTGTCAGACACCTTGTCAAGTCTACCAAGTCTGCCTCTCCTGAAAGCATCCCCTTAGCAGGAGGGGCGGTTGGCTGAGAATCAGTTACTATCCTACACTACTGTCCTATCCCCTTACACACTAACAACAGAAGAGACTTCATAGAGGAAAGGAGTATACAGGAATGGCCTGAAAAATACAGACTTGCTTTTTTCAATGGCAAGCATAAGGACAGAGTTTGTGTCTTTTATTACAGCTCACTCATCTAGCCTGTGATAGACAATTGAAAGCCTATTGCTGGGGACTGGGGCAATTCCTTTGAGGCCAAAGGGCTCTTGACAGGAGATGCTGGGGGGAAGCAAAGCAGTGTATTTTGGCTTGAAAAGAAACTATAAAAGCCTTCAGAGCCACTTAAACATTGCCACCAGTAAACACCCTGCTGTTGGTACAGCACTGGGATGCTCTTCTTTTTCTTTCATGAAAGGGCTCTCCCCTTGCTTCTGTTGTTGAAGCAAACATGGCTTCAAGAGCAAACCATACAGTGCTTGAAAATATTCCTACCTTTTAGCTCGTTTCCACAACATTCAGGCTGTGACCAGACATGTATCTCAGCTTGACCAAAAGACTTCTTTTCCCACATGTACAAATGAAAGAAGGGGTAGAAAAATAGCATTTGGAAAAAAAAAAAAAAAAGCAAAAAACAGGCCGTTTAGCCATTCTATAACCTTATTTTTTTTTTTTTTTTGACATTAGGAGAGCAGCTGTGCAACAATCCAAGAGTCAACTCATAAGCAAACTTACACAAAACAGGCATTCAGAGACAACCTAATAAGCTTTACAGATACCAAGTTTAACCACCCAAAACTTAAAGAGAAAAATTCTGTGTTTCAGGTCATGAGAATAAATGCACACCAACAACAGATCCTGGACCACATACTGTCTGGACAAGTACTGGTCAGAGCATGCTTTCAACCTTCCAGGCCTGCATGTGAATGAAAGAGAAATCTCAGCTGAACTTAGAAGGGGAGCATAAATCACTCTCACATCCAAGACAATTGTTTTGTTTCTTTAACTCCACAAATACTTCATATAATTTTAGGACATAGCTATATTGCTTAGAAACCCTCTCAACACCTGGGAATATGAATTCCTCAAAACAAGGGTAGTTCATACAATGGAGTTACAGAGGTATGAAAATTGAAACAGGCCTTAACTTTAAAGTTTCTGCTTACCAGAAGTGAGACAGGTAACAAGTAAGCCCTCTTTTATTTACTTGCTGCAGAAGCAAAGCATTCCCTCATTTTACCTGCTCCTTGAGCCAATGATGCCCCCATTCCTTGGACTGGTAGTTTCAGTGACAGCTCCTCCTACAGCTACATAGAAGACAAGAACACTTCGTAATTATTACCTATGGTTCACACTTCATGATTTATTCCATCTCCTAGAAAATACTGAGGGTTTTTTTTTTAAAAAAAAAAAAAAAAAAAAAAACTTCTAAATAAACTTTGTAAGTTATACATAACAGTTCTTCTCTCACCACCCTTCTTTCTCATCACATATTTCAAATGTATGATTCGCTTTAGCTAGGGACAAATGTGATGGTTTTCTCCTAAAAAATGAGTCTGAGAGCAAAACTAGGTCCCTATCCTCTCCCCTTCCAGAAAAAAAAAAAAAAGAGTATGAAGTTGGTCTTTTGTTGTCAGTGGTTTGTTGTGTTTTTGTTTTAAACTACTGAGGAGAATGATGCTTGCATGCAGTGCTAATACAAGGGTCTCTCAACATATCTGTTAATTTTCCAGCATTGTGTTATCCTCCTCTTTCCACATCAGGCCAGTAAAGGACCCACCCTGCTAACTGCTCTGTCACATGCAAACAATTTAACAGGAAAACACTCCCTACATGTCAGTAATTTTGCCCAACGTTCCTGTTCCTCCCCTTGTGATAAAGAATCCTATTTGATGCCACCTGAAAATATAAGCATTGTGCTGAACACCACAGAAGCAGCAATAATGCAATAAATCTACCCAACTTCAGACAATGTGTGGTTATCTAAGACATAACATGGAAGGTCCAATAGCTTTTATTTTACATTAAAAGTTTCTTACATTCATCTGCACAGCTGAAATCTACTGAACTGCCCTGCCTCACCCTGACACAAACTTGGTTTTAGGAAAAGTAAATTTTATTTGGAGTGAAAAAGAAGCACATGAATACCACAATATAATGTATAGAAACAAAGTCATTGTCAAAAAATCTGGAATAGGAATATGTAATCATGGGTTATTGCCAAGAAATCAGATTTTTTTGTATTAAATCATAGCAGTTATAAATGAAAATCATTCTAGATTGTTTTACAACACTAATAAACCAAAATATGTCAATGTCATAAGGCGAATACTTGTTTTCCCTACATCTAAGGCAAATACATGGAATATTCTTTGTTATTTCTAAAGCATCTTCAATTTATAATTATAAAATTGTTTGTGCTTTGTTAGCTCTCCAGAGAAAGATCTTCTATTGGTTTTGTAAAAAGGAATTTAAAAGGGCATCCACACGTTAGACTTCTCACAAATAAAAGCGTAGTTTGCTGAAACTACAACCACCTAACTATAAGTATGTAACAGTTTCCTGAACCATGCACTTTGGAAGTAGAGAAGTACAGGGATTTTAAAATTAAAAAATAATTAAAAAAAGAAGTAACGTTATAAAACATTTAACTCAATATCAAAACTGTTCTTTAATAATCGCAAATGAACTTTTTACAATATCAATTTTCTAACTTTCTGGGCACACTTTGCAGTAAACATTTGAGTGTCCTCTGTGAGTTACAAAGAGTAAGTTTCCTGTGCTATACAGTTAAAAAAAGCTGGACATTCTTAACAACTTGGCATCACACCTTTTTTTTTTTTTTTTTTTAAAAAAAAAAAAAAACAGATCACACAATAATTTAGACAGCATTTATAGCATTACAAAATCAGAATCCCTCTCTTTAATCACTCACAAGAGCAGCCATAAGGAATACAACAGCTTTAGGAATACAAATAATGAGGATGTAAAACTATCTGTGCAAAACTGCATTATTTTACTGTCTAAAATTTCAGGGAAGTAACACCGCCAAAAGCAGAGAGAGGATAACAAAAGACAAACAGTCATGAAAATAATGACACCTTAGATTTTCAAACAGGAATTACATTACGAAGTAAATATTAGGTATAGAAAAAAATCTGATGGCACCTTGAACAACAAATGACAACAAATGTCCTTGAATTTGCAGCTGAATAAGAACAGACACGGTTTCATGTTAAAGTCTCTTTCAGGAATAGCAATTGATTTAGGGGCATCAACTCTAGCATTTCTTTCCATGCAAAAAAAAAAAAAAAAAAATCTATCTTTCCAACATCTTTGCTTTGCGGGCTACCAATGCATTTAAGAATGAGCAGTCTTTTGAGGAGTGTGCTTTCTTCCATGCATCTGAAATCTTTAAAACAGCTGGATCATTGATTCCCTGGATTTCCCTACTCCAATCCATTTAACTGCAGGAGAGAAAAGCAAACTTGTATTATACATAATACAAAGCAAGATCAGACTTTATCTTAAGGTAAGATACAAACTCAGGATCTTAAATACTTAAGAAAATAAACACTATAGTCTATGAAGAAATATATTATACTATTAGTAGGTTAAGAAACGATAATTTTGTCTACTCTTCTTAAAGAAAGAATTCATAGGTAACTTAGAACAGTCAGTCTTCAGGCTCACATTAAAAAAAAAAACAGAACATTGACATCATAGGAAAAAAGACACAAACTGACAAAGAAGTAAAGGTCTGCCTCATCTCATTCTCCCAGCTTTGGATGGATCACAAGACCAGGTTTATTAGGAAACTTAAGAACAATGAGCAATTGTTAGCTTAGGACCTTTTCTTTTATATATTTAACATCACATAAGCATACCAGTGGTCTCACTGACTTTTATAATGGCAGCAGAACTAAACCCCTACTACACCCAACCTAAAGAACAGCTTCTTAAGCAATCTCTAAAAGTCTCAGTTGAAAAAGAGCTACAGTGTAAGCCAAGGAAAGGATGCGTATTAAAATAATTCAACAGCCAAATCGATAAATAAAAAGAAGTAAAATGGTAATTAAAAGTATCATCAGGTACATCAGACTAACTGTAGATACAAACCAATTTTCGATATTTTGCATGTTCAAGGCAGAGTGCATGAGAGAGAAGTTTTATGTAGCTGAAAAAAAATAAATCTGCTTTACTTACCAGGAACCCCCAATTCCCTTTCTATAAAGCGAACATAGTTTTGTGCATTTACAGGCAGCTCATCGAATGTCCTTGCATTTGATATGTCTGTACCCCATCCTGGGAGTGTCTCATACCGAACCTCTACTTTATTTAAGACTTCCTGGTTGGCTGAAAATCAAACAGAAACACGATATATCCACAAAGTTTATGTATTTTCTACCACTAAACATAGCTATAAGCTTTTTGGTTTTTTCTTATATGAAGAGACCTTCTCAGAAGACAATACCAGCACCAGAGGTGCTAACTTGTACCTTTTTCTTAATATAAGTGGAGAAAATAAGCCCAAGCAACTATCAGGACTTAGTTTAGGAATTCTTGTACAGTTTGTGGTTTAAGCAAAACATATCTGTGTGACTGTGAGTACTCTTCAGGAAGTTTAATTCTTTACAATGTTGATTCTTCTTGCTGTACAAATACAAAGATCCAACCCTCCCTTTGTGAAGGAATTTGGATGATGTGAAAACAAAATTATGTAACAGCTGGTTAAGTACTAGACAGTTAAAATACATTTTACCATCGCATAGGAGTGTTCTTTTTATTAAACAGAGTCATAGCATGTCAAGAGCACATAGTTTTATGTATAAACAGTACATGCTGTCATGCCCACAGAGCCTTTGCCCCAAAACTCTACATCAGGCTTCTGTTTGTCTGCAGCCAGCTAAGCTCTTAAGGGCCTCAGCTACAGAATACTGCAAGGAAGGCAGTTTGCCAACGTGGTATGTATTACCAGCCTTCTTCCTACAGCAGAGCCTGAAGCATTTACCTTGATCAGACATAAAATGAGTATCATCCTGTATTAAAGACAGCTTTTTTGTGCCTACCATGACAGTCAACAGTGTCAGATTTTGTCTACCAGGTCAGCTCTGTGACCTGAAGGTGGAATGACACGTGATATACGAACAGTAGCTGTTCCAGTTACTTCTCAGAATAGAAGCAATGACTCGTTTCCATTTTGCCCTTTATTTAATAACCTGCTATAATGATGTCCATCAATTCTGAATCCTGTGATGATCTCAAGCACTGGAAAAATACATTGTTCTGGAATCGAATCATTCCATTAATTTTCTGAACATTAATCTTGGAATGACATTGGGCAGCAAAACAAAAGCCTTAAACACAAAGACAGGAAAAATATATCAACAAGAAATGGAGGCTACTGGGCATTCTCGCCTTGCTGAAGACAACAGTGTTTTACCAACAGCATTGTAATTACTGTTACGTAGGCTCCATGTCTCAGATACCTGATCAAGTCACTACTGCAAAGACAGAAGACATCCAGTCCACCTGGGAAGGTGTTTGAGGTGCAAAAGGTACAATGAAGGTGCACATAGAGAATCATAGCTAATCCTCCCAAGTGTGTGCTTAGCCAACAAGCTCAGGCTCAGCACATTGAACTATCTGTCCTGGTGCAGGTAAGAGCTCAACAGTAGGGATGTCGTAAACACAGCCCTTATGAGCTAGGCATTTTGAGTACCGGTGGAAGAGGGCTATATTCTACTGACTTTGGAGCCAATAGTGAAGAAGTGCACAGTTTTTGGACCAAGGTGTTTAAAGGTTAAGGCACATGATTCTGAACCAATACTTGCTGCAGTATGGTCAGCCCTGACAAGCAGGCAGGAATACTAAAGATGTTGGGTTGCAGAAGCCAAGAAAAAGCACTTTCTTTTATGTCACGAGTAGTAACAATTGAGCTGCTGTCTGCTGATCACATAAATTGTAAGATAGCTATATTCAGAGTGCAAAACCACAAACTAACTTCCAGGCATTGCAGATGATCCAGAATAAGATGTCAGTCTTCCTCTAAGGAACAAAGAGTGATCAAACACCTAACCTTGAAAGTCTACAGACAGTTTGCCCTCTGATGATAACTGGGAGAAAGCTGAAAGCACTCAGAACTGAGTAGTCTAATCTTGCCTACAGACTTCCATTACTCTTTGTTCAATTCCTTACTTCCCCAAAAGAAATGAAGAAAAAAAGGACTTGATAAATTTGATGTTTCACGTGATTCTCTCATCTTGCTCCAGCAGGTGTGTTAACAGAAGATGTGTGGTAAAGATAAGACATGAAGTGAGCTCAGTGCAGGAACACATACAGTAACCATCTAGATTGCTCTGATCTCTTCCCTGAGGAGATTTATCTTTCAGGCTCTCCGAAACATTGCTTATTAACAGCTGAATTGGATAATGGAGAGCGCAGATATAATGACATCTGGTAGTCTGGTACTAGAATTTAGAGAAAGAGTGGTGTGATATTACTTCCAACTCAAAAAGAATAGCTGGAATTTGGGATCTCAGCTTACAAGACTTCCAGAAACCAAACAGTTACGTAGGTCAAACCAAAAGATCCATCTACTGCAGTGTCCTGGCTCTGTAAACAACAGTAAACGCCCAGGAAGAGAGCACAAGGAAAAAAAAAAAAAAGCAGACATGAAGTAAAGTTTCTCAGAAATACTCTTGCAACCTTCTAAGAACCTGTGGTTTCAGTCTCCTGAACAAGAGGTTGTATCTGTGCCGAGATCAACCAATGCCTTGTACAGGAGCAGGACTAGACTATGGCTTTCACATCGCTCTTAATTTGGATGATCTTTGAGATGGTAGGAACTTCCATCTTTCTTCCATAAGCTCATGGGAATGAAGTGGCCAGCTCCAAAGCAAAACACTAGAGCCTCAGTGTTACCACCTGAGGTGAGCCGTAAATTTACAAAGCATGTTTAGTTCTTTCTTACCAGATTAGCAAGTGTCCACAGAAAACTAAGCTGAAAAACTGAGCAAGATTCCTATGATTCTCAGATGCAGCAGGAAAAAGGAACAATATATGAAATATGGCATGATTTTCCTGAGATGCTGGGTACTCTGTGTGCTTCTAATTTAGAGACAGTTATTTCACAAGAAGGGTAAGTCAATAACATCTCCAAGAAAGTGGGAGGTAGGGAAGAACAGAGAGAGAAATAGCCTGCCAGTGAAAAGGTTCCCAGTCTAGAATTCCTCTAAATTAAATTCAAATAGTTAAAGTGGCAAGGTAAGAAATAAACCCCTCTCTGAGAGCCTGCAGAACAAAGGGTAAAGAAAGTTTCATTTTGCTTTTTTTTTTTTTTTAATGACGGGGCAGGAGTAACAAGCAACCCTCAGGTTAGATGACAGAGCTACCACCCAAGTACTTGCTGAGTAGTCCTCAGTTCAAACATGCATTGTCCATTACATTCAAAGGGTATTTCAAGTGTACAGATGTCCTTAGTATTCTGAAGAGAATATCAATCAAGCAATACTTGAGTTTTACAAGTAGAAAAGCATTCCCTGGTTTAGTGTAAGATGTGCAGTAAACTTCCTGAATAACAGTGCATGCCACAATGCTCAATATGCATTCACACTGTAGCTGACACGTTAGCTCGAAGATACTGGAGGGCTAACCAATTAGAGAATTTCCCCCAAGCACATGGAAAAAGAGTTACAAATTTTCCCCAGTAGACATGTTAATTTCAAGGACTACTGACAGATCACACTTAGACCTTTGTGAATCACATCTGAATCCTCCATAAACCCTGTTGTGAGTTACATTTGATTACTACATTTGGTATCACCTGCAAAAAAAATTCTCTGCTGATGCTATCATATAAAACATTATAACCTGTGACCAGCCTCAAACCCTGATGTAGTAATGAAAACATGTCTATGCGCACATCAGAAAAACCAATCCTTAGTACTTGTTGATGTTCTTTTTCCTGGAGTATCTCTACAACAAACTGAAAAAGATGTGTTACCCATGAAAACGGTACTTTGAATACTTCAACTGCATTTTACTTAAATGCATTTGACTTATTCTCGTATCAGATAACAATTTTAAATTTTGGTTAAGTGTAAAATAAGTAGTCTTACCAGGAAAATGAGGTATGATTTCACCATCTAGTTTGTATGCAACACCAACTTTGATTTCTGAAAATATATCCAAGATATCCAATTTGGTAAGAGCCAATCTATAAAGAAACATTACTCCGTTTAAACATGTTTTTAACAACTCTCAACTTTGATCATATTTTAAAGATACAGGAAAAAATGGATTCTGCACTTTGCATACACTACAATTAATCATCTTTCCTTAGAAAAATGGCCTCTGACACTATTCCATTTATTTTGTGACTTAAAAAAAAAAAACAGCCTTTTTGTTGCGTGCTTAGATCTAATACTAGAAAAGGGCAAAATTCATTAAGTATTCTTCAATTAAAATAATTGGTCTATAGTTTTAAGTGGTAGAATTTTAACTGGACAGAGTGCTGCCAAGATACTTTATGCCCATTCATTTGACATGGTTACACAGCACAATGCCTGTTGCTGTCTGTTCTTGTCCTTTGCCAAATGTTTCTGTCCTTATAGTGAAGACAACAAAATAAGGAAGTACTGGCTCTGTAAATATCCAGTTTCATAACCAAAGTGTATTATTTTAAATGCAAAGCACAAGGGACAAGAAAAGCAAGACAACTTAAGTAAAGGACATGTTTAAACAAGTTGATCTACTAGAATTTCATACCAATTTTGTTTCACATCCCCATTTTTCATTTTAATGAAAATCCCAAGTTGTATACATGTTTTCTACACTTACACATCCTGCTAAATATACCAATAGGTTCCATCTCTCTTTCCTTGAAAATAAACCACAAACCCCACAAACTATAATATGTTTTAAGGCCCTTGTGATGCATTTGATTTGGTTTGGTGGGATGGCAAAGAGAATAGCACAGCTTGAAGCATCAAATACTATGAGATGTAAGCATTTCTACAATAGGAAAAAAAAGGATATGAAGACATATACAAAAACATTAACTTCCAAGAAAAGGGATAATTAATTTATGAAAATATCAAAACAATAAATCAGTACTAAGTCTGTTGCTTACTACCACATGTACAATTTAATCTGTAGCATATCATGATTTTATGTCGAGTTGCTAACAAAGCTGAGAAAACTTACGCAGTAAATCCATTAATCATGTAGGCATATCGGAGCAGCACAAGGTCCAGCCAGCCACATCTTCTCTTTCTACCAGTGGTAACACCATACTCTTTACCTCGTATTTGCAGCAATTCTCCGGTTTCCTAGCAAAGAGTAGTACTATTACGTGAGCCTTTTTTCATTTGCAGTAAGTATACATCATGTATTTTAACACCATTTTACAATACTGTAAAGTACCTTAAAACTTCTTCCCCCCTATTTTATTTATTTATTTATTTTTTACAACATTGTCTATAGAGATGAAAACAGAAAAAGTTCCATTTCCAGTTCAAGAGAACGCTACTTGAGCAACTCTCTGAAAATTTGTTCCTGCTTTAGCCTTCTATTCCACAAGGAGATCTGAGAAGCTGACAATCAGATTTGGCAGTCCTGTAAGGTCAGTTTAGAATGACAGAATCATTGTATAGTTTGGGTTGGAAGGGACCTTAAGGATCACCCAATTCCAACCCCTGCCATGGGCAGGGACACCTCCCACCACACCAGGCTGCCCAAAGCCCCATCCAGCCTGGCCTTGAGCACCTCCAGGGATGGGGCATCCACAGCTTCACTGGGCAACATGTTCCTGTGACTCACCACCCTCCAAGTGAAAAAACTTTGCAGACTTTGGACTCCTTCATTAATATTCTCAAAAAACAGCTCTGAACACTTTCTGCCATGTCCAACATATCTTTGTTCAGTTTCTGGAGTTTTTTGCAATTCAGACTATTCTTAATATTCTACCACAAACAACATGGAAATCACTTTACTTGCTGGTGAAGACACATGCAGGAATCCTAGCCACAATAACAATCAACAGGAATAAACAAATAATAGAACTGGAGGGATGAAATATCCTAACACACTGTCTTCTATTCACACTTAACCAGCAATACTGATTTAACGTAAGACACACACTGAGTTATTTCACCCAGTTACAGATCACGTCTAGCGCAGTTAGTGCTCACATTATTTTGTTCTGTAGGAAAGGCACCGATTCCAACTCTAGTTGTGTATGCTTTCACAACTCCATACACTTCCCCGACGTTCTGTGGTGGCATGCCCAGACCCGTGCAAACACCACCAACTGTGCAGTTCGATGAAGTCACGAAAGGATACGTGCCTATTTAGAAATAAAATGGGGGGAGGGGATGCGTTAAAATCACTTTTTAAAAACAGTTTTTAAAACTACTAAAAAAATCTAACCTGGTAAGGATCACTACTAAATTGCACTTACCTAGATTTTGTAACACTAAAAACCAAAACCAACTACACAATAATTGTATTTTGAGGTCACAGATTTAATAAGCTCCTAGATCTTACGTACAATGTCTGATCCTTCTTTACTAAAACAATAGAAATCTTACCACTTCACCTGCAAAATTTGATGATGTAATAATTCCAAATGACCATACCAGTCAAGAATTGGAATGAGACACCAGGAAACCATACCTCATATTATACAAAATACATTCACTGACAGAACAATATAAGAATTTGGAAGGACACCCTTAAGGAAATTATATTAGGAAATTAGAAAATATGGATTTACCATTTCCTATTTTCGAAGGAAAAATAATGAGTTACACAAACTGGTCAATACGATATAACAGTAAGAAACCACAAAGAAATGTGAATGCAGAAGTTTGGAAAATGTAGAATTTTGCTTACCAAATTACTTGAAAAAATTGATTGCCACAACTAACGTTCAAAAAAAATTAACAAAAGACACGTGAAAAAAAAATACAAACCAAACAAAAAAAGCATGGCACAACTCCTACAATATAACCCAGTTCACTAATGATGAGAGTTTGTCTCTGGTTAAATATTCAGCTGTCACTTAAAGAGTAGCCTGGACATCAAAGATAGCTAAACTTCCTGTAAAATCTTCAGTTTTGCACCACTTTTTTTTTTTTTTTGTTAAATGTTGGAAGATGAAACAGTATGCTAATCTTTAGTTGATTTGAATCATGAACAAATGTTTCAACCACACAATAACTACAAGAGAGAGTTTTCTACCTGGTGCTTCATGTTTTTATTTTTTGGTCTAAGAGTCAAGAGATCGGTAAAAGAGTGACAGCCAAGGCAAAAATACAGCAGTACAGAAAATGGAAGCAGTTAAAGACTGTTAAGTGAGGCTTTGCAGACTTGGCAAAGTTATCTGTGCTTTTTTGCTTAACTCAAATCTCTAGAGAAAGACACAGGTTTACCTGTGTAACATGTTACATATATAAGTGCTGTTTGCAAGCACTAATTAAGTCTTCATCTTTTTTTGTGACAGCACAGCTGAGGTTCTCTGTAGTAACAGGTAGTATAGCTAAGGGATGTCACAAATGCAGTCAATGAGGTAGCTCTTTCTTATTCTCAGCTTCCCTCAAGGTGAACTGACAGTGGTTTACCCTCATTCACTATTTCAAAAGACAGAAAACTAGATGCACAGTCAGGGAGATGTGTGGAAGCCTCACTACATGCTCCAGAGAAGCAACATGGAATGCAAGACTTAACCATCTTCAGTGCCCACAGACACACACACACTAATAAAATTTACTTCTGTATAAGAACAGAAGCTGTATGTATCTGTGCAACAAGGCACAGAAAATAGCCTCTTTCAGAACACTGAATCAAATTTGGTATTGTCAAATCTTTTGAGCAGGACTTGCCTGTTGTCACCTAAGTGTCCAACCAGCTGACAGTATCTACCTAAAGGAGAACAGAGATTCTCCTATCAATCTGTTTCTCACAGCACGGGCAGGAAAAAGAATAAATCTAAGTGACACAGAGATCTGTCAATATTACAGACATACCTGATGATTTTCAGACATGATCTGCATTTCCTGTGCTTATATGAAAGCCAAAATTCTTAATACTTAAAAAAACAACACCCAAACCCTAGAGTTTATTGCAAATACCAGTTTTGTATCAAACACTTCCCTGTAAAAGCCTATTCAAAGACTTCTTTCTTCTGACTTGCTAAAACTTTCTTCCAGCATTCAGATTATCATGGGAAGACTGTGCTTACATTTACAAGGGATATTCTTAGATAAATCTTCCTCTTAAAGTAAAAAAGATTTTCAAGCTTGTTTTGTTTGAAAGTGCCCAGTATCAGAACTCCAATCAGCTGAACACAGAGCCCATGGCAATTTCATATTCGTTTGACAGTATTATTTACAGGCTTTTATCTCAGGCATAAGCATCTTTGTAAAAAGAAAAATGATGCAGTTGCATGCTAGTGAGACTGAAGAAAAATGTCACAAAATGTAGCAGCCTATCATATAGTTTGCTTTTGCCTACATAAAGGTAGAATAATGTCTGTCCTTACAATATGGTAAGGAATACAGTAATCTCACAATACAAAAGGTGTTTCTATCAAGAAGCTTCTCACTTTATTAGCAAAATTACAGTGTTAGTTACCACTTATAATTTCAAATTGTTTGGGATAACCTTTTCATTCTTACCTCAGTAACAATCCAGATTCCTGGTTCATTCTTTGTGTTGTAAATCAGTGAAACATTGTTAAACAGAGAGTTGAAAAATGCAGTATGACTCTTCAAAAGTCAGTATTTTGTGCATATACTTTGCCTCTCTGCTATGGAGTATTAAAAGCTTTCCACCTTCCTTAAATGTTTTCCCAAGATCTATACAACTGCAAGCTACTCCATGTGAAACATATATGCTGAAGTAATAGTTACGCTCTATTGAAGAAGAGAAGTTTAATCACCTAATCCTTCCTGTCATTGAAAAGATTGATGTTGGGAGAATCTTAAGCTTTTTTAAAGTATGTAGTTAAAAACATTGCTTTCTCCTGTAATTAATTTGCTAACCATAGACAGAACTGTTCTTCCAGAATAGAAAACAATTATTCCATTAGAACAGCTATGCACAGAAGAGCTTATATTGAATTCTTTCACAAGATAAATATATAGCAACCTGTTTCTCATTAAGGCTATACCTACCAAAATCTATGTCCAACAGTGCTGCATTTGCACCTTCTACTAAGATCTTCTTTGGTGGTCCATGTAAAGCTTCATACATGAAATAGACACCATCTCTTACCATTGGTTTTATTTTTTCCATGTAGGCCTAAATAACAAAAGAGTAGCTTAGCTTACAGTACAATTTCATTATAGTAATGCTAGCTCAGAGTGCAAGTGCTCGTATTTACACTATTAATCCTTTTCAAAAGTAAAAGCAAACGTAAAGAAATGCCATAATACATGATCAAGGGAAGGAAGAACATCATACTCAGATTTACATAATACATACGTAACAGAAACTGATTTAGGTCTACATATTGATAGAAACACTTCAGTTCAGCATGTGTAACAGATACCATTTAAGGTGAACCAAGCAGAAGTTCGAAGAACTCCCACTACTCCATTCTAGAATTGGCAAACTAAGTAAAGCAGCAACTAAAGATATGAGAAGTATGATTTTTTTGGCCTGATTTTCTAAAAGAATTAGAAATGTATAACCGTGCATGCCCTCCTCTGTGCCACACATACTCCACTTTTTTTTTTTTAACCCATTTGTCAAATTTGATTGAGGTTTTCTAAGGAGTAAAAAAGAAGTCTCAGACAACTAGACTTCTATAAAACAAAAAAAAATAATAAAAAATAAAGGCTGAATAAGGGTAAGATAAATAAGAATGCAGCTGTACTGTGAAATTGTACTGCTAGGCATAAGGGAATCAACACTAGAGAGAACCCTCATAAGTGTAACCCAGTTGCTGGGGGCTGAGGGATCAAATTAAATTTTGTATTTAACCACAAGAATAGTTTGCTGGCAATCAGGCTTCATTACTTCTGCTGCTATCAACTTACAGTCCAACAACATGCAAAAAAAAAAAAAGTTTTTTCCTTAAGGCTTTATCGCATAGAATAGTAATTTACTTCAGTGCTTAAGTTTCTAACACGAGGAAATCATATTCCGCATTACAATGAAGACATGCCTTCCCCAGCTATAGTCTTTATGCTTCTGTTGTTTGTTTTTTCTAGCCAGTAAGTCAGAAATAATTCTCTGTAAGATCTTTTCTTAAAGTCTACAGTAGTTTTCTTGTAACCAAGTTTTTAAATGCTGCATAAAGAGGAAAAGGTGTTTTTAAGGATACTAGCAGACTTGATACATATCAATTTACCATTATTAAGTTCCCACTCTTCACAGAAGTATGAGAGTCAATCACCTAGAGATTTACATATCAGTAACTCTAAACAGTGATTACATCATTTAAAAGACAGAAGAGCAGGCTTACCTTGAGCTTTTTCAATTCCCCTTCAATATCTATCTCTAAGGTAGGGTATATCGCTTTGTATTGATTGGCTAACACTTTGAACCTGGAAGACAAAAATACATTAAGGTTTGTTTTATTTGTTTTCTTTCTCTCACCAACCTTGCAATCTACTGATAATGTATTTACAGTTACTTGGCAATTAAATAATTTTAAGCAGACTGAGAAACCAAAAAAATTAACAGCAACCAGCTGTAACCGTTTCCACGGGGACACACCCAGATATTGAAAACTATTATCGAAACTTGCATTAAAGGACAAAAATTACCTTTCAGAAAACTCATCAAAATCAGAGACAAGATCACACATCCTGAGGCCGCTTCGTGCTGCTTTTGAAGAATATACTGGACCAATTCCTTTTTTGGTAGTTCCCAAACTTTAAAAAGATAGTAACAGGAGTTATTATTGATATACAACTACGGTGTTTTTTTCTTTAAAGCTAATACATTCTTCCATAAAGTGAAATGCCGTTATTGCAAACCTTGTTTTAAACATTCAAATACGTGATTCTTTTGGTACATAGCTTAGTTTCAGAACATCACTGTTTATAGACATGAATATATTCATCTTCTACATACTTCTGTTTTTAGACCAGTAACTTTTTAATACTTCAATGAATCTTATTTGCTTATTTGAACACAAATCCCAACTTTTCTACTTAAGAACCTGAATGCTAGAACAATACCCTTCAATATTATGAACTGAAACTAACCATACACCTTCCTAAAAACACATTTAATGAAGAGCTGAAAAAAATACAACCAGCATGGATTTCAGATTTGTGAGAAATATTTCATTTAATAGTAAAAGCTTCCAATGGAGCCAGAAAACCAAATACTGCCAAGTATCTAAGTAACACTGATGCCCAAAACACTGTACATACAAAACAGTTGAATAGATTTTCCCTGTAGCTGATTCTGAAAACCGAGATTATTGTTCTCACTCTTACCTAACAATACTTCCTGAAGAACCTATAGCTTAAAACCTAAAGCAATCCTTTCTAGCTTAAGTCAGCAACATCCTAACAGTTTGCCTGCACTGACTTTAAGCCAGTCAAGTACAGGTAGACCTGAACTTGCTCAGAAGAATGACACCATATTTAACAAAGCTGGTTAGTTTAATGTGAGCAACAGTTTCATATCAATCAAATGATAATCTGAAAGACTGCAAAGTAACTCCTTTGCCGTGTACCATTACCAGGACTAGAGCTAATACTTTTTAATATATTTTAGTTCTTACTGTTGAATATTAAATGGGTCTTTTCAGCTGATACTGGTAGAGCAAGAATGTCAAGCTTAAATTTGATTTCTTTAAATTGTCTTGAAAGTATCATACCATAACTCAATTCAAGAGGGATTCTATTTCAAATAGAAGATACAGGCTAATCCCAAGGTCATATCTAAACTTCATATTAGAATATATCAGTTGATATGCAAGGGAACTGAAATACAGTTCATGATCAGTACTTAAAGTAATTTTAACCAGACCATAACAAGTTTGGAGTAGATTCAAAACAATAATCTTGGAAAAGGTAAAACAAATGTTCCAATTAGACTGATGGCAGGGTGTGGTATGTTTGTCTCAGTCTGAAACGAAAGCATGGTAACCAACCTCCTGTAATACAGTATAATGTAACCAAACCAGGAGGTTGTGGCTTAAATAATTGACTCTAGCCTCCATCCCTATTCATACTCTTCCCAGGTAATTTTTTTTAAGAGGCTTTAGCTTCCATTTATTAGGACATGCCAATTCATAAAAGAATTAAGTTGTCAAAAGGTTGTATTTCAGGTTGTTAGAACAGTTGTATAAGCATAATATACTTCTGTATCAGATTACCTTTTTCTATAACCTTTCTGCAAGGGAAGCTATAGAACCCTCACTTGTGATTGGCTTTGAGCTACATTTGAACAGATGAAAGTACTCAGTTAAAAATTAACTTACTCTTTGTAATGATCAGCTTTGAAGTGTTAGATACTAAACATACAAAACAAGTTTAATATAAAATGCAATACAGAGTCAAATCTACACTTAGACATACTAGCAAGCTATTTCAAGTGTTTTTTCCCACCCTCACACTACCAGGAGTCTTTCGATAATCAGTTTCTGACATCTCATGCTTCGCCAATCCTCAGTAGTACTTCCTCCTAAATACTAAGGCTATCTAAGTCACTGAAGTGGGGGAAGTAAATAGATTAATGCTTTTAATCCACTGGCAGTTTTAACAAGCTTGAGAACTGTATGATCGTCGCAGAACATCAGGATCATAATAATCCCTACAGAAAGAATATATACAGCACTTTTAAGAGGGTCTTAAATTTCTTAGCTTTGAACGTAACTTTCTGGTGGAGCAGGGTTCTTCAGATCAGATGAAAGCAGGAATTTTTTAATTGGGCTTTCCCTTACAATTTTGAGCGTTAACTAATGAAATAGTAGTTCCATCTTACAAGAAGCTCAATGACCGATAGCATTTTTCAATCACAACTATTGCCACAGAGCTATTTTAGCTCACACTCCCCAAGCATTCCTCAAAATAATGCTGATAAAACAGTACTGGCCCGTTAGAAATGCACACACATATTCTACCTGTTTTCTTTTTAATTCCTAAGAGAACAGGTACCAAGACAGCTGGTACAGCACAATCAAGTGTGAAAATGACCAAATGCAAAAACAATTGACAAGTTAACATACAATAGCAACCCTGCATGAAGACATGCCCAGAAAAGACACTCTTAAAGGCTACTGTCATGGATGAAGACATTTTAGACTTCTCAGTAAGGAAGACTGAATTAATTACTTTTCATCCATGATACAAAGATACTTTCGGTAAACAATTAAAAACATGAAGAAGCAGGAACCCTTTTTGTAAGGCCAATTAAGAACCAGGAACTTTTCCTTAAGGCAAGCTATCAAGCTAAAACCCTTTCATTATACAACATTTTGCTAGCCACTGGAGTACAAAAGTGGAAGTGATCCCGAACACTCCACATTACAGATTTACAGGGATAATCAATACATTTTTAAATTCAATGACAATCAATAATGGAGATCCAACACAGCAACTCATGCTTGTACTAAGCCATCCATTAAAACTACGTACTTCTTTCCTGCTTGTTCTTGCCTTTGTTGTTCTTGGATGCCATCAGCAGCTTGGTGGAAATCAAATACTTAAAAAAAAAAAAAATTGCATAAGCTGACATTTTGCATGAAACAAATGACCATATCAGTAATGATTTTTTCAAATCAATTTTAGTCCAGTTTATCAACCTGGGAAAAAACATGCACATACAGAAGAGAGGGAAATAAAATGACAAGAGCTTTTTCTCTTCTTTTATAAGATAGCCCCCCATCCCTTCCAAGTTCAGCAGTTGTGCACACACCTTCCATAGAAAAACTAAGACATTACAGTCTTCTAGGGTCCCAAAAGAATGTATGGACAAGAAGCAAAGAAAACATATAGTTGAAAGAAATCCTGGAAAACAGGTTACGGTAAGAAGTCATACTGTTGAAATTTAAGGTGGAAACTTTAAGTAAACATTCTCATTCATTCTGAAGATATCTTAGACCATTTTGATTTTAGCAAGACAGCATCAATGGAAATGCATTTGGAAATAAAAGAAACTCCCATAAACGTTACCCACGGAAAGGATGCAATTGTTACCTGAAGAAAACAGAAGTCATTTTCACAAGCCCTGGTTTATTTTAAGTATTACATATAATTAACATCAAAGATTATGCAAAATACTCCTTCCATTGATTCTTTGTCTACCATAAAGGCAAAAAAATAAACGTGACAGATTCATGGCAAATATGAACAGAGGCAACACTCTGCAGTTCAACAGATACTGGCTTATTTTTCTTCAGCACTATGTCCTCAAAGTGAAGTAATTAAGCTACTCTTTACAAGGATAAGATTGAAAACTTGTAAGAAACCTACTGATTTAGAAGTGTTCATGTTTCACTAGTATGAGCGATTTTCCTCATCCTCCTTACCAAGTTATTTTTGGTATTTACTTCCACACATTCCCATAATTCAAGGACTAGATCATCCCCAGCAGCTTGAACCTATTGTTAGTTGATCATTTGTTACAGACTAATAGTTCACAGACTGAACACCCATTTTAGCCAAGGCATTTGTAATGGCAACAGACCTCCAGACTGCCCTCAAAACTTTCTAAACAGAAGCATTTTGGAAGTCCATTTATGTTGACAGGTTGAACAATTATGGGTGGCAGTCGACAACTGGTCCTTTTTTTTTTTTTTTTTTTACTCAGGACCTGTTTATCCATGAAAATTTCACAGTATTGCCATTGCAACATAATAATTACAGAACAGCTTCTCTAAACAACTTCCAAATAATTGGAATCACCTACAGTGATTCTACTCTCAAAAGGATTTTAGTAACTTAGGAACAGTTACTCAACTGTTTCAAATGCAGAGTAATTACATCAAAGTAAAAGCATATTTATTCTGAAATAACATGTTCACTGACTAAGCTACTCCTGATTTCCAGATGTGGTAACACACAAACAACATAAAGAAGAAAATACATTTTTCCCCCATGTCATAAGCTCTTATCTGATAAAGACCTGAAAAGTTTGCATCTTGAGATGACTACCACAGCAGCAATAATTCTATTTCCTAATACATCCAGTTACGTAACCATTATGCCACATATCTAATTTAAAGGAGGAAATTAAGTAATAAAGATGGCCTAGGAGAGATATAGCCTTTAGCACTGAAGTTCTGTTTCTGTGGTTTGGGCTCTCAACATTCTACTCCATGCTCTGAACTGAAGCATTTTCTGGAACGTAAGCTGGAACCAAACCTTGATTGATGAACTCCCTCTGAGAGAAGGAAAACCATTCTCTTAATTCCTACAGAGCCCTTCCCATACAGTCTCTTTTATGAAGTACTTGGCATTTTAGTTGTTAGGGAGCTCATTAATTTGAAAGTCACACCCACTCACATGGTTTCACACCAGAAAAGTTGCTCTATTTCAGGAAAGAAAAGCAAAACTGCTTTTACACCGAAAAGGGAAATGAATCCTTCAGTGAATTAACTTCTGAACTGCTTTCTGACTGCTTCTCACATCTTACCTTCAGCTTGGAAATTGAGCCTGCTTTCCTGACTAAGGTACGCTTACAGAGGGGGATTAAGGACTCACTGGAAAACAAACCTAGGAGGGTCCTGAGTGATGGACAAGTTTTTCTAGAATTTTTAATAAGCCAAAGCAGATACAATGCCTAGCATACAGAGGCTTAGCCCGATGACATTTACACACCAACAAATGGCCAGAAAGGCTAAAACAGTCATTCTCTTACTGCCACGGAAAGTTCAGAGAACACAAAGTTAAAAAAAATAATAATAAAGATCTGGGAACTTACCAATATGAGCCCTGTCAGAAATTATTAGCCTTTTTTCCCAGCCTTCTAGCCCTTAAAAGACAAAGTAAAATAATTCAAATTATGTTTTATATAGTATTTTTTTCTTCTGATATGTAAAGGAAAAACACTTTTCATGTTTAGTCTTCAATCTATTTAAAGGATGAGCAACCACATTCTGGAGAAAAAAAGTAGATTGGAATTATTAAAACTTAACATCAGCCTCTAAAACTGAGAAAGTCAGGCTTATTGTGATAAAGAACTCCAGATGATTCTACTAGTTCTTCAATTTCAGCAGCCAATTAGTAGCTTTTTACTTATGAATAATTTAGTTGATTTACCTCACTTCCAGTGGACTGTTATCAAGCATGGCCACTGTCATGACAACAAGAAACCAAATAAAGGATTTCTATTGCATTTGTTTGCATTACCATGCGCTGTCAAAACATATGTTAAGATTGCAAGAGGTAGCATGTCTACAAACTGGTAACACACTTTAAAAAGTTGTTTTACTTATTAAGCTCACTGCTTTAAGCAACAAAGTATGTCTGCAGATAATTCATATTTAGAACATGTTCTGTTCTTAAACAGTACAGAGATTCTTTTTTCCCATCTATACTTCCCATCAGGACCCTACGTTTTTTTGATAAGGCTCCTGTCAGGAACTAGCAGGTAAATGCAGTTCTGGAAAAAGTTATCGAATGTAACCTCTGCAGAGACATTCTCTATCTAAATCTTTTGATGAAGTGTCCACAAACTACTTTAGAGTAGTAAAACTTAGTTTTCTCACCTTTTCCTTTCTTTAAATTTTTTTCAGCTTCTTCAAAGAGCCCTGGCAAATGAATTACAACACCGTTTCCTGAAGAAAATCATCAGACAAAATTTAATGAATTACACTGAACATGGAAAAATAGTATTTCAACAAATTCAAAGACACTTCATGTTCTGTATACAATGTATTTAAGTTTTTAATCTTTCAGTAAATTGCTAAGAATGAAAGTTGTAACATATCTTTAAAAGACTAACTTATACTCAACGTATGCATCTTTAACTACCTGCATTGAACCTTTTTATTAAGCTTAATAAACTTTCAGTTTAGATCACGACAAACAGTTACAGCATTGTGGGACAGTTCAGAATGCAACTTCCTCTTCCTCATTTCTAAAATTAACTTCCCTCTTTGCACTTCACGTTAATCACCCAATTGTTTTTAAAAGCTTAGCACATTTCTAGCATCATTATAAATGTTAGCACTCCCTCAGGCACTTTCCATCTGTAAATAGACAGTGTATTCCATGCGCAGAGTTCAGGTTGTTAACAGACTAGCAGAATTAATATGGAAAAGGCTCCATCAAAAGCAAGCACACTGTCCTACAGGAAGCAGAGATTTACCACACTGACAAATTGCTCAGGAAGACTGCTAGCTCATACAGTTAGCCAGTATCAGCGAGTGCTTTAAGAAGCACTTCTACATACAGTATTGAATCATCTTAAGGTCATGCCAAACACAGTAGATTTGAAGCAACCAGTATAACAAAATACCTACTATTGTCATGAACGGACTTGCCATTTGAAATTATATGCAAATCACCTAATTTCACAGATAAAAGCATTCTAAACACTGAAATACAAACTATTTAAGACTTCTTTGTTATACTTTTCAGCATATAATCCTAATCAATCATAATAACCTATTATAATACTCTAACCTTTCTGTCCTTCCCCAACACTTTCCCCCCTTTTTCTTTTAATTATAAACCTTTTCAGTGGAATCCTAAACCTGACCGATTTTCTTCTTCTACTAAATACAACAGAACCACCAAGAGAGTTTTTAAGTTCAAGTCAGACTTCAAAGCAGCTAGAACAGCAAACTTCAGAATAGACAGGCCAAGAGATAGATGGGAGACAGATACAAAAAGATTTGCAAAAAGCTCTCTCCTGCCCACTGTACTTCTACAGGATCTAGTGTTTTCTACCTGACCTCGAGTCCAGCACACAGAACATGGCAAATGGACATTTCTTTTTCCACTGTTTTGCAGCAATAACTTTTAAAAGAAATGTAATACAGTAAGACACCAAAATAGAATAATAGTAGTATCATCTGCCACAGCTCCCCAAACCAGGAGTAGTTAACTACCCAACCTCCCCCCTGTCAGCTGGGATCTATGCCTGTTGGCCCAGTTTCCATAGAAAGTACTAGACAGGGCCAGTTAATCCAAAACTACCCCACTGCCAAGTCACACTGTAGCAGCTGAAAGGAGGCACAATCAATGACAAATTCCCATCAGGAATGGTGCTAATGCTAACTGGAAGCACACAGTTACTACAAACTGGTCCTAATAATTCAGCGGGTATCGTTTATGAATCAAACTACTTACTGACAGATGCACTTTAGTTGCTGTGCTCTTTAGCAAAATGTCAATGAGCACTTACTCAAAAATTATCATAAAAACAGGCTGGAAATGGATAGGTCATATAGCCTTTAAGTAACCTAGAAACTAACCAGATCTGTGAAAGAGCACACAAACATACACAGTTATAATGCTGTGTAGGACTTTCTATATTTACCTGCATCTTTAGAAGGAAACTTTAAGGGCTATACAACATTATTAAGAAGTTTGGTTATACAAGTAATTTGAGGAAAAGTAGGACCAGATTCCAAGAGCAAAAGGAAGGTAAGTATGTTGGTATGGAGCAACAGATAGTACAATCTAAACCTCCTTTCGGAAGGCAAATAGATCATAGATCCTGACATTGCTTAGTAATGCCACAACCCCAAACCTAATGCAGTCTCTTGAAAAGACCTTTTGACAAGATCTATATAGTGCATAAATCTTCTTGGATTCAGCATTCCTTTTACATTCCAGTGGAAAAGGAAGGAAAGATTTATGTTGCTGTAAGTACTGGTACTCATTTAGGAGGGCTGAAGACTGAAACAGAGGAGGAATTGCGAGAATAAAAGAAATAATTAGAAAAAAATCAGATGGAAGGGGAAGGGACAACGAAGATACACTGGGTAGATAGCCATTTGCATTGATACGCCAGATAAGAACAAAAACGACCTAAGACAATAAAACACCCATAATCTAAAATTCATGATTGAGTTAAGTCAATATTAACAAGGTAGTAGAATTACAAGCAAAGCTCAAGCCCCTGGGAATGAGGAAAAAGTGTCTTAATCCTGTATGCCCTCAGGCATACTTTGTTATTTATTTTAGTATGTCCAAAGTTTGTCACTACATTATTGTCCATTTTTGTTTCAGAAATGGACCACTTACCAATGAATGCCGTGACTTTTGGATTGATGATCCCACTTGGCAGAAGATGGAAGTCATACTCCACAGAATCCACAACAACTGTATGCCCTGCATTATTGCCTCCCTGAGGGAAAAAAGAAAAAGTATTAATAGTTCTTGATACGGAAGACAAATGAAGACACAGTACAGACAGGGAATAAACTCGTTCCACCTCCAACTCCGCAGCTTTCATTTTGCTGCTGATAAAAGATCTACATGAAATGTTCCTCACCCAGGCAATCTGCTCGACTTGGTTTGTCAAACTTGACAATTTTCACATGAATATTGTCATAGAGATTTTTGGATGATATCGTGGTTCATAAAGGTACAAATGCTTTGGAGTACGATGTTTCTAGAAGTTATCGTACAGAAACATGAACATTCTAGAATGTGTAAACATTTCTAAAAGCATTCAACAGTTTTGTTTGTTTCCTATTACATTTAGGAAAATATAAGTATTAAAAGTCAAACTGCAACCCTAGCAAAGAAAAACAAAAACCCAAAAACAGTTAAACTGGGTATGTGAAACCATTAGGGAGGATGCGTGCTGCGGGTTGGCAACGTGCATGCTTCTTGTTCTGAATTTGTGGTTCTGTCTTTTGCCGATTGTTTTTCACAGAAAAGCATTCAAAGTTGACTAGTTCACTCTACACCTCCTCAGCTGGTACACGGTATTTGTATCTGAAGTCTGCTGTTAAGGAGTGAATCTAAAGGTACCTAAGATAACCGTGGGTTTTCCAAGTTACAGGAGACCACTTGTACCAACTAGCACTCAGTGTTCCTACCTTTTTTGATTACCATGAAGCATGAGAGCATTAAGAGATTTATTAAACTGCGAAATAACATCCAAAACACAAAAGGAGCCTGTGTCCAAGTCTCAAAGAGGGTCAGGATAGGCTTATGAAACTAACAAAGATTATGAAATAGTTACCGAATATCCCCTGTTCTCATTTGCTGTGCTTTTGAAAATAAGCTTACACTCTCTTGTGACCAAATCATTTGTGCAAGACAAGGTTACACACAAAACAGTCCTGTTTGCCGTAACCACAGGAATATTTACAGGCATTTTACACAAAGTGCTTTGTTCAAGAAAAGACAATGGAAAGACGTAATATTCCAAGCCTTTTTTCAATACAAGACAAACTGAAGAAAGGCATTATATGAAAAGAAGAAAGAAATTTGAAATATTAAGCCATGGAATTATAAACCTGAAATATTTCACAGTAGTTTATCACAGAAGATCTTTTGTAAACAATGGACTCAAAAGCTATTCACTACTTCGGCAACATTCAAAAAGCATGAAAACAATACAAAAAGTCATTCATCCGACATTACAAATAACAAATATTCTTAGCCCTCAAACCTCTCTGCAAGTATATAAACACATGCTGTGAGTAAATGTTATCTCAGTGAGGTCAGCAATGAAACTTCTTACTATTTCAGCATTATTTGAGGACTTAACACCAGTCCCATCTCCTTTGGGAACAGAAGGATGCCTTACAAACTCACACAAAGTTGAGATGAATTTGTAACATGTTACAGAGTTTTCCCAAGCAGTACCTTGAAGTGGTGAAGATTTCTGGACACGGATGGCTTTCCCTGCAAGTGATCTGACTTAACCACAGAAAGCCAAATTTTGCATTCACAACATATGAAACATATTAGTTGTATAAACAAAGCAAGTCATCCAAGGTTATTCTTTTAAGAAAATAATGAAACATTGGCCAGCCTGCTCGAGTAGGGTATTCAGGAGGGAGACCCAGAGCGTGTAAATCATCAGAACATAGCTGCTGGGTTTTAGTGGTGTCCAGACTTTTCCCTTGCACTGCTGAATGACGTCAAGATACACAGAGGTGTGTTGTTTCTGTGCTTGTTTAAAAATACCCTGACATAGTGGCTGACAGAATTAAAATGGTATTTTACCCTTTAAACCCTGAACTACGTGTACAGCACAGCTCATACTTCATCGAGAAGCAAGCTGGTTACCCACGTTATATAAACTTCACCATCTTTGCTATTAGCAGCTGTGCTTTAAGGGATTTTGCTAGAAACTAAAGCAAAAAACCTCAGCACTGTGATGAATCACCACTTGACTACACTCTTAGGCCATGCTCAAGGTTTCCTAACGCTTGTTTTCAGCTTATACTCAAATTTCAGTCCCAGAATTCAGTTGTATTATGACAATGCCCGCAGCATGAAAGGATTTGATCCCAGAAGTGCTGTTGTTATCAGGTGCCTGGTAGAACAATTGCTAGGTAGGACTGTCTGGTCAGTCCACACCCTGCTTTGGGCATCATTCCATAAAACGGTTTCACTTATTTCAATTTTTTTTCCATTTCAAACTGTGTATTAGGAGAACACTACAAAAGCAGCATTCAATTAATTGAGTCTTCAAAACGTTGATTTACAGGTAAGCCCTAACCTAACACAGAAGAGCAAGTGTACAGTTACACAGTTAGGAATTGTATATTAAGAGAATAATTCACACTACACTCAAAGTGAAGTACTAGTAAAGTGTGCCTGTGCTCATATTGCACCCAGCCGTAATAAACATTTCTACTTACAAACACTTGAACTCAGAGTTTGAGTGGCAGGGGGGTTGTTGAGTTTTGGGTTTGGTGTGTTTAGGATTTTCCTTGGTGGAAGTTCCCCTACCCCTCACCCCCAACCCAGAAACTGCTGATAACACCAACATCTTCACAACTATTGCCTCTGGGATTAATTCAAGGTAGAAACTGATGAAGTCACTTCTGGCATCAGTCCTTTCCATCCCTATTTCTCTCCTCCTCCCTCACCATGCTAATCCAAAAGGGATCAGTTAGATCATTCAAGCTAACACTCCTCTGATTAAAGTATTTAAACATTAATGAAGTACTCCTAACTGGGTTTAACTAATAGTGAAAATAAATAACACGGTTTATGCCCAAATAAATTTCACTACATCGTATAAAGCTTTTGCCAGAGGGAAATAAAGACACAGAAGTCATTTCTTGAGGTTGGCAATACTTTCTGATAAACTGCGTACAGTGTCTGTCTACCATAACTCGGTAACCCGGGTTCCCAAACTGGGAGAATTTTCTCCCAGCCACATGAAATCTGAAACACCTACCTTGGGCTGACACAGACAGAGAAAGACCAGAAGGTGTTCCTGCTCTGTGTGGACCACACCACGTGCACGTGGCAGCAGCTCCTTTACCCTTCCTCATTGCACAACAGCACAGTTCCTTCAGCTGAGCCAGGCAGAAGCACCACAGTCAGCGTACTCACCCACTGGGGCACGGCAACCCTGGCTTTAGTTACCGATAGGAAAGGGCTGAGGAGAGGAAAAAATGACTTCTTATACATGGGAGGCACAGTAAGGCACCAGCAGCACTCTGAGCATCGAACCTAACGGGGATGCTTCCCTCCCGTTCTGCAGAAAGGTGGCACTGGGAGCCCCTCTGGAAGCTGGGACGCAGGCTGTGGAGAAGGTCAGGCAGCCAAGGCACAGTTGGCTTTGCCAGAGTAAAGAAAGAATATGATGTGGATATAAAAAAAAAAAAAGAAGACAGAAAATAGAGAATCAAGAAGAAATAGTGTGACATACTGAGGGAACATCTAACAAAGACTGAAATATCTGTCTAGGTTACTACTAGGCTACTCAGGTAAGAATATAAGCGATCTTCTCCCTGACACCCTAATAAAGCTGAGAAGAAAGAGACTTATTTATTTATTTATCTCCATCAATGCACAGCACTGCATATTTTTGGCATACTCTGAGGTTTCCAAAATTTGATTTTCAGGAGTCAGCAGTCTTCTTAGCACTGTATTTTAAGGAAGGCTTATGAAAAGATAAAAGCATTTAGTTCGTTTGTCCTTACATTATTTTTCCCCCTTACTCCTTTCCTTACCCTATTTTTCCCCCTCACATCTTTTAACTCACTATTTGGAACAGCTCTTCTCTTCTCCCATTACAGATTCATCGGTGCTGAAAGGATCAGCCCTTTCAGCAAGCAGCCCAAAGCTTTACCAAATTACAATGTTAAATTGCATCTCAAGTAGGATTTCCTTAACTTTTCAACCGCTATGAGCATGGACTTTGCATTACAGTTTTGCCCTTTCTTAATTTTTGACTTTTCCTTGTAGTCCATACCTGGTAGCACCACTGCTCCCCAAGGCTGGCTTCAGGACTGGTTTGCAGTTTTCCAGTTGCTGCCAGCACTTCTGTGAGCAGTTCCAGCAGGAACTGCCACCAGGTGACACTGAACTTCTGTGCTGAGAATGCGGGGGAAACACGAGCTTGCTCAGAAAGAAACATGAACCTAACACCTCTTTTTTCCCCAACAACATGTTTGACCAGCTCACACAGCCGTGAAGATGAGGATCAGAGAAATAGCTCTTTAATCATAGATTTAATGTAAAAACCAAAAGCAAAACAAACAAAACCATCCTCAGCTATGAAAGCTCCTTATTAGTATTCCTTAAAAAGTATGGTTTTTAAACTTCTGTGTACATCCAGCTCAAAAGGGTGCCAATTGGATCAGAAAAGATAAGTTTCTATTTATTTGGAGATGCAGAGCAAAAGTCATGAACAAGCATCAACCTACTCATTTCAGTGTATGGATTTAGTCTGAAGTCTTTTTAGTTTGATGCTGTTGGATGAACAATTTAAAATCCTACTGAGACCCAGCAGCCTTTTTTTTTTCCCTTTTGTGATAATATGACTATTAAATTATGCTATTATTTTAGAGTATTTTATGTCATTAAGTAGAAATGGAATAGTGAACATCAGATTAGGCTTAAGATCACTATCCAATCTATAATATTTAAGCAAAACCTGTTGTTGTAAGATAACTAATTGCGTAAGCTTTTTAAAAAGGCATTATTCCAATGTCACTAGCGCAGTATGCTTAAATCACCTGCTTGAAAAAGCTTCTGATCCCTAGCCACCAGCTGGTAATCCTGAAATATCCAAGCTATTCAGCATGGAGAACAGCTAAGTATACAGGAATCTGATGGAAAGGTGCACACTAATAGACAAATTATCACACCAGTACAGTTGGAATGCCAGCAGTCACGGTCCCAAAACCCCTTATTTACCTCCCTTCCAGAAGCCTCGCTCCAAAAAAACCAAAAAACAATTCTTCTGAAGTATTACTTTCAGAGTAGTACTATGCCCAGATAGATTTAAAAACAAAAAAAAAAAAAAAGGGGGGGGGGGAGAGAGAAGGGAGTGCCTCCAACCTGTTGAAGAAGATTAAGTAGCCTAAAAATCCTTCCCAGTGTAAGCACCACACCCACGAATCTACATCCAGGTATTCCACATCGATAAGCTGGTCGGTGCTACGCACCAAGCCAGACGCTGCTATGAATGTACCTCTCCTGGCCAACCCAAACAGGATCGGTCACACGTGCAGAGAGGGGGCATACGATAGCAAAGGCAGCTACATGCATTGTACATCTGGGAGCCGTTTGATAAACATGCTTAGGTAACACCCTGTTTGCACTGGTGTTGTATGCCTGGAGATACTAATTTTGAAGGGAAAGGTCATTATCTGCTAGCTGACATTCTACTGGAAACAAACCTGAGTTTTCAGTAAATCAAACAAGTGACTGCCGCCAGCCAAAAACCACTTTTTAGGGACTGGAAGGCAGTACTTGCTGCAAGCAGCACACACACAGCAGTACCAGTGTCACATCATGATCAAGACAGTAACACTACAAAATACACTGAGGATAAATCAACAGTATCAGAGAGGACTACATTTCAAACACACTGACTGAACTGTATTTCTATTAGGACACCTATGGCAATTTTAAAGTAAAGTACATCAGCATTCCCCCTGCCTATGCAAAATGGCTTGTTTTCTCATACATTCTAGCTACAGTTTTTAAATGTCTTAACTAGCAGTTAAAATATTTGGGGTAAAGAACTAGACAGAGTTTGGAGTAATATTGTATACGTACCTGACTACAGCTTCATGATTTTTTCCTTACTCTGAAGGCAACTTTCAGGACACCTCAAAAGGCATGTTCTAGAACCAAACCAGTAGACTTAGAAGAATGTATGAACAATCTCTAAGCAAAACAGCCTGCTCACTGTGAACCTTCCTCTAGGGCAAGAGCTCCTCAGCTCGTCATGTTCCATCCACGCATAACAGCTTCCAGACGTAGAAAGCACGGAAAAGGAGCTCTCATAATATCCAACAGCCATTTTTTCCCCTGGAATTGCATTGCTGTATTGGCCAGAAGATCCCAAGGAACTGAACTGATATTCCTTGTATGTTGAGCTGATTCACTCGACAAAGAAGGACCGATTATTTGGGGGAGAGTTATTAGACGATAATTTAACAAAGTTAATTTAACAAAACAGCCATGACTTATATCTGCCTTCAGAAAGTCTGATTGATAACTGCTTCACCAGTCTCTGCATCATGACCTTTAGTGTCAGGATTGAAGAGATTTCCTCTTAGATACAGCAATTATTTTCTTGTTAAATTAAGATAACGCAAGAAAGTTCATTAGCTAAGACTTCAGGTTTAGTGTGCTTTATCAACCACTACCAAAACTCAGCTAAAGAAATACTGACTCTGAAATAAATGGCTGTTTGTTGGGGTGTTCATTTCTTTTCCTGTTTGTTTTTTTTTTGTTGCTTGTTTGCTAAATATGCAGGTACAAACACAGTGTTTCCTAAGAAGTCATTACTTAGCTTTCCATAAATATATTTCAACAATAATAGTAATATTCACCAAGGACATAAAAAAATTAAACTGAAACAATAATGTATTTGGTGTCAACTGCAGCCATCAGTGAGCATCTTTTAGGTTGGATATTAGGAAGAACTTCTTTACCAAAAGGGTTGTCAGGCATTGGAATGGGCTGCCCAGGGAAGTGGTTCAGTCATCATCCCTGGAGGTCTTTAAAAGATGTTTAGATGTAGAGCTTAGGGATACAGCTTAGTGGAGGACTTGTTAGTGTTAGACCAGAGGTTGGACTGGGCGATCTTGGAGGTCTCTTCCAACCTAGGTGATGCTGTGATTCTGTCTGCTAACTTAAGAGCTCCTCTGAAGCCAAGTGAAGCCAGCCATTGAGGAAGCACGGAATCACATTTTCTGAGAAGACTCCAAAAATGATATAAAGCCATATTCAACGGCTTACAGGAAAATCCTGAAGTAGAACATTCCTCTGATGAGCTTGCTCAGGGGAAGTCCCTTGCTCCTGGCTTTATAGCCAATCTCGCTGACTTACCTGAAAACCACCCACAGGACTTCACTGCTTGTCCTTCCAGCTTATGAAAAGGATTTGCAGCAACTCTATTTTCCTAGTATATGGACTCTTCTAAGAAAAACGTACACACTTACTTACTCTGTCACTCAGTGAAGACCCTCGCTCTGAAGATTATGAAGCTCATTATAGCTTAACATACTTTTTTCCTTTTTTCTTTTAAGTGCAGCCTAACAGGAAACATTAGTGTACCAACCCAGATAACCAGCAAAACGGAAAAAGGAAAGCGGTGTTGCTTGTTCACAAACTGAAAGTAAAACATGATTTCTCTTAAGAAAAAAAAAAAAGACTGATTTTTAAAGCCTTGGTGTTGAGCACCAAGAATAAAAGGAAATTCATGCTATGTGCACTAGCCAAGGAAGTCTAAGCTTAAGTGTACGGCATGTTCAATATACACAAGGAGAATATGCACTGAAGGAGCACAGGAAAAAAAACACATTTTTAAAAACATTTTCCAGCACATATCTTCATAAAGTCAAAGCAGCCTAGACATTGGTACAGTAACCAGAGCACTTCAGCCTGCTATGAACAGGAGAGGAGAGCAGTTCTCGATGCCTCACCACACCAGCACCCTCAGAACTACCTGGCCCACGTTACTGCAACTTCACCCCACAGCTGAAGAACGCAGAAAAAAAGATTTATTAAAAAAGCAGACTGAAATTACTATTAAAATCATACTGTGAATGGCTCTCTGTACCGACATTAAACTCTGAATTATTTAAAGCAGCCCTGAAATACCACGATACGCACTTCAGAGACCCCAAAAGCCTATGATGACAATCAGTGGCTTTTCTTATGACATGGTAATGCCAAAATCAGGATGCCCCCGGGTAGAGCAAAGAAGTCTTTCAAGTTATCTCCTCTAGAACAGAAATTAGTTGTCTGTTTTAAAGCGATGTTATCTTATGCCTCCATTAAGAAAGAAGTCATACGCTCCCTCGAGCTCTCCCTGTTGGAGGGGTGTGTACATGCGCAAGCATATTTTATTTTATTTTTTTTAACAGTTGACTTTTATTGCCACCACATTCCAGCATTAATTTTCACCTTGGGGCAACCACTGTTGTTTTTGAGCTAGTAATGCAAGTGACTGCCAAGTCGGGCAAGAAGCAAGTCAATGTTGCTTTGGCATCATATGGTTGTAAACACTTTCATTTAACTCTTAGATGGAAAGCCAAAAATAGATTCAAAGAAAGGATACTACCACTACTAAAAATGTACTTTTTTTTTTTCCCTTCCTGCCACAATCAGCTTCTTGGAATGCTGAGAACACCTCTAGCAAGCTGATCAGAGGCTGTCTCATCCTTAACCTCCACTACATACCCTCACATAACAGAACTGGCAATCACTAAACTGTTTGCTTCTCATTTTAAACCATATTGCCAAAAATCTAGCTTCAGCTTCAGGTTGCCAACCACACCTCCACCAAGGCGCAGATAACAAATTCACTGCCTCACATCTCTGATGTTTGTGATTAATTTCTTGCCTCTTTACCCCCTCTCCAAAAAAAATGAATGCGTGGTTATCAAACTGTACTACATAACCTACTCCTGGATTTCAATATAAACGACATTCAGCATCTGGCAATTATCTTTGTTGGTATTTATGCCAATCAACTCATGTTTGTAAGAGCTGAACCTATTTCAAGGAGCCATCATGTTACATGCTTAACTTTTCAACTTCCTGAAAGTTTGGCCAGACTTCAGAAATCTTTGAATGTGTAGTACAAGAACTAGTGCATCAGAACAAGATCAAGAGTGTGGTTTGAGGCAAATATGACAGCCTACACACAGCCTTATTTGTTAGAAAAAAACAGGCAACTGTTTGAAAGAAAACATTAATTTTACTGAAAAGTAAAAGCCCAAGTTTCTTTCACCCACCTAAGAAAACTGTATGTTTCTCTGTGTTGACAGAGCTAGCTCTGAGGAACTAAGACAGGAACATGGTCTTTGGAAAGGCTCTTCAGAACTAGCTTCAGCTTGGTTTCACCTGATTTGCAAAACCCTACATTGTTGCAATGCCTTACATGTACTAAGTAGGGGACAGATTTTATTACGCGAATCTTCATTCAAGTCCAGAATAAAGGCCAATCTATCCCTAAGAGATAAAAGAGGCCTAGTGAGGCAGGCTGATACTGAACAAGAAAAATGCTGAAAGCACAGTCCAGTGCTATGTTGCTTCAATGCACAAAAAAAAAAAAAAAAAACAGTTTGAAACAGTTTGCTACATCTCACAGCAACAGAGTTAAGAAGGGATACAAGAAACAAAAAGCGACTTTGGGAATACACTTATTTGAAATTTCACTAAGCTGCTACAGAGCACTGCATCTGAGCCCACCAAATGAAAACAGCGAGATGTAACAACAGCAAGAGGGACAGAGCAGTAAGCAACCAGCAGCTCGAGGTGCAATTTGTTCCCTCGTACTGTTAAGATCTCCTGCTAATGGCACAAGCTTTATGAATGGGGAAATGGGGTTTCAGCTGCCCTCCTGTGTGAAACTGACAGTTTCAGCGCTCGCCACAAGCAGAGGTCACCTGTCAGGGATGCTCCATGCGGGTCGGTGCAGCGTGTGACTCACTCATGCGGCAGGCTCATCCCGCTGACCTCTCTCCTCACCAGCACGCACCACTGGCACGCTGCCGGCCGCTGCAAGGTCCACAGGCGCACCCAGAGCTTCAGCTGGACGCCACGTATCGAACGCCTGACCAGCTGAAAAAGCAGCAGCTGCTATAGATAGCTATTGATCCTGCTATTCCCAGCCCCGCGCGGCCTGACAAACACCTCTTCAGATGAGAGTTTTTAGGAAAAGGGGTTTGGTGGAAGGAAAACACAAAGATTCCTTTTTTTTTTTTTCTGAAATGGATATATGCAGACAAGTGATACAGAGGCATTAGGTCTGAGGACTTATGCAGCAGTCAACTGATCAGTGGCAACCACTTAACCCCAAGAACCTGCCCGCTGACAACTTCTCTCCCGTTGCATTGTAATTGCCGTGCACCAACTGATGAGCAGGGGCATTACCACACAAACTTCTCTGAGGGAGGATTAAGAATCCACACACTGCAGTAACTGCACATTAGTGGTCCGGGGGTAAGAAGTGTGTGACCCCACAGCACGCAGAGCAACGATGGGGAACTACCAGGCAGCAAGCACTGAGATCAGCAGAGGAGATGTGGTAAGAAGCTGCAACTCTGTTCTGCAGTAGTAGTAAGGCGTATGACAGGACTGAAGGAGCAGAAAAATAAGATTCTTTAGGATAACAAGCATAGCTTTATAATAATTTAAGACTTCAAAATCCTATTTACCTGTGTGAATTATGTGCTCCGAATAAATCAGGTACCTCCAGTACTATGAAAAGACAGCAACCAACAAGTCTGCTGATGAAAGGGGTGAATGAGAACTGAACCATGCAGTAAAGACAGCACGGGGTTTTTTTTTGCTGTATCATACACACTGGTACATGGGGCAGGAGTATTAATATTAGAGATACAGTATATTTTTGTACTGTCTTTGTTTTGATAAAATGATTACCTAAAATCATTTGCTTGTATCATTTTGCCATTCCCATATCCATTAACAAATGAAATTTTAGTAATTAAATTCCCTTATTTGGTTCCACTTTGAAATGTAGGAATCAGAACAAGAAATGTTTTCCTTTAACTTTCCATTACCCATGGAATTGATAAAAATACAACGTATGCTTTTAGAAATTGCCAGGTTTGAGAGCAGCAAGGCTAACTGCTTACTAACAGGAACCTGTATCAATAAATTAAAAAAAAAAAAAAAAAAAACACAAAAGCACGTTTTTTCTGGCAACTTCTCCTGAATCTCAAACCTGTTCTTCCTCTATTCTACTGTCTGGACCGTGATTTATGTGATACCAGGTAAACAGACTTTGCTCTGCAAGCCACTGAAGCCCAAATGTAGTTTAAGTGCAGAAGTCTCACAGATGTATTTGCTTTATCAAAAGCATCATTTTACCAGATACCTCTTAGAAGTAAATTAAGACCAATTCAAGCATAACAGTGGAAGAACCAGCACATACTATGCCTATCACGTAGACACGTCATAGCCGCTGGACACAAATTGAGCTTGGTCTGCAAGGTCAGATGTTGCTGAAGCCACAATACTAATTTTAATTTTGATAAATGCAAGTCTGTCTCCTGACAAGGAAATCCCATATTCTTTCTCTAAGCACAAGGGTACTCTCAACAACCTCCAAACCTAAGATAAAACAAGTTTGGGGGTGCTGTCTGGAAGAAGTACAGCCATAATACAGCTTACGACCAGATACACTGGTTTGCCTACTTGTACCTCTTCCAGATGCCACAGTCAGCCAGCCAAACAAATGACTGAAGAAGCCATTAGGACACCTGAGAGTTAGGAGTCAAGAGGGTACAGCCACCGATTTCAGAGTACAACTTCTTGCAATGCCTTTTTTTGCAGGTGTTGTAAAAGTAAACAGTAAACAATCGTCAGTTCTCGGTCAGGACTGTTTTTATGGGCTGCGTCTGCACAGAACCAGGCACAACTGGAAAACCACACCAGAGTTCCCAGAATTTCAATGCAAGTATCATGCAATTTTCTAAGACATCTTAAGCTCTGCTACAACTTACTCAGTCCTTCAGGGAAATAGTTGTATTAACACACTTTCCATAGGAAAGTATTTGGGCTCATCCACAGGTACTCTAGCAACCCTGTGGCACGATGAACAGAAAGAACCATCTTAGAATGAACAGAGTATAACAGTGAAATAAGAATCAGAAGTATGGACTGCAGAAAGCCACAAGTAGCAAGGGTCAGGCAGAGTTGCAATCTTTCTTTATGGATTTGTACTGATATGAAAAGCACAAAAGTCATTTTCACACTCTTGCCTACCAGCGGTAACAAAACCACCAGGGGTATTCTTGCACAACACAGAGCAAGATAGCTTAATAGCTCAGTGCCACAGGAAGAGAACATTCTTATTTTCCCTCCCATTCTAAGATAAGGTCCTTTGTGCTTACCTTGTCCAGGGTTCCTCTTTGCATTAGGCTCCTCTGAGCCAAGTAAACTCAGTTTTGTTTACTAAAACAGTAGAAAGTAAACCCAACCCCAAAAAATAGTTCCCAGCCATTTTGGTGAGTTAAACCAACTTAGTAGAAGCAGTCAAGTGCAAGAGTGAGCACATGGGAGGAGGCCAAGAGCACAGGAGGCCCACCAACAGGAAACGGAAGAAAGGAGGGTGGAAAGAAAAAAAAACTCTCTTTCCTCGCAGCAGCAGCAACAAGCAGTGAGAAATGGCAGGACTGGCCGTGAAACTCAAGCCTGAGATAACATCACAGCTTCGCCCTTTCCTCGATTCCACTGAGCTGGGCGGGAAGGAGTAAGAAATGAGCCGCATCCCCGGCACCCACAGGGGAGCCAGCCTGCCTCCCGCCAGGGCGCCGTGTGGGCACTCACCTGGGCGCCTCCATCTTCTGGGGCCGAGCCGAGCCACCGCGCTCGGTGTCCCTCGCCCCAGGCAGCCCCGCCACATCCCCACATCCCGCTTTATTTCCTCACCAGCCAGGTACGTGAGGGAAGAGCCATTCATTCGCACAGCCGGCTGCCTGCGGGCGCGTCCCTTTACTGCTAAATTGAAGTCTCCCAAGTTCAAGTTCGCGCTCTGCCGGCTGCGGAGCGGGCCGTGCCCGGGGGCAGGCTGAGGGGCAGCGTGCGGGGCTGCTGCGGGCGGCGCTCACACAGCGAGACGCGGCCGAGCCCCGTGCTGCAGGCGGCGCGGGGCCGTGCGGCCAGCGGCAGGGGGACACCCGGCACATGGCCGCTGCTGCCCGGGGAGCCGGGCGACAAGCAGCCTCCCCCGGGGCCGGCTACCTCGCTGCTTCGGCGGGGGCTGCGGGAAGGCTCTGTAAAGGCAGACAAAGGGCGGGCGGCGGCAGCGCCCCGGGCACGCTGCTCCTGCCGCCCGCGGCGCCTCGGGGAGACAAAGGGGCCCCGGGGCACCGCCGGGCCGCGTCCCCCCCCCCGCTCCCTTCTCCTCCCCGGCCCCCTGCTCACCTGGCACCTGCAGACGATGTCGGCGTCCTGCGCCAGCAGGTCCACCACCTTGCCCTTGCCCTCGTCGCCCCACTGCGCGCCCAGCACCACCGTCACCTTGTTGCCGAGGGGCCGGGCGGCGCTCCCCCCGTTGGGCACGGCGGCCGCCGGGGCTCCCTGCTCCGCCATGGCCCGCGCTGCCCCCTCCGGCTGCGGCTCCGCTCCTGGTCCCGGTCCCGGCCCCGCTCCCGGCTGCGGCTGCCGCGGGGCTCCGGGCACATGCGGCAGCGGCAGCGCGCGGCGGCCCCGCTTCCCCCGCCTCCTCCCGGCCGCGCCGCGGTGCCGCTGCCGCATCCAGGCGCCGCCGGCCCCCGCCCCGCCGCTCCCCGCCCTCCCCCGCCGGAGGAGGCCCGGCCCGCCCCGCTCCCCCGGGGAACCGCGAGGCCGCCGCCGCCGCTGCGGGCGGCTTTTGTCCGTCCCTGCCGCCCTCCCCGTTCCCCCAGCCCGCCCGCCGCTTCTCCCGCGCCTCGCAGCGCGGACTACATTGCCCAGCGTGCCCCGCGGCAAGCCCCTCGCAGAGCGCCGCGCGGGGCCGCGCGCGGGGCGTGCTGGGGGTTGTAGGCAGCGCGGGCAGCACCTGTAGCGGGGCGGGGGGTGGCGGCTGTCCCATGCGGCCGCAGCCGTGGCCCTTAGGGGCTGTGGGGCGCGATGAGGGGCCCGGCGCTGCCCCCGCTGCCGCCATGGCCGGGGGGTGAAGCCCCGCCGTGAGGGGCTCCTGGCCGCGGCTCGGGCTGGGGCCTGGTGGCGGCCGGTTCCCCTCATGGCCCCCCGGGCACGGCGCAGACCTGGCCCGGCACCTCCGCTCCTTGTGCTCCGCAAATCGCGCCCGCGGTTCTTAGCGTGAATGTCAGACCCGCAAATAAATGCTTTGGGTACACCACAGCGTCGTGTGTGTGTTCAATTCTGCACGCTTAATGGTGAAGTAGCCAGGGGCTATACGTGAGAAGCCATTTTCTCCAGAGCCACCAGAACATGGCCCCCAGCTTCCTCCTGAGAAGAAATCGAGAATGGAAAAACCCCATAGCAGAGAAATGCCCTCATCGTGCATACTTGAGGGTTTAGGAGTGGAACTGGTGCCTCAGAGGCTGTTTCATTCTTTCCTCTTTCACAGAATCAACACCCCGAGGGGGAAGATTTTTTTTGTAAAGTAGCTATTAAAAAGGCAGAAGTCTGAGTGATGTAATTATTGCTAAGACGAACTATTCAGAAACCTGAGTCACTGAGCAGTCACAGTCTGGGAGTTGGAATCGGGTTTTCAGTTGCTTCTTTGCACCTTCAGGTTTGCTCTAATCAAGAATTAGAAGAGGTATAAAAGTCATCAGAGTAAAGTTTAACTATGTCTTGTAAAGCTAGAGAGATATAAAGCAGAAGATTAAGTATAAAGTTGACTGTATAAAGTTGACTGAGAACATGAAAAAAAAAAAACTAAGTCCTGAATGTCATTGCAAAGAGGTGCTATGGCAAAGCAGTCAGCAGTTCTGTACAAAGATGTTGAGCAATTGCGAACGATACACGAGGCAGTTGTTTATATACACTTCTCAGAGTAAATGGCCCCCTAAGCACTTGGTATAGTCCATAGTATTGATAGTTTTGGCTGCTTGTGCTAAAAAACATAGACATGATAAATCACTGGACAGGGATCATGGGAAGTCACTAAAAAGCACAAGGAGCTGCCGAAGTCTCTCCAGTTCTGCTGACAAAAAGGCAACTTTTGTTCTAGTGCAGTCACTTTGAAAGAAGAAACTGAGGCTGTACATCATGTCATGACTCCCCAGAAAGTGGTCTTGATTTATTTTTTATGATATGATTTTCCAGTGTAGCTGAATGATACTAAAGCCTCACCATTGCCGACACAAACATTCCCTTGAATCTCAAAATAAGTTTGAGCCTGTCAGGGTAGTGTTCTAGTAACGTGGTGTTAATGTAATCATAGAATAGTTAAGGTTGAAAGAGACCCCCAAGATCATCCGGTCCAACCGTCCCCCTACCACCGCTGTCACCCACTAAACCGTGTCCCTAAGCACCATGTCCAACCGTTGCCTAAACACTCCCAGGGACGGTGACTCCACCACCTTCCAGGGCAACCCCTTCCAATGCCTGTTCTTCTTGAAAAGAAATTCCTCCTAATTTCCAACCCGAACCTCGCTTGTAATGCTACTTTTCAAAGAGGTATCAGACACACACTGTCGTTGCACTGCTATTTTTATTTTGGCATAGGAGAGTTCTGAAATGTGTGGTTTTGTATGTTATGTTCTCTTGGTAGGTATAGAACCAAAGAAGAAAACTATGAACTCTTTACTTCCAGAAAACCTGTAAGTGTTTAATGAAGATCAGTACTGATCGGTACAGCAAGATTTAGAGCTTTTAGTTACAAATCCATCATGTTTAGTTAGTATGTATCTATCATTCCCCCACCTCCTTTTCTTTGCAAAATAAATGCTTTTCATTCTAATACTCTAAAAGATGCTAAATGTTCTTTATTCACTTACAGTATATACTACTTATAGTATAGTTCTAGAAAATATTAACTCTCGACTAACGTACAAAAACAACTGGTATCTAAAGCCCCTTATCAAAAATAGGCATTTGTTGTAGCATAAGTAAGAGGTTAGAGTAATACAGTGCAGATATTCTCTGTTGCATTTATTTTGCTTTATTCACTATGAGCAAGAGAACCAGTAAGTGCATGCAATGTTACGGTAATGTTTTTTTCTTCTAATATGGAGGGAATCCATTCACTTTTTTTTTTTTACTTTTTTTTTTTTCTCTCTCTTTTTCTAGTTCAGCAAGCTGAATCTGCTCAGGTGAGCATTTAGAGTTGACAATAAGTTGCAAGAGTTTGTGTTCAACAAATAAAGGAATGTGATTGCCCGTTCTGGCATTAGCAAGTTTGGGATTGACTTTGTAAAACTGAACACAATGTACAAATGTACATTGATAAAGCTTAGGCTTCATCATCTTCTGAATTGTTCAATGCTTTTTATTGGAGGCATTTATGTTTATCACAAATTTGACCACAATTTGGATACAGTCAGGATTTCCATATTACAGTCATTTCCTGCCTCCCAATAAACTTCAAGAGGCTCAGACGGGAACTTTTAATAAATTAACACAGACCAGATGCAGCATGAGATAATTTCTGCATTTCATTCAGATGAGTTGAAGAGATATGTGGAATGTTTACATCAGTATGATTTAATTATTCTGATGGAGTACCCCACATTGGTGAAGTAACCCGCATACTCTGATATGTTTCGTGTTTTTTTTCTTATTTTTTTTAAGTATTACAGATAAGTTGTTCTAAATTGTTTGGAGCTGAATTTAAGATAGAATTTCAGTAGTTCATAAAATCCAAGATGAGCATGAATAAAGGAAAAATGCTGTAAAAGAGCCAAGAATGTCAGGTGGACTATTAGCTAATGCTCAGGATGGCTGATGGGTCATAAAGTGTTATTTCTCTATCCTTACTAATACTTCTTAATTGTGTTGAAGGACAACTGAAGGATGTTAATACTTTTCTGATACTGTTTTCCCTACTGAAAGCAGTTTCTGAGTTTCTTTCAGGAAAATTATAGCATGAAGAGAGAAATAGCCCTTGGCAATGAAATTGTCAGGGTATCTGGTACAAGTTTTTTGTTAAATTTAGTTCTATTTGTGACAGTGATGTAATACTCAGATATTTAACACCCAGGTCTTACCTGTGCTAGAATAGTGGTTGTGGAAAAGAAGTCCATGGGCCATGGTTAGCTAATCTGTAGGTGTTCCACAGAACTATGTTAAAATGTTAACATTAATCACATTAAGTCATTAACATTTTTAATAAAATGAAAGTTTATTTAACCTCCTAATTATTTGCACCAACTTTGCAGCATTTTCCTGTTTTAAAATTGATATTATGAGGTAGAGTACCTCACAAAAAAGAATTGGTTGTTGATAGTGCTACAGTGCAAAAAAGCCTTAAGAATTTCTGTGCTAGACAAGGTTGGCATCTTTAGCACTCCAGACTCTCCAAAATGCTGTCACTCTACCTTTTAAGAACAAGAACTGATTATACAGTAAGGACATACATAATTTAATTTGAACAGTGTGCTTAATGTAATTGATCCCTGCTTGTTGATTTTTTAATTATTTATTCCAATTAAAAACATCTTTTAAGTATTTTTGTTAAATTCATTAATCTTTTTATCGTGATAAAAACTGGATTAAGAACGTTATAAAGCAATACCTGTACATATTCTCATAATTGATACCTTTGTACACACAGCAAGTGTTTTCAGCTCTTTAGTTAGGTATATCTAGATTATGAAAGAACTTCATTTACTAAGTGGGAATTTCCTGATGCATGCACTACAGAAGATAAAAAGAAAGAATTTAAAAAATGAGAAACATCACCACAATAAGCAAGACTTTGAATTCAGTGAGAGAATAATTAAGACAATACAGTATACTGTTGAAATTTCATTGGTACTTTACAGAGGTGGGTTTTTTACATGCTTTTTACATTATACATGTTTTTTACATTTCTTTTTTACAAAGAAGGTGGCAGCTGACAGGGCTGGATATGTACAGGAAAATAAAATAACTGGGTTTTGTTCTTTGAAAAGATTTAAAGCTAGATCTTTGCTTGGAAATAAGTTTTGTGAATTATGATTTGCAAAGACAAACATTTCATGTAATAATACTAAAGAAAATAAGTGAAGAAGTTTTAAGCGAGTTCTTCAAATCTGCATGCTCCATTTTTCCCTGAGAGAATGGCAAATGAATCGCTGTCATTACAGAGCAGAAGTAAAAATCGACATTTTGTACGGATGATGTTTTGGGACAAGATGGATGAGAATAAACTGGTTAATGGGATGAAATGTGACCTTAAAGACAGGCAATCAGGATGTGCAGGCTGCTGGAATGTCCCATACCATACCTCATACTTAGAGAGCTCAAGGATAGGGAAGTGTGCCCCGGCAGTTGGCTCTGATTAGGGGGCTTGTTTATTCAGCTGTTGAGAGAGGGCAGTCTTGTAGTTCTTAATTTCCTCAGTGTCACTCTGATACTGTACAGTAACTAGGTTGTCTCACATACAAGAAAGGAAAGGCTTAGCCAAAAGCTTAATAAATATTTCATATGCTTTTAGGCTCAAGTTTCTCTCACGTTCTCTTTTTTTTTTTTTTAATTTTGTACAAAGAACTTCTAAGTAATGTCCTACAAATACAATTTTTCGATCTTAGAGATCTAGATTGTCTGTCATCCAAATACTGAACTGCTAGACTGTATTGTCTGTTTAATAGAAACATGGGGTTTGTTTCTTGCACAGACTTTTGAAGAGGACTCTTAAATCCTAAATTCTCATGATTTAATCTAGTTAGATTCTCAGACACATGCATCTGTTTTTAAGTACCGTGTTATGTATAGTGTTTATTTTTATTTTAAAAAAAAATCAGTTCACCAAAAACGCTGAACCGTCAGTTTTCTTGGACTTATAGAATAAAACCAAAAGACTGAAGTAAGCTGTGAAAATAAATTGTGAAAAAAAATGTGTTCTGATCATTAGGTACTTGGTGATGGTTTGGATGCGGATGTCTCTCATTGCATCCATAGTCTCTTGTGAAATGGAGCTCCAGAACTGAACATGCTGTTTGTAAACTAATCTCTCTTCCAAGTAAGAACAGAGTTTAACTAGTATTGTGATGCTTCATTAGCTTGCAAGCTTAGTCAATGAATTCTGAGATTTCTGATAGCCCCTTTTATTTTGTTAAAATGCTAAATATTTTACACTCATGCCTCTAACATCCAGTTCCTCTGCTTGCTCTAGAGGCCTACCTGCATGTTGTATCTTCTCTGGTGAGGCAGCTGCTTATCAAATAGTAGCAAAAAAACTCAGTTTTCTCATAATAGTTCTTGTAATGACCACTGAGTCTTTTTATACCAAATTCTGTCATATGATTACATCTAAAAAAAAAACCTGCAATTTTAACAGATTTTAATCTTTAATTAAATGAGAGATAAGAAACCATCGTACAGGCATTATTCAATTTCTTACTGAGATCATTAGAATTCTTGATTCTTAAATGGATGTGTAGTAATAGTATTTCCTGCCTGTTAAACGGGAATGACACGGATCATGTGGATATTGTCACAGATTGCCTTCATGTTTACCAAAATAATAATAATAATAAATATATATATATATATTTTAAAAAAGCAGCTTTGCAATTAATTGGGATTTTTTTTCAGTATTTAGTAAAGAATGTAATTGGTGTTTTGGGTGACCATCCATATCTGGAGGTCTTCAAGGAACGTGCAGATGTAGAACTTCATAGCATGGTCTAGTGGTGGACTTGTTAGTACTGGGTTAAAGGTTGGACTAGATCATCTTAGAGGTCTTTTCCAATCTGAATGATTCTATTAAATCACTCTTAATTTTATTTTTCTCTTACCAGATGGGATTGCTGCAAATTATTTCATGAATGTCAAAATTAATTGTTGTCTACTCACTTGGGTTCTCTCTCTCACTCCCCTTATGCAGTGCAAAACCTTAGTTCCCTCTCATGTATGTTTCGCCTCACCTTTTCTGTCTCAATAAACCTTACCTGTGGGTTTGAGCTCTCTTTAGCCTTTAATGTTTCCATTTCCTCACAGTATTTCTTGAGCCATTACAGAATAGCTTTCAGCTGCTCAAGTTTTCAAACACTGTTTGAACAAGAGGTAGCAAATGCTGTGACCTAACCTACATATGTGACAATAGGGTTTAGGACTGTGACTTTCCAAGCATGCTTGTACATTTATAGATAGTCTCACTGAATTCAGTTGGGCTATTCATAAATCAAAACTTCTTCGGTAAGTAACAGAGCACTGTATAGATGCATATATCACTATAAGTGAAACATAAACCCATAGCACTAGGAAAATGGTATATCAAGCAAAGCATGCTGCTGTCTTCAAGACTTTGAGGATAAAGGGCAGTATTTGCCTGCTTCTTATCATTCTAATTGTTTCACATGGTGCATAATGACAGCTTCACAAATAAATATTTTTTTTTCTATAAAAACTTTTTTTCTATGTGAATATTTTTGGAAATATATTAATATTTACTAGCAGGGATAATATTTTTAATGAACTGTTTGAAGAAATGAAAAATATGTTAGTTTGGAAGTTGTGAATTTTGGATCATGTTGGGTAGTGTGGAAATATATGTGTCTGTGTTCACACGTGCAATTAATTTAAAACTATTTTTTCTACATTGAATTAAAATTCACGGAAGGGAAAAAGAGAAGCTTTTGCACTTAGTGCAGGTCTGAAAATGAAGGATGTGTGGATTCAGATGTGGCTCTGCTCAGAAATGCAGCCAGCCGTTGCCTGGGGTCTATCAGCATTTCAAGACAGAATTGCAGAAGGCAGCTAATGAGCAACAGACTACGAAGAAAAGGGGGGGTTATTCACCTTGATATACAGACTTGGGAAGATGTGTGTCCAACAGGTCTGAAGGTTATAGAAGATGAAAGCAGAGAGATTTTGGTTGCAGGGGCAGTGTTTGGTTTCCTTTATTTCTATAGGAGGAAAACAAACAAACAAACAAAAAAACTATAATGCTAGTCAGGAATATTTTAAATCACATATATTTGCTTATGAAATAAGTATAAAAGTCCTGTTTCTGTAAACATAGTAGAAATAAACAGCAATAGCTTTATTTTCAGTTCTTGAACCCCTCTGGTAACTCCTGTGTAATGCAAAGCATCATTTGCTTGCTGTCAAAGCCAAAAAGGAGCACTTGATTACTATTTTTGTTTTCCTTTGCTAGAAGCAATAGACCGAGTACAGTTTCTAAACGTAAACAAAATGTGATTGACAATAAGTCAAAGACAGCAATAGCAGCAATCTCTCTTATCCTCTCTTTTATCCTGAAAGAACTGTTCATCACACTTTTTTCTTCTTATACGTGTATCAGTCACACTAGTTAGAGCTACTTGTGCCTCTCATCTGGATTATTTTTTCTGTAAATGTGAAGATAATTGTAGATTGATAACATTTTACTCAAGTAATTAATAAGGCATTATAATAATTAATAAATAATCAATGTTTCCATATTATGAACTCTGATCCTTGTCTACAATGTTTTTGTGTTTTTTGTTTTTGTTTTTTTTTTCTTAAACTGATGAAAGAAGTCTTGACCTCTTTTGAAGGCAACGAATGTCTTAGCATTGCCTTCATGGGAAGTAACATTTCATCCAGGATGTTTAGTGGGGTTTGATCTCATGCAGTCCTAATTCTATTGTATTTCTGACATCAAAGATACAGCAGTTCCCTTGCCTCTCCTCAAGTCGCAGCCCTTGGACCTTACCCATTCCAGCTGCAGTAAGAAAGAGTTCAGAAGACTCAGGGGCCCTGTTTCTAAGGCAAGCAGCACTTTGCTCCCTGTCATGTCATTACAAAGACACATCTCCTGTATTGGAAAGGGGAGTGGTTCAGTGCACAACACAGGGCCTCCACAATGCAGTCTGATACAGCAGGTATCCTTCCGTGCGATCTGCTTAATCTGAGAACTTTAAATAGGATGAACTTCAGCAGAAGACAAGCTTTCTCTAAACAGTATGTATATTCAACAGGAATAACGGGGACCTGGGGAATCTACCCTAGTGGATCCTCCACTGGTTATAATGAAGGTACGGGAGGAACGGAAGTGAAATTTCTTGTTGATATGGGGGCAACATATTCAGTTCTAAATCAAGCATTAATGCCTTTACGGAATGATTATGTTAGGGTAAAAGGTGCAACTGATCAACCTGAAAAGACTTATTTTTGTGAACCTTTGAAGTACTAGTTTGGGAAACAATGGGGCATACAGAGATTTTTATATATGCCTAACTCCCCATGGGCACTCTTAGGTAGAGATTTATTAGAGCAATTGGGAGCAGAAATTGTCTTTGAAAAAGGGAAAATGGAATTAAGGATAGGAGAAGAACAACTAATAAATGTGTTGAGCTTGGCGCTAATACAAACTGACCCTAAAAGTGAAATACCCTTAGAGATCACAGATCAAGTATATCCAGGAGTCTGGGACACAGAAGGCCCTGGAAGAGCTAAAAATGTGACCCCAATAATTATTAAATTAAAGCCAGGAGAGAAACCCATTAAGGTTAAGCAATATCCTTTGAGGATAGATGATAGGAAAGGAATTAAAGAGATAATTGATAAATTTCTACTGTATGGATTATTGATTGAATGCGAATCAGAATACAATGCACCCATATCCCTGGAAGTCTTCAAAAGACGTTTAGATGTAGAGCTTAGGGATATGGTTTAGTGGGGACTGTTAGCATTAGGTCAGAGGTTGGACTCGATGATCTTGAGGTCTCTTCCAACCTAGAAATTCTGTGATTCTGTGATTCTGTGTGATTTGGTAAGAGAGAAGTTACATTATATAAAAGTCTATGAAAGATGCTTAGAGTGTGTTTTGAAATGAGAACCATCAGCAAATACGGATGTCTCTCTTGAAATAGTAAAGTATTTATGCAGTGGAACAACCAAGGCCAGTATGCTAAATGCGATACAACCTTTTAGACACTATGTACATACCTCATACAAGCAGATTGATTTTAAACTTTCTAAAGTAATTTTATCCAGTAGAAGGCTTTCAAATGATACTTAAAGTATTGTATACTTTATTGTTTTTGAACAATCTACTCTTCCTAATGATAAATTTAAGTTTGCACAAGGTAAATTTAATTTAAGCACAAGGGAAATTGAAGTTTGAATGAGTTCTTTGGCCTTATATCTTAATCTAGGTCTTTATTTGTTTTCATTTGTATCAAATGCAATTTTTACACAAATTCAAGCTGATTAGTAGCAGATTTTGGCTAATTTATTATTCATTTCTTTGAATTTGAGTGCTTGCTTGAGATTTTTTTAGTGTGTGTCATACAATGAATATGATTAAGCATTCCACTGGTACAGCAAACTAATATCTAGTTACTAAAATTACTTATTTCACAACATCTGCCAAATTTAATATAAAGAGATTACAAGAGAAATTATTTCCTACCTCTCCCGCTTTTTGTTTGACTGTGAAAGAGACTGTGATCATATGAGGAAATACAGAAACTTTTTTTTTTTTTTAAAAAAAAAGTGTCCTTGCTAACAAACTGAATACAGGTAGCTGCAGCATAAGTGATGTGCAGCCTGCTAGAAATGATCAAACTTCACAGCTGTGGAAGCAAGCCTATATTCTGTCCAAGTTCTGCTCACCCAGCTCTGAGAAAGCAGCTGTGTGATTACTCAGCTTGCCCTATTCTAAGGACAGATTGCAAGACTTGGCATTTTGATTTGAGTAGATGAATAACAAACTGCGGGATGTAAACTTGCAGCATGCCAGCTGTTTTATGACAACCAGTCATAAAACTTCCAGTGCTTGTGCACAGATCATCCTGTGGCTCCTCCAAATACAAAGTATGGCTGACTGTGGCCATGTCAGGGCTTCTTCTTTCTACTTCAGGATAACTTTGTGCTTCAGTAATAATTTTGCCCTTTTTCCATTTCTTAAAGGACAGCCTGTTATTTTAAGGAGGTTTATCTGCCCTTTGTTTCATTCACCATGGTACTTAAATATAAGTGCCCTTCAGTCCTGAAAATCTGGCTGCATGTCATTTTTTTACTTGGTATGTGTAGAAGCCCAGGGAGTAGAAAGCATGGCTGGACTCAAAAATCACCTAAAAATTTTTCCTATAATGAATAGTCTGTAAGTTATAGGTATTGGTTCGAAGTTCAATGTCCCCCCATTCGGGCATGCCATTCTTGGAACTTGAGAACCAGCATGAGCTATTGTGTCAAACACCTCATCTTCATTTAGGAAAAAAGCCTTGGCCAGGTACTGTTACTCATCCTTCTCTAGGCTTCTCTGTCCGGGGTTTGCACATTTTTACTTCATCTGCTGATATTTCAGGCACAAAAAGAAGAAAGGTAGCTCGGGTAGAATGTCATTCAGGCTCAACTAAATTATCTCTGCTAGTTTGTTGTCCTGGTTTCAGCTGGGATAGAGTTAATTTTCTTCCTAGTAGCAGGTATGGTGCTGTGTTGTGGATGTAGGATGAAAATAGTGTTGATAACACCCATGGTATAGTTGTTACTGAGCAGAGCTCACACTGAGCCAAAGACTTTTCAGCTTCTCGAGCTGCCCTGCCAGCATGGAGGCTTGGGGTGCACAAGAAGCTGGGAGGGGACAGAACCAGGAGAGCTGACCCCAACTGGCCAAAGGGATGTCCCACACCATGTGGCACCACGTGGAACAATTAATGTGGGGGATTTGGGCTGTGAGTGGGGCTGCTGCTGCTCGGGGACAGGCTGAGTACCAGTTGGTTGGTGGCGAGCAATTGCATTGTACACCACTTGTTTTTATTGTCATTACTATTTGTTTGTTTGACTTTTTTCCCTCTTTATTAATAAACTTTCCATAACTCAACCTGTGAGTTCTCACACTTTTATTTTTTTTATTCTCTCCCCCATCCCACTGCATGGGGAGAGCAAGCAAATGGCTGAGTGGCACTTGGTTGCCTGCCAGGTTAAACGCCAACACTTCTTCAGGACTGAGTCCAGGTATTTGTGGTAAGCATCCTAGACATTTTCTTTCACCTGACTGCTGAAGAGTTCAGCATTTTCTGTTAGGCTTCCAGGAAGAATCAATACTTAACTATACCCTTGTTGAGCTGTAGTAGGATGATGGCAATTATAACAGCAATATGTTTCTAAACATATGTGATAAAATAATACCCAAAGTATTAATCCTTCTCTTAGTCATGCTGTGAGTAGTGTTTTGCATGTTCTGTATAGAAAATAGAATAGCAAGAAAGTGGTTGCAAGGTGAAGGAAAAATGAAAGGGTCCCCAGTGCCTCCTTGTGCTACAGCATCTACCATCAGGTGACATCTGTAGCAGTTTCTTACAAACATTATATAGGATTCCAAAGAATGACTGAGGAGCTTTCTTTTCACAAGCAGCTACGTCAATTTTCTTGGAAATAAATAAAGAGATTATGGTAAAACCACAATATGTGTGGATATCCACAAAAGGGCAATTCATGTATCCACACAAATGACATTTGAAGAGCTTCCTGAGGCAGTGCTATCCCCTCCAATTCCTGTCCTTTCTGCACTGGAGCCCCTGATGAAACTCTTCTGCACTGTTTCTTCCCCTATTTTGGACCAACAACTCTAATATGAGGACTCTCGTACTGTCAGTTGCTCTAATTTTTTTACTGCTTACCGCATTTTAGGAAAATTACTTCTTTTCCTTTCCACGAGTATGTAGTATTCACCATACTTTGCAATTTGCTGTGCAAACACAGCAGGTCAGCAGTGAGAGAAATTCAGAGCTTTTATTTGATTGTGAGTTCATAAGAAAATACATAAAACCAGTAAATAACAGTAATGTGAATGTACTAGGAGTTACATTTAGCAAACGTATTTGTCACCGGTTTTATCATGCAAATGTATGATACTGCAAGAAACGAGTAGGACTTTTAACGGGGGTGTTAAAGACTTGTTCCATAGGTTTGGTTTGCTCCCCACCTTTATCAATTGTATGTGTCTATTTCATCGCTAGATGGCAACATAGCAACACTCCATAAAAAAGTTCCTGTAATCAGAGATGTTTTTTTCCATTATAATTGTCACAGCAGAGCTAAAATAATTCCCTGCCCCACCCCGTGAAATGGGAATCCATGCATTCTGGCAACTTCAGTAATTGTTTCTTAATTATGTGTGTTCTGGTATTACTTTTTTTTTTTTTTTTTTTTTTTTTTTTATCTTACTAACTGCTGGTTTGTTACACAACAGAAGTACAGAATAATCAAGTATAAGAAAATAACATTGTTTTATGAATTAAATCCAAATAAGGAACAGAGTCTATTGATTCACCTGAATCTTCTCACACACACAAGGTTATTTTGCACAAATGTCTTTTATTGAAGCCAGTGGCATTTGCATTTGTACCAAGAACAAAATTTGCATTATTTTTGCCTTTTGAAATATTTCATTTATTGTGGTAAGTCTGGAAGTTGATAAATCTGTTGACAGAACAAACTAAAGTGAGTTTGGGGTGTAACAACGTGTTTCCAGTAATCCAGCATCCCCCTTGAGACCACCGAGCCCGCAGACTAATTCAAATTCTAGGCAGCCTGGACAGGGTGATTATCACGGTCTGAAATTTCAAACTCAGAGAGAAAAAGAAACAAAACCTGTCCTAACTGAGCTGCTGGCATTTTTTACTTTAGGGGCCTTGGATAGATTCCTAGTTTCAGTAAGTATTTACTAAACACTCAGCAAGAGGCTCTTAGGCTTCTTAAGTCTCCATTGAAAGCAGCAGCTTCCTAGGAAACTCACACAGTTCATAGGAATAGGAAAAGGTCCTGTCCTGTATCGCATTTTCTCCAGAAACCAAGCTACAAAGCTTATACTCTGCTTTATATGAATTGAATTTTTCAGTTTTTAAGTTTCTGTCAGCCCTGCCCCGATTATCGTCTGCAACATGGTTTTGTGTTAGCTCTTGTTAACCTCTTGTCTTCTACACATTCCAAGTAGCTCAGTGGAGGTTATGGAGGAGAAGGTGTTCTCGGTAATGGTGAAAGCTGTATTATTCCATGGAGCTATAATGTTACAACCATTCATTTTGAAGTCCAAATGCTCTCTTCTCAGTGAGATCTCACAGACAAGTACAGTTTCCAAACACCACCGAGATACAGAATATATGTGGGTTTTAAGCTTAGAAATTAAAGTCCGATAACAGGCACATTTTATTTTTTTTTCCTAGTTTTTGATTTCACTGTCTACCTTCTAAAATTAGAAGAAACTGAAGAAATAATTTTGTACCACCGTTGGTGCAATTCTTCTAAGAGTGTGACACTAATCATTTACCTCAATTTCTTGCAGTCAGTTCAGTAAGTTTTCACACTGCTACCCTCTTTTCTCACATGAGATGATATATGGTAAGACTGCTAGAATTGAAATGCTACATTGAAATTTATAGTCATTAAAATCAAGTTAAAGAGTTTGCCTTCCTTCTTCAAAATGTGCTTCTATCTATACCAAGACTTCCCTTCTGTCCCAATGACATCAGGATTCTTAATAAAAAAGAATTCCAGTTGACAAAGGAAATGATCCTGCAAGATTCATTGTTTGTTCGTTTGTTTTTTTAATGGGATTGAGACTGAAAGAGCAAAAGATATGTCTGTCAGCCACTATCAAAAGACACTGCTCTAACCTGGGGATGTTTTATGAATGAAGTACATGCAGATGCTAGATAAAATAGATAAGAACTATAAGAAAAATAAAGGCAGCCATAATCCCTTGTAAATTAGAATTATGCAAATGTGTATTTCTGCTTTCCTTCTTACTACTTTGGGAATTTATTGATAAAAATAAAACATAATGTCTTACTTGCCACAGGAACTGGCTTGAGAAGACTAGTAAAGCCTCCTGTGTGGATAAGTAGGAGGAAAAACATGATCCTTTATTAGAATCCATCTGCTAATGTATGTATACATGTATTATTAACGGATGGTTCTAGAATATACCACCAGATTTATTCTTGGGACATTGAAATGTTATGGCCTACATTTAGCTCTGAAGACTCTAGCTCAATTGCAGCTTTTCAACACAGCATGGATTTGAATGCCTTCTAACTCGACATGAGAGATAAAGTGACTTTTTGGTCTCTGACGCCGTGGCTGTAAGTACACCTCTGGAAGGGTAGGGGCCTGACCTGCCATGAAGAGAAATTATGACAAATCAGAAGCGTCTGTGTGCAGAAGCAAGGAAAAGACAAGAGACGGGAATGAGGGTGCTGAGTTCCGCAGTCCTTGAACACACATTCCAGGCCTGACAGTGCTTTTATTTGCAGATGTTTCAGGAAATACCTGCATGGCTTAGGTTGACAGTAGACCTCTTGAGTGCTTTTCCCAAAGGAATCTGAAGATCCTAGAAGTACTGAGAGGTTCAGGGCTTAGTCTTTTGTGCTTGGGAATTTGTCTTAATTGCATGAAAGCTCCTGTTTTGTGACATGCACCCATCTGTAGTTTAGGCATCTAATTTGGGGTAGATGAATCCCAGATACAATGTTTAGGCAAGTCATAACCACATGAACAGAGAAGAGATTCAGCCTCTCATTTATGGTTGGTACTGTGAAGTGATAAATGAAAATGATAAGTACTAATTCTCTTATCCTCACTGTTGTTTTGGATTTGCAGACAGGTTTATTCAAATATTTTCTCCGTTTCTAAAACTGCTGTTGACACTCAGGTTACTCAAGAGAAAGTTCTGACTGTCTTCCAGACTATTAACCACCTTGTTCATGGAAGTGCAAATATCTCTTTTACAAGCAAAATGTAAAGGATCCAGCAGGCTTTTTTGTTTGTATAAGGTAGAGAATATGAAGAAGAACTGAAACGATCGATTTGCATTGGTGCATAGCATTGATAAAGCTGAAACTAATACAGTTGTGTCCTGTTCTGATACTCCCTGTTCAAAAGGAATGCACAAAAGTGGGGAAGGATTAAGGATCACAAAAATGATCTGCTGAGTGAAGAAAAAGTTTTACAATGTGAGGCCTAAGAAATCGGATTGTTTCTCGTATTTTGATAAAAGAAACATTTCCATAATGCTTGCAACTTTGCACAAGAAAATTGATCTAATTTAATGCCAGGCTTAGGTGTTCTATCAGCTATGCTGTAGGAATCAGAAACGTGTGGTTTTCCCCAGTACACAATGGCTAAATTACTGTGAGGTGAAGGCCTTTCTTTGACTTCATCTTTGAACCATCAGTGCTGCAATTCGCCGGCTTTGGAATTCTTATCCCAGGATTCAGCCAGATAGTCCTTCACCAGGAGCCACCAGACACTGCTTCATTCTGTTGAGGAAGGCCACCATTAATTTAGGATACCAGATGATTCTGAAACCTTCTTCATCAATTAGCATGAAATGTATACTTTGGCAAGCTGTTGTGTACACTTCTGCATTCTGCTACCAAGACTCACAGGGAACTCACTGCCAATGAATGAAGCAATCTCAAAGCTATCAGTAAGTCTATCATTGGCAAGCCCCTGCATCTTCCATCCCCATTTCCAAAGAGAACAAGTCTCGGCAGAGAATACCATATTCATCTTTAGCTACAGTGGTAATCACCTGTGCCATTGATAGTAACAGTGATGCAGAGAAAATCCAACATTTTCAGGCTGCTTCATGCAACCCGAACTTGGGGAGCAAGTTGTAATCTCTCACTCGGGGAGAAAGTGTAAGGGACTGGATGCCCAGAGTTAGCACACACATTCCTGTGTCCTTTTAAATCAGATTAGTAAATTTATCAAGCCAACTTTATAAGCAGAAATTACTTGTGGTTTTTTGAGATAATTCTGCTTATGTTTTGCTCAAGCACCTCTATGCAGTCAAATCTTTTTGCTTGCAGGCCTGTGACTTCCCTAGTCGCTTTTGTGAGGTAAATCCATGGTTGAGCCCTTCCTTTAAAGATTTGATTATTTCAGACTTCCTCCTCCCTGCTCCCTCCCCACAGCATGCTGCTCAGTTTCTCTTTCAGTACCACTCTCACCTGCAGTGGTGGCAGGGTTTTTAAAATGTCTGTGCGTTTCTGCCATTCCACCAGTTTCTTCCTCCACCCAAATCAGTCAAAATGGATTGCTCTTGGTAAGTTATAGATTTCATGCAGTTGATTTCAGGAGAAGATTCAAGGACAAAGGTCTTGCCATTAATATATTGAAGCATAGAGCCTTAAAAAACCCTGTGTGCATCCGATGATATCATCACTACGCTCTGCATCAAAGCACAAAGTAGCCTGATTATTCCCTTGTCAGAACCAGTTGAGCTTTCAAAGTTTTCAATCAAGCTGCCAATTCAACTCTTAGTATTCTCCTTCAAGGGCTGCTAAAAATACTAGTGAACAAGCCTTGCCCTTTCAGACTCTCAGATCACAGATGGGAAGTACAATCAGGTGTCTTCAGGAGTGTTTTCAGGGACTGATGATTTTCTGGAATTGATTTCTTTATGAAAAACTACAGTAGCAGCACCCAGCTAGGTACTCTGGTTTAGGGCTGCCTGAGTCAACAGCCTCTGACCAACAGATTTCAGATTCAGTGCCACAGTAGGTTGTCTTATGCCTGTCATCTTACCTCAGTACAAGCCCGAGTTTACAAGTTTACAAAGAGTGAAACTGGGTAAGATCTCTGTAATTCTGCTTATTTCCATCTGCCTAATTCCAGGCTGCACTGAACGTGCTAAAGGGTTCAATAGCAAGCCCACATCTCTCCTAACAGTGATCAGTCTCCCCTCCAAACTTGACCTTTCTGCATTTCACAGTATGAGTTGTCTACAAATTAAAAATAAATAAATAAATAAATAAAAGTGTTATTTTCCTATAACCCTCTGAACTGTTTACATTTGTGATGAGAAGTACAGTACTATCAGTACACTACTATCAGCTCAAACTTCATTCTTGTACAGGGATTTCTCACCTATCAAAAAGCTTAGGAAGGTAAAAGCATATCCAGTAGATCTTTTTTGCCTTTAGAATTAAATTAAAGTTAGTCTAAAGTTCACCCCAACAAGCCAGCTTTTTTGTATTTTCTTTAAAACTGCATATCCTTAAAAGAATCTTATCTCAAAGAATAACTGAAGAAAAAGTAAGTTTCTACAAAAAAAAAAAAAAGAAAAAACAAGGTAGTTTGTTAAATAGTCCAGAAGTGGAAGCCTTGGGAACTCTGTTCTAATGGTTTGCATAACAACAAACTGGAGCCATGTTTGCTTGTTACTCGTAATTGAAGCACAGCTTCTGAAAATCAAGATTTAGACATATTTAGGATGGTGTATATAGATGTATATGTAACAGCTTTCCGGCGTTCCTAACCTGAGGTTTGAAAAAAATCTGTTGTAGCATCAATTTTAGCTTGGCTAATGTGGATGGAGCTATTGTAGTTTTTACTTGCTGATGTGAAGGGTTAAGTGGATGTGAGATTTAATTCTTAATAAAATAATTTGATAACATACTGAAATTATTGGAACGGGTTTTTTTTTTTGAATACAGTTCAGAATACTAAAATAATAAATGAGAATTTATTGTACAAAAATTATAATCCTTATAGCTTATAAAAATGAAAAATAATGTATGTTTGTGCAGTGTGTACATATTAAATGATTCATAATTAATTTATGAATACCATATTTTCTTTGTTTTTAGGGCCTCAGGTGTAGTTTGTATAGAAAGACGTTATTTCTCTACTTATTCTCTACTAGGACAGTGGCCTGATAGAATCAATGCAGAAAACTATTGAAATATTTTTTTTCTTTACTCAGATTACTGTCTGAAATAGCTGCAAAAGCATTATTTGTACTTCATCCCAACAGGCTGCTATAGTTGAAAATTTCACCCAATGTGCTGTTAAAAGAAAAAGTTAAAGAAACAAACAAAGTAAAGAAACTGGGGGCTGCAATTTTTCTGTTATCAAAATTTTTAGTTATGTGTTCTGGGTAATGTTGGTATCAGTTGTTGGCTACAAATCTTTAGAACCTATGGTCATCTTTGAGTAAAATTTTTAAAACATAAGGAAGCTTAAACTGTATAATAGAAAGACAGACTTGCTGCTTTTGTTTTTAAGTCAGAGATTGGCAGGTTGAATTCTTTCTACCTAAACAATTGACACTACGTTGTATCAAGATAAAATAAGAAGTTTAACAAAATGATTGTTGATTTTTGCCTTTCATTAGGAAATTTCTGTGGCATCCAACAGGTAAGGACCAGGTGATAGTTGCAGATTTCATTCTAGTTGGGCTGCATATATATTAAAAAAAAAAAGAGAGCAGTATAGCACAATATTCAATGTATGAGTACAACTTCTCTCTTTTCAGATAGCCTGTTATGACTGGGACGAATATAGTTGCCTAATGGAACTTCAAATCAAGAGCATTTCCAACCTGTTATTTCCTTGTAAGTAAATTGCTGATAAGTTGTGAAGCGCGAGGAAAACATATTGTGTGCGGGTATGAAGCTGAAGAAACTATCCTGCTCCAATGGCAAGAGTAATATTATCAAACCTATGTTCCTTCTTGTACATAGCACAAGAAGCTGGTGGGTACTGTTGCACCACATCAATATTGTAATTCCAAGATGCTACTCTAAGCCCTAGGACGTCTTAGAGTAAGGCATCTTGTCAGCACACTGCCTACCTGTCTGATCCTCTGCAGCAGCAGCAGCTCTACATGCTCTCTTCATAGCATGCACAGTTATGAATACAAATGCTGTTTGTGTGCTTATGCTGTTCTACTGAGATACCACCTTCCTTGTTCTACAGATAGGATGGCGATTTTTGTTAGAAATGCAGAAGCGAATTTTATATTATGGGAGATGAAAGGCAGAACTGACTAAGATTATACTTCATCCATCAAAAAAGTAAGTCAACCGCCAAGGATGCAATTTAAACGTTTCATGCATAGTGGTCCACATGCAAAATATCACTGTTTTTACATGTGTTGAGACCTCTTTAGGCTGAATGGATGTATTTAGCAGCTTAACATTTTAGCATTTAATGTAGTGGATTTAACATCATACACTATTCAAAATTAAGCAGTGGGAGGTATCAAAACGATACACTAAACAGAAGAGAAACCTACCCATGAGAATATGGTTTGGGAAATGAAACTTTAAAGATCTCTTTGAAATTTCAGACTTCCTTCTCTCTAAAGAGAAAAAACAAAACAAAACAAAGCAAAACAAAACAAAACAAAAAAAAAACACACACACAAAAAAAAAAAACAATCATGGTCATGGTCTTGTCAAAATAAGTTCTGCCCAAACTCTTTACATCTAAGATGAACACATTGCTTCCTTTTTCAGGAGAATGGCAAAGGATATTTAGGCCAACTCCTCATCTACATACAGTAGTAAGGGAACTTTGATGGCCCCCTCTGACAGCCCAGTTTATGAAAGAAATGGTTGGAGCAGTTCTGGAGGTTTGGACATGATGGTTGATACTTACTCATTTGCAACCCTGACAAAGACAATTATCTCTTAAAGAGAAGTAAATCAAACATACTGAAGCATGATACCGCCTTTTTGTGTACCATATTTGCAAATGATACACATCTGAATTTCACATTTTTAATCTGTTCAATTTCTGTTTTTAACAGGAAGGTTGTCTGTATAAAGCACCGTCTTGGCCCATGATCCTTAATGAAAGTAAAAACTTCACATTGGATGAAGTATGGGTCACGCAGGTACAAAAACATAGGTTTAGAAATAGCTTGTAATACTGTGAATAAAATGTATTGTCATCTTACTTCGTGTTGTTGCATTGCTGATATCCTTGGAGGAGGGGCTATGGACAAGCACTGACAAGGTGGAATAAAGCTCATATGACAATACAGCCTTGATTTAGTCATACTCAGAAAAGATAGTTTTATGCCAAAAATATGTTATTAGCATTGTTATATTGCGACAAAAGCAAAGGTATCACTTAATGCTCAGCAAAGCATTCTTTGTGGGCAACAGTAGGAACAATTAAAACACTTTTGTAATATAAAGAGTAGGACACAAGGAAGAGTGCTAGACAGGAAGCCAGAAGGGGATTACAGAACTAAAAAAAATCCTTAGATGCAAGCACACAGCAAGAAGCTGATAGGAGAGTAGGTTCAAGCCAATGGAAGTGGAATAAGCAGCAAAAACTCTGTACAACTTTCCTAAAAATTAAAGGCAAAGAAAGAGTTATTTTTTTGTACACAGGGCTGGAGTATCTGGCTTGAAATTTCTGCAAAATCCTGTGTTCTGTATGTTGTTCAGAGACATATTTGTTTGACATCTTCTCCACAGTGAAGCCAGAGACAGACTTTGTTTTCTGATGCCAGTTCAGAAAGGACTCCATTTGAATATCCTACTTATCAGTAGTTTCCTTGGCAGTTAGGTCAACTTCATAGTGTATTTCCCATCTGAAAAAGTTTCTTTCACAGGACCCCAAATCTGGGCTTTTGCTCAAAGGGGCGGTAATGTAATTACAAATCAGTAAGCTTTTTTAGTAGTCCATCTGTGGTCTTGACAGTAGAAGCACAGCTATAGCTACATTTAGGGTAAATCTTTTGAAATCTATTTCATCATTAATCTATCTGTTTACAATACTTTTACTATCCGAATTCTAAAAGTGTTTTGATTAGAAAAGGACACTCAATTCTAGCTATTATAATGTAGCTGTATGTAATACTAGCTAGAAAATATTGCAGCTAAACATGTTTTATAGGCAATCGATGTGCTAAGGTGCTTTGCTTGTGCTGACATGTGCAGCAATTTCCCAAGCTAGGAGACCCACAGTTAAAGCCAGACACGCTATTCACTGTTTTTCTCCACTTTGTCAAGTCCTTCCTAAATAAATGATGGACAGGAGATCATTGGCTTTGACTGAGACCAACGACCAAATGATTTTTGGAATTGCCAGAGCCTCTGGCTTTCGGAAGGAGGGGAAAAAAACATCTGAACCCTTTCATTTGAGTGACAGTAATTCCTATACAGAGTCCTCCCCCTAACGTAACAAGTCACCATCAAAGGAGAGTAAGAGAAGAAAGCCTACCTAAACACCAAAAACTTGCATCACCAGCAGCACACGTAATTTGAAAATCCTCAGTGGATGATGTATTGGCTATCACAGACACATACATCTGACCATCCAGACAGTTATGATACAGACGAAGGGTCCTTTAAGTTTTACAGTACAGCCAGAAGTTCAACATTATGACAGCCAATGTATGTAGAGCCTGAACAGTGGAAACTTTCTCTTCTATCTTCTGTAGCCTCACAACTTTCTGATACCTCTTAAAATATAAAAGAACCTTCCTTCAGTATTGGCCTTTTTTTTTTTATCTCCCAATAGGCACAGAATGTTATTAATAAAAAAGTGACTTCACAGGACAGTCATTTGAAGCTCTTTTTGGAAGCATCTTAATCTTTATTTGACATCTTTCATCAGACTTTGATTTAGAAGCCATCATTTCCAGTTAATCCTGTCCTTTGGGATTCCACTCATCTGATCTGGCAAAACTCACTGTACTTCAAAGTTACATCACAAAACATAGAAAACAGTTACTGTATTGCACCACTAGCAAGTGTCAGTTACGGATCCCATTAAGAAAGGCACTTGGACTACTTTAGGTATTGATTAAAACAACATTTATTGGCGATAAGAAAAGGTAAAAGGGGATAGTGTAGATACCCTACATCCCTTCAGATGCTGGGAACCCCAAGTTGTACAGCATTGGCTGGACCTTTTAGTCAGGGCACAGCCTGCTGCACAGATACCATCCGTGGTGAGATGTGCCAGCATGGGAGTCTTTAGAGCTATTATGGGATTTTCTTGGAAGTAACCAACTCTATTTATCATTTCTATTCTCAAGTGAAAAGATACGTGAACATGCTGCTTCATGTCAAGATAAGACGAGACGTGCCAGGCCAGGTGCCAAGAAAAAGCCACGTATAGCCTTCTCTGCTGCAATTAGTAAGTTCATCCAACATCCAAGTGATACGTACAGCACAGCACACGCATGTGCCTGCTCAAGTCAGCTGTTACGTGGGTCATTAACTCCTTGATGTACAACAGCCTTCTGGTTAAGGCCACTACAAGCACCTGTTCCTGCAGGACACGAGCCTGTCTTCACACAGCCTCATTAGCTGCCTCCTTAGTGGCAGGGGAAGGAACATCTGGGACAGAGCCTTCATGATAATGAGGACCTAAAGCACATCGATTGCCTGTAAAATACGCTCCCCCCCACACAGTTCCATATCAATCTGTTCTTTTAATGGAATCTTAATTAAATTTCTGTATCTGTTGAAAAGGAAATCCTTTGACTACTTCTAAACTTGTCCTCTAAGATAACCTCTTCAGTAGTCATTACCTTGTCCCATTAACTTAGGTGAGAGAGTCAGTTCCTCATGGCTAACCTTTCTTTTGTATAAAGACAGTGTGACTTTTAGAACATACATAAAATTCTTATCCTAGATGGTTTTTGACATTTAGCTCAGGAAATCTTTGTATGCATCTTTTTTCCTATAAAGTTCATTCTTCTTCTCTAGAAGCACCCCTTCATATCTTATATGTTAGTGTATCTTATCTATATTAACAGGACAGTTTTCTAACAGATAGAGTTTACGTATACATATGGATGGTATTAATGTAGACATGTATATACAGACAATAATATATCCTGAGAAGAAACTTTGAGTAAGTAATTTTTTTTTATTTTTTTTTTTTTTTTGCTGCTTGATTGATTAGATTCCCACTGGAAGCCATATCAGGAAGTCATAAGCGTTTGAAAGAATGTAAAGAGAATATATGAGCCACTAAGTCTTTTGCTCTTTTTGTTGGTGGTTGTGGTTTATTTTTGTATGTTTGTTTTTTTAACCTTCAAGTAGCCGAGCTGGATAGGAAATGACAGAACACGTTATATAAAATCCACAGAGCTAGTACTTTGTCCTGTCTGCCCAAGATGTTCTTGTCTGGACTTCAGCCATAATTATGAAGCATCTTCGTAACTCTTTCAGATTAAGGAAAATATTTTCTGAAGCATCAGAAGTAAATTCTGAGGCACTTCAAAGTTCCCTGTCTGTTTTATATTCTGTCTTTTCTGTCCAGTAGTAGTCTTGAGATCTGTATAACAGAGACTGAGTATGATACACTGAATGCAGACTGACTTCCAACTGTAAGATCAGCAAGTTCTCTAAGATGTCATCTTAAGGAGAGATACATGTTTTTTAAGGACTGATATTTGTGTTTGGTAAATTACTGGTAGTTTCTTAATAGTGCTGTGAAGGGACTGAATTACATAATTTATGTTCATTGGACATTGAATTTGTGCTCAGTTGAACATTTACATAGCAGAATCCATTTATCATTTTTAGCCACTACCTGTATATTAAATAAAACAACAATAAAAAACTGTGTCTGATTGTTTTTCAGAACTACCTCAGAAGCAACTCTTTTTGTTTCTGTTCAGAATTACAGATCTTGTTTTGAGTTTCATGAGAACAGAACAAATGAAGCAGAAAGTATGAGCAGAATCAAATTTTAAATAGCACTTCTAAGAATTACATTGTTTGGGCTTCTAGTCATAATGCCATTTATGTGTTCAGAGTGGGGATATTAGACCCAAACTACAGGTTATTGTCTTCTTTAATGTGAAAAAGTGTAATGATATGGGGCAAAAAAAAAAAAAAAAGATAAAATGCTGACCATTCGTATTTTAAAAATATTTTTTCCTCGGGATTTCCTTTTGCTTTGGTGTTAACAATGTTTTCACTGTTCCCTAGCTCTAACTTAGAAACGATTCTGGTATCATTCTCAGAATTCTTGACTTCTCCATTTTTCAGATTAGTCCACAGCATAAGTACTTACTACATAGTCTCAAAACAATGAGGCAGCTACAAAAAAAAGAACCATACTGTTCGTAAATAAACACAGGTAATCTGAAAATCTTTAAAATGGCCTGTCGTGTTATGTTTTTCAAGAACTTATGAGAGTATAGTTTCTACTGAAGAATTTTTGCCTTTCTTTTGCATTAAATTAACAATTTTGTATTTTAACATTTTCGTCCACTACCAAAAAAAAAAAAAAAAAAAGTTGATCTGTATAATATTCAGTGTACTACCCCACATTCCATATACTTGGGGGAATATACAATAGATCTGTAAATTCTAATGAGTCAATAAAACAAACATTGTTCACGTTTCCTTGTTGTGTATTTCTAACAGCTACCCTTACACTTGAAACCAAAAAGTTTCCTGTGCCAGTACCTTTTTTCACAACCTGAAAAACGAGAGTTTAAGCTTTTCTTCTCCTTTTTCAAGTGTACATGCTTGAACCACCAGCAGAGAGGTCAGTCTGAAAACAGTGAGGACTGGTTAATGCACTGCAGTTTCTGCAATATTCCTTGCTTACACTAAACCTACAGTAAAGAGATGACTGTTAGCAAGCTTTCTCTAACCTCTCTCAAAGCTGTATGTGTTCCTTTGTATCCTGATTTATGAAGAGACATATTACCTCATGGTTAAAGCCCTGCGGATAGTGCTGGGGTGACTCTTGTAGAAAGCGCTTTTTCCAAGGCATGGCACATGTAAAAATCCATATTTGCACACCCGAATGCTCACAAATGTTGACTCTACTGCAGAAAAATTAATCATAACTGCAAATGTAGTAAAATTTTACAAAATAATTCAAGCGTTACTTATAACTACAGAAGGATTTAAATAATTTTAATGCTAATTCTAATCTGTTTAACAAGAACTCAATTTTTTCATTAAATATGCAAGGATGGGTGATGTTGGGTACTGGACAGTTTCATAAGATTCTCTGCCTTTGCTCTCAATTATGAAAATAACCTAACAGCTTTTCTTATTTCAGTGTTTGTGATTTAATAGCATTCTTTGCAGTCCATGCACTAATAATGGAAAGGCATCAGCTAGTAAACATTTCTAAATATGACTATTATTTAATATATTAAATTTGTTTCCTGTGTTCTGTACAAAAGATACATGGTATTGGTAAGGTTTTTAAACCAAATGAACTTCTAAATACCCCAGTACCTTTTATTTAAAACAGTCTTTATTCTTGAACCGTAATCAAATGAATCTTGTTTATTAAAGGATGGTTTTGTAAGCACTTTTAATATCTCTATAATATTATATTATTTCATTTATTTAGTTTCATATATAAAGGGCATGCTAGTCAATATAACTTTAACTTGTATGTTAAAGGTCAGTGGTAGCTACAGGTGTGAGCCTCGTGCTTGAGTTAGTTTCACCTCTTTATGGCTTTCACTGGCTTACCTGAGATATTAGCATTACTTTTCAATGTAAAGTCTGATAGAACAACTTGTGCAAATTTTCCACTCTGTAGAAGGTTTGCAGCCAATTCAGTTACAAAATTGAGTAGCACAGTGCACAAAGGGAATATTATATGTTCTTGAAGACTTTTTTTTTTGATACTGCATGTTTTACTGATATTTAACAGATGTTAATTCTATCTTAATAACATGTATTTGGATTGTATATCCTCTCAAGCTTATTCACTCCTTCAGTATATAAAAGTAAGGGTTATAATATTTGTTATAACAGTTAAGTCTTACTTGCATCTACTTTTTAATTCCAGATGAAGACATTTTTGCACTTCTAGCCAGAATTTTCTTATTGTCAAGTTAAGGTACCTTGCAGAGCTTATGCTGTTAATGGCATTTTTTCTATTTTTCCTAAAATAGGTTTAATTAAACCCGATAGTGAATAAATGGTGAAATTGTTACAATCTAATTTGATGTTCACAGTTTATGAAAAAAATCATAAAGATTATGAAAAGCTGTAGAAATCTGGCTTGAATACATGCACATTTTTAAACATTGTTACTGATTCATTTTGCATGACTCATATCCCATCTATTTCTGTACAGTTTGTACCAAGACTGAAATCAGAAAAAAAAAATGGTAATCAACTTAGAAATCTCACCTGCAGTGAAAATCTGTTCCTACTGAAGCCAGCCTTCCCTTAAAACAGGTTGGTCCATGGGCTGAAGTACAAATTAGAGCCCTCCAGTTCCTCCTGGAGCATTTGCCCATCTGTGTTCCACCTTACCTGTGAGAGTGTCTGATGTGTGGGATGCACAGGAGGTTTGCAGCAACACCTGTGTGGGGCACTCTGCATTTCTCTGTGACTCTAAGCTGCCTTGGTGTTCTCTCAGTTCTCCGTTACGGCTGAAAACTGGTGCTCCTCCACTGTTTCTGTATCTTTGAAAACAAACCAGAAAATGGCGTTTTCCATAAACACAGGAACACTGACTGCTCTTTTAAATGCATTTCTCCCGTACAAGCAATTTAAAATGTTACGGTATAAACTAAATGTAATAAAACTTCACAGACGGACAGACAATTATTTTGTTTTTTGTTCTTCTCTGAGGAGATTTTCTAGGTTCCAATTCAAGGCCCAAGCAGCTTGGCTTTCAGTTTTACAAAGCAGAAGCCCTGGAGTTCACACATTAACACTTCTTTTGAGGTAACAGTGTCCACTGCTGAACACTACCCCCTAACCTAAGATGCCTAAAGTACAGGCTCAGGGGTCCTGGAAGTAATATTTTGTAGGAGACTTATCCTGAGCAGCCTGTGCTGCATCCTGACATGGAAAGAAGAGCTTGGCCTGACTCCTCTCCACCACCTTCTCATAAGACTTTCCAAACTGTAGCTACTTAGGATCAAAAGTCATCTTCAATGAACAAAGACCCCATGAGCTCAAGAACTTTGGTTACCACAGTTACTCAGCCAAGGTGTCACTGATTCTGTGCATGCCAAAGCAGCAGCATCAGTTTCAGCTCCTCTATGCCATCAGCATGCAGGGCCTGAATAGTCAGCAGCTTTTTTGGGACCTTACTTACTGGGTACTTACTGTTCTATCATTGCAATCTTCTGATTTCTCATCGGTAAATCCTAAACTGACAGCCATTTCTGTAGCACCTCCACTTTGGTACCAAATGTGATAGAAATTTATACAGTAGAAAGAGTTTTTTTGTGTACTTTAGTGCCACGTACTGTAGTATCACAGGTCAAAGTATGTTTTACCATCACCACTGGTGGATATCCCTGGATTAGTTAGTAGTCCTGTAGTTTCCACTGTTGCAGAGTCCATAATATTGTCCTTATCTGCATCCATACTAAGCCTCAGGAAATCATGGTTTTCTACCCCTTCATCACTGGAGAGGTAAGGTACAGGTTGCAGATATGGAGTGAGATCTTGAAAATCATATGCTGTCCTCTGATAATATTTTAACATCCAAATTGCCAAACTGATCATAGTATCTTGAAGTAGCCCCATACCATACTTGCTCACTCTCCAAACTAAACCTATAAATACAACCTGGTATGAAATACACCATGTAAGGCATAACTTTCTGCAGCATTCACATATGTTTAACATTGTGTCTGACACCTAGCTAATCTCCAGTCTTTTTGCTCAAAAGGATTTTCCTGTCTTTCGCAGATAATGGCACGAAAATATCACTGTATCACTGAGGAAGAGAGAGATATAGCATTATGGTACTACTCTGTGTAGTAAGTCTAATATTTAAATACCAAAGTTCAGCTTCCAAGTCAAATAAATGACACCTTATAACTTTATTTTTTCAGCCTTCTTCAAAAAATATGGATTTTATCTCTCTCCTATCACTATAGGCTAGAAGTTATGTTTTCCTCTTTCTTCTTCACATTGCATCTTGTAGACAAGGAACAAGCAGGAGAATGAAGAAAATCATTCGCTAGAAGTCACTGCAGACTTTTGTACTTCTCTTTTCCAGTTAATGCATACTGTTAGCTGGAAAAGAAGTCCCTGCCTTTTCAGAGAAGGTTTTTGACCCCTGCTGTTTTTAAGATACAATCATATTTTCCACAGTATTCCCCGATATGGAAGCAGCCTTCTTTCCACAAAACCTTTTGGTTTCGTAACAGCCGGCTTGTTTCCTAGCTGCCGGCCAAAGGAGCAGATGAAGAACATGACCCAAAGGAGTTACAGGCATCCTGTCCACAGGCTTACGGTTTCACTGGCCAACTAAGGGATTACTGCCAGCAGCCCTCAGCAGCTCAGATGGACCTGAGGTTTATACATCAGTCTCTTAGGCTGGTGTATAAATTTTCGTATTTGACAACCAGCAGCCAAACCTTTGGCAGGTTTTTGCAACGATACCATTTCCTCTAACCAAAGATCACTGTCTGAAGAGGGAATGGCCTCAAGTTGCACCAGAGGAGGTTTAGGTTAGAAATTAGGAGACATTTCTTCTCAGGAAGAGCAGTCAAGCAGTGGGACGGGTTGCCCAGGGAGGTGGTGGAGTCACCGTCCCTGGGGGTGCTCAAGGACAGGTTGGACGTGGTGCTTGGGGACATGGTTTAGTGGGTGACATTGGTAGGGTGATGGTTGGACCAGATGACCTTGAGGGTCTTTTCCAACCTTTATGATTCTGTGGTTCCATGATGCTTTTGTAACTGTTTCAGTCGCCCTGCAGTACTGGAGGGAATGGAGCTGTTCTGCATGCCAAGGGGCTCTCCCCCGGGGGGCACTGCAGGTGAGGGTAACAGGAGCCAGAGCGCTAGTGGGGTGAGGTACATCTTCTCAAGGGGGCACCCTATTGCGAAGGGTGCCTTTTATGTAGCAGTGTATATGCTTGTAAACGCAATTCGCGCCTCAGATTAGGCGCTGCAAGACAGAAAACATTTGTCCTTCTCCAGAAACACGCACCCGGGCCGGGCCCCAGCGCTCCCCCACACAAGATGGCGGCCGGGAGAGGGGAGGGGAGGGGAGGGGAGGGGAGGGGAGGGGAGGGGAGGGGAGGGGAGCCCCCTGCGCACACCTGCGCGGCGGCGGCCGTGCGCGGGACACGCCGGGAGCTGTAGTCCCCGGCGGGCCGGCGGAAGGCGGGGGCGGGCCGCAGCGGCTCCATTTTGCGCCCACCGGAGGGGGCTGCCCGGCGGCCGCCGCCGCTCGCCCCTCGCCGCCTTCTCCCCTCCCTCCCTCTCCCGCTCCCTTCTGGCCGCTGGGGCGGGGCCCGCTCCCGCTCCCCGTTCTCTCTCCCCCCCCCCCCGCCCCGTTCTCCGCCCGCCCGCCCGCTCCCGGCCCCGCCGCCGGCCGCGGGCGAGGCGCCGTCCCCGTCCCTCCGCGGCGGCGGCTCCATGGTGCCCGCCGCCCCCCGCCGCCCCGCAGCAACAGGCAGGACGAGGAGGAAGCGGCCCCCGGGGGTGCCCGCGCCGCGGTAGCCGCCCGGCGGGGCGATGGCGAACCAGCTGGTCGTCCTCAACGTCTACGACATGGTGAGGGGCACCGGGGGGCTCCCCTCTGCTCGGGGAGAGGGAGGGAAGGGGCCCGGGGGGTGCCCCCCCCGCTGGGGGCCGCTGCGGGGAGAAAAGTTGCTCGGGGTTTGAAGGGTTCGCGAACAGCCTCGGTGTGGGCAGAAATGAAGGCACTGCCTCAGCCCGGCTCGTGGTCCTGTGCCCTGGGATCTGCCCGGGACACCGGCGGCAGCTGCGGTGCTGCCCGGGGTCCGGCTCAGCCGCCATGGTAAGGAGTGAGGTGTGAGCAGGGCACAGGCCCCGCGGATCAGCGATGTGAGGAAAATATTATCCGCTAATGCCCGTCAGCCGCTGGGAAGGAGGACGAGCGCCGCGAGTCCTCCTCTGCCCGTGTTTTGGGTCACCTGGTGCGGGGACGGTGGCGCCTCACAGCCAGCTCCAGGTAGCAGCAGTGTTTGCCTTACTTGGCTGGTTTTGGAGAGGCTTTCCCCCTGCCGCTGCCACCATTTTAAAGTAAACTTTTGGTGTTTCGAAAGGGCAAAGGTGTGGAGTGTGGGGTCTGGCTGCTGGCAGAGAGAAAATGCATCTTTGTGCTTGGGAGCACTCAGGCTCAAGTGCTGGAGTGTTTGCTAGCAGTTAGCAGGGAGCTGCTCACATAAAACTATGTGAAATTATAGCAGCTACTCTGATCCCCGTCACTGGTTTCTGTGGTAAGTATTGGAGCGGAAGAAAGTAACGTCCCTGCCAAAGGATTCCCTGTGTCACCTCCCGTGCCGGATTTCTGTCACCAGCACGCGTAACCTGTTAGTCCTGCTTTGGTTTCCCTTCCTCTCCAAGAGTGGGGGGGAAAGGCTGGGGACAGGAGCAACACCGTCACTGTGACCCCTCAGAGGGGCAGAAAGTGGGGTTTTGCTCACCTGGTTGTGCACATATGGGATGCCGTACGACAAAGCCAGCGTGCTTTATTTACGGGAGATTTGGAATGGATGCTTTATGACACAGGTATGCATGACTTCTTTGGGCTACAATTTACAAACGTGCATAGGAGGAGCTCCTCTAGCGTTAAGAGAGCTGTTTTTATGTATATTAACTATGAATACTTGTACAGAGGAAGAAGCAGGACTTTACTTTCAAGACTCATACCCAAGATGTTATCTTCAAAGGCAAAGGCTTGACACACCTCTGACTTGTGAATGGGGAAGATCCAGTGTCCTTGCAGAGACATGCATGGCCGTGCCAGGGGTTGTCAGAGCCCTGCTTACAGGCAGCTGTGAAAACTAACAGAAGAGATGGCCTCATGTGTAAACACCTGCTTAGATGGTGATGTGATGGTCTTACAAAATCTGTTCTCACTGTGAGAGCATTTGCGGGCGGGGGGTGGCTTCAGTGCTGCTTCAGTGCTTTGTCACTTATTTTTGAGACATCTTTGCAGGAATCTGCATCCTCCAGAGCTGAGTCTGGAGGTGGGTTTTATTCACTTCCCCTAGCAGGTCTGACAGGAGCAGGGGAAGCAACAGGAAGGTCGTGCTCGTAAAAACTAGCCCTGGTTTGTGCAGAGGGCTCTAACAGCTGTCCTGTTGTGCTTGGGAGGGCTCTGCCCACAGCAAGAAGTAGAGGAGTCTGCAAAGCCACCACCTCTACTCAGCGCGCACTGTCCAAAAGAAACAAGCAACAAGCGGCCTTACTAGTGGATGTCTGGTCACATAGGGGTGGGTTTTTGTGTGTTGGTCTGCAGCTGTGGTACTTGTCAAAGCTGTACATCACCACAAATTATACACAGTGCAAGCTGAGACCCCTGAGCAAAATATTGCTTTATCCTACTTCAGCTGTGCTTGCTGTTTTATAATGACATCTATGTTATTTGACAGCTAGAGAAACAGTTTTCCTTATAACTGGAAAGAAAAACAGAGCTTCTGACAGTGTCTGAACGCCACTGTCTGTGCCCAGCCTCGAACTCTTTCACAAACAATGTCTCAGTCTGTTTTAAGCTGGTTTGAAGCAGGAGCCTAAACTAAAGCCTGACTTTCATGTTGTATAGCATTTGTTACCGCATGAAGGAAGCCTACTGAAATCATCGGTAATGCATCGTTTGGAGCACTAAGTGCGAGGGGGGAGAAGGGAAGAATCTTTTATTGCAGCCGTTCTGAAGTTCTGCTCCTTCATCAAAGGCCACCAGTTGTGTGTTGAGGCCCTCGCAGGTTTGCTGCTCTCGCTTCTGGTGTTTCACAGCACTTGGAGGAGTTCTGGGGGAGTTTGGGCTTTGTGGGGTTGTTATTGTTTTGTTTTTTTTTTTTTTTTTTTGAACCAGAGAACACTATTAGTCACTTGTTGACAGAACCAGCACTGCTGTAGCTTCAGCAGTTGTAGGAACAGCTTCATGTTAACCCGGGTGCTAGCTGTAGCTCAGTTCCCAAAACAGCCAGGTAGATATGCAGGGGACTCATGGGTGACCTCGCTGCTGCTGGAGCTCTGTACGGGACTGAGTTGGTTCGCTTCAGAGCATGTACCTTCTGCTTTCCTTAGCATTTGAGAAGGAGAAAATCTGGGATAAAACCAGAGGCTGAGGAGGGGTGTGTATGTGTTGTGCTTGAGAGTTTACTTTCTTGTAGTGGCAGCTTCCTGGAGGGAAAGAAACTTAAGGACATGTTTGTGTGCTTCTGTTCATGCCTTTGAAAACTTCTTATAGAAAGGGTCATATGAAAACAGTTACAGTGTTTTGAGAACTGGAGTATTTAATATAGTAAAATTGCTTTCTTTTTTTTTTTTGGGGGGGGGGGGGAGGACTCTATTTTTTTTTTGTGCCCAAAGTAGCACAGTCTTTTTCACTCATCAAGTAAAGCTGTAACAATCTAAAGTATTAACATAAATGAAAGCTCTGAAGAGTGTAACAAAGATACTTTTGAAGCACTAGGATTAATGTGTTTTTTGTATCAGTGACTTGGCTTTATTGCCCACATAGAAAAATGTTTCTAATTTCTGTTGATACGAGCATTAAACACCAATCCCTGTTTCACAGGACTGACTGACTGCAAAATACTGAGGATGTGGGACAGTGCTCTTACACGTTCTACTGTAGTTAAATTCAGATCAAAACTAGGTGAAGGGAGCCTGTTCTGTGTAATGAAAGCAAGGATGTAGCTTTTGGGATCGGTTTGGGATTCCAGAGTTTGTCGTGTTACTGAACCATTGAGCTGTATATATCTCATTTACGGGCAATCTCTATTCTGTAAGTTGTACCTTCCCTTGCCAGCTGCAGCCAAATTCAGCACACTTGAAGCTGCGTTTTCCCGTGTTCCTTTCCTCAGTGAGATAAAGCATTTTGCTCAATGAGAGGATGTGACCCACCTTCCAATAACTGATCCAGATTAAGTAATAATTAGATCTAATTACTGTTCCTAGGGGAAAGTAATTCTGCAGTATTGAAATTCATCAGTTAACCTACTCGGTTCTTGCTGTAAGTGTTAAGTGCAGTGCTGTAGGCACTTCTTTCAAGCTGCTAACACTTGTTAAATTTGCTACCACTGCTCAGTTTTTGGAGCCATATGAGCCCCTCATACTGAAGTGCTGCCACTAACCAGGGCTGCTTACCGGCTCAGTGTGAGGTTACAGAGACTTGGACACATTCTCCCTAGGCAAATAAACTTTTTTCCTGTGCTGACAACTCATGTGTTGAATATTCCTGTAGTTCTGATTGTAAAAAAAGTAAAACTATTTTGAAACAGTGAGCTGCAGAAGTGAGGAAAACTGGCTTCAGAACTGAAGCAGGTCTGCATTTGGGACTCTCTTGCATTCTCCTGTAAGTTTTAATTTCCCTTCAATGAACGGTCTATTTTTTATGCTTGTGAACTCATTAAGTTATTTGGGCAGTTTTACCTCTCTCCTTGCATCCCCTGTTCTTCTCTCCTCCCTGTTCCGTCATTCTGTACAGAGCAAACCTAACCCCACGTGTTTCTGGAGGTAGCTTGACCTGAAAAGGCTGATTAGATGCATGTGGATGAGCGCTCTGCTCTCTCTTCTGGAGAGAGGGAGGAGAGAATTGGGAAGCCTTTAAACAGATTAAGGTGGTGATTTACTGTGGTCATCTATACCATGCTCACTAGCACAGTGATCCCTTAACAAAGCCGAGTGTGAAGCTTACTCTGAAGCAAACTGTGCCCCCAGATCTCAGTGACTGCTAGCTTTCGATAAACACAAGGAGCAAGACCTGCCTGCTGCTAACTCACATTGACAAGATTTCCCACAATTGGCATTTCTGGAGACATGATCATTAAGTCCTTAGTCGCTGAAGTCCCGTGCCTGCAGCGCTGCTGTCAAGTTTAGGCTGGAAAAAATGGGGTGCTGATGTTTGGCTACTGCGGGTAACCGAATGTGGGAGACCACTGCCTCTAGGTTTGACAATCCTCAGGGTAAGGCTGATTGTGAAAGCCAAATGCATGCATTTCTGATGCCTGAAAACTTGTAATATGTGGCCTGACTTGCTCTTTTTGCCATTTAACTTCCTTTGATTTTCACAAAGAAGCTTCTCAGTCCAAAACTTAGTGAGAATGATCCTCACTGGAGGAAAAACGGCTCATTCTCCCACTGCACGTTAAATGCCAGGATGACTAAAATGTCTGTAAATTATGTACCAGCCCCGGCTAGTACACATCAACAGTGTGACATCTGTAACCTTTTACATTTATATCATCGGTTGTGATGTTTTAATAGTGACTTCACATCAGAAAGCGCTTACTGTGTCAACAGTTTGTGCAAATAAGATGGATTTTTCTCCTTCCTGTTTACGAAACAAGTAATAACTCGCTGAGGATGCTGCCTCAGTCTGTATCCTGACTGCCAGCTGACTCTTTGAAGTCTGTGGTGTGCTTCAGGTCTGGGTGACCTGGGAGGAAAGTTGCCACTACTGGAGTAATTGACAAAATAATGTTTTTCATGTATTTTTGAGAGGTTTTCCTTGCTAGCCAATTTCAGCTTTAAGGATGCTGCTTAGACTTTTTTCTTTGAAGCCTTTGTTTGAGGTTCCTCTTTAAATTGTTTCACTCGGAAATTTTTTTGCTCCTTGGAGACTGATATTTTCAAGGTGGTGATATAGCCAAGAAAAGGCAGTAACGTTGAGGTTTTCAATTTTTTCAAACTCTGTATGCCTTTGTGGTGTTGAGGATAATTGTTAGCTCCTGATAGGCCCTCACTGCTGCTACTTTTTAAATAGAAAATAGTGACAAGAAATTTTTTTCTTTCCTTTTCCTTTTTTTGGGGGGAGTGTGGTTTGTGTGTTAGAATTAAAAAAACCCAGGAAGTGATAACTTTGAAATACAGCTGCAATCTGTTTTTTTATCATAGAAGTGATATGCTAGAAACACATACCAGGTGTCTGCAAAGGTCTTGCACTTGATGCGTGGAGACAGATACGTCAGGAGGCTGCTGAGAGTTTAGGCTATTGTATGGTGATTACCAATTGAGTAATCAAAGACGTAATACAAGGTAATTTCATCTTAAATATCTCTGAGCGTCTTATCATCTGGTCATAAGAAAAAACGGTCATTGCTCTAAGGGACAATTGGTGTGTGTATGTTAGTCCTACGTTTTGATGTCCTTTCCAAAAAGAAAAAAAAAGCGCTCCTGTAAAAATTTTTGTAGTTGATTCCAGCATGTAGTCAACTCATGGGAAACTTTTGTAAGCTGTTGACAAATAAAGTTGATCTGGATTTCTCCCCAATATGGTCTCCTTGGTTGACAGGCACTGACAGCACTAAAACATCGAGTAAAACCTAATGGAATTAATTGACTGTGTATAGTTGGGGAATTTTAATAGCGTGTCCTGTTCCTGTTAAAAACTGGGTTGTGCAGTTCGGTTTTGTGGTTGGCTTTTATGCTTTTGATGTGCTGTGAGGAGACAAATCTGTATTGGAAACTAACTAGAGCCTTTTTGTTCTTTTTTTCTTTTTAGTATTGGATGAATGAGTATACTTCTTCCCTTGGAATTGGAGTATTCCATTCAGGTATAGAGGTGTATGGCCGAGGTATGTACAAGAAAACCATAATTTACTCTTTTGTTTGTCTAAGTAACGGTATTATTCAAACAAAAATTGGTTTGGGGTAGTGAGGGAAGGCTGGTCCTGAAACCTGTTGTTTTCAAGTTCTCATCTCTTCTGCCTCTGGGGAAAAAAACAAAAAACACTTGACTATCAGATTACTGATATGCATCTTGCGTTCTTGTGTAAAGCTATATAGCTGTGAAAAAGTGTACATTTTTTTTTCCCACTAGAAATAGCAATATTTGGCTTGGGTTTAGAAATACCTATTGTTTAAAAAAAAAAATGTATGCTTCACACAAGCATGATGGATCATGTTTCGTCAGTATTCTGCCAGCGCTTCTGCAAGGAGTTAATTTTTAACTATAGAGACTAATCTGTTGCGGTCTGTTCCTTATTAGTAGATTTATTTGTTTTAGGGAGAGTTTATTTAAAAAGTATCTTATGCATACTGTTTATTTACGAAAGATACACTGCTGATAAATAGAGCGATATGTCCTGATTTTGCCCAGTGGGTTGTACTCTGGGAGGCAGCTTCCTGATTTACGCAGGCCACTTTCAATTCCAGTCCCGGCCAGAAGGGGTGCAAGCTTCGGTCTTAGACATACATACCTAGAAGTAAAATCCCTTTCTGAGGTGATGGTGTTGCTAAAAGTAGTCTGATTAGATGTATATTTACATATACTTGTTATTTTTCTTTTATTGGAATGTGTTTGGAGGTGAGGAAAAGCAATGGGGGTTGTGAGCTGATCCAAAGGCCCCATTGTGCAAGTATCTTAAGCTGTAGGTGTTGCAGCCACCATAATAGTAGCGTTGTAACTGGGTTTGCAGGTGTTATCAGAGGAACGGGGAGTTGATGAAATACAATGCTTACAGTTAAAATCTTCTTTGAATTTCTTCTAATCCAAACCAGAAGGGCCTGACTCCTAGTAGTGGTGTGTGTGAAACCCAGTCCTTGCGCTGTGCCAAATCCACGTCTCCCTTCCTGTACAGCTTGTAACAGCTTTCTCATATTAGGTCGTGCCCCTGCTAGAACAATGACTTGCATTTTTCACAGTACCTCAAACTTTATTTATTAACCTGTTTTAAAAAAGGTTATCCACAAAGCTGAATGCTAGGCTTGGATGATGTATTTCAAGTTTTTAGGAAAGGAAGTGTGAAGTCATGCTTAAAGCTTTTTATTATACCCGGGGTGTGGCGTGGTGTGTTATCTTACAGACACAGAAGGAAGTTAAAGCACACTGATACCTTCATGAACTGTAAGGGCTTGTGCCAGCAGATGTTAGGTGCAGACTTCAGATCTGTGCACTGGTTTACTTTCTTCTTAGAGAAGAACACAGGATAGTTGAACTCTTGCATATCAAAAAACTCAAAAACCTTTTAGGCCAATACTAGCTGGCAACACGTACAGCTGTAGTGTACCATCAGACCTTTGAGGATGCTGTACTTTGAATCCCTAATCTCTAAATATTTAAGTAGACTTGTGGAGCTAAGCGCATGTAAAAAAAAAAAACATTGCTTTCATTGTATAAGTGAAGATTTAAAAGTTAAATTGAAAATCCCACCAGTTATATACACTTATTAATTAAGCCTGCATGCTGATATAGCAAGTTTTTTGTCAATTTTCACTTAGTTTTATTAACTTAGAAGTCAACCTATTAGTTGGTCGCTCTTTGCATTTGTTGCCCTGGTTTCTAGGTTTAGGTCCTTGTGAAGTTCTCATCGACTAGAAGATCCTTGCAATTGATATACCAGTTGATGAGGTCTCTTGTTCTTTACTGTCATCTTATGTCATTATTATTTTTTTTTAACCTGAGCTTTCTTTTTCAGAATTTGCCTACGGTGGTCATCCATACCCTTTTTCTGGAATATTTGAAATTTCACCAGGAAATGCTTCTGAGCTAGGAGAAACGTTTAAATTTAAGTAAGAAAAATATCTATTTTCTCGTTTTTGAGAAGGTATGCTAAAAGGACAGCTTGTTGAATATATTTTTAAGGGTAAGGAAATAAGGATTTTTAAGTGTGTTAAATGGTACCCAAGGATTTCTGACTTAGTGAGATAATAGCGTGTTTTCTTTTCTTTGAAAAATGGGAAGAGGTGATGGCAGCAAAGAACATTATTTTTAGCGTACTGTTAAATTCCTTAAATGTGCATAAATTATGTGGACTCATAGCTAGCTTTCTATTATTCTCCATATATACAATGGGGATAACTCTTTCAAGGTAGTGAAATTTTTATACAAAGGTAATGGTGTTGCTTTTCAAGGTTTCCACGTCTTTTTTTTTTTTTTTTTTTGTGGTTTCTCAGTGTGGTTGTCTTGACCCTTCCTTGCATTATAAACCCCTGCCTATTCCCAGCTGTCTTTCGTAAACAATATCCTTTGGAGAAGAAGGGAAAATTGCAGCCTGCACTTCTGTGAGTTAAGCTGCAGAAAACTTAAGTGGAACAGAGGTGGGCAGTCAGCAAGAAAATAATGTCATGTAAGATGGAAGTGGTGCTGTAAAATGCAATAGAAAAAAAAGTATGTTATTCTAGGAGGGCAGAAAGATTTCCCCACCTTCAGTAGGGTAATTTTTGAGCACTTTGAGAACAGTTATCTACTTATTTTATGGCAGCCTAATCATTTTCTAATCTCTGTTTCTCTTTCTAGAGAGGCTGTGGTTCTAGGCAGTACTGACTTTATGGAAGATGACATAGAAAAAATAGTAGAAGAGCTTGGAAAAGAATTTAAAGGAAATGCTTATCACCTAATGCACAAAAACTGCAATCACTTTTCTTCAGCTTTATCTGAGGTAAACAAACACGAGGGTCTATAGAAAGGTGCATCCCAGGTGGCTACAGAGCGTCATCTCCTTCCTGTCCTTTGGATTGTTTGGCATAATTTCCAGTGTCTTATCTTTGTTACCTTGGGTAAATGTCACCATTTCTTCAGATTTTTGGGCTTACGTCCAAAATGCAAGATTATGCTGCCAAAAATGCTAGACGTTGTTATACGTAGTTTGAGGTCCAGAAGGGGGGAGGTGTTCCTGTTTGAGAGACCTGGTAAAGCAGGTATTAACAGCATTGCAGGACCCTGTCAAACTCCTCATAGATCACTACAGGAGACAGAGCCACATGCTGCTTTTACCAGTGTTCCCTCACAGAGCCCTCACACTGAAAATAATTTCTAAAGTTACGATGTACTACTAAAGAACAACAAAAGCCTTGAAGGTTCAGAAGTGAATCTGCTGTCTGAGAGGCTTTTGTCAAGTTATCCCTCTGCCAGCACCTGTGTCCTGGTCATGTAGGTAGCTGTGTGGGTGTGCAAAAGTATCTGGTTGTGGAATTGAATGGGCTTTGCTTTTCCCCCTCAGCTTTATTTTAACCTTACCAGTTTGCCAGTAGGATTGAGTGCTTGATCACTCACGTGCTTGTACCAACACAAGAGGAAGGGTGAGGAACAAATAACCCAGGACAACGAGGGGAATGGCACTTGTGTTTTCATTAGTGGTTGCTAACCTGTGCTTGTCAGAATTTATTCTAATGCTCATTGAGGCCTTCCGAAAAAGGGATGGTTGTGTTTTCCATGGCAATCTTCCATAAAACTTAACTGTTCCAGAGGAAGAAGAAGGGAAAAAAAAAGTTAATGGCATGCTCACTGTATAGCCTTTGCTTTGTGTAGGCTGATCTTCCAGTGGTGCTGGAAAATTTTGAGGTGGATGATTTGCATGCAGCACTGGTACAAATTAGTAGGGTGGCCCACTGGTGAAGCTGCAGTTGACGTGACATCTGGCCCATATGGCCAGGCACTTGCCATACCCTTGAACTGCATGATCATGTCGTTTCAGTTTTATCTCATGTCCTATTCAGTGTTCAAGCTGACTAAAAACCAGGGATATAATTACAAATAAAATGCTATTCAGTTACAGCAGAGTAGCATTCCTGTTAGCTGTGATTTTCTCCGGATTTGCATTGGAATAAGTAATGCTCGAAGTGAACATGGAGGCAGTTAAATAAAATAGGTCACTCCCTCAATAGTGACAATGAAAACATTTAATGACTTGCTGTGTAGTAAAAACAAATATTTAATGCAAATTTATATATTTTTGAGGGGTTGAAGCTAGCTTTGTGTTGTATTGCTTCTCTTGTTCTAGGGATCTTAGCAGCCTGTGTGGTGTGAGATAGTGATCTCTGGTCCAGAGTCATCAGAGACAATCATAGTAAATATCCTGGGCTGTGTGTGTAACTCCACGTAGCTGTAATACTAGCAGTGTTTTTTTGACTGCTTGATTTCAGGGTGCACATCTGTAATAGTGAGCTTTCTCATTTGGCCGCTGTTCCTGAAGGATTGTCTGTGAATACAAAATAAAGCTGAACTCATTTCTGTGCCTTTTATAGAAACTATTCAAAAAGAGCTAGGTGTTTGGGCTTTTCAGAACTCAAAATAAAAATACACCCCCTACTTTCCTTCCTTACAGAAGGAAAGCAGGACCACGTGTCAAACTTAGAGTGAAAAACAAGTCTCTGCAACTTGGGTTGGTGCTTTTACTGATGGACCAAGTTGTCTTAGTGCAGCCGAGTGCTTCTTGAATGGTGTTTGTGATGCATAAATCTAAGAGTGCTGCAGCCTTTGCTTTCTCTTTACAGTCATGTAGCTTTGCTGCTGAACCAAGAAGACAAGTTAATCCTTTCCTTCCCCTCTTGCCCTAGATTCTGTGTGGAAAGGAGATTCCACGATGGGTGAATCGTCTTGCCTACTTCAGCTCTTGTATACCGTTTCTCCAGAGCTGCCTGCCGAAGGAATGGCTAACTCCTGCAGCCCTCCAGTCTAGTGTTAGCCAGGAGCTACACGAGGAGCTGGAGGAAGCTGAGGATGCAGCAGCATCAGCTTCCTTGGCAAGCTCAGCATCTGGGTCTAGAACTGGACGTCACACCAAATTATAAGTCCTCCTCCAAAGTAACAATGGTTTGAAATACTTCAGTTTAATCTCTCCAGCAACTGACTTCCTGACAGAACATGAGAGCTGACTCTAGAACATTGTTTTTATATGCAAAAACGGCTCTCATCAGCCCCTGTTTCAGCTCAGGATTACTTACGTAGTGAAAAGAATTGCTGGGAGGAAAGGGAAGGATCTTATGTGAAGCCACCCTTTTCATTTTCACCTGTTTGATAGACCTGAGTTAACTTAACATCTTGTATAAAGCAGAACTTAAATTATTTGTTTACAGTATGGTGTACTGCTGTTTACAAGTCCTGTAAGGACTCCTACCACCATGGAAGAAGAGAGAACATGTGTTTTATTAACTGTTGGTATAACTCAAAGGCAGTAGTATTATGCCCTGGATGAACTCTCCCCTTTGTTTTCAAGATATAAGGCAGGCGAAGTTTAAATTTCTGAGAAATGTAGAAACTGCTGAATACTATATATGCGAACAGGGTACTGTACACTTAAAGTGGCTGATGTAAACAGGTAGATTCCGGGATGTAGGGAGACTGATTTTGTCGAAGATCTCTTATTGAAGAAGTATGACCTCTACATTAACGAAACTGTGGATTTTTGCACATATGAAGGGAAATTTCTATCTCATTACACTGCACATTGATCCCTAATGTGTTTTTTTTTGTTTTTTTTTTTTAACTTAGCCGTGTAGTTTGCATCCTAACTTCCGTCTGTATTTACAGTCTACTTCAGCCAGGATTTAGACATGTAAATATCACCTGTTGAAAGCATCAACAACTTTTTTTTTGCCATTTGCTTTACTTGATTTAAAACTTGTATATAAAAGTTAGTACTTGTATTCTTTTTTTTTTTTTCCCCTCACGTAGTTTGAACAGTATAATACAAGCCATTTATGGTTGGGGAATGGCCTTGCTTTCTGCTGCTGATTTTTGCTTCATTTGAGTTTGTAAACATTAGTGTTTTTTTTTTTTTTTACTTACATATTACTGCCCAGTCGTGCAGATTCGCACAAATTATAGAGAAATCCTAATTTATTTTCCCGCAGTTTCTGTCTGTGGCATTAACTTTCTTGTCAGATGTAATGAAGAAAAACCTGAAAACTGCTTATGCACCTGCGTGTTTACACAGCAGAACCCACTAATCTGCACACATAATTATATCTGAAGGTAAGAGATGCTATTTTCTAAAACACAGAAGTATGTTTGCTGGTAGATTATAATTAGAGCTAAATTATAATTAGTGATCAGAATATATAATGGAATGCCTTATTCTTGTTCACTTACCAAGAGAATTAATGGTTCTTCCAGTTATTAGTGTAAATTAGTGAGGTTCTATTGTGCACATGAGGATACAGTAGCACAAACATGAGGGAGGTAAGACTTGCTGCCTTAAACTGTAACAAAAACATACCATCTGTAAACTGATCAGCTCTCAAAGACGTGTGCATTACTAGAAGTATAAATGATTTTTACAAGCTTTGGCTTTGATTTGTTGCTGGGTTTAATTTTTCCATTAAGTGAAATACTGACTCTACAGTTTGTTACTTAAAAGGGGAAAAAATATCCTCTTAAGAGGCAAGAATGCTTAATGTTACGTACTCTCCTAGCTATGTGTAGTCAGTGCCGTTGAACCCTTCAGGAAGGCGCAGTAGGTTATATTCTAGTAAGAATTCATATGATGGCCAACTCCAATTCATGTTAGAAATGAGCGAGAAGTCTTTCTGCTTGCAGTTGGGCCGAGTCATTTGTAGGGCAGTTGAAGCTTTCACTGAACTGTGGTACATTGTAGTGACAGAAAGAAATGCTAATGTTTGGTTATGGCGGGGGGCAAAAATCAAGTGCTACTTTTTTCTTGAAAGAGTGGGATAATGGTAGAAGTCTTGCTAACTGTGCTTTGGTACGTGTTCTTATAATCTCTTCTACCAAGTGGGAAATGCTTAAGACTGACAAGTCTATCATGTTATCTATTTGGTCTCTAGAAGTTGGACATACTGACTCTCCCTGATTGTTTTTTCTTTGATCCTGAATCTCTGAATTTGAGTTCTTTTTTTTCCTGTTGTGAAAATGAACATGGTGGTCTCCAGTCAACTCTCAAGCATTACAGAAGGAAAGATCACACTACTTACAGCGAAGGTGACAGACCATAGATAAGTTTTGTCTCTCCTGTGCAGCTGCGGTAGGAGTGTGACTAAGTCTCTTGGTCAAGGCAGGTCCTTTATTTCAGCTCAGGGTTGAGGCCACTGATCTAGCAATGTACTGTAGCTCTTCCTAGGCTTTAGGAAAAATAAATAGAATGAATTTTCATTGCTACCTAACTTTTATGTACCAAAACCAGCTTTCTAGGCTTCTAATATATCCAGAGCTCTAGGTCACAAATCTCTACACCTTCATTAACCCACACAGTTGCAGCATGTACAATGCAAGAAAGCGACAGATCACAGCACAGTTTTTATTTAGAAGTAAAACTAAGAATATTTTTTATAAAGCAGACTGGAAAGTTTGTAACAAAAAATGTTCATTTTATTGGTAGCTGTACAGGTGAAAATACTGTCTTATGCTCCATTTTTTTTGTTTAAATACCATCCATTTGTAAATCCTGTGAGGAAACTGACACGTGAACCCTGAAGGCTGTTGGGTATTGCATCAAAGCAAGTGGTACTGTAACTTCAACCATGTGCTGTGAACTCAGCCTCTGCTGGATGCCTCCAAGAAGTCACCCTGCCAGTGGTTACTCCGATTTGTTAGCAATAGAACAAGTTACCTTTCACCAGCATTACTGCCAAGCAGGGATTACTTTAGTCTACTAACAACCACACTGTGCTAGGACTAGGACACTCCAAAATGCTGTGAGAAAGCTGGACACCTGTGGAGTCTTTTCCATCAAAACGGGTAGAAAAATAATTCACTACTTCAGGGTTCTGCTCTGTTTACTTTCTCATTGTTGTTTAGTTTTCTGTAAGATAGTACTTTTGATACGTAGTATATTCTTTAACTCGGTCGTTTTATTTAAATGCCATTTTCTGTTCAGCAAGCCAAAAAAAATCCAATGTACTGTCAGTGTGCACCAGTAACTTCAGAGTGGCTTGGTAAAAATATACTTGCATTACTTCTAAAATTTGCAATGCAATTCTGATCACTATTGATACATGATAATTTTCACTGTTGGAAGTTGGTTACAAGCTGAATATTCACTGATGCATTTTTGGTAAACTTGTATTCAAGTTTACAATACTACATAGTATTTGTATAAAATTCAAAGAATTTTGACTTTTGTTACCTGTACATGGCAACAAGTTGTCTAGCATCTTAAATCCATCAGTTTATTAAAAATACTTTTATAAAAAAGACGGTTGGCTGTGGTTCTTACTCTCCTGGTACCGATAGCTCATTTTATCAATGCTGTGCAAGCTGACTTGTCGTTCTGATGTTTTATTTGAAAGGTAAAGGTATGAAACCACTGGATAGTTGTACTATAGCTACTTAAGCTATAGGCTATATTCTGACTTGGGTGGCTTGGTTTGTTTAAGGTACTGTTAAAAGCCATTACTTTTTATTAGGCTAAATTCCATTTCTTTCATGTTTGGTGTGTCAACCACAGACACTGAGATATGCAAGCACTTGTGATTCTGTAAGTATGCTTGGGACGTGTTGCTGGTAATTATGTGCCACCTTCCACAAACATGAAGCCCAGATCTGTATCTGGTTTTGTACCAGCCAAAGCAAACAGGGAGTACTGCCTTAAATGGCTCAGCTGTTGGTAATCTCGTGAATTACTGACAGCTAGTGTGGAGCCTGTGTTTTGCTGTGCTGTGCTTGCAGGAAGTGGCAAAGGTGGTCCCCAGACCGTGGTGAAGTGCTAAGAGCAACACCAACCCATTGCAGCCTGCGCTACGCCTGCTCCTGCAGCAGCAGTGCCCCTGGTAGTGTGTCCCAGCCCTGGCACGGGCTGGAGAAACTCCTCTGGCTGTTTAATTAAAAAGCTGCCAAGCTGTTTCAGAGCAGGTCTGGAGCAGGGTCCCAGCATGGCTCCCTGCAGCCTTCTGTGGGGCTGTGGCCATGCCTCTGCTCGAGGCTGTAGGTACCAGGGCTTCTGGCTGCTCCTCGCAAGCCTCGGGGCTGTAAGGGGGCAGCCACGCAGTGAGCCAGCCAGCGAAGCCAGAGCTGGGTTAATGAGACGAGACATACAGCCTCTACTTTATAGGAGGCTGCGGAAGGCAGGTGGGTGCTCAGATTTTAACGGGATGGGAGTGTCTCTGAGCCTGGTGTCTCCACATCTGCTGCTGCTGCTAAGGATGGGTGAGGATGTGAGTTGCTGGAGAAGCTGCTGAGACACAGCAGTTCCTTTGCCCACCTGCTGCTGGACCCAAATAATGGTTAAAGTTGCGGGAGGGTTTGAGGAGCTTTAACTTAGTTGGATTTGTCAAGTTGTTTGTTTTTTTTTTTTTTTCCAATGAGTTCTTCAGCTGAAACTGATGTGAACATAAGGATCTGTCTCGTCTGTGGATTTTCTGCTTTGAAATTTTGAAACTAAATGAGAGTTAGTGTTTGTACAGCATGGCCTGCACTGCTGTTCTAGGCAAACACACCTGCAACATCCAGTGGCCAAGAGTGCTTATCCACTCTGGGAAGACATTCAGTATGCAAAACATACACGCTGCATATTTTGTTGATGGGTGAGTAGCTGAGTTTAACTGAACTGTTCCTGAAGAAATAAGAAATGTCTCAAATGAGATTTCATTTTCTGAAACTCGCTTTGTGTATGCAAGGTTTACATAACAAATTTGTTATTGGAACAGCTGCTCGCTAGGTAAAGCTTTCTTACCTCTAGAGGTCCCTTATTACATTGCTCCACTAGTATAAATGTTTTCCTTCAGAGTACTTAATGCATTGGAAATGGCTATTGAATAGTTTCTGAATTTGCCTAATGTCCTTTGGTTTGATCTAAATCAGATCATAAAAATAAATGAATGAACTTTTCAGTGTGATAAGTTGCCAAGGAATCCCATAGCACTACTTCGAGGAAGCAGCTGTACCCCTTCACAGTTCCTTTTTCTAGTGGACTATGGTAGGAATCCCTTATTTCTCAAAAGATTTGGTCCACAAAAGGTAGCATATCACAAAATAAAACAGGGTCCGCATGGCAAAATGCGAGATTCCTGCACTGGTGCAATCTTAATTTTCTTTGGGGCAGGCAGAGGGCTGCAGGTATCCCCGGTCTCCCTGGGGAGGGAGGTTGCTCTCACCAGCACTGGCCCCGCTGCCCGTCCACCGGAGGGTGGCTTTGAGCAGCAGCAGCAGCCAGGCAGAGCTGGGCTAGCGCCCTTCTTGCCATGGGTGGGTGGCTGGGGGTTCTCCTGCTCTTTGCAAAGTGCTGTGTTAACCCTGTGATCCTCGCAACAGAGCCTGCTGCGCTTGACAATTACTTGCTGTGCTTTCTCTTGCCCCACATGGTTGAAAGCGAAGAAATCGCTCCCAGTATCTTCTGGAAGACGCTGAAGAAACTGAAGGAGAGGGGCTTCACAGATGTCTCATGAGGACTGGTCAAAGTAAACCCAACAGTTTCAACTCTAAGATTCCTTACCAGGTAGCTTTTTTTTTTTTTTTTTTTTTTTTTTTTTTTTTAACCTCCTTATCCCCTTTTACCTTTATACAAACCCAACCAAGATGCCCAAATATTGCAGGACTCAGGATGCTCCTTTCTTGGGTTTCAGGTCTGGTCCTAGCACAGTCTGTATGGGTCTTTGGATAAATGGTGTGTGTCAGCTGTGTCCCTGCTGGGCTGGGCACTGGCAAGTTTGGTTGGGCTCTAGCTAAATGTGGTCAACCCCCAGAGCATATGAGAGGACGGGAGGAGGACACTGCTCTCAGTAAGTGCTCCAGTGCGATGGTGAACATGGGTTAGGCTGCTTCCCTCGTGTTTCCCAGGTCTGAGTGGTCATTGCTGTTTGCTCAAGCAAAGCCAGGGCTTTCCTCCCAGAGTAAGACTGAAGCCCTATTAAAACCACCTAATGATAACACAAATCATGTTTGAAACAAACAGAAAGTAACTTGTGTTCCTTGCTTGGGATTTTGAGGGTTGTGGGTTTTGTTCTGCTTTTCCATTTCCTAATTTGCCTGTGGGAAACTCTTGTCTCCTCCCAGCCTTACCAGCACAAGCACACAATAGCTTGTTGTTTTTTTGCTTGGAAGGAGTTGCTGAGTGTTTGAATAGCTGGAATTGAGTTTATTTTTCTTCTATACTTCAGCTCATTCATCACTACAGCATCCTAAAAGTGAGGATTTCCAAGAGCATTGGAATCTTCCCTCCTTTTTTTTTTTTTTTTCCCTAAAAGATGCTCTGCATCTTAAATTTCAGACCCCGGCCCCTTGTTAGAATCACTAGCTAATACTGCAGTGAAATGCCAGCTTCAAACAAATGATTTCATGTGCCATTAAGCAAATACGAGCTGAGTAGAAAGGACTAGAAAGATCCAGTAATAATGTAGCCAGCTCAAATGCAAATGTAAAAGTCAATTATTTTTTATGTTGAAGAAACTTGCAAAGTTCAGTGAAAACAGTGAACAAGAACTGATGAAGAAATAGGCTGTGCAGCTCCTGTACCCACTTACTATTATATAGGCATACTTTGGGCTTTTATAGTAAGTGGAAATCAAAGTCCACATGGTGCTTAGCAAAACTCAGCTTAAAATAAAGCACTTCCTAAATCTGCCTGCTGTTTGTAATGACTTCCAAGTTGTCTTGTTTCATTGTCCTAGGTTTCTGCCAGTACCAAACCAGATACTTGCCTACCAAAATACTGTGTCGGGAGCTACTTTTTCAGTTTTTCTCCTCTGAACAGCATTGGGAGATAGAAAGAACCATGAGACAGGAGACTGATATTTTTTTGTGTGTGTGTTTGTGTGTGATTCTTTCAGCTTTTGTTCCTAGGTTTAAAAAAAATCAGGAAGATACAGCAAGGCACCCAAACTCCTGCAGGTCTCCCAAAGCAGCTCACCCTGGCAGAGCAATGCCTTGGGGGATTCTTGAGCCTTGGAGGATGCTGTCACCTCTTTAAGCTCCTTTGCCCTTCGGGAGCCTTACAGCTTCCATGCATGTTAAGAGGTTTAAAGGCAAGGTGCTGCTGCCCCACTCACAGCCCAGGCTCCTGGCTGGTGCCCCAGTTACACACCATCCTGCAGGAAGGGGTGCTGCACGCCCCCCATGCTGCAGGGTGCAAGAGTAAGCATGGGAGCATGGAGCCCATCCCTCAGGGAGAAAGGGAGCCTCCAGCTCCTGGCTGGATTGCGCTGATCTTCAAGGGCTTTTTGCTTTGACATGCAATAGGTAATGAGGACAGAAACAATCGACTGCTTTTGGCAAAAAGCACTGTCACTTGCTTCAAGCTCATTTAATCCACCAGGGAAGGGACAACAGCAAAAACAAGTAAGGATGCTACTCCATACACCTTTCTCCTTATTTTGGGGGGAGGCTTATTGAAAAATGTTTTGAAGTACCATGAACAGCAGAAATGGGCTTTTGTTTCATCTCCATGAGTGGCAGCTTCCACAGTGTGTGCCTAGCGGTCAGGAAAACCTTGGAACCTTGGCTCTGTCCCTCCTTGCAGACCTCCTAGGTCACCTTCTGCCACCAGAAACCACTGTTGACTTTAAGTTGTGTCTGTAAGCATGAAAAAAAACATGTGGAAGTAGGTTATTTTTAATGGATCAACTCCATAAATTTTAATCTTCCATTTTTATGGGAGAATACCTGAACAATGACTGAAGATACTTCCTAAGAGCAGTCGCTTTGGTGTGGCAGGGAGAGAGAATGCCAGGAGCATTCACAGATCACTCACAGCACACACCACCCTGGTATTGCTCTGAGATATACTCGTTTAACAGCTTAACCTACAGGAATACGCTGTGTGCAGCACGATGAAAGTGAAGGAAACACCTCAGGTCGAAGGCTCCAAAAAGAGGGGATTTTTTTCATTCAGAGCAGCATTCAGACTGAGCAGTCAGGGCAAAATTCTGCACTGCTTTTCAAATATCTGGACTCGAATCTTCAGGCTGTGCTCTAGGTATGAAAATAATTGTTTTTAAAGGTAAAACAAATGCTTCTGGGGTGGGAGCAGCAGGACAGAGATGGAGGAGCATGGTCCCTTTGCACCCCCCACTCCTTTCTCCCCCAGCATTTCTCAGGGAAGGTGGAGCCATCCTCCAAGCCCACCCAAGAACAGCCTCTGCCTTGTGAAAGTGCAGGTCACAAACCCTGCCATATCTGCTGGGGTGGGAGGGGGTGAAGGCATCTTGGGACCTTCCTCATCCTTCCATTGCTGTGGGACAAGCTGCCTGGGGGGTGTGATGAGGAGGGTGGGAGGCAGGGAGAGGCACGCAGGCTGCTGCCCCCTGAACAGTTTGAAGCCTTTGAACACATCACAGACACGAACAATGTGGGTATGTGAAAATGGAGCAATGAACAGGCAGGGCAAAAGGAGAGATGTGGCCATCATGGCAGTGTGCTGTGGCATGAGGTAACTCGTGTGTAACTCATCTTGGCCCTCCTGTGCTCGCAGCGGCAGGAGCTGCAGCTGTGGGCCCGCCTGCCTGCCTGCAAACCCACACGTGCAGCCACGACCGGATCTTCTCCACCTCCTACGGCATTCTGAGAAAACTCCTGTGGTTGTGCTCTAGGCTGGGTTAGCTTGAGTCACCTGCTCTAAAAATGCTGAAGTAGCTGTGACAAACCTACTGGGGATGATAAAAGGATGAGCTGGTGCCTTTCAGTTGCCGCAGCCCAGCAGTTTTGGGGCTGGCTTTTGCAGGTGGCAGCACCCTGGCCTGGCCCATCCATGACAATGCCTCACGCTGCTCCCAGGGAGCCCTGTGGCCTGCCCAACATGAGGGGCCGGCAAGGGATGGCAGCCCAGCCATCTTGTCGCCTGCTGTGGTGAGGTGCTTCTTGGCCTCACCCAGCAGCTCTGCAGGTCCCCAAGACAAGCTGCAGAAATGGGCACTGCATCGCAAGGCCCAGGCAGGGGGAGAGGAGGAGGAGGGAGCAGGGCCCCAGCACTTCCAGGCCCCCGATAGCCTCTTGTGGGCGTGGGTCAGAGCGATATAAACGGCACCAAACTGAGCCAGGCTTTGATGGAGTAATGGTTAGGAGAAAGTGCAAAATTTATAAAGCTTAACTCTCCCTACAGATCATTAATTACTCAATCAAATTTCACAGAATTGCATTTCAAGCGGAAAGAGGCCACAGAAATACAGAGAAATGTTTCACCTCATAAGAGAAACACCAGGGCACTAATAAGTGTTCACTGCTGAGAAGCTTGCATGTTCCTTCATGCAGAGAACACTACGTGATCATAAATGAACATTTTTCTGCATCTCTTCTGTGAAATCTACTCAGGATGACTCTACCGAATTTACCCCTGACCCCATTTCTGGAGAGACTCCCACAGCGAGGCTCTACAAAACTTAAGGAGATAAAACGAGAAATCCTCAGAGCACAATCCTTGCTCTGTAGTGGAGTGTTTCATCTCTTTGTGCAGTGTTAAAGCACTGCCTTGCAGGCCTCAGGAACATAAACGCTAATTACTATAGCTGTGCAACTGAAGCCATAAAGAAATTTACAGTATGACTAATAAGCAATTAGAAGCTAAATTAAGAAGCAGAATTTGGTGGTCAACAGGCCATCAAAGGAGGAATAAAGCCCCAAAGAAAACAGCTATGGTATTTTATGGGAGAAACATGGGTCTTAGAAAATGCCTCGATATGGCATTTATACACAGTGCGAATAGCCTTGTGGTGCTGGCAATGACTTGTCTTTACATGTATGCTTAGTCTGCCAACAACATGATTGAAAAGAACGTTGGTGGTCATTCCATAGATGAGGACAGCAAAAGAAGAACAGATATACAACATATAAGATGCCGATTAAATGTAGAGAGCTGTGGCTCGGGTTCTTCAGAATCAAGCTGCTGAACAGTGAAGGCATGATTCAGTTGCCTAAACTCAGCTGCACTGGGTCCCTCTTGGTTTAGCCACCCAACCATAAGGTACTTTTCCAGCTGATTTATTACTGTCTTGGTAACAATGAAACTCATGTATACGTGAAAGGAACTTGTTTGGCATGGACAGGGTTTGCAGGATTGAGTAAGCTCTCTGTCAGGTAGCATTTCCCAGACTCCCTTCTGAATTTTCCCAGCTCACATCTGAAGCAGACAGAGCATGAGATTTGTTTCCAAAATTTTCTTTATTCTGTCTCACGTGGTAGTCCAGAGAGTTGTGTTGCCAGACTTAATTACTTTTTTGTTCTAATAAAACGTAACTTAGACAGCCACGTGAAGAGAAGTGAGGAAGAGAGGGGTGACGCTGGCTCACACTCCCCACGCAGGCAGCAGCACCGGCTGGCCAGGTTGCAATGCCTTCTTTCCATTTTGCTTTGCTGCCACAGCCTCTAGCTGCCAGAGTTAGTCAAACCCTTAGATCAGGACACACATACAAACGCTCATGCCTGACACAGATTGTTCAAACAAACACATTGACTTCCAAGCCAAATTTCAGTCTAGAACTTGCTTGACCTGCAGTCCTTATAGGAGTGGGGACAGTGGGTTTCAGAAGTTGTTCCCCGTGTTCTTTTTCAACACCAGCACACAGAGTACAGGAAAATCACCCAGCAGCCTTGTAAAGTGCCTCTTATGCAGTTTGTTAAGTGAAAATTGTCTGAGACATTAATAAATCCAATTTGATCTAAATTACACAGTGATGGGTGAACTCCATCCTGTATCACAATAGTGGGCTTCTGATGGGTCAGTGAACATTTTCTTTGTAGATCTATCTTTTCAACAGTAACGTGGTTTTTTAGTTCACTGATGCTGCTGTGCAGCCGCTGTCCTACAGCATTAAGACTTGAGTATCCTCAGCAATGTGAGAGGAAACGGGCTGGCAGGCCCAGAATTGCTGCAGGCAAACCAAACAAATGAAATATGCAACTAAGGATGAAATCCATGTGTCCTAATGAGTGATAAAACAAGGGAGTTTTGTTTTGTTTTGTTTTGTTTTGAATCTGACTCATGCATTCATTTCCTCTGTGTAGGGCACCATGCAGGTGAGAACAACTTCATTTTCAGTACCTAGAAGAATTTTTCCCCAGATGGAGCTTTCTTGGTCAATTACTGCTGGCACATAGCCTGGGGGATTTCAAATAATTATTCTAAAATAGTTTCTGAAGCAGGAGGGGGCTCTAAAAGGGAATTAAGTTGAATATTTCTGAACAGATGAGCTAAGCCTGTAATAAGTGTGTCACCCCTTAACCATGCAATATCAATGGTGAGATCTGTAGGAGGGCCTCAGCATTGCTGTGAGGGAACCAGAACATTATGGCGGCACCAAGGAGTCTTCATAGCATTTGAATGCTTTTGCTGACCAACCAACCGCTGTAACTATATGTCTGATCTTTGCTTACAGATGCACACTTTCCTAGTATGCTTACCCTTTGGGGGTCCTGGCAAGGGAATATGGTCCAAGGACAAATAGAGACAAAGCCTTTGCTTGTGGTGTGGGAAGAGAAAGTTTCATAGCTGAGAAGGTTCCTTCATACCCTCCAGGGCAGGAGACACCAGCTCCACCTCTTAGCTCTCTGCCTTTATCAAATTTCCCATTTGTGGCTGTTGCTTCAAGAGCCACTGTCGCGCTTCTCTCCAACCACCGCATTTCCCATCAACTCCTTTCAAAGGAGCATTGGAGCAAACAACATTTCAGCTTCTCCTCCTGTTCTGTCACCTCTTCACAAAGCAGCATAACAGCAGTCTTCCACCACTGCCTTCTCCTGAGCTAAACATCTGAGCCTTTTGGGCTGCTTCCTTCTGTCCCATAGGGTAGGGTGCCAAAGGCTGGTGAGGGCAGGATGGTCAGAGCTGACAGGCTTTTGGGAAGACTGGCACCATGGTTGTTGTCTAGGATCCACCCTTTGGCAGGGAGACAACTAAGCACATGTTCAGCCTCCACACTGCATACGGTAAGGCCAGAGGTAAACACAGCATAGGCTTTATTTTTATTATTTTTTTAATTGCATACAGGGGTATGGTCCTGTGAGGTGTGGTGTCTTCTGTGACATAAAGGGGCACTGTAACATCACAAATGATCCCTTCTCTGCTTGGAGACTCTAAGGACCATGTGCTCCTTATAATTCTTATAATCCTTATAATTCTTCTGGTGAAGCCTACCATGTTTCGTAATTTATGTGAGGTGAACCACACAAACATCAGCTACTTTTATCTACTGATCCAGTCCCCCCATTGCCCTGAGTTACTTTCTCATGCAGCCACAGCTCCAGTAGCACAAAGATCACCCAACACCAAGCAAAACTCTGGCAAATATTCTGCTGGGAAGATGGTGGGGAGGCCAACAAAGCAACCTGTGGCAATTCTGCTCAGACCGCCCAGGTTCCTGCTCCATGCTGGCAGCCCCAACCAGCCTGACTCGAATAGAAGACATACAGGTCTTCTATTTTCTTCTAAGAGGTACCTTTCTCTCCAAATCACAGCTTTCCTAGCAGTTTGACTTACTCAGCTCGGACACATTAGCTGGATCAGGCTGCATCAACAGGATCATATACATTGGTACTAAAAATTAAATATATTGGTACTTTAATCTTTCTTTCACATTGGTATTTTATGGAGGCATTCGTTTATGGTGATATCCTGAAAGTGTACTTATGCAAGGAGGATGCTAGAGGCAGAAAGGACTTGTGTGGGTTTTTCTCTACTCCATACTTCCAAGACAACTCTGGGCAAATGACTGCAGCTTCTCTGTTTCTCTGTTCCCCAGCTGTTCACAAAGGGGATCAGAGAACTTCATATATTGTGAGGGCAACTAGGCAAAGTCCAAGAAGAAGGAAGCTGCTGTTTCCTTTCTGGATATTACCAACAGGCTGTTGGGTTTTTATGTTTCTGTGTGAGGAGCTCTTCAGATTGAGCTAGATCCTTAACTGAATCAGCCACATGTGGTTCCTAACGAGCAGAGATGGAGATGGATGAGGATGAGGAATCTGCTTGAGTTCCCAAGCACCCCACTGAAGATGATGAGAAAGGCAATAGGAAGCATTTCTTTGTGAAAAGGGCAGCAGGGAGGCTGCAGAATATCCCTCACTGAAGGTCCTAAGGTGGACAGTAGAAAAACTGCTGTCAGCGATGTGGCAGGAATATTTGGGTTTGCCCTGGGACAGGAAGCAGGACAAAATGAAGTCTCAGAATCTCTTCCAGACCTATTTTTCCCAAGTACATACTGCCATTTAATGCTAACCTCATTGTTACTGGAAGAGAGGCCACATAAAGATTTATTCTGGACAAGAAAACAGGGTTTATTGAATTATGCCGTTCTGTACTGATTACATGATATGATAGCACTTGTCAAAATTCCCAGTGTATGTACTCTCACCTCTTTATTCCCCCGAAATCACCAATAACCTCAATCAATGTGAAGCTATCAGATGGCTACAGGGATATGGAAAGCTTAGTGTTTTGGTGAAATACTGAGTCGTGTATGTTAAAATGAATTCTACAAACTTCCCAGCAACTGAGCTGTATTGATTATGAACAATTTAGGCTTAACCAGAATTTATACAACTGTGAAGATTCTGGACAGTTTGTAGCTGATATGCCTTTAAAATCAACTAAAATCAGTCCATATGTCATTCTTTATAAACAAAAATTGCACATGAATGTGAAATTAATTTAAAAAAAAGCAACACACGTGGATATCAGCAGTGTCAAAATGTAGTGTTTTTCTCACCTAAAATCTGCAGGAGTTCATCAATTACCTGCCTTAGCTTTGGATCTGGTGAGTTATATTTTCAAAGTCAAGCTCACTTAAAAGCACACTGACAGGTGACATTATTAGGTGACATTATTACTAGTTAAGGAGTTGATGGTTATTAAGTTTAAATTAAATCAAAATGCTTAAATGATACTCCTCTGAATGCCTGGCAGCCCCATTTTTTTCTAGAGAAGATCTAATAAACAAATGGTGAGGCTGTGGGAACTGTTTCAGGGTTTGACTTATAAATAACAGCACAATGCCTGAAATTCTTTTTAGGGACTGTTCTTTCACCAGATCTTGTCAGAACAGATAATTATGCCAGTTATAGATAAAATTTTAAAGAGACATCTAATATGTTCCAAATGAATCTGAGACTTGCCTGTATTAGGTTGGAGAAAAACAACTTTGAACAGCATTACTTGGTAATTATTCATGAACAAATATCTGAAAAGATGGTGGGTTTAAGATAAACTGCTCTATCACAACAATCATCGTGATCAACTAATTTAAAGTGTCCTCACAGGAGGTAAACAAATGTAAAACGGAAACCATAAACTATCAGAATGTAGACGTCACTCCCAAGAGCGGGGACGGGGTGGGAATCAGATGGAACTGACACTGTTACTCAGAATTACGCTGTCACATACCCAAGCTAGCACTCTGAAGGACCATTCATCAAAATAAGCACTCCTTTCCCTTCCTCGTGTTAGAAATGGCCCCTCCTTTGTCTTAGAAGCACTGGATTTGATGAAGTAAGCAGTGCAGCTTTCTGCCAACACACACTTCTCCAAAACTGGAAGAATAACTTACCACAACTGCCATTAGGCTATTTTAGCTTTAGCAGACCAGAACAACTCATCTATTAGACATCAATTATATCCAACTCTGTAAGAATTTTAAACAGCTTATAAGTGAAGTAATTAAGTGTATGTTTAGTTTCTATTCTCATTCCTGCAGAGGTACTGAGAAGGCACGAGTTTGACATGCTAGGAAAATAAAACCACCAGCATGGGAAATTATGGGGAAAAAAGCCCTACCAGGGTAAATAAAGAAAACCCTCTGCACAGATCAGCAGCCACAGCATGGATGTCCATGCCCAAGAGCTCTGCAACTGAATTTACTGAGCAGCTGGCTGTCTTGCTGGTGAGGAGAATGGCATGGGTGAGGATAATAACCCTCTGCTAAGGGCAGGAGACTGCGAGGGCTTCCCCAGCAGCATGGCGGTGCAGAGCGCACACAAATCCCACCAGAACCCTGGGAACAGTTCCCCCAGCACCCAGAGAGCTCCGGCTCCTCTACCAGACCTCAGAGCACAAACAGCTTCTGCCCCAGGCTGTCTTGCATCAGGTGGTCTGTAAGTTCATAGGTATTAGTGATTTTAGCCCAGCACCTGATGCTGGGAAGCTAGGAGTCTCCAAAATTGAATTCTGACAGAAGGTCACAGCCCTTTGTAGTCAACCACCAGCAGACTGACTCAGACTTGAGGCCAGGTCACAGCGTGGCATCAGAAAGAGAGAAAAAAATACTGGATTCAAAAACACTAATACCAAGTTTTTAAACTCTGATCCTTCTCAGAAAGCAGGGGAATTCTCATCATATATAGAAATATTTATATGCTAGACATTAAGTCATTCCTGTCACTTACGGAGAAAAACCTTGAATTCTTGCCAGGGAATCTGAGCACCACAGTGGGACACCTGAGGTGTCTGCAAATCTGCAACAACTGTTTGGAAACAATATATTCTGCTATGCTTTGATCTCTCAAATCTCAGCCTTAAGGATGAGCCATTTCTTATGAGATCCTTCTGGAGCCATGAGCTTTCTCTTCGCTACCACTTGCCCAAGGGGCACTATTTGGTATAGGAGATCCTGCTCTAGCATACTAAAACTAGTCTTTTAGCACAATGAAAAAAATGTATGCTGACATTTCTGAATCTCTTAGTGTATTTTGGATGGCAGCTGTCTTAAAAGTACACTTTATTACTTAAAAGTACACTTTCCAGTTATTTCCAGTGGAACAAAGCACTTTGCAGCTGGCATGACTACCAGAGGACAGTCACGTCACCAGGCAAGGTGGGGATAAGCCAGTGAGCGTACTCTAAAGTGTTTGGTGCTTTATTACAAAATTGGAAACAAAACCCAGAAACCCTTACCCTACCCCCACTCACACCTCCTTCCCCTCCCCCCCCCCCAAAAAAAAAAAAAAAAAAAAAGCAAAAATCAGCACAATACCTCCCTGTATAGTGCTGATTATACACCTGCTTTAACAGCACGTTGCATACAAAACGCAGCGTCACAGCAGCTCCTGAACATCACTTCTCTCCTCTTACCCTTTGGTTCAGTGATCTCATTATATTCTAGCACTGTCTGTGTTAAAAATGAACCAGTTGCCGAGACCTTAGTGTATTAATGCAATAAGGACGTTTTTGCCTTCTCCAGGCTTTTATCTCAGGAAAAAGTAAAGAGCCACGGTGATTAATGCAAAAAGTTACTTTAGCTAGTGTTGGATATACAGGGAAAAGTGTAAGGACAGGAGAAGCACGTAGTAATACTTACTCATTGTACCCTAGCACTTGTGGTGAGGGAATTCTTAACCCTGAGAGGGTGCCTGAGTATTTAACAGCCTTTGATAGATTTTTCTTTTCCTCTGAATTTTGCAGTGCTGTTTAAATAGCTTATTTCTACATAAATTTCTTACTGGCGTAATTCAGTTTGTTATGAATTTTCAGAAACCACATCCCAAAAGAAACAATTACCATACAAATATCTTATTAGTTCTAGTCTTCAGTTTTCTCTGAGGAATTAATAAAGATTAAACCTGACACATTCATATGACAGACATGGAACACGAGGCTTAGAGTTCATAATAATACCCCTCCACGCTATTCCTGATGGAAACCTCAGGACAGCTACTCTAGTTTGAAAAAATTAAGATGTGAAGTGTTTCTGGGACTCATTGGCAGGGATAAAAGCAGCAATACTCTGATTTGGAAGATCTAAATATATAATGTTCACAGGTTCAAAACCATGACAAAATACAATTTTGATTGCAAAGGACTGTGATTTCACTGGTAGAAAAATAAGAAATGTAACATATATATATGTATAAATAATAATAATTTTAAAAGTCATATGACCACAATATAGCAGATTTCTGAAATAATTCATTTTCTGCAAATTGGCCAATTGTTGCGATCTAATTGTTGGGTGATCTAAAGCCTATTACAGTACCCCTTTAATAATCTGTTAATATAATTTCAATTTAATTGCAATTAGAAAACAGATTGCTGAGAGAAGCTGGAGAATCCCTGCCTGTGGAAGTGTTTTAAAAAACTTAGACAAGTTCGTCAGGGATGAGACAGCGTAAGTTAAGTACCTGTGGGGCAAAGGAATGGACTAGCAAACCTCTCATGTTCCACACTCCTATTGCTATAACCCCATGATTACTAGGTCATTATTACACAGATTTCTTTCAGAAGTAACACACATCTCCTAAAGTCTTCAATTCCAGAAAATATATTCTAGGTCTTAAAAGGCTGAAACTTAAAAAGAAATGGACCAAAGCAGACAATTAAATACTACCATTGTCTGTGTGAAGGGGATTACAATGTCATATAAGAAAGCTGTCTTTCTGCATTCACCAATAATAAATTTAAGACATGCTTTATAAGCAAAATAGAAAACATTTTCATTATATGAAAGATGTTGTTTAATTAGGAAAATGTTGGTTCTGTTTTTAGTCTGGACTTTAGCATGCTTAAGTCCAGTTGCTACCAAGAAGTCAGGAAATTCTAAAGGTAGCTCTATCTCTGACAGTTTAACTGAAATTATAACTGATAAAGTTTTATATGTCCTTTTTTTTTTTTTTTTTTTTTTTTTTTTTTTATAGAACCCCCTTGTTCTTTTTGAATCATACACCTGAATAACATTAAAAGATCTGGCAGAAGAAATAAAGCCATAGGAGCCTGCCTTCATTTCCTAGGCTTTTAGAGGAGTATGTTGAATTGACGGCTCATGTTGTAGCTAGAAAGACCATTTGTACAGAAACATCATTTGTACGGGTAACTAGGAGTATTGGAACACTGCTCTGCGCTGGTGTGGCCTCACCTCAAGTACTGTGTGCTGTTTTTTAAACCACAGCCTAAGAAAGACATAAAAAGAATAGAGAGTGTCCAAAGGAAGGCTACAAAGATGGTGACAGGTCTAGAGGGCAAGACTTTTCTATGGAGCAGCTGAGGTCCCTTGGTTTGCTCAGCCCAGAGCAGAGCGGGCTGAGGGGAGGCCTCATGGCGGCCTGCAGCTCCCTCATGAGGGGAGCGGAGGGGCGCTGAGCTCTGCTCTCTGGGGACAGCGACAGGACTCGAGGGAACGGCATGGAGCTGGGACAGGGGAGGGTCAGGCTGGGGGTTAGGGAAAGGGTCTGCACCCAGAGGGTGGTTGGGCACTGGGACAGGCTGCCCAGGGCAGTGGTCACAGCACTGAGCCTGCTGGAGTTCAGGAAGTGTTTGGACAGCGCTCACATTGGGGTTAACTCCTACGGGGTTCTGCGTCGAGCCAGGACCTGGACTCGATGGCTTTTGTGGGTCCTTTCCCACTGAGGATATTCTATGATTATATGATTCTGTGTTAGTCAAAGTCAACCTACAGAAGCAATCAGCAAAGCCAGCCTGGAATAAAACTGGCTTGCAGTTGAGCCTTAATTTGCATTAGTATTAATGCTGGAATAAAAAAGGCAATTTGTTTTAACTGCATGAGCGTGGTTCCCGACTGCCTTGGCAGCAGTAGCCTGCACACACTCTTTGTGCCTTCTCCTACAGGGAGCAGTTACTCTGACATAACCTGCTAGATGGTATCTCTACAACCATCATAGTAAATATTTACCACCACAAAACCATCAAATACATAAATCCTACACACCTGAATCTAATAATATGACGTCCTCCTCCTGAAGGACAAACACTCTTGTGAAATCCAAGGACATGAATGGAATAACCATCCTCTTCCTGACTTCTGGCAATGTTAAGTAACCCTTGCTTACACTGCTTACAACATGGTACCTGGTCACCACAGGCAATTGCTTGGCTTCTTTTTAAGCAGCTTCAAGCTGACCATGGAGACAGATAAAAAGTCCTACAAGATTTGTTTCAAGGGTGCCTCCACCGCTAGCCCAGGAATCTGCCAGCCTGCTAACTACCAAGCAATGCCTGTAGCAGAGCAACGTCTTGAGGCGCTTATCTGCTCTCAGAAGAGCAAACGTATGTCTCCCCTTATGTTCGATGGTGACAAGACTGCACGTAGGTTCAGACCCCTCAAGAAAGTGCTCAGCATGATGAAGGAAATTAGCGCTGAAGTCAGCAAGCCAACATCAATCCAATTCTTCCACTCTTTTATTCTTCAAAATATTAACTTCTGCACGCCAGGCCACATCACCACCAGTAAAAGCACTATCTACTTTTTACCAATTTGGCCCTATTAACCCCAGACATATCAGCACACTCCTGTGATTTCTTACTATACTCCTCCATGTTTGTGGTTATGCAATAAAATGCAATTACACAATGATTTTTTTAAACCAACTAAAATAAAAACATACATTACAAATCCAAAGAAGAAAATATGCCAATAATTTTATTTCCACATTTTATTATGGTAAATGCCCTGTGTTTTTACATACATAATACACATTAGCTTTAAAAGGATTAGATACAATTCCAGATATGTTTATTGATCTTTTTAAAATTGCAAATGTATCGGACCAGTTTGTTCCATGAATTCTGAACATTGCCTCTAGAGACTGCAAAGATGATAAAGCAATCAGATTTGGGACTGCTGGGAAGGAGTGAGACTTGTTTCTAATCTGTTAAAGATTTCAAATAACCCATGCAAATGTAAAACAGCACTTTCCAACTAGTAATATATCAATTCTGTGTAAAAGTACGTTGTTTCCAGAATCCTGAAAACATGTAAGTAATATAAAACTCAAACTTAAATCCAGTGAGTGCAAAAGACCATTCTATTCAGCATAGAATTCAAAATAAAACATCCAAAATTACACTTTAAAAGGTCTGAAGATAGCTAATTCCTCCTAGGGAAACAATGTTTCAGGACTTTTTTTTTTTTTTTAATCAAAAAGCAATACTACACATCTCTCGTCCTTGTTTTTCTTTGTTGCTGTGACGTAAAAGGTCCTAAATTGAACCTAGCTGGCAAATTACTACTTAGGAGGTAGAAACTTGTTTTCTTCCAGCAAAACGTGTTTTCACAGTATGTCAGAACTACAAAACGCTGTCCTGAGTCACTTAGCAGCGTTCACCTCTTCAGATTTTACTCGTGGTAACATTTAACTTTTGAAGCATGATTTCCAGTGTGCGGACGCGCTTTGGCACAGGCTGCCCTAACAAACGCACTCGTGTTTTATCCCATTTGGCTGTAATGGCCCAAAGAGTGCCACCATTTCAGAAGCCTATTCTGCGCAGAGTAATTCCCCCACGCATGCCCCCCTAGCGCCGCCATCGCTGCCCCCCCCCCCTTTCCCTTTCCTTTCCTCCCCTCCCCGCTGCGCGCCCTCGCGCCTCCCCCTCCCGCCACGGGCGGGCGCGCGCGCGCACGCACGCACGCAGCCGGGCGCACGCGCGCGCGCCCTCGCTCCGTGACCCATTTCGGCGAACAAAGGAGCTCGCGGGCAGCGAGGCCCCGCACCTAAAATGGCGCCGGCGCCTCCTCCCTCCCCCCCCCCCGCGCGGGCACCACAGAGACGGGGCGGGCAGAGCGGCGCCTCGCCGCGGCCGCTCTAGGCGCGGCCCTTCCCCGTCTCGGTGGTGCGCGGGCGCTGTCGCGTCATGGCGGGCGAGGGCGGCTCTGAGGAGGGGAAGGTAATGGCGGCTGCTGGCGGGACGGCGGCCGTTCGCTCTCCGTATTTAGTTTTATTTATTTTTATTATTATTTTTTATTTTTTATTTTATTTTAGTATTACGCGCTCCTCCACAGGGTTTTCTCTTTTGGGGTTGAAACGCTGTCGTGACCCTCGAGCCTCCCCAACCGCCGTAACGGTGGCTGGAGTCGTGCCGAGCGGCTGCTTGCCCGTGTGGCAGCGGGTGAAACCCTGCTGTAACGGGGCACAGCGCGGGTGCAGCGCGGGCAGACTGGCTTCTTCCACAAGAGAGTACTTGAAATCGTTAGGGCAGGGCTTTCTGTCCCGCTGGCACAAAGGGATGGTGTGGGAGCAGCTGAGGGCTGTTCACAGACAACAGAGATTAAATTATTAATGGAGGTTCCTTACTTGAGTGCAAATCCATTTGCTTGCCATCCCTCTATCCACAGTCGGGCATCTTCTCAGTGACTTCCCTCAGTGTTGCCAGCCCTTTGTGGATGGTTTATGGTGGTATCCCATCTTTAAAATCCAATCGGTCCAACTATAGCAGCTTTCAAAAAAAAAAAAAAAGTAAATCATTGTTAATAACTTCAGCTGGTACTGTTGCACATTGCAGTGTTTAATGGTGTTTAATGATTTAAAGTTAATGGAATGGTTGAATACAGAATTACCGCACCACCAATAACAGGTGAGTTAGGAGGAAGAAGGGAGATTTATTACAGTTCAGGCCCCTTCACTCTGACCATGTTGTCTCGAGGCCTCTGCACATGCAGTTTGCCATTCCTGCTTGTGACACCAACATGCACTTGCAAGGATGTTCTTCAGGTGGGAGATATGAATTGTAATCAAGTTAGAAGATCTCCATCATACTTACGCCAACGTAGGCTTCTCAGAAATCAAAAATATATTTGTCCAGTCCATAGTTGCATGTATGCATGGCAATATGTAATTGCCATTTGAAAAGTAAATAGAAATATGGCAGAAAAAAAGCTAGTGTGGGTTATAGATGTGAGGCAGAATATTAAATAATTAGGGTAATTTTAACCAGTAGATTCATTTTAAAATCTATGTGTAGAATATAGATGAATTTACATGAGTAGCCCCTATGTTTAGGCATACATGGGATTAAGTTAAAAATGGTGGTTTTAGTCTTTGTTTAATATAAAGTTCTCTGGTACCAGCATCATCTTCTCCAATAATTTCTTTCACTCTTTTTTTTTTATTGTTATTATTTTTTTTTTTTTTAATTTTAAACACATTTGCCTTTTCGGATGTTACAATTACGTGGCATAACCTTACCTGGTTGATTGTAACCTCACCTGTTATACAACCTGATGTATGTTGGTTTTAAATAAAGGAGCTGGGCTCCTAAGGGTATTCTCCCTACCTTTTTTTGGGAGAATAAAGGAAAAAATGAAATAATCTTCAATAGGAAGGACAGAAGAACCATAAGCCACCAGGCTTACAAAAATGATGTTGCCTAAATCAATTGCTAACTCTTTTAAAGCAGTTCTTGATACAGCTGTGCATATTCGCTATGTATGGTCATCTTTTGCTCAAGTATAAATTGATTTTGCTCAAATATAAATGTATTCCTGGGAGCAGGAAATCATTCAGTTTTTATTGTTGACTACTAAGATGAGTCAATTTTACAGGGAAATAGGCTACTTTTACAAAAGTAGTTTTAAATTAATATTTTAATGTGTTGTTTTTGTTTTCTTTTTCCTTGCAGTCCTTTAAACTCCTAGGATTTCTTGATGTTAAAAATGTCCCATGTGCACGAGAATCAGTGCTCTATGGCTCTGTGGGATCTTTAGTTGTGGGTCTTGGACACTTTTTAGCAACCAGTAAGTAATTACACCTTTTGTTTCTTTTATGTGTTATTTGTAAGGTGAAATTCATTCTTAATTTCTATTAAGCTTTATTAATAATGGGAAGCCACCCAACTTTTTTCCTCTAACTTTTTGGAGTATTTTTGTTTCAGGTAGAGTTAAAAGATCCTGTGACTTTGCAGTCGGTGGCTTTATTTGCACAATGTTAGGATACTGGTATGTAGAATGTTTCTTGAATTTTGACAGACCTATGTTGGCTGTTTTGTACAACACAATCCTTGTGTGACCTTTCATACTCTTTTTTGAAACTCCATATATGACTTGCCTAGCTAACTGTCCTCTTCCTTCTCCCCCAAATCATTTTAAGGGAAAAGAGTTCCATGCCTTCAAATTTTTATTTTCATATATTTAAAAAAACAAAACAGAAGTTGCTCATTTCTTGAATTCTCAGAGATCAGACCATCCAGTTATCTCCTTTCTTCCTTTTTTTCCTTCACATGTGCCATTCTTCTGCCCTAATTAAAAAAGCAGCATATTAAACGTTCACGAGGTTAAGATCCAAATCATGGAAGTGAGCATTTTCCATTGGAATTGTATATCCTGCTCCTCAGTAGGAGCTGCCTAATGCCTGCCTTAAAGAAACAGCAGGTACCCTGGTATTTCCATTATGCGTTATTTCATACCAAATTTTACTACCATTATTGTATGTGGTTTCAAAATTTCAACTGGCTGAATAACTCTGATTTGATACTGTCACACATGTAAAGAGGGAATCATGTTTTCTTTTTGTCTCCTCTAGGTTTTACTGCAGGTACAATTTAGCCAAACACAGGATCCGGCAAAGAATGCTTAAAGAAGGAATGAGAAACAAAATTTTATTTGAAGGCAGTTCTTTTGATCCAGAAAAAAAGCAAACAGACAGTGAAAGAAGCAATTCATAGTCTGCTCTAGAAGAATCTGTGGGCTAATACAGCTTTGGGAGAAGGTGGTCCAAAAATGGTGGTGTTCCCTGTTAACGTGTGAGGTAACTGATAAATCATGCTGATTTTCCTAGAAAATTCAAGTAAGAAATTCAGTGTTAAATCAGTATACAAGCCTTTCTTTGTTTCATGTATGTATGTATATGACTATGTACACGGTCAGGAATGACCTCCATGGTTTTGGCTTGTTAAACATTTGGGAATTGATGTGGTCTGCTGCAGGGTCTTGGAGGATTAATGATGACATTTTGGGACTGCTTGAACTGTATTATAAACAGAATGGTGCATTTTAGCAAAGTTGTAATTACGTCTCATTTAAATACAGGCAAATATTTCCATCAGCTCTTCTCTGAGTAAATGCATCTTTCAGTGCTGCTGGTAAGCATGCTGTTTGTAAAACAGGAGTATTTAAACAGTCGGTGAATGCTTTGCCTGTGCAAGGTGGATATCAGTAGCTTTTGTAAGATTTCAGCTGCAGAGCAGTGGGCAACTTCAAATAATCTATATATACTGTGAGCTTCCATCTGTGTCTGTGCAAAACGAAGAATAAAACCACGCTTCAGGAGGAACCTCAGGTATTTGTGTAGTATCTTTTGACTTGATCAAAAATCTTCTCTTTGAGACGTTTCCTTAACAATGACTGGAATAATAGTTAATATTACAAGTAGTAACGGTAAGCAGTTCATGGAAAAAGGCATGTTCTGTTAATATATTTCACTGTAAATCTTAAGATAAAAATATATCTACATGCTTTAAAGGAAACATTGTTTTATTGGGAAATAGTGTTAGATCTAATGGCATATGGGCAAAAAGATGAATGATGGCATAGTATTCCTTTGCTTGTATGCTTCTCTTTACACCAGTGAGGATGCATTTATGTTTTTTACAAAATGATTTACCATTTTTGTTTACAAAATGATTTATCATGTTACAAGCACCTTTTTGGTCTAAAGTCATTCACTGAGCACAAATAGTACCCTCTGCTTAGTCTGAGAGAGCTCGTGATCTGTCGGTGCTGGGGTTATGTGGAGGAGTGCAGATGTAAACAGCAGCATTGCTCTACTTAGTTAATTTGGAAATATGCTTGAGAGCACTAAACAAGCATGCTGTTTACACTAAGGTAATTGAACTTTTACCCTCTCTGGTTTAGCCTCTTAGAAGAAAACAAACCTGTATTCTGTACCATTTATTCTTGTTCCCTATTCCTCCTGTTTCTTCTGAAGGGAATAAAAGAATGAAGATAAGTTTTATGGAGAACTTTTAGTTCAGTAATTTATATTAAAAAGTCTCCAGAGAGCTTGAGTTAGTACAATGAAACACTCTCTGTCCACACTGGAAAGTTCAAGCTCAGAATTCAACTCATAGGTAGCTCTAACTCACAAGATAAAATGTTTTCTGTAGTTTTATGCTGGGAGGTGAAGAGGAGAGAGAAGCTCCCTCTCTTTGGATCGTGTAGGAGGCGTTGCCTCATGAAGCCCTTTGAGTGGCAGTGGGAAACTGAGCGAGCCATGAGCAAGTACTTAGCAAGCTCCTATTTTAACACATGGTTGAGTTCTTTCCTATCTGACATAAGAAAAGGAGCTGCAACCTAAGCAGGGGGTCTTTCGGCTGTGAGGCCATAGTTCAGTTGGGGAGTTTAGAAAACAAAAGCATCCGGGTGAAAATCAGGTAAGTTGTTGAGAAAAGAATGTGGCTCTGTGCCGACAGGAAAGGAGGCAACATGCACGGAAGGGCATCCTTTAAAATGTGTAAGTACAGTGACCATGACGAGGGGAAAACAGCAGGATTAATTTCTCTACAGTGTTAATTGGCTGTTGTTTTAGGCTGCTGTATGTAAGGACATGAGCCCAATAGCAGCTTATCAACAGTACTAGTGATTCTGGCCAATAACAACCAAATTCCAGGTGTATCCGATGGCTTAAATCATCAGTCTAATGCTGCCTCCCCATACAAAACATAAAATGAGCGTGCCAAATGGTAACAGAAAAATGGGGAAAGAGATAATATGCAGGCAGTCTGGCCAACGTTTAATTATTGAAAAACAGAGGTAAAATTGAGCCAACCAAAAGTCAGCCTCTGCAGAATGGGGAGTGTGGGGAGGAGGAATCGGTGAGCAGGACTCAGCTGGCAGGAAAGGGGAGGGTCAGCAACAGCAGAGGAAAGAATGCAGATAGTTAAACATGGCTCAAAAAAAAGGCGGACAGCTCTTCAGAGTGCCAGCTACAGCTGCTTCTGCATCGGCTATGGAAAGGGGATTGAAAGTGACTGATGGGTGACAAACCCCTGTTGAAAGGATGAGCAACTTTGTGAGGGACAGGACAAAACCCCAAAATCTCTATTAGCTGTGGTAAATTGAGGTAAATACATAAGAGAATAAAGAGTGTAATAACTTAGCAGAAGTAATTTTAATGTTCAAAAACAAAGTCCTAAGTATTCCTTAAATTAGTGAGCTATATTCTTATTAATACTGTTGGCTTTTTTTTTTTTAAGCTAAGTCATTCATAGAAATATGTAGCATGTACCTCTGTTTTATTATTGCACTTTATATCTCTGTTGCTGCTAGTGACAGATGTGATAGCTCTTGCTTTATCAAGGTTCAAAATACCCCTCAGCTTAATAGATAGCTAACACAGAAGAGAAATAGGAGGACTGAATATGTTTTTCTGCACTCTGAATGAGCCTGCAAAAGGAGAGAATGAAGTGTAACACCTTTAAACTTAGAGACCACTGGAAAAAAATCCTCTTTATTGCACTGACAGTTGCCTTATTTGGTCACCAAACTGTGACTGAGCAGAACACATTTTTTTGCTCTCTGAAGTTAATAAAATCCTCTCTACTTTTAAAGCAATGTAAAATACCACCAAAGTAAACAAATGGGTTTGTGGCACCTTGCTCTCACAGTGACTGGAGCACACTGCACAAGGGAGGGACATCCTCCAAGCCATTCAGGCACAAAGTCTCTGTCCAGGCATCCGGCAGAAAAGTGGCAATCTAAGGTTAATTGCCAACTCTGTTATTGGAGGTGTGTGATCAGGTTGCCTCTGCTCTCCAGAACCGTTTGCTATAGCAAATGTCATGTTTCAGCCATCAACAACTGTGACAGGCTCAGAACCTAAATCTTTTAAGTTGACAAGAGAGGCACTTACAGCTGTTACCCCAAACTTGTCGGTTGCATCTTAACCCAAGCAGAGATTTTTAGGAGATGTTGGCTTTGCTTTCTTGTTTCATTTTTCAGGCTTCCAGGCTATTTTGTGTACTGCCACCCAACCCAAGTCGTAGAGTGCTGGAAAGGGAAGTTCACCTGTCACTCATAAATGAGTCTGGCTTTTGGTGGGGTGATTTTATTCTAGGGTGGGGGGAGTACACTGCTTATTTCTGGTGTAAGCAACACAGCTAACAATGGAGCACCGTGCGAACTTGGTTGTAATGAATTCCCAAGTGAAAGAATTACCTCAGCTTAGTACATTAATTTCCATGCTTCCCTCATTCCTGTATTCAGGATCTTAGGTCAAGAGCTTGGTGATTACTAGTGAAATTTTGAAGCAAATACGAAGTAAAATTACCATGAAAAATTGGTCAGAACAAGGTTCTTAGAGCATGTTCAGAAGATGAAGATGACAAGCTTTTGATCAATTCCTTTGAATTTGAAGAACCAAGAATTAATGTGTCAGACGTAGAGCTGAGTTCTGGTTAACGTGACTCGAGGCCTTGGAACGTACATCATTCTTAAACTGGGAACATTGCACTCAGCAAGTACAGCTGGTGAACCTTCAAAGGAGGCAGGGGAACAGCTGGATGAAGAGAAGGTAGAGCCTTGGTGATGTGAGTAAAATGCAGACTCACGGCTAGCAAAACCCTGCCTAAAGCTGTTCTTAAGGCCCTAACCTTTTCCCGCACTTTCTGTATTTCTTCTGTATGTGGTTCATAGTTTGCTCAGGAACAGTCCAGCGGAGGGGCTGCCTGCTGCCATGTGAGCAGGTCACAGCATCCCTGTGTCTTGTGTAAAGACTGAGGGCACTCCTGCTCTGGGTGATGAGGAGGGTAGTTTAAGCCTTCCAGCTTCTGTCATCAGCAAGAGAGGGCACAGCCCTCAACTGTTCTGGATGTGCCAGGAGCCTGCTGGGAGTACGTCATGTTTACCCTGGGAGCAGACAGTTCCCATTATGGAGCTCTTTTTCCTCAGACTGGCCAAGCTTAATAATACCCAGACTGTATATTGTGGTGATGTATGTAACAGAACCAAAGAATCCCCTTCTGTCTTCATGCTCTGAATAGAATGAAATGCGTTCTTTGATTATTTTTCAAGCTTATCAAATGCTGTTTCAAGGAGCAGCCATGTGCCCTCAGCCTACATAGATTCTCTTCCCTGATCTCTCCACTGATGGCAACCAGCTTGTGATCAACTCCAGTGATCGTGGTGTGTATTTATCTACAAGAAGTCCTGGCCTTCGGGGCCATGTAGACACGCATGACGGGTTTTGGGGTTCACCTACAAGCTTTACAACTCTGGCTAATAGTCATGTTTTTCATTATCTGGATCAAGAGTTCTTACTGTCTTTACCTTTGGCAGGCAGTCAAATCCAGTGAGAGAGATCTTTCTCTACCACCTCATCACTCACGCTTTGCACAGATGCTGTGGAAATGGGGTGAGATCTCTTTGACCTCTTTGCCTATGGCTGCTGCTTCTAAGCAAATGCACTCAGGAGCCCATAGCCCCAGCCACCAGCCTATTTTGGTTATGTTACTTAAGAAATTAAAAAAAAGTAACATTCCCCTATTGTCAATAAACATTCAGGCTCTGGGTGAAATATCAGTAATATCAGTGAAGGTGTAAAGTCGATAACTGATTTATTATTGGGCGGATAAAATGTCACAAACAGCTGTTGCAGTTCTTCAGACCCAACATACAGCAAAATTTTCTAACAGCCTGTTCCTCGATAAAGAGATTCTCTGTTCAGGCACCCCAAGGAAATCTGGAACTACCAGTGCCTGTTACGTGCTTTGCTTACAGCATATTCATCCAGCAGCTGAAGCCCTGGAGGGTCATCCTGAGGCAGCGCTGGGAGACCCTGACAGAACTTGTTCTACTTGGCTTTTAGATCTGATATTATCTAAACGCAATGTTCTTTCGTAGCCCTCTACTCAAACTCTGGATAAAAAGAGCTCAGCTCTTTCTTCCTAAACATCAGAATGTCCCTTCAAACCACTACCACGGAGGGCTTCATACTCCCGCTAGAGTAGCAAGAGTAGAGTAGAAAAAAAAAAAAAAATGTAGAAATGCAAGATGGGCTTTTCAACCCAGAAACCCATTCACTGTTTCTAGTCATCGCTTTTTACATCACTGTTCATTCTGGGAGCACCATGCTTTGGCTTGTATGCCTCTACCACCCATGTTTGTGTTCTTGAGACCTCCACCTAAAGCAGTGGGTGACCCAGGTGCTCTTTTTCTCTATGCTCCCTGTGGTACGAGGAAAGAGGCGTCCACATATTCAGGATGTGGCAGACACAAGGCTCGTAATGCCCCGATCAAGACTGGGCATTTCAGTCTGTTCCTCCGTGGCTGTGTCTGGCCGTGGGGAAGACCGCAACATCTTGATCTTGTCACAGAGCCTCTGAGCAGGTCACACAGTGCTTTCTCTCCTACCACACAGCCAGAAGGCCTCTCCTGCACAGTGACAAGTGTAGCTCAAGCTGCGCAAAGGATGCACGCAGAGGATGCATCCCCACTCCGTTTTGGGAGCTCTCAGTCCCTGGGAACTGCAAGGCTGTGACAGAAGTGCTGCAAACCACAGCTTTTTATTAAATTGCATACTCCTGCAATTGCAAAGCAGACAAAACGGGGAAGAGTTCTGTTACTGATGCATCAGAAACACTTTCCATCTGCCAGGTGTCTCCAGGAGGATCCCTGTTAGCTGGAGCTCCTCAGATACAGCCACCGTTCAAGGAGGAAACCATTTGCTCCCTTCCCCCACCAACACTCCAGTTGCTTTCAGTGGTGTAGTTCTCGCTGTTCAGTTTTGGAACCAGAGGGGGATGCTTGGACTTAGTGCTTGCTGGGTAGCCTCCTTTCCAAGGCAGTAAGCATGTACAACAGCAAGTTCACTCCTGAAAACACCCAGCGCCTTCAGTTCCTGTAACAGAGTCTGCCGAGAGGAGCTGTTGGAGTCCATCATTTCCCTTTCATGGCTGTTTCTTGAAAAAAAAAGAAAAGAAAAGAAAAGCACTGGCAAACTGCCAAGCCATGAGGCACAGCGATATCCCGGGGCTGAGCCAGCGCCGCCGCTCAGTAACAGCAGCAGCCCCTGGCTGAAGAATGCCCTCTGTCTGCGCCCCCCGGACCCAGCCTATGGCCTCCACGTTCCTCTTGCCGCGCAGGAGATTGCAGGTTTTCCTCAACAAAAAGCCGGGCTGCCCCTGCCCTGGGGGCTCGAGCGCTGGATTTCGCTGCTCCTCTTGGCCTCGATCCTTCAGGGAGAAGGGATCCTGCCACAGCCACGCCGGCTCAAGCACCGGAAGCCTGCGTAGTGCGCAGCGGCCCCGCATCTCGGAAATCCTCCCTCCTCTCTGTGGAAAGGAGCAGGCCCGTTCCTACGAAGACTATGGCTGAAAGATTGTCTTAGGTCTGGAACCCAAATGCTTTTTGTAACACTTAGCTATTGCGTTCTCTGGTGTGTAAGTACTACAGCAGTTTTTGTTACTCTAGCGCAGTCTCCTCCTCTGAGGTCTCCCTGAGCCAGAGGGAAAACACACAAGACATGTCACTTGCACAAGTGGTTTATGGCTAATGTTGATTTTTGAGGTGCTTGACTTCCTGTTTAACAGCTCCGTACCACCCATGGTGATGATGATGTGGCTGCTTGTACAGCAGTGCACAGTAGAGGCTGGGAACCAGGCGCCCTGCAGGAACAGCGCTTACAGTGACTGCCAAGTTAACGTGGGCCAGCAGAGTTCTCGCTGCGAACACAGCATGCCGCAGGCTGGGCTGCATCGGGGGGCACGCGGCCAGCAAATCCACGGGAGCACTCACCCCCAGTACGCCACACTGTGTGCAATGTTGCTGTCCAGCTTTGGCCTCTTGGCTGACGGAGATGCTGAAAAGCTGCGGAGGGTGCTGTGAGGTGGTGGTAGAGCCAGAGTGCATGTCCTCTGGGAAAAAGGTGGGAGGAGTTGGACGAGGTCTGAGGAGGAGCAGGCTACGGGGTGCTATATAAGAAATAACTGCCTAAAATGATCCGCAAGGCAATTGCAAGGATGGATCCAACCCCTCTTGGTAGTGGCAGATGACGTAGAGGGGGCAATGACCACAGACTTGGGAGCTTCGGAGCAGGCGGCTGGACAAAGCCATCAAACATCCCTCCAAGAAGACACTCATTTCCTCTCCCCCCTCCTCTACCACCTTCTTACCATAAAGGCAAAAGTCCTTTTATAACACAAGGGCTTATCTTATCAGCTTGCTCAACAGCCCCACAGAGCTGAAAGTTCAGCAGGGCCCAAACATAGCTCCAGCCTGTGTCACAAAAAAAAAAAAAAAAAAGAATCAAGTCCTTTGTGTGTCTCTCACCTTGTAAACAATTACTGGTACTTGAAGCATCCAGGTACAACTGGGGAATTCTTTCAGGGAGTGCTCAGTACTGCTGAACCTTTTTATTTTAAAACTGCTTCAGGCACCTGCACCATTGCAGAGCCAGTGCTCTCCCTGAGCACCCATCTTCCCCTCTAATGCAAGTCAGTTTGCTGGGAGAAAACCTGAGCAGAGTGCTAGAAGAGTTAATGTAGGTGAATGCGGCAGAAGCTAAGGTTTCATTTAGACCAGACAATGCATACAGGTGTTTTTCTGCCACCTCAGTTATCACAGGTGTCCCAGTAAGCAGCAGCAATAATCTGCTGCTGATTAGGCAGCAGATCCAGCTTCATTATTTTGTGTAAATTGCATCTTCCCTTGACATCACATCATGAAACTTCTCTAAGTGTGAAAAAGTTTGGCCGAGCTCTCTTACCCCTGGTTTCAGTAACTTTCAGGACCAAAATGATTCTGCAAAGGTTGTTTACTAAAACATGAAACGGAACAAAAACAAAAGCTTGCTCTAAGGTTATGCTGGTGCAGAAGGGCCAATGGCAATGAGCCAAGCATTAGAAATTGTACTACAAGTTTTCTACCTTTGCCTTTGCTCTTTCTCCTTTGAAGGTGACAATATGTTAAATGTTTAGCATCTTTTTTTTTTTTTTTTTTTTTTTTTTTAAAGCCACCGCTGAGTTTATGTAGCTATTTACTCCTTGCTGAATTTTCCTGCCCCTCCCAGCACTGGCAGAGAGACGAACTGAGGCGAGTCCCGTACAGACGAACTGCTGGCCAAGTCCTGACTTCAGCTGACTGATTCCCTGCAACTGCCAGCTCCAAAAACGGGAGGAGGCACCTCAGTGTGCACGCACTCCTGCTAGCAAGGTACAGCGAGGCCTCCTTCCCCCTCCACCTAAACGCAGCCACTCTGTCTAGGAGTAGGTGAGCGCTGCATGACCGGGGTGCTGCTCTAACTTCACCACAACGGGTCTGTTAACCCTTGAGTTATAAAGCTGCCCTTCTAAATTTCTGCTTCCCTTGCAGTGGCTTTTTGTGATGACCTACAGCTGTCCCCATCCCCTGCAGTGTTTCAGGCTGTAGTACAGGACTGAGGCGTATGCACACTTCACTTGTGAGTCTCAAATTTGGCTGCTGAACATCTGCAGAGGTATTAAAGCACCTCGCGTCTGTAACTGAGCTCTGTATCTTGGGGCATAGTCTGAAGCTGCACTTCTAGAAAGCATTGGTCTGGTTTTCCTAAAGGTCATGGATAGGGAAACCACATCTTAGAAAATGACTTCACAGGCTATTTACATTAAAAACAGATAGTGTTGTAGTAGGAGGTTTGGACAACCTAGTGGCTTACACCACAGTTTGTTTTTTCTTTTAATCCAAGTGGCATGGGCTGCACTTGGCATTGCCAGAACGCTGGTTGCATCACTCCCACTGTCAGAAAGATTGGGCAGTATTGAGGGAGAAGAGCAATTTCTGACAGTTTTAGCTGACCAGGAATTATTCTGCAATGGGCACCCAAAGGAACTTGTCCAATAGAGGTGCCACGTGCATGGATGATGGCACACACACATGCTCACACCCACAGCACTGCTGAGGACATCCCACACAGCCCAGCAGTGTGACACCAAGAAAGGGCAGCTCCTTACAGCAGAGCCTGCTTCTGAGCACAGGGGTCTCATAAGGCACCTCACAGCAAAAGCCAAACCCCGACGTCCCCCAGGGAAGCGTTTGCAGGCACCTGAGCGCTTTGGGGTGAGCCCAGTATGCACAGAGCCCCAGGGACACAGCCCCTTGCCAACACCAGCCCGTCAGGGAAAGGCCCACCCTTACCCCATGTGTACAGGTACTCCAGGGACTGCTACCAGCTAGGGCTGGAAGACCACAAGCGCTTTGGGTTGCTTTGGACATGGGAACTCCCCAGCCCTGACCTGCCTTCAGCTCAGGCCATCCCAACACAGGGCAGCAGCAGTGCAAGGTGCAGGCAGCTTCACGAGGCCGCTACAGCTGCTAACACGAGCATGGGCAGCACCTCCCAGCGCTGCTGCCACCACCCCAGGGCTGAAGCCCTCCAGCTTTGAACAGCTTTCAGAGCCCCCCTATGCCCCCACCCTACACTACGTGCCGCTAGCATGTGCGGTGCCCCTGCCAGCAGCACAGCTGCCGTGATCCAGGCGCTCTGCCTCACGTAAACAAGTCCTTATAAGCTGCAAGAAGTTGCTCAATGTGACAGATGGCCCCAGCCTCCCATCTTGACAACATACAGCTGGGCTTGCCTTGCATTTGTGTAGCCACTAGCTTTCCCTTTTTTAACCCGCAATTACTTTAATATTAGTGACTGCCTCAGTAACAAGCCCTTTTCACACTAAAATAAATCCCTTTCATTTGAGTAAGTGGAGCTAAGGTAACTTGAAGGCTTTTTCCTTCAGGGATGAACCCAGGCTGAGCAAAGCCTTACCAAGTGAGGCTCTGATCTATAGTGATAAAGTGTTTGGACTTTCTGAATTAAATGTACCTCCATGATGCTTAATGTTGGAATGGCTTGGTTTCTGCAACTCAGAGCCCAGACAGCACATACTGCTGAACAACTTGAGGCATCTTTTCCTCACACAGGAGTATTACTACATACTCCTATGGCCTTTGTGTAACTCTTAAAGCCCTTCCTCAGTTGTGGCATTATTAACACCGTATGTTGAATAGAAAACAAAACATCCCAGACTTTTGAATTAAAATACAAACTTTACAAGCACATAGTAAGCGTAGGCTCTTATATTTAAGACTATATAATTCTATAGAGTACCAAAATAAGCAAAGGATCAGCACTCCATACAAAGTGTTAGGTTCTTAGGAGGAAGGCAGAGGGGACATGGAATTTAATTACACTAATGTTGTTTTTGTCTAAAGAAAATTCCATTTCAGCAAAAACAGAGTTGGGTTTATATTTCCCATACTTCTAGTTCATTAAATAATGCTTCTTTAAAGACAACTTACATTTTTCTTGTTCAAAGTAAAGGGATGATTTAAAGCAGTATTAACAAGGAGGTGGTGCTGTTAATGTTTAATGTCAATATGCAATGTCATCTGCTATAAAGGCTAGAAGAGCAACACAACTTTATCTGTACTTCCAAAGACTATAAGAAATCGACTAACATTGGAGGAAAGTTTCAAGCACACTACACTGCCTCTAGGTCTATGCTGCTGCTGGTAAGCCTCTGCTAGTCTGTACACTGCCAGTACAACTCGGCACAGCACTCCCACCTCCCCGCTGCTGGCAGTAATGCCTTCACACGTATACTGTCAGTCCAATTCACAACTGTTACGTCCCTTCCCTGGTGCTAGGATGCAAGTAAATCATTAGCTAACATTGCCACTACAGCATTACAAAAGCGCAAGTCTGAGCAAAGTAGCAGTTAAAACAAATTGAAGCGCTCTGTTCCAGCTCCGGGTTTCGTTCTGTGACAACCCTCCTTCTGTCCTATTCCCGGGGTGGTTTCTTCCCCCACTCCTCCCCTGGCTTCTATTTTACAATAAATAGATTTAAGTGGATTTACATGATGCAAGTGCAACTCAAAAGACTTTTGCCCTACACACATAACCATGTTAAATTGTGAGATTATACATGTGATACATCTCTAACAGAGCAACCACCGGTTTAGATTTGTAAAGAAACACAAGTTATTTCAGCATGTACACAGTAATGAGTTTAGAACTGTCCAACATCAGCACTTCCATACATTCTCTTCCTCTTTATAGCCTTAAAGGGATTTTAGACCTTGATGGCGACAATCCCAAAACAAGAGTAAAATGAATTTATTTTATTGCAAACAAACGTCTAGAGTTAAATTTCTCCACCCACTTTCTTTAAAGAGAAAAAGGAATCAGCAGGCTACGGAGATACACCCATTTGAGAATTGACATGATTAAAAATTAGATATAAAATGGGTGACTCACAGTTTCATTAGCTTACAAAATGGTGGAGTAACTACTACAAGCACACTAGGTATACAGTATTTTGTGGGGAAAGTTATACAGACACACAGCTAACTTCATATAGATCCCATTAGACAACTGGATTTACAACAAGTTTTGTTTAATAAGAAATGGGCAAAGCCAGCTTCTTTTCAGAATCAAAATGCAGAACAAATGGAAAAGAAATTATGGTGGTGTACCTTCACAAGTTTGAGCCTCCACAAGTAATGCAACCAAAGTTTTACAACTTTAAGAGCTTCTACATACACTCCACCTTCCCTATTTAGCTCCAGGTTTCCTCTTTGCCCCCAAAATCTTATTGAGCTCCAAGTGTTACAAAAGAAGTCCTAGTTATTGCCAGAAACTTTTACCTCCCCCTCCTCCCCTCCCCACCCCAAAGCTGTATAGAGAGGATGGAGTGTAATACGGAGCTTTACAGTATCTCATGGCATTCGTGAGGGCTGCTCAGGAGCCTCCACACGAATCTGGTTGCTAACATTTCGATCGTATTGTGACATGACTCACGACTGTTTCTTAGAAATTGGGGAATGGGGAAAAAGGAGAAAATTCTTTAATAAAAAGACACCAGGTACAAAGCAACGTTTTACTTTTGTTGTGGTAAAAAAAAAAGTCACATTTTACAGATAAAATGTAGAACCCTGAAATACTGACACATTCTCTTATCGTGCACAATGCTGAGGTTCTCTTACGAATCACTTTAAAACTGCAATTAAAAATGTACAAAAAAAGAAAAGAAAAAAATCAACCCACAAAGCTTCTAAAAAAGGAACCCGCAGGCACTTCCTCTTGTGGAATGTTTAAAAAGTTAGCCTACTAAAGAAAACAGTCGACTTCTTGTGAAGGTTTTGGAGAAATATGTATCAGTTCATTTATTTGGGTATTCAATAGTATCCTTGGTGATAATGCTGACTCCATGGCTTCTGACCCCAGAATTGCTGCAATAAACGGATAAATAGTTAAAATTAACTTAGCTCCTTACAGAAGGAACATCTTTAACAAACATGCAGTCCTCCTGATTCAAGTCCTCCCAAACAACAGCGAATTCCTGAAGAACTGAAGACAGTTAAGTTCACTTCACAGTAGCAACATGAAGCCAAATACTTCATACCATTAAGACCAATAAGCCATGGCTGATATTTGATACATCAAGACAGATTAAGCTTTGCAGAGAAAACTATTTATAGCAATATTACCTGGCATTAGAAGATTATGCTATCCAGTTCTGATTACACATCTACTTCTGATTCTTCTAATTATTTCAGACAGCATTTTCAAACACTCAATTAACAATCAGCGAAAAGGAACAAGTTTAGTTGTTATTACTTACACCCTGCTGCCACTGGTTGTAGCCCTGAGATTGGTTTTTGTAGCCACGATTATTTCCCCTTCCTCTGAAGTTCTGAAAGAGGACAACAGTTTTGAACTACTACATCTGTGGAGATTTTTATTTTTTTATTATTATTATTATTATTATTATTTTTTTTTTTTTTAGAAATACACCACTACCAAGTCTTTCTATTGCCACTAGAAGATCACATATCATACAGCATCTTCCAAACACAAGGGATCAAGTCTCGGTTAAAGGATTAAAATAAAAACAATGCCAAAAGCCTCCTCCAAGCAACTGATTTTTAAAACATGGGTCAAAACCACTAAAACTAATACGCTAGCTCAAACTATTGTTCCCAGTGGTCTGGAAAGCTGGCTAATCCAGTTTTGACTCACCCTATTTCCAGCTGCTAAACTGCACCAGGACAACTAAAAATACTAGAGCTTGCCTATTTTTAGTTAGGAAAGGCTGTCGTAGTTACAAGGATGTTATCTGATCAGACAAAAGGATACGGCTCATACAACTGGAAATAGTTCATCCACAAAACTTTAGATAAAACACAGCATTTCCCCTGTTTGTCAGCATTAGACAAACCTAATCCATGTTTACTAGCTTGGGCTCCATCTGCTGGCTCTTCAGTAATCAAAATTATGTTTTCAAATACTTTCACTGATATTCCATCAGTTAAGACCGAGGCTGGCATGTCTTTAATTGGTGTTTGACATCAGACAGCAAAACAGACCCTCTCCAGGGCTATTTTCAGAAAGTTCTAAATGCTCCTTGCTTTTCTTTCTACTTGAAGACACACCTTGACCCTAGGGCCAAACAAGGGTTATTGCTATTGGGGGTCAGGTGGGGACTTGTAGGGGAGGGAATAGGCAGTAATAAAACATACCAAGTTTCATGCACAATGTGAAGTTACAGAAATACCTTTTTTTTTTTTTTAACCTACTCATTCTTAAATAGGTATTTGCACACCTTGCGTAGTGGAACAAGCCGTGCCTAGTTCCAGCTCAACTGAAGGTGCGGAACTAAACCAGACCTGAGTGTTTGCATCCTACATCAACTGCAAGAGGCAACTCTCACCTGTCAGAGCACCCAGATCCAGGGACTGCTAAATGGAACCCAAGCCCTAAAAACGTTCAGCTTAACAGAACTCAGGTAAAGTCTTACCAGGAAACCACTGCATCCATGTTAGAGTTTCTTAGACAATGTTTAGAGCTCTAGGCATGTGCACAAAACTAGAAGCCAGACCTTTTACTGTGGAATTAGCGTACCACAACCACCAGGTCTGCCACAATTCACAGCTACCAAGTCTTTCACACAGCGGTGTCCACAGCACTGCCCACTGACTGTTAAGCACTCCCCAAAGCATTACCTGGTTGTAGTTTCCCCTGTTGGGCATTCCTCCTCTGTTATAGTTCCCTCTGTTTGAGTAGCCACCTCTGCTTGGAAAGACAGGGCCACGAGGATACGGGTAGCCAATTGCACCGCTGCTGCCACCGCCGCCGCCACCACCTCCACCACCTCGCTGAGGCATGTTGCCTCCCCTCCGGTTGTATCCACCACGATTGCCAGGGACTGCAGGGAGAAAGGCACTCACATCAAGTCACTGTTAGGTCTTCAGTGTTTCTTATGGGAAGATCATTGTTCAAAGCAAGAACACAACCACGTTATAGAAATATGTAGCCAAGTTCAGAACAAAGACTTCAATGCAAAGATTTCAAGTCGAGCTTGGTCATAGTAAAGAAATATGAGCATGTAAAACCCCTCTAATAGGGTCTCATGCACGAGCAAACACCAAACCTACAACAGAGACTTGGACATTGTGTCTCAAACCACATGAATAGCATTAGAAGTGAGGACCATCATCAAAATCCTGGATGAAGTTGTAAAACTAACTTTGCACTACATGTCAGGGTATTAAAAACTTCCTGGAGTTGAGATCAAGCTTACCACCACGCAGTAACTGCAAATGAAGTACTGCACAACAGGTTTTTTGCACAGCAGGTACCATCTCCAGAATTTACAGGCTTATTTCTAGGCTCACCTCCTCCTCTGAAGTTGCCACGCATGTTGAATCCTCCACGTCCCCTCTGACCTCTATTAAACTGATTTTTATTGCTCTTCTTGTTTTTCTTTGAGCCAGTGTTCTGTTTCTTTTCTGGCGGAAGAGATTTCTTACTTTCTTCTTTATATTGTTCCAAGAGCTTCTGAGCTTCTTCTTTTTGCAACTCTACATAGATTATTTCATCAAAACATTCTGCTACCTCTGGCAGTGTGAAGTTCCCTATAATTGCAAAAACACTGAGTATTCAGCATCTCCATTCAGCTACAATTCAAGCCGTATTTAACCACCTTTCTCCCATCCTGCCTCCCACCCCCTGCATTCCCTCAGCATAGGGACAAGATTAAGTAATTTGAGCATTTTAGGTATGTAAGAGTGACAAAAGAAATAAACGGGTCTCCATGGAGTTGCCAGTACTGTTCCAAACCTTGAAAGCATTCTGCCTATATCTTTTTTTTTTTCTTTTATAAGCCTCCACTCAGAACACCAGTTTCTGCCAAATATGTCACTTAAATAGGGCACTTTATGCCAAGACAGCTTTGTGCATCTGCATGAAGCATATCAGCATAAATGAGTAGTGTTAAGGACTGCAGCAGAGGGAACACAATATAGTGTTGTCCTACAAGTTACAGTAGTCTTCCAGTTTTGTTTAAAGTACAACTGTTTAAGATAACGTGAATTTTTAGATTTCAGGTTTACTTAATCCTTTAAGCAGATACTCAGCATCCTAAAACACAGTATAGGATTATGTTCCATGCCTTTCATTTTGAGAACTGCATGCTCTGGAAGATCTTTTCCCTCCACCTCTGCCTTCTTTTGTGTTCTTTGCTTGTAGTCTTCATCTTTTGGGCAAACAACAACTGCTTTGCGCTGGAAGCCTGCAAACAGGCACATTTTTCTCCTCTGCGCAGCTGCAGACACATTTGTCTGAAAAAAATGCAGTAACTTACTACACGTAGCTGTCATTGTAAGAGTTAAGGAAGTCAACTTATGGTGTATAGACTTCACCTCTACAAGAGCTTGCAATGAAGTTTACATATAACTGGACATAAAGATGCTGCATAATGCAAAGTTACGAGTTCATATCCAAGTGTTACAACACTATGCCTCCCACATCCCATAAATCCAGAGAAGTTCAGACAAGCATTTGTAGCAGTATCACAACTGTGCCCCCGGAACCAATATTACATCAATTAAGTGCAACAACTGCCATTACAACGTAACTTTAATCCCATTTAATTACTACACTAGAGCCTATAACAGAATTCCAGAACAATTTTTTAGTGAAGCTTCTACCTGATCCAAAATGAAATTCCGCTTCTTACGAGCTGCAATCTCAATGAACTTTCCAAGACACTGCGGAGCTCTCTGCAGCAGTGTGTTAAGTTTCCCGGTGTCTGCCATCTGACGCTTAAAACCTGCAACCTACAGAGATTTCCCAGAGTTAGATTAGTCCTTCTATGCATGGTTCACATGGTTTTACTCACTGCTCTTCTGATTTGGCCTCAAAGGTTATTAAGGCCACAGCCACAAACTCATAACTGAAATTCCCAAAGCCTTCATAAGCTGTACAGCTTTATAAAGAATCTAGGTGAATCAATGCAGCTGAATCTAACGTATACTCATTACATTCAAAAAGCTGCATGTTCTGAGGACAATAACAAATAAATGCAAATACTTAAACTTTTTATACAGTACAACAATAGAAAGCCTTCAGAATCCTGCTGAGAAGTAGCTCAGCAAGACAGTAGACTTAGTGGTTACTAGCAGTCACAAGCATCTGTTTCTTTTATTTCTTACATCCAAGAGAATCCCCTGGCAGCCAAAGACCTTGGATTGACTGCCAGCCTTTAACATATCAACATACAGAAGGTTGTACTATCACTTACCATCATTTTGTCCATAATAGTATTTGTCCCAAGAATGTTGTATTTCCCAGGATTTGCTGCTGCATGTTTAGTAACCCATGTAGTCTTGCCAGCTCCAGGCAAGCCAATCATCATCACCACCTATTACGACAGGTTCTATATTTGAGATACTAGTTCACAGATCTTTAATATGCAACTAAGACTAGAAGTGTAATGGAAATTGAGAATGGGGAAGAGATAGTCATGGGATACACCAAGTATTAAAGTATCCAAGCAAAAAGGGAAAATTTCTATTATAGTACATATAGTACTCCACCACTTCTGCTCATCTCTGCCTCAACAACTTGGAAATAAAACAAGAAACTTACCTCACAATCTTTCTTTTGCTCAGGCCCCTTTGGTCCTCGGACCCTGTCCTCCAGGGGGACCTTCTGGATGAAGGTGTACTCTTCAGGTACAGGAAAGTAAGGTTCTTCCTTCTGACCAAAGTTGAACTCAACTGCACAGTTATGGCAGAGAACATGTGGGAAGAGTGGGCGCCCATCAAGAGCTTCCTTACTGATTTTGAATGCAACTCCGAGCTCTTGTCCATTCTTGGAATATGAGAGTTCCACTTCATCACCATCAAAGTTCTGTTTTGCAGACAAAGCATTAGTTTGCACAAAGACACCAACCTTGTGTTGTACAAGCCACATTAGTCATTTCACTATACTAGTTGCATTAACTTAACTTGCATAACCACTTATATCATGAAGTAAATCCTTAAAGGCTTTCTCTCAAACTGGTCAAATCGATCACGATCTCTTATATTGATCATTTCCTCTTAAATTGGTTTTAGTATCTGAGTATTTAAAGCCTTAGAAGACATTGCCTGTGAGTGTGAAAACAATTGAGAGCAGCAACTGGTTTTTATACATTTTAAATACATGCTATTTCTACCTCCTCCCTATGTTAAGCAACTTGTCTTGCTCCATGTTTTTGGGGATTTCATTTACTGCTTCCCACAAAGCAGCCTGAAAATGCAAGGATGTTTTTCCTCAAGAGAAAATTTAAGAGAAAACTTACAGCAAAACATCCAATCACATCATTTTCATCAAACTTCTCACCAAAGTCTTCAGTCTCACAATTGCATGTCTTTATTCCTTTTAGAGAATATCCATAAGAAAACTCTTCTTCACCTGAAGAAGAAATTTAAACTTATTAACATGCATTTTTACCTAGCTGTTTAGAAATGCAGTCACTTTACAGCTACTTAAATGAACTGTTTTTCAGGATGCTTTAATTGATGCTAAAACAAGCTATGACCCCCCAGAAGAGCTACAGCTTATTCTTGCATTTAAGTACTCAACACACTCAATTTGAGATTGAACAGCAGCATTTCCCCCACCCTTGTCTTAAGAGCCTTATGCTACTGGTTCCACATTCACATTGACATAAAGTTGAAACACTAAAGACACGAGTAAGTATTTTTAAACTCTGAAGACCTGTTTATGCACCAGTATACCTGTAATGCAGCTGGTCACAAAGGCTTTCTGAATTAAGTCTCCAGTAGCACTTACCCCTCCCCATTTTAAAGGGAGTTTAGTAGACATTCAGCCTATGGGACAGCTGAGGATGAATGAAGCTGCAAGGAACAAGCTAACAGCAAATGTCAAACACAAGAACTCAGGTGGAACTTAAGTACTTCAGTAACTAGAAAGCTGCTGCTAGGAGAATATCCCTACTCATATGTGCTTCCCACAGACATATCTCAGCAGCAGGTATTAGTTAAAATACCATAATTATCTGTTCCCATTTATCTAATTAAGTTGTTCATTGTTCTAGCTACTTTTAGAAATGAGAATTCTTCCCTTGCTTTGAAAGAATGATAATGTTATCATGTAGCCTTATACATCTTTCTTTTTTTAAAAAAAGCAGAAAATCATCTTCCTATTTATGACATTACATGAAAAGGAGATGCTTAACCTTGTCAAGTCTCCAGGAAGGTTCTCCACAACCCACACTTGACCACCGAAAGAATTAACTCAAATCATACCCTCCTGTATAAGCCTGAATACTTAACCTTGTTTGGTCCTGGTAATAAACTTTCTCCCACAACACTCAGAACGATCCAAACTGAGACCACTTTTCAGAACACATCGATTAAGATCACTAAGCTTTTCCTACCCAGTTAAGGGTAAAAAAAAAAAAAAAAAAAAAAAAGACTACAGATTTCAACCACATACACAATACAGAGAAGTAACCAAATGTTTAAGTCTTACCCAGCAACATTCCGCTTGTGTTCAGTGACCAGCCAACTCGCACTTCATGTATGTCAATGTCTTTTGTATACAGGTGTTTAACAGGGATCTTTTCTGTAACCTATTTTTAAATTATTCATTAAGAAAGTTAATGCACAGTACTTTTTAAAAACGCCAATAAAATGGAAACAATGCAAACATCCAAAAGCTTTATACTTTGGTTAAATCTTGGCCTAGTCTGAATAAACATCTACAAAAATGTAAGATATGCCAAGTCTGTGAGAACACAAACCAATTGCTCAATACTCCCATCTCTTGCCTGATGGAGATGCAAGATAACATGTATACCTTCGGAGATCTTACTCATAGCAGTCCCTCTTAGTGGCCAAAAACCTCAATCCTTGACACTATTAAAACTGCAGTCTACAAAAAATTCTTAATGTAATTTAGAAGAACAAAAGGCCAGAACTTTGGGATTAACAGTAAATTACTTTGCCAATACAGTGTGGTATTAGATGAAAACAGTTTTCTAGATAGATATGGAAAAATATTACACTCATCCCTTTCCACAGCAAACAGAGCTATCGGGCAAGTTGCCAGCTTCCAAACAACATAACTGGAATCAAGCTTTTTTTTTTTTTAAATAGATTTCACCAAATAGAGTGGAAAAACTGACCACTATCCCACCAGTTTCCATGAGTACTTGAGTCAGGTAACCAAGGTGAAACCTTAACCAAGCTTATTTAGAAGTGAACAGGGCAATAGACAGTGACATCAGTTACACTTCATTGTCCTTCCAAAGTTATAAGCACCAACAGGCACAGAAATCTCTCAATGCAATAGCGCAGAGAATGGGATCACTACCCCGTCCTCACGGTAGCAGTTGGGTTTGCAAGTACTGGAGGAAGAGAACAGAGTAAGCGTGTGTACACACATCATACACAAGCAAGGCTTTAACATCACTAAAAACCCAAATCAAGGTTTGTGCATCCTGCTTTTCTTCCCTTACCAGGTTGGAGAAATCTGTTTATTGCAAGGCTGGAAGCTTTTCCATTCTTACCCTTGAAGGGAACTCTTGCTCTCTAAGCTGAAATGCCCAGCTAAATACTCACATTCATTGTGTACACAACCCAGAATCATATGGGTTGGAAGGAACCTCTGGAGGTCAGCTATCCAACTTCCTGGTGTAAGTGGTGCTTTGTAGGTGCTTTTTTTTTTTTTTTTGGTTAAATCCAAGTTTTCTGTGATCTTCAGAAAACATAAGCAAACGTCTGACTTGTGTCTTAAGTCTTTAAGTTCTAATGCATAAAGTGCAAAGTGAAATTCTTGGTTCGAAACTAAAACCAGAAGTTACACATTCGGGTCAAGCACAGCTTTTTTTTTTTTTTAAAGGAAGTCCTTTGAACAAGGAAGCAGTTTCGCTAATTAAGTCATCTTCTATTGAGAACCATTTCACAGACTCATGACAGAACGATTTCAGAAAGCTCTTAAGCTCTCTTTACCTGAATTAGTTCCAACTAAGTAAAAAGAGGACTGAAAGAATGGCAAGTATAAACAGTGTTATTATATTTAACTACTTAAAACAGTCTCCCACAAAACATCAGTCTAACTCACCTTCATCTCAAAGCAGACTTTGCCTTTAGAAACTCCATAGGAGGCTCTCCCACCAGCCCAAAGGAAAGCAAAGCTTTCCATGGTCAGTGAGGAAGCACTAAACCGGTCTCTTGAGATTTTAAAATGCAGGTCACAGTTATCTGTTAACAAAAATCATAGTTTATTAATAAAAATAAAGCAGAACTCTCAAATTTTATGCATTAAGGGGGATTTCAGCTTTCACAAGTATAAGCCTCCACTTATTTTAAGACAAATAGCTGGCATTTGGCAACTGTTCACCATCTTTCAGGAAAAGAAATGAATACACGCCTAAAGCTGCAGCCTGAAGCTCAGCCAAAACCCCGGGGAAACCTAACTAACAACAGATTTGATTTTGAAGGTACTACCATGCTCTGTCACCAAATTCCCACTATTTTGTCTTTGCTCCTTGAGTGGTTTGCTAGGCACGGTTTTGTCAAGTCTTATCCCTCATACCCAAACCTAAGGGCAGCTATGTAGGTAAGTACAAACACAAGTATTTTTCTTTAAAGTACTGAAAGCAGCACCATCTTTGGTGAATACAGTCCTTTAGCAAGTCCAATTAGATTAAGTCAATTAGAATAAAGTCAGTTCAATCAAGTGCCAATAGGTTAAGCATGCAGAATGTGGTAATAGAACGTTTCACTCAGGAAGTGTGATCTGCAATATGAATTCACCCATCATTCTAAGAGAACCCCAGGAACCTTACACAGAACCTTTGTTGTATGGGTATCTTCAAAGCTGGAGCACCACCAAGTTTCTCATGTCCTAGTAGCTTTCAAAAAGTGACAGTGCAAAACAGTCACATGAGGTGTGAGACATGGCCTTGAATGCCATAGAGCAAGGAATCCACAGAATGAACTCCAAACCTATTTGATATTTATAAGAAAGGTGCAAAATCAGGAAGCAGAGACTATCTTCTGCCCTAGTATCTGCATGGTGCCCGAGCACATGCACTAAAATGCAGTCTTCCCGGTATTACTGGTAATTCTCATGCACAAGATCTTGTTTTGTTTGCATGAAGCCATCTCTGGTTACAGCTACCATGTTTGTGACTCAAGTGTTCTCATTAATACGTTTTTGTGTTTTGTAGCACTAATTTGTTGCATGAAAACCAAACAAAAGGAATATACAGTAGAAACCTCGCTCTGTAGGTTAATTTTAGAGCAGCAAATGGGAATCAAGTAATAGCCTTCTTATGTGACAGGTAAAAAAAGCACTTGAGAGCACTAAACCTCTTATATCTGGCCTGTTACAGTCCAGTAGAAGGGAGCCAAACTGCTACACAATTCAGTCTTGAAGACGTGGTTGATTCTGTGCTCCAGACAACCTGTCAACGCTTTTAAAATACAGTTCATCCAGTAACAAAGTTTTCTGCTAGGAATAATAATCTAATAATCAGAAGTAGCTACTAGTCAATTATTGGAAGAATTACGAACTCCCACAGAGATTGCTACTCACCCAGTCTGCAGCTAGAAGGTTGAAATTTAGTTAACAGAATGTCAAGGCTGGCATATACGTGGCTGTAAACTCATGCATCCTTGAATTTCTCAGGAGGAAAAAAACTACTAGGAAACATGCCATGCCAAATAAAGCCAAAGCTTAGAGGTTCTCTTCCACGGCATTTTAAGCCCATGAGTTAACACATTACCTGGGTTTAATTCTGTAATAGTTCCTTATACTTACCCTCAAGAATACAAACGTTTGTCCTGGTCACAGACTGTTAATGTTGCTACTATCGTGATATACTGCCTTAAAACCCTCTTATTGGTATCTTTTTTGTCAATCTGTGTTCTCTGGACCAATTCTCTCTGGCACCCATTTAAACAGATCACTTCTACACCAGTCTCAACACTTGGATTGCAAAAATAGTCTTTTTTATTCCTGAAGGCCTAAGTCATTTGATTAATTTATCAGAAAAAAAATAAAAACAAGTGTTTATTTATTGCTGAGAAATAAGCAGGGCCTCAGCAAACTATGCAGGAAGCTTCCTCTACAGGTTTTACTACTCTAACTATGTATCACTGGTTCTTTGACTTCCCGAAGTGAGTATTTCATGTGCCAGAGAATGCTTCTCACACTGTTGAGTGTGATCTATGCTCACTCTACACTCAACCAACTTAGTTTGTAGGCTAGCTTGGTGTTCCAGTCAAGATTTCTTCAGGAAATTGTATGATGCCACAGGTTTTGTGGAGAAACCTCAACTTACTGCTGTTACTATGAAGACCCACGTGTCCTTTTGTTGTTTTGGATGCTGAGAAGCAGTGAAAACACATTTCTATGTTACTTGGCAATTCAAGTTGAACACATTTGCCCTGCGTTTCACAAAGTGCAGTTTTAAGACTGCAAGCCTAACCCTTATCTCTGCGGACAGAAGGGAAGCGCGGCTACTCACAAGTATCAAGACAAACGACCGTGTCGTCGAAATGCTCATCCTCCTCTTCCACAGGTGGCTGAGGGGACTTGGCCCTGAACAAAGGGAAGGAAGGTTAGAGGGGGCGGGTTTCCGTAGGGTGAGCGCGGGTTGCCCCCCCCGGCCCCCCAGCCCCTCCCGTTACCTGCTGTACTTGTTCTCCTCGATGTACTCGAAGTACCCGCGCCCATGGTCCTCCCGCGGCCTCTTCACGCCCCTCTTCTTCTCCCCGGGCTTCTGCTCCGCCTTGCCCTCTCCTGCGGGGACGCGCGGCCGTCAGGCAGGCACACACCGGGCCCCTCTCAGGGGGACAAAGCCGCGGGAGGCGCCCCCCCCCCTCCCTCCCCCCCCGTGCCGTGCCCGCCGCCGGGCGCGCGCACAGGAGGCCGCTCCCTCCCCCCCCTCCCTCCTCCCCCGCCCCCGCCCCCCCCCCGCGGCGCCATCGTGCCCGCGCGCGCCTCCTCCCGGCGGGCGGGGGCAGGGCGCGAGCCCCGCGCGCGCGGGGCCTCCCCCCCCTCCCCTCCTCCCGCCCCCATTGTACCCGGCCTCCCCGCCGCCATCCCGTGCGGCGCCCCGGCCGGAAGTGACGTCAGGCCGCCGAGCGGCACAATACAGCGCGCCCCAGCGGCCCCGCCGCCTCCCCTCCCCCCCTCCATCCCCTCAGGCTCCGCCCCCTCCCAACGGCCCCTCCAGGACCCCCCCCCCCCCGCGGGCTGAGGGGGGGGGGCACCACGCGCCCGCCTCGCGCGCCCCGGAAGCCGCCCCCCCCCCCCCCCCCCCCCCATCCCGTGAGGCGGGGGGTTAACGGCCGCCCCCCCCTCACCCACACGCACTCACCCCCGGCGCCCTGAGCCCCCGGGCGGCCGCCGCCGCCGCCGCCTTCCGCTTTCTTCTGCTGCTGCTGCTGCTGCTTGGCGGGGCCCGCCGCGCCCGCCGCTGGGGGGCCCGAGGCGCCGGCAGCGCCGCTCTTGGCCGCGGGCTCCTTGGCGGCGCCGCGCGGCGGGAGGAGCGGCGGGGGCTGCTGCTGGGGCTGCTGCTGGGGCTGCGCCTGCTGCTCGCCGTGCCCGTTGGCGTCGCCGGCCGCGGCCTCCTCGTCGTCGGCCAGCTCGTCCTCGCCCTCCTGGAAGCCCTGGTCGTCGCCGTTCTCGTCCTCCTCCTCCTCCTCTTCCTCCTCCTCGCCGCCCGCCTCCTCCTCCATCGGGCCGCCCCCGGCCCCCGCCCGCTCGCCGTTCTCCTCGCCCAGCTCCATGGCGTCGCCATCGGCCGCCTCCAGCCCTTCCTCGTCGTCGTCCTCCGCCGCGGAGGCCGCGGCCTGGTCGGGGCCTCCCGCCTGGCGGAGCTGCGCGGCGCCGCCGCCGCTCTCGGCCGCCTCCCCCTCCATGCTGCCGTTGCCAGGCTCGGCCGCGCTGCTGGCGGGGCCTCCCCCGCCGGCCTCCTCCTGGTCCAGCGCGGCCTGGAGCCGCTCCATCAGGTCGGCCTTGAGGCCCTTGTCGGAGAGGCGCCGCTTTTTCAGCTCCTCCTTCAGCTCCGACACCTTCAGCTTCTTCACGTTCACGGGCGAGCAGCTCATGGCGGCGGCGGCGGCGGCTCGGTCCCTGGGCGGCGCGCGGGCGGCTCTGGGCTCGGGCAGGCGGGCTGGGGCTGGGGCTGGGGCTGGCGGCGGCTGCAGCAGCGGCTGGGAGCCGAGGCCCCGGCGGCGGGCGGCGGCGGCGGTGGGTGGGTGGCGCGGCTGGGCTGCTGCGTGCGGCTGCGGCAGCTGCAGAGCGGACCCGCCTGGCGCCAAATCCTTTCACCGAGCTCGCGAGGGAGACGCGCCTCGCGGGGCCGAGCACGCAGCACTGCCCGCCCCGCCCCCGCGCACGTCGGCCCTGCCCCCCCCCTCCCCTCCCTCTCCTCCCTCCCCTCCCCCTACCCCGCTACCGTAACGGCCGCCCGCGCGCGCGCCCCTACCGTAATTACCCGCCCGCGCGCAGCCGCGCCATGTTGCCCCCCCCCAGCCCGGTTACAGCGGGGAGCGGCGCTCGTTCAGGCGGTTGCATAAGGGCAGGAGGCACGCACGGGTCTGAGCATAGCTACACCGAGCTGCCCCGCAAGCCGCGGGGCTGACAAAGGTGTTTCCAGCGCCTTAACTCGCCGCCACACGGGAAGCGCCAGGCAGCGCAGCGCTGATCAGAGAACCGACTGCAGCCACACTGCTCGGCTTCTCCCGGCTGTCCCTCCGCCTTGGGCCTTCTGGGCCCAATCGAAGCTGTCCAGCGGTTGAATTTTTACACTTTCGCCAAAAGTTACTCGAAAAGAAACACTACAGAGCACTGGAGATGAGCAGAAAGGCACCACTGAGAGACAGTTCTGCTTCTTTAGGGAACCTGAACAAAAAGCTGACTTTCACTCACATAAGTTTAAAAAACAAAACAAACAAAGAAAAAAAGCAGGCCAAGCAACTAACAGATAAGTATAAAGTACTTAAGGTGTGGAGTTGCCTTGTATAGGAACACGTCACGTGCCCTTCTGAACCAGAACAAATCACATTTACCTGCAGCCAGCGGAAGGGAGGAGAGACGAGGAAGTCTCTGTTTAAAGGTAAGTGCTCTTCTACACACACACACTGCTCTGTCTTCAGTCAGGCTGGATGCCTTTGGAGGAAACCTGGCTCACTTTGCAAGGCTAGCTCAACCCATCACTACACAGAGTCTTGCTGGAACAGAGACAGGAAGAGTTCCCTCATGCAGTATGTCCAGATTATGAAATTTTCCCTTAGTATGAAGGCAAGCTGGTGATTTTATCTCAATCTACTAGCTCAGAGTCATCTAAGTAGAGAAAGAAAAGGGTAAGAGTGCACGAGTACCACAAAAAGGTCAGTCTAGCCGCACAGATACAAGTCATTACCTTTCTTCACAAAAGAGCTATCTAAACTAGTCTGCTGAGGTACTATTGATACTGCTGTTCTGCGAAGGTGGGAACATAACCAGGGTTTATCTCGTTAATATTGCAAGATGACTTATAGCCAAAGCTTATCCAAAACTGCATTAATTTAGATGCCATCTGCCCGTCCAACCTGTATGTTTGTTTTATAGATGTAAAAATTTTACACAGAACATACAACACTAAGTCTTTATGACATTTTATCTCAATCTCTGAGCCCTACATTGAAACCTTGATCTGGCACGGATCACATGTTGAGCCATGTTTCTAGAAGAGCTTCGTTGAACTAAGCTGATAATCCCCCTCACCATAGCAAACTTTCTGGGGGCAGGGGGGTACATTCTTTTAAACCAGTTTTGGATCCCAGAATCATGCCTGAAATTAGCACATCTGCACACGTTCACAGCACCTCTGTTGGAAAAAATGGCCTCAGTCAGACTCATCTGAGAGCTGGAATCCTCACATGTAATCCCATTCCTAACCAATGTCATGTCTGCCTACTTCAGGAACACACTCATACTGCTTTACACTCCCGTTACCATGGAGAAACAAAACAGCTAACAGCTTTGAGGCACATTGAGAGCGAGCTTACTTATCCTAAAGCATTCAGGCCTCTATATGAAGGTTCAAGTACATAAACTAAGAATAATATTTTTTACCCCCAGAAATGTAGTGCTACCAGCCTGAAAAGTAGTGATGTTATTGTTGTTTTTGAAGATGTTAAAAGCTCTCTCTTTATTAAACCACAAAGGCGGCCAAACTTTTTTTTAAAGGAGATTAATTCACACTATAATAAAGGTACTATCTAACCCCACGCTATCAAACAGATATTCATAAGTGTAGCAGGAGCATGCTTTCTGACTACAGTATGTTGTTATCCATTATTATAAAAGTGAGAAATCTCAGTTCATTTTTCAGACGCCAGGTGATTTAATTGTTCTAAGAACAACACTTCTTATAAAGCTAAGTACATAAAGTACATAAAATAAATACAAAACTGAAATGGATGAGTACTATTATAACTGCTTCTTTCTGTAAAATGAAAATTAAGGCTTTTTGCTCTTTAAATTAAATATATTTCTTACACATTTGTCTCTGGGAACATTTTGGTAAGATATCTCACTTGCCCTCTTTGAGTCCTATGTTTCAGGAGTTCATATCTTCCCTATTCATACTCTAAAGGAAGAAAAAAGTTAAGAGGGTACAATCTCCTCATTGTTGTACACTCATTTCAGAGGGTAAATCCTTTAACCCAGCATTTCCTGTATCATGCAGATACCAGCCACATCAAAAAAAAAAAAAACAACAGCGTTTGGTAATGCAAACTTCTGAAACAAAGTTCTAGAGGAAAACACTTCAGCTGTAACTTGCAAAGATATTACCTGCATAATGATGGCCACATGAAGAATGTAACATTAGTGGTGACAAACACAAATATCCTTCCATTAAAATTGCCTTTTCTTCAGCCTTCAGTATTGCAGGAGGACCCAGACGTTTTTCTTTGCCTAGTTTTGCTCTCTTACGGCCTTGCCTGTCCTTTTCATGCCTTACCCTACTTCTGACCATTACAATGCGCTCATGGTCTTTTCTCCACGTCCTCAACCCATCTACCCTCAATTAACACTGCCTTCAGAGTTCAACATTCAACACACCATTACTTTTAAAGAGAATATTCTTGCAATACTCTGCTGCCTTTTATGATAGCAGGGAGCATGTGGAGCAAGTCTTTTTCTTTCTCTCTTTTCATCTCTTCTCATGAAATCCTCATTAATCATTATTAAAGCCAGTCAGGACTTTTCAGACATTTTTTAAGTACTAATTTGTCACAAGCAAGGTTGCCTGACAAAGAATCAGTTCTGATGATTTGTCAGCCAAAAACAACTTACGTATCTACATAAATAGAGCCAATAGATTGAGACTACCAGGAGGCTGGGAGTCTGCTTTGGACTGGCATCACTGGAGGCTTGCACTGTTCTCCCCTTCCTGTGACATGCACTACTGCTCACCATCAGAATCAGGCTGCAGAACTAGACCTTGTGCTATCTATAATCTCTTCATGATATTTTAATACCCAATGAGGGCCAATTCATCTCAGAAACAAGAAGGCCATTTGCCATAATAAGGACTATTAACTGTATGAGAACTAGATCCTTATCTCAGCCCTAAGGATGTTTAGTGCCCGATTACAATCAGAGCTGACAGTGTTCAGGGGACTAAACTCCAGGCTTCTGGCACTGGCTTGGTTAGCCAGTTACTCCTTGGTAGCACCTTTCTCCTATTACAGTTCTGCGCAGTGCTTCCCTTCCTGCCATCGCACCCTTTGGGCCTCCAGGTGGCTGTGTGTTATATTCAATATACAGCTCCTTTTTAAGTTACTGATATTATTTTGTTTTTCCCACACTACATTTAGATGAGGGTTTGTTGATGTAATACTTCAGCAATCCCACCAAGCAGCACAAAGGGTGTCAAAGTTACGTTGGGACCACCAGTTGACCCTCGGTCCCTCAGCAGTCCTTCCACATATGCTAGCTTTCCACATTCATCCCCTAAAGCAGCAATTAGCAAGAAGCAAAAAGGTTGAAAATGGAAGAGAAGTAGTGATGTGAAACAAGGAATAAGGGTACATTTGTGACAAATAACGAGGAAGCACTCCCTCCCCTTCAGTGTCAGCAGGAGCACTTCACAATGACTAAAGCAGATGCATTTTCATCACTCAAATTAACCCAAGCCCATGTCTGTCACCCTTCAAAGTTCAAGAACCCAGTGACCCTGTAGAGACAAGAATCCCCCTTTGCCCATTTTCAAGAAGTAGTTTCATTTGGTTAAAAAAAAGAGAAACAACAAAACACCAGGAGTCTGATGAATAGTTTCTCAACTCAGAGCATTCAGATGCTCATACCACTTCTAAGCCCGGCCTTGGAGAAGAGGCTGTATCCTCCAACATCAAGAACAGGAATCATTTTGGCTTTCTTCTGGGTCATTTGGAAGCTTACTGGTCGCGTAGATACCAGGTGTTACATACAATCTAATTCATCAAATACTCAGTTCAGAAAGATCAGACACCTACCATATATAGACACACACTAGAACAGGGCTATGAGCTTGGGAAAGTTATATTAACTAAACCCCTCTGAATAGAGGGCAGACTGTGAAAGAGGAGGTAGCATAGTGAACCAACTTCCAAATGTTTTCCTGAGTGTGTGAAACAACTATTTCAAGAGAGTAACAAAAATTTTCTCTAAGGGACTATTAAGACAATCCAAAGCAGGCTTCAGTGCCAGCTCCAGTGTACCTGAAGAAATACACGGTCAATACATTTACATAGAACTACAGGATCTCACAGGCACAAACTAAGTGGGGCAATTCAACAGGCAGCCAACAGACCAGCTCTTGCCTAATGCAACTTCTTTGATCAACCTTTTAATATTTATGTTTTAAACAGGAAAAAAGCCACATTTAATGTCCCAGTGACTATCTTCTTGGGTTTTCCTTCCCTTCCTCCATCCCTCCCTTACATTTTGGCTGCTCTACAGTACACACACTGCATTCTACACTTCTATCATCATTTCACTCTTTGAATACACATTTCTTTTCCCCATCTTCTGATGCTTTGGACAAAAATAAAAATAATAAAAAAGGAACCAGTGGCACCAGAGCACCATGAGGTATTAAGCCATCCGCCTATTTCCCCTCAGCCCCAGTTCAAAAAATTCTTTTCACAGATTGGGTAAGGTCTTGCTAAACAAACCAACATGAAAACCCTACAGATTAAAAAAATACTGTACGCTAACAAAAGTTACTACCGTGGTCCAACCCCATACATTAAATCTGCAATAGGCAGTTCTGAGTAAGCAAGCTAATTTTGAATATTCACTGTCCCCTGCTAGCATGCTTTCAAGATGGCCGTTTCTGTAGTGTGGGCTTGCCACAGGGCTGAAGCACTGCACATTCATGGATTTACATATCCCAACAACAGGAAGCTTGATTTTATTCTTCCTGAAGCTGTTGGTTTCTTTCCTTTAAGTGCCACAGCCTCAGAAGGCATACATAATGTTAGAGGCAGTCCCTCCAAGTTCTCCCCAGGACTGATTCCTACATAGGAAACATATCCAGTACATTTGGGATGGGGAAGGCAAAAACAAAGTAAAAAGAATAGCTAGATGTCAAGTTTTCCCTGTCCAGGCACTTCTCTGACAGTCCCACAAGGCTGGTGCTACAAAATGGTAAGGTCTGCTGGGGTAAAAAGCATCAGAAAAACACATGGAAAGTACAAAATTGCTTCCCCCTCACAGTCTTGGTCTCACATCTTTTCACTCTTACCTTTGGAAGCAGCATCCTAAAACCTAGCTACATTGCCATTAAGGCCCAGAATAAGCCAGCACAAAAGAATAGGAAAAATACTCAGCATAACTGCTGAAAAAAAGAAAACAGAGACTTCTTTTTTCTGTCCACTCTCCTCCAATCATACATACATTGGCTCAGGAAGCTACAGAAATACCTAACTATGTATGAGCAAGCAAAGCACAACCATTAGTGGCACGTAATTTTAAGAATTTATATACTATATCATCTTTAAGTCAAATAGGATAAAGAAATGAGAGTTTTTTTTTGTTTTTTTTGTTTTTTTTTTTTTTTTTTTTTTTTTAAAGGAAATTACTCTCTATCCAATTAAGTTTACCTCAGTGAAGAATGCTACTTGGAAAGAAAGCCATTTTGTATCAGGACAACTTTACATAGACTGTTTAACCTACTCTGCTGGAGCAAACCTGCTCTGTCTATCTTTATTTTTAGGAGGAGGAAAACCAGCATTATTTCACATGACAGACTAGCAGCAACAGAAACTCTCCATCAAAGCAACAGAAGTGCCTGCTACCAAATGGCTACAGGTAATTTCCTAGGAAAGCATTCGAAGCCGCAGCAAGCCCCCTGCTACCTCTGTCAGACCAAAGAGCACTCGTACATCGCCGCACCCCCGCCAGAACAAAAGCACTGTCACTTAACCTTGGTGCTCCACATCCATAGTCTAGGGCCACTCCTAGGAGCGCACTGCCAGAAGGCAGGCAGCCCTTCCAGCAGGTGTTATAACCCACAGGTTCCCATCAGCTCATGCTACTTTAAAGAAACAGCACCCTGCAGGCCAGGGAGAAGGGTGCCATAAAGAGTTTTCCTGCAGCTTTGTCCTGTGAAGTTGCTAATCCCATAGTTAATGAGCTCCTAAACTCTCCAGTTAATTTTTTTTTCTGATACCAATCATAAAACAAAGCAGTTTTTAAAATAATATCAGGCCTATGTGTTTCATGCAGCACCCTGATTATCGGTATTTACAATCCGAGGCTCTTTATCTTAGGGCTTTTCCTATGTCCCGGGGCCCCGTGACTCTGCTGAGTTCATTACGGGGTCAGGGCCTAAATGAGATTCTGGATTTTATGAGCTCTTTTCATGCAAAAGAAAAAAGAACCGCCTGGCAATTCCTCTATGAGATAAGGCATCTGCACTTGTTTCTCCTGTGCCTTCCCTCTCCGCTTACTAGCAAAGTAAGAGATCACCAACAGGAAGCATTAAAACAAATAAAACCAAATAAATAAGAAGCGAGGTGAGCACAGCATGCTGGTCATAACAAGGAACTGCCTTAGCAATCCTATTGTCATATGTAGGACAGTGTTTCTGTAATAAAATAAGAGCTTGTTGCTAAGTGACAATACCCTGCTTGTCTATCATAACATTTACAAACTCAAAAACTTAAAAGTATAGTTAAAAAGGCAAGAAAAATACACATATGCTCCAAGTATAGCTCTTGCACTTTCAAAACAGAGATGAATCTGAATGCCCACAAAGAATCCAGAAGATTATTTTTTTATTGCCAATGTATTTCACATCGAAAAGGCTCAAATACTCTAGCTATGGACAGCACTCTGAAATTCTAATGCACTGGCGCATAAAAGGCAATTAAAAGTTACAAGCCAAAACAAAACACTAAAGACTTGAAGCTATTACAGGAGAAATAATTAATGTTATAACTGATCAGCTTTAAATGATACAAATGCCCAGTGTTCAGATGGCAAATCTTTAAATGAATGCTTAAAGCCAACTTTTTTCCTTTATCTTCTGTTTCTTCTCTCTCATGGTAGGGAGAATCTGGACTCATCTAAAAAGCCAACAGGTTTTTTTTAACTCCATAGTAACTAGATCTAGCAATCCTAGTTCAAGTTCATAGGCTGGACAATACCAGGGTTTGCGCTTAATGCTATGCTTTAGCAACCAGCAATAAATCAGAAACCAGATGTAGGGAATTTGGTCTATTGTTTATTTGAACAACTTTTATTACCAGGAGATCTTTCTGGTAACATTTCCTTTTGTTCTTTCACATTTCCCCTTTTTTTTTTAATATGTATTTCTTCCCTACTAGTTTATAAATTACTCTATATTCCCTCCCCCACTTGTATTTTAAGTAGTTTCGTATACTCCAAATACGTTAGGTTTATCACACTTGTATAGAATTCCACTTTGCTGGGATGTTGAGATGCCTGGCTGGCACCTGTTGTGTACTTGCAGTGGATTGCAGTGTGTGGCAGCCCCCTTGCAATGAGGTGAAGATCTCAGCCCGCTTCCAAGTGAGCACGGGCTGCTTTGGAGAGCCCTACCCCAGATAAATCCCAAACTGACAGCCAGAGAGCGAAGCGAATGGACATGGGTCCTCCTTCCCTTTTCACCTTTTTTGCTGTAACATCCACAGAAGCCCACTTGGATACACAGAGGTGAAACCTGTATAACACTGAAGATACTCCTCCTTCTGCCATGCCTTCCTCCTCCCCCACACATCCACCTACACAAAGAGTCCTCCGGGTTGGAACTGGGAGCCGATGTGATGGGCACCACAATGGAAACTTGTGCTGGTGCAGCTGGGGACAGAGCACTTCCCTGTGCAAGACAGCTAGCTGAAACCCTTCAGGGGCAAAGGGCTGGTGTAAGCTCATCAACCACAGCAGGAAGCACATTGGGCCTGGTCTGCCAGGTGCCTGGGAGGCCAAAGCCACCTCTGAGCCAAAGTTATAGAAAGTCTGAGGCACGACAGGAGAGAATTGGTTGGGTAGGTGGGGAGGTAGGAGGGCTGTGCCTTTACAGGGAGGCTCTGGCTTGCAGGCTGAGGGTGGGAAGGAAGCGCATGAAGCCCAGGTGGTGAGGCAGCCCACCCTGCATGGGCTGAAGCAGGAGGGGTGACGGAGCAGTGAGGAGCCTGGCTGAACCCACTGTTGGCAGCCTCATGCTTGGGTAACGTCCAGAGCACATCTGAATGAAAGAAAGCCCAAAAAAACACTGAATAAATACCAGTGGTAAACAACGTGCTCTTCCAGAGTGTATTCTGGATTTTAATCAGTTGTGTTGAAACATAAAATTCACTTTGCTTCTTTGGTCAAGTTTGTTAAACTGATTTATTACCACTACTTGTAGAATCTGTTAAGAGATTTAGTTATTCTAGAAAATAACAAAAATCAGCGAAGTCCTTAAGAAAAATAATTTTGCAGAATACAGTATTTCAATTAGCAATTAGGTTGCTTGTTGCAGGGCACCAAGATGTCTTAAAATACTAACAGCCTACATTTTAAAATAAAAACATTTAAAACTGGGTAACAGTATATTAGCTTCCCCCATTTTACCTTTCAGGTACATTTGGAACCACATTTGAAATATAAAGGAAAAGTATTTTCTTTTAGTGTTTTTAACAGTCTGATGTTTTATCTGAATTGGAAATTGCATTTGAGTTCTGTCTTCTTGTCTTTTTTTTTTTTTTTTTTTTTTTTTTTTTTTTTTTCCTCTAGTCTTTACTGTGGCTGCATTTGCTGAAACTGGGGGTGGAAAGAGGGAGAAGTGTGATTTACACTGGTGGAGCTAGCTTACTGCTGAACTCACTGGTGTTACTTGTGTGAGGTAAAGCTAAGCATACATATATATGCTTCATGGCTGGGATTTGAGTATGAATATGTGCCTCAAGACTGGGATTTTTTGATTAGCCATTTAGGTCTGCTGACATTTTGGATCACTTTTTTTTTTTTTTCCGAAAACTTAAAGCTGCTTTTATATCATGCTAACAAATACAACTTTTCTATCCGATTATCTGTATTCAGTTTTTCTTTCATCCTTTTGTTTTCTGATGCTTCTGCTTTCTGTTTTCAAGAATTTGACTATTTTCTCACTTCTGTTCTTTGTTTTGTTCTATTTTGAAATCCTCTCATTTAGGTTTCATTCTAATTCTTCTTCTAACAGTTACCTCACAGATCTTTTCTCTTCCCAGTACATATTATCTGTCTTTCTTAATAGATAACGCATATGCTCTCTCTCCAGCTTCCAGATATTAGCACTTTTATTCTTGATTTCCAAGTGACAATAGAAGTGATTAATTCCATGCAATTACTTGCGATCACTGAGTTGACAAAAAGCAGTCTTACAAGCCAGGTTCATCTGTGAAACCTTATGCTTAAAATAAAATCAACCCTTATGTGCTGCAATCCACCAGATTATTGAAGGATGTTGTTGGGAGGATGGACAAAAGAATTCTTTAAAATGTTCAAAGAAGCCATCTTCCCAAAATCAAGAGCCATTGGGTTGCTGCTGATGGCAGTGGCTTTTTCATAACCAACCATGTCTTATGCAGATCCAAATGCCAGGCCTGGAGCTTTGAGTGATCTGTGAATTTATGGAGCTGCCTTTTTTTTTTTTTTAATTTTCCCCTTCGTAATTCCTGAAAAAAAGAGATGGGTATTTAGTTATTCCAAAGCCTGGAATCATAGATTCTCTGTGTTTCTCGTTTCTCAAATCTATAGGGAAGCCAATAGCTCTAGGCTGATAACTTTATGCATTCATATTTTATGGCAATGAATATAAGTCGGAAAGTGTTAAAAACAGAGCCCTAAAAAGCATCTCCTTCCTTCTACGGCTGAAGCGAAGTAATCCTACAAAGACAGAAAACCTCTCATAGCCCTGCCTGGGACTGTAACATTTACCTGAGGAGGTCCCTTCAGTCACCTCTGGAAACTGGACTTTTGAAAATGTGCTGAAGATTTTGTCTGCTAGGATTGTTTAGGAGAACAAGAGACTCAGGCTTCTAAAATTTTAGATCAGAAGAATTGTGGATCTCCATGGCTACGGGATCAGTTTGTGAGCATCCTGTCAGATTTCTGGTAGCCATTTTGGAAAGTTTCACAGATCAGCTGCCTAGCCATGGCGGCTTCCTAGTGAGACCAAGGCTGTGTATATTTTACTGTCAGTCAAAAGGGAGGACATGTTACTGCACCACCTTGCTGTTTGACCTTGTTAAACTTGCTGGTGTCAGGTTAGAGATCAACACGATGGCCCATTAGTGTCTTGTGACCTGGCTGTCACGGCCTTGTCTACGTCTTTGTGCAGTCTGAAGCAGCGTGCAAACATTGCACTGTAGGCAAATGGAGAAGTGGTGGTGCCGCCACAGGGCGGGTGCCAGGGGTGTGTCTGCTTTCAGGATCATCTCTGGATCTTTACAGAGGCACAGAGGACACAAAATGAGATCCTTTTCAAAAAGCTTGGCACTTGGGTATGCCATCTGCCCTAGATCCCACATTCCTCCCACACGCCTCCCTTCTTGCTGTCTGCTCTACTTTTACTTATTTCTGTGACTACAAGCTAACCTCAGCCTCACCTCTTTAATACTGAATTTTAGTTCTCTCTTCGATCATGTACCTTCAACATATCCCGTATGTTCCACACTATATCTAAAGAGACACGCTACTTGCAAAGAGGGTAGAGAGAGAGGCACAAATGCTATCTTAAAGATACTATAAAATATACAACACTAACACTACTTACTCAGCCTACATGCAATTGAAATATATGATACCACTTTTCAGGTAAGAAATTACAATCTTTTGGAGCTTTGGTCTTAATCCTGTAACTAATTAGAGGTGAAAAATCACTTACATGTGTTAGTGTTAGAAAAATGTGTGTTAAAAGACTTATCCAGGGTCACAGCTGAGGTCTGCTAACAGAGAAACTTCACTTAATAATTTAACTGACAGGATCTGTCTAGTGCAGCTACAGTAGTTCAAGACCTTGTCCCAGCAGCTGCAGCACTTGAGAAGTGACAAAACAAGATGTGTGATCATTCCCCGGGTCACAGCTTAGTTTATCAATTTAAAGGATCAAATGTGCTGTGCTGTGCTGAACAGCCAGGGTGAGGTGAAAGGAGGCAGAAAGAGATGCACCCGGGGCATCCACACCCGTTGCTATCTGGTTCTGCTGTTACAGAGGGGAAGATGGCAGCTGGCGGAGGAAGGTAAGGTCACCAAGTGTTGCCTCAAATCACTACAGCGAGTTTGGTCTTTGGGCTTCCAGTCCCTGTGGTTTAAAGAACTACCTTCCCTCTGAGACTCTGCGCTTGGCTGAGCTAATCTAAGCTGACAGTAACTGTACCTCTCAAGGTGGTGATGAAGTATACAGCAACGCCAATGAATGCTGCTGTATCATGAAGTATGTATAAAACAGAGAAAATACATGTTCTGATTAAATCATACACTTCAGTAAGCAATTCAGAGCAAATAACTGTCTGACACTGTAAGTGATACCACTGTTAGGTGTATTTGCAGTTATCCTATTCCCGATGGTAAATAACGGTGCTAATGACATAAAACTGGACAAGATAACCAATCTACCATTTACTGATCCTCAGTTTAAGATGGGTTATTAAACTTGTATTTCCACTTTGTAAAGTTCAGTTAGCAGCTGAACTTGCAGTTAAGACGTATATATATTAGTAGTCCCTTTTCACTGTCATGCATAATCTTAGTCATAACTTCCTTAAGTGAGAGGGTAGTTGATCACAGCTATCCTAATATTGCAAATATTTACCTTTGCAATGCAGTCATACTCACCAATGATTGCTGTGTCTATTCAGCAACAGCGGCTTAAGCAGTTGTCACTCCCTGCATTACTCTGTGCAAGTATTTATATGGCTATTCAGCAACCGAGAACTCATCTCGTGGCGAAATAACCCATTACTATTTTGTTGTCTATTTGTTTTTCCTGGGTTATTTTTCAGGTTGTTCGTCATTTCCCTGGTGTGGTTCATTGCTCTACCCCATAAATACTTAAGTGATGCAGCACTGAATGTCCAATCCTAAGACAATTTAAATGTCTTAATCAGGATCTTTAAGTCCCTCTTCCTGTTAAATCTTCTTTATCTGCATCTATCTGCCATATCTAGTAGAATCAGTTTATTATGTTGCAGTTTTCACCACTCCTTAGGCCTTTGTGGGTGATAACTGCTTGTCTTTCTGTCCCACAAGGCTAATGTCCTGCACCTTGCAGGTACAACTAGACTTTTCCCTTCAATCATCTGAATCCTTTAACATAATAAAGCTAAATTGGTTTGAAAGCAATTGCTACCATATTCTGTTCAAGGGGTGCAAAATATATTTCAAAGCTGAAAAGGGGTTCATATGTCTAAAACCAGACTTTTTTTTCTTCTTTTTTTTCCTAGCTTTGTCATCTAGTCTAATAAATGATGATGCTTCGCCTTTCAAGCCCCAGTTTTGCTTCCTCATGGGCCTCCACATGAACGGAGCATGACTGAAGCCAGTTCAGAATGGCATGTACCTGAGTGAGAAGAAAGCAAATCAGCAGTGGCCCAAAAATTGCTTCCACCTTCCTGATGGAGGATTGTGTCCAAAATCCCATGCTGGTGCTTGGTGGCAAGTAGGAGTTCCCTCAGCCCTAGTCTTATGCTGCTCCTTCTGCTTCACTGGCCTAGCTACCACAACAGCAAAAAAGGGTATTTTTCACCTGAATCAGTTTCCTGCTCAGATCCTGTCATGGCCATGCCCAGGAACATGGCAAGCAAGGCAATCCAGAAGTAGGTGATGCCACTGCTTGTCCTTGCACAGTGCCACTGAAAGCCCCTGGCCAATCCTATGTATTTGTTACTCCTCTCGTCTTGAGTTACTGTCTCTAAGTGGCTCAGTAGACAAATGCTTTCCAATTCTAGACTTATGATATATCTAAATAGCTACAACGACAAAATTTGAAAGTGGAAGAACCGTTTTCCTGTTCCCTAGAATGAAGAATACAGCAAAATGTCAACTCTTCCTGGTAAAATTGGCTGAACTTCAGCTTTTGACAGTATAACAGTCTATTGTGTTATGAATATTTTACATTCACAGCCAGCATGCAAAGTCTCTGAGCACAGATTAGATTTCCATTAATACAGTTATCTATCTTTTGGCCACAGTGCATCAAACTCCTCTATTCCTCATGAGGGAATCAAATAGGAGTTCAATTTCTTTCTTATCCTAAAGGTAGAGATAATATTCATTGGAAGTGTCTTAGTTCTTTCCCCCCCCCTCTTACAGCATTAAAGTTTATTTTTAACTCAAACTGACTTTCATATTACAATTGTGAGTCTATATAGTAAAGTTTACAAAACATAGTCTGTGCAGTATGTCTAGTTAGATTGGATTTAACATTATTTAAATATGGAAATGAATTTAAGCTCTGCAAATTTAAAGCTTATTTTTAAGGAAAAGAAAATATTGGGAACCTGGAAAACTTGGAAAGAAAAAAAAAAAAAGCTAGCCATGCAATCAGCCCTTTAAATAATAATAATAATAAAAAAAAGACAAACACTGAGATGAATGAGCACTGAGATGAAGCTTATGTTATAAAATTAGCTTTAATCCTGTGCTATTTGTGTCAGTGGAGATGAATAAATTGTGAATCAAATTAAGTACAATCCCACAGACTTCAACCATATTCCCACTTAAATTCTAAGTTAGCATAAACAGGTAGTTTATGTGAAGTGAAATCTTAAACACATTTAAGTTACTGGGACTTGTTATGATTTTCTCCATTACTTTCTTACTGTAGATTTAAAATGATAATGCTACATAAATTCTCAAAACATCATCTTCACAAGCAGATGGTCTAGACTTGTTTTTTAATAAATGAAAACTTGCATTCTGAAAAAAAAAAAGAAAAACAGAAAAATTTTAAATGCTTAAATCAATGGGTTTTCTTATAACCAGATTAATTTTGGGTTTGATTATTAATAACCTGGTGAGTACAGCAATATTTCCCTGTCTAAATCATCTTAACTGAAGATCTAAAAGAAAGTAGTTTTACTACTCATATACTAGGACGATTTTACTGAGTATTAAAAATCATTCCTCATCCCAATTGATTAAGTGCCATATATGATCACGCAGATGTATAACCTTACTTCTTCCTCTCAAAGCTGTGTCGTGGCTGATGGCTTTCCAAAATGTACTTTAGGCCTATTAACTCAAGCTGTGGCCTTTCTTTGCATCCTTAACTTGAATGTTATCATATAACAACAACAAAAAAAAGAGCTCTTTTTTTAAAGGCTAGATTCATGATATTGGTACTACAAACATAATTCCAGTGTTCAATATTCTCATTCAATTGCGATTGTCCAAATGTCAGTCTGAGACCTATGGTTTTGTCTATTTCTGTCATATATCTCTGCTTTTACACAGCTTCTAAAGCACTATGTTATTAAAGGGCCACCCTTAAATATTAAATTACAATTAATGAGCACTTCTCACTTTTAAGAACACAAAGCCAAGCCTTGTAGGTCAGATCAAAGGTCCATCTCTTTGAGTATCTTCTCTCCTACTGTGACCTAAAGCAGGTGCTTGAATATTCTCTCTCAGCCTCCTATAAATGTTTTTTGGTTCAAGGACTGCCTGAGCTAGCATTGAAGAGTATTTCCATATATTCAAATATTCAGTACCAGTCGTGGATTTTTCTTCCTAAGTAGGTTAATTCAGTGATTTAATAGTATTTTATCTGGGGATGTTTTGGAATGGTATTGAAAGGTGTGAAGGACTTTTTCTAAAGAAACAAAGAAAGGAAAAACAGAGTTTGTGTTCCTCAGGGGCTGCCAACGCCATCTCTTTCATCTCCTGTGGTTCCACCGATGAAGACTTGCTGCTCTGAAAGTCCTGCCTCCCTCACCTGTGAAAGTCACGCCACTGCCTGGCACCTTGTAGGGGAATGCAGGTGCCTTGGGTATGGAAACCAAGGTCTCCGCTGGAGGAAGCAGGCTTTCTTTATCAGCACCGGGCCCTTGAACTTGGCTTGGTGTTCAATGGCGAGCCACCGCTGAGCATGGAGCATGGGGAGAAGTACTCATGGCAACCTGTGTTGCTAGGCAGATGGATTATTGTGTTTTGTTCCTGCCACAGTGTTCTCAGGGATCCTGGCTTCATTTCTAGATATAATTAATTGTAATAAAGTCTGAAGGTTAAAATATGTGGATCTCTAGGGCCGTTTCTGTGCCTGGGTGGGATGGGGAACAGCAACCTGGCACTTGCATGTAGAAGTGAGAGCTTTTTTCTGCTGCAACTCTTCAAACATTGTCCCAAAGGCTAAGCACTGTCATTAGTTCCGTGACATTGAGGAATCTTGCTGAGGGGAAGAAGTGCTACTCTTTTCCTAGTAATTCTTTTTAACGTATATTTGGCCACTTTTCCCCAAATGCAACTTTCTTGTAACAGGACAGGAGCATCTAAAGATCCATGGGATCATAGCTGTATATAAGCAACAAGCGGTATTTACCAGGGCAGTTCCAATGGACTGAGAAGGATTTCAGATGCTGCCATTACCAGCAGACTTAGAGCCTATTTTTCCCTTCTGAGTTTTCCTTACAGACTCAGCAAATAACTGAGCTTACAACCTCTAAACCAGCATCTCACCTTTGCTGCCTTCATCCCTATTTCTTCCTCACTTCTAATTGCGTGGTACAACTTCCTGCCTGGGCCACCTCAGATGCTTGACAGACCCTTTGCCAAATTTCTTAACATGGCAGAAGCCTATTCACGTTTTGATGGATTGTTTTTCTACTACTTCGGTGACTCATGTCTTCTCTCAATGAATGGCTCAGCTAGTACAAGGTAGGAGGAGGATGTGTGGCTGGCAGTAGTGAAGGAAGGCCAAGAACTGAAGGAACAGCTGGATTCTTCCTTTTCAGCATCAATGAACTCCTTGTGTCCCATGGAAATACACCATCTGATACAATATTTAAGGGATCAGCTTTTGGGCTTCAGGGTGTAAGTACTTGTTTGTTACCTGTATGAAGAATTAAAGGAACTTTCTTGTCAATTTATGTGCTTTTTGCTGTTCTGTAGGTCAGAGGAGGAAGATTTTTCTTTTTCAAAAAGAAAACAGTAAGATGACAGAAAAGGTTAATAAGAAAATGCCAGCAATCTGGAAGAAGTCAATGGTAGAACCATTAATGGGATGCTTTTTGTCTGGCTCTACCACTCTCTTAGACTTCTTGTCATCTGGTCCAAGGATCAAGGTCTGCGGTAACAAGGCAAACAAGCCAAAAGAGAAGCTGTGTCCCCTACCACGCGTCAAGGAACAAGGTAGCTGCTCCTAATGTAATTTACCCAAAATTTGAAGGAAGGACACAGCTGAGGCAAGGTATGATGGAGTCTTTTTCTTATTTTTATCTGCTTGCTGTATATCGTTTAGGTCAACAGATATGTTTAGATAATACTCTGTTTTGAAGAAGCTGTTTCTGAGTCACTCAAATCAGCAGCTGATCCCAGAGAAAGAGTGGAACAGCTATGCAATATGCACTTGGTGAAAAATGGTTCTGCAACACAGAAACACCTTCTGATTGGTAGGGCTGCGCCCTTTCAGCTGCAGAGGAGTTAAAGGTAGACTCCCGTCACAGAACCATAGCTATTACTTTACTTTCTCTCCGATGGAAAAATTAATACACTTACTTGTATTTTCAGTTTTTCAGTCCCAAAGAACCCACAGAGGGAGTTCCATACTTAAAGTCTTCAGCAACTGGTCGGAGCAAAGATGTGTCCAAACACTGCAATCCCGAAACCATGGGGGAACGGTCCTTCACGAGATGTTACTATTCCTCCTTGAACTACTTTATTATATCACTTCTCCCATTTTAGAGCTGTTTTTTGTGCTGAGCAAAATTTCTGAACATATGCATGGAAAATACACAAAACGTGTGATAAGACCCTGATAGCTGAGAGAAATGTATGCGATGCAATTAGGCGCAGAGGCAAGGGTACCTTACCGCTGTTAGACGTCAGTGGCTTCAGGCTTTGTATCAGCAATGCTGGTGCCTTCCGTATTTTTCCCTGAGATATTTTTTGACATTTTTAAAATGAAAAATTACAAGTTTAAAAGGGTATGTTCTCTTCAGAGGAGCTCTTTAAAGATCTTGCATGCAGCAGCTGATATTTCAAGCTGTTGAATTAGTAGTTCTGGGTTTCCTTTTGTACTTGCCTGTGCCAAAATGCGATTAGTTGTTTCAGCCCACTCATACCCTTGGTTTGAGATGTCTGTGCATTAAGTTAGAAGGGAAACAGTCATGTGGTTCAGGTCCAATATTTGATCTGCATTATAATTGTTAACATTTTTTTCCTACATAGATTTTTCAAGATACGTTGCCAGGAAATTTTAAAGTGGTGAGTTCTCATTTTGAAGTGCTTTCTCATTCCATATTTTGTTCTGCTTCTGGAGACAGACAAGACATCAAAACCTTGTATGTCAGGAATTGGGGGGAAGAAAGGGAAACAGGTGCTGACATTTGGCTGCAAGCTATTCAAAACAAAAGGAAATTCTGGGCTGGAACATGCGATACAGACAAAGCACTTGGACTTACAGTAATTGTCCTGAGTGGAACCCCAACAGCATAGGCTGAGTGTGAAATACTGTTTGCTGAAATTAGTAATAGCTGTAAGGGACAAAAGATTTTGCAGCTAGGCTAGGGGTGTCAAACTTACCAAGTATAAAATTCCAGGATTTGACTAGTACTTTTATATGTTTGGAATAAAGCTCTCCCAAAGGAGCTATTGTAGCAGAGAATAAGGGTCTGAGTCAGCTGCTACAATAGGACATACCGTGGTGAATGCACCATGACATATCTGTTGCGTACTTCACAATTTCCCTTTTCTTTCCGGCTTTTACACCCTGTTTTTGTTCCAATCAGTCTTGGAGGAAACTGAGATAAGTATATATGAAATATGGAAGTCTGGTGAGGAAAGCCAAGTCGAAGCCCTGGTGAAATTGCTGGGAAGATGTTAAAACTTAAGTGTCCTGAGTGGAATGACTGCCTTACCACTTCACATTTGTGACAACTCACATCAAGCCAAAAACTACTGTAAAAACACAGGATTGCTCTTTGCTAAATCAGATAAATGACAGGACAAGGGGGAATGTGTCTAAACTAAAAGAGGGGAGATTTAGATTAGAGGTTAAGAGGAAATTCTTGACTCAGAGGGTGGTGAGGCACTGGAACAGGCTGCCCAAAGGAGCTGTGGATGTCGCATCCCTGGAGATGTTCAAGGCCAGGTTAGATGAGCCCTTGAGCAACCTGATCTAGTGGGTGGCATTCCTGCCTATGGCAGGTGGGTTGTAACTAGATGATCTTTGAGGCTCATTCCAACCCAAGCCATTCTATGATTCTATGAAGACTCTCAATAAATTTACACAATAAGCAATGTCTGTATGTATTCTAAAGCTGAATGTTGTTCTGGGGTATGGGTTTGGCATGAAAACCTAAATGACTGTAAAAGTATTTTTTAAAGCATTTATTAGGGGAATCTGGTAAACACTTTGAATTAACTTGACATTTGTAGAAGAGCTCTAAATGTCCTATGATGAGTCAGGTGATCTGGAAAATGACATAAGAAGTATAATGCTTGGGTGCAATACTGAAGAACATGAAATTTCACATTTAGAGTTGGAGAGGGAAGTAATAAGAAACAATGTATTTTGTACTTCTGTTTGGTTTCAAACATACTGCTGATCAACTACAATAGATCTACAACCATAAAAGATGAAGGTTTTGTGTGTAGAGGTGTTGAGGGAATAAGAAATGGGACTGCAAACTGAAAAATAAGTGCCTTTCCTTCAGCTGCTACATTCTCTACATTTGGCTTCTGTGTTGTTCTCACCAAAACTTCTGTTATCTGCTTGAGAGGAAACAAATCCGTGCTACTCATGTCATCAAACACATACTTTGAAATATATGGTTACTTTAATAAACTGTTAAAGTCTATAGATAACCATTTGGAGTGATCAGCTTTGTTAGAGAGTATAATCATGCGTTTTCCCCACTGAGTAATTGCAAGTTCTCTTGGGTATCTATTATATCCTCTTTACTCTGAGCTATGTTCAATAAAAACACAGAAATAAGTGGCTGAAAGGCACTGAAGGCATTGAGGATTGCTATTTCCTGCAAATAACAAATCTTGTTAAAAAAGTAAGTGATTTTTTAGAGAAAAGAAGCCCTATTTTTATTTTATTTTAATTTTTATTTGTATTATTCTAGTCCTACATTAATACTGAACACCTCGAAGCTGTCTGTTCAAGAGGTGGATGTGAGTGTGTGAGGAGGCATTATCCAAATAGGTTTTACAAAATTTTAACATCTGACATGCAAGCACCTGCTGTGGTGAGGACATTCTAGTTCTAGGAATTTCCTCCCCAGATTTCTGTGAGTGTATGGCTGCATCTTGTTGGAACGTTCATATTTGTATTTTTTTCTACTTTCATAGTTGTTTCAGAGTTGGAAGAACCATGCATTGCAAATACGTCTGCTAAAATACACAGCTATATTTAAACTGCGAAGTTTTATTTAATATCACTGAGAATATTTTAGCTGTTTCAGAGCGATGGTATTTAGAATAAAATGTTCTTTCACTTTGCAAAGCCCAGATACACAGAAATCTCTGCAGTTGCTGGGAAAACGAGCAAGAAAGGAGCGTTGTGAAATGGCAGAGTGCTGGGGCTGGCCCACGGCCTCCCTGCCAGGACAGCAGCGTGAGCACCTGCTCAAGCCTGGTGTAGGTTTTGGTGCTGCTTTCTGTTTTCTGCCACCTTGCATGGCAGGAGCGATGCCCGAAACCCTGCTTGGGATGGTGGGGACCACGGGTGTGGGGTTCCTGGTGGCCGCGGGCCAGTTGCAGCCTGCACGCCCAGGCTCCAAGTTTGGGGTGCGATGGATGTTTTGGGGTGTCAGTGCCTGGGGCTGTGGCTGGCTGCCCTTCAAAACAGGCAGTGCAATATCGGAGCTGTGACACGCGGATCAGCCGTACTTTTTTTCACTTTGCTCTGAGCAGCCTCCATGAAGGCCGCAACTGCTCGCCAGGGCTGGGGGAGGCGAGATGGCCGCGCCTGGCAGCCGACACCGGGGCGGCGGCCGCGGCCCTCCTCAGCCGCCGCTCCCCGGGGGCCGCCCGTCCCCGTCCCGCCCGGGGCAGCCATGGCGAGAGGGCCGCTGCGGCACGGGTCGCCATGGCGACGGCGGGGGGGCGCTGCCATGGCGGAGCAGGAGGGGAACGGCGAGGGTAAGGGCGGGCGGGCGGCACAGCCCCGCTGCCAGGGGAAGGCAGAACCTGTGCCGCCGCTGGCACCGGGGCTTATTTATAGAGGCAGGCGCGTTGTGCTGCCAGAGCCTGGGTTTGTGGGGTAAAGGTGATGCCTCCTGGGGGGGCTGAGTGTGGCGGCGAGAAGAGCACGCTGTCTGAAAAAGGGTGTTGGGGATGCCTTGATCCCTCCCTGCCACAAACCGTGCGAGGCGTAATACCGCAGGGATTCTGAGTGCTGCATTCAAAATATTGTAAATAATGGATTATTTCACATCAATTAGTAAAGGCAGTGCTCTCTGTAGGAAAGTCCTGTGTAAGGCACTGTGGATAATGCTGAACGAGTGAGTTGAGCTTGGTAGAAGTATCTCTACGACATGCTTTGCAATATAGATACACTGGATAAATTAAGAGTTAAGACCGATGCCCCTTCAATGAGGTCGGTTCTAACTATGTTATCTCTTTTGTATTGTTTTTCACGTATGTTTTGTCTTGGAAATGCATATTTTTAGCATCCTTCCAGCGTTACAAAAGAAGCTGAGGCACGGTGCTGGCAGAGGTAGCTAGAGATTATAGGCTAAGAGTCTAGAAGTCTGCTGAGCCATCTGAGAGGAGGGAGTCTGGCCTTCTGGCAGGGTAACAGGGCTGGGAACTTCTGCCTTCATACATATTTTGGGCAGCTGTACATACGATATTGAGCTCTTGCACCATTTTGTTAATCCATGGACAGAAACTCCTGGAGTAAGAAGATGGCTTTTTGATTGCTTGATTAATGGCCTTTAATGTATTTTTTATAGTTCAAAAATACTTTTAAAGAAATTGAAGTACTATATTTGTAAAGACAGACTCTTTTGTTGACTTTTTTTTTTTTTATTTACTTAAAAGTGTTCTAACATCCTGTAAAACAATATTCCCGATAGAGCATAAGATGTAATCATCTAGAGGAATATTATGCTGTCATCCTAAATAGCTGTGACCCCAAAACTCAGTTACCAGCCTTTCCAGACTTCCCAATAGATCATGGGAAAGTGACATACCAGGGTTTGGCTTCCTCTCTGCAGAATGAGGACAATGACCCATGCCACACGGATAATGCAAGGACGAGGCACCTAGCTTACCTTCAGGCACTCGTCAGAATCTCACTCTGTTAGTAGGCAGACCAGTTGCTTATTGCTTTATGAAGGCAATTATAAAGAAGTCTCGTTATTATAAATGTGATTGAGGCAAACTAACAGTCAGTGTCTCATTAAACTGCAGAAGCAATCCCATAAAAGTAAGATGCTCATATCCATTTCAGAATTGCTATTAGTCTTCTTGCAGGTAGCAGTTTGAGGGTTAATTAGGATCCCAAGTTCTGGATTCACGCACTGATCACGCTTGCTTCTGACAAGCATTCCACATATACACAAACTGCAGGTTTTACTTTATGATGTCTCAAACCAAACAATAACATTAGTTGTATTTTCAACTAATTAGTCTTTAGGGTATTCCTCTTGGTTCATCGTAGAACTGCAGTTTCACCAACTTTCATGGTAAAGGTTTCCCTTAGGTCCTATTAGTTTCAAGCTTTGTCTTCTTCAGAGTTAAAATGTCTGCTTAAATGTTTTACAGATGTACAAGATGTACACAAGAAAAAAAAAAAAAGTGAAAGGTCAAATGCTGCAACCTCTTGTGCATAACATTGCTCACATGAGTGTTACTCCCTAACTTACATAGTTCTCATGAATAAAATCTTGCTTGTGCGTGTGTTAACACCATGCCCATACTGTCTGGAGCTGTATGTTTTATGCATGAATTTATGTCCCTACATTTGTGCTTTCAGCATTGTTGAATGTTTTTTTATATCCATCTGATTACATTAGACAGTTTGCTTCATCTTTCTCTTTTACATATTTGTTTGTATCCTTTTTCTATCATTCTATTTCTTTCATTTTTTTTTCTTGCTACTTAATTCAGTCTGTCTGTTCTTCCATTTGCTCTCAGATACTTTCTTTATAATTTGACAGAACATGTCAGATTTTCTAAGTTTTAATATCTCTGATCTCAATACTGATGTTACTGGAACCTGAAAGTAAAATGTCAGACCGGTAGTGCCTGAAGTAAAACTAGACAGAAGACAAGACATATTTTTCTCCAGCTGGGATTTAAGAAATTCCATGAGAGTACATAAAAGAGAGAACGCTCAGTGTTCCTGTATCATCACGGTAATGTTGTGTAAGTGATCAGTATTAGAGTTTTTCTAAGACCATATTCTTTGTGCCAGCACGTACTTAAAATGCAATTTATACGTCACGAATTTTAATCCAAAAGGAAGTAGATTAAATAGTCTGAGCTTCTCTTTCCCACACTTAACACCCCTATGAAACTGAATAACTGTTTCTGGATAATGGAGATCTTCCAAAAAATACCTGATGGTGATGTAAAGACGAGGAGATGGAGAATAACTGTTCTGTGGTGATTATTTTCTCTGGTAAATAATTACTAGTTGTTCTGGGTAATTTAAATTACAGCTGCAGCATGTAATCAGTCCTCACAGATCCTTTTCCCCACTAGTGAAACACTCACACTGAGGCTGTCAGCGGAGATAGGAAAGAATTTTTACCTCTCTTTTAGTGCCTGAGATAAATATAGCAACAATGTGTTGAGTCATACATATATCTGCTCTTTAACTGCCCTGGTTTGCCACCTGGCACGCTGGTGAAATCAGAGATGTACTGCAGTTTACATTTGGGAGGAACAAGCTGCACGGCCCATTCAGCTATTACCTTCTGGCAAAGAGGCAGAGTTGCCAATGCTTCGCTTGCCCCGCTCGATCTTCCTACACTGGGGGATCTAAACTTTCCCTTTGCCTGTATCGCCGTGGTCTGCGTGGAGTCTGTCTTTGCTGCAGGGATTAAAAATGCTCTCTTGCTGTTCGTTCCATTTTAATCGTTGTGAGTCCAAGCGTAAAGGGCCCAGTGGCTGCCACGAGCACTGTAGGCAGTCGCAACCACTAATTCTGCTCAGAGCACACTTAATTAACACAAGAGTTTCAAACCTGACACAGCAAAGTGCTTAAGCTGCGTATGGCTTTGGGGAATCCCACTGAATGCGATAACATGATGCACGTAGTGCTAAGCACATGAGTACATCTAGGTGTCTTGCTATGCTGAGGATTTTAAAATGTTTTCTTTGGTTTTCATGAGTAAGCATCAGCATATGAAAGTACAAAAGTTACGGATTAAGTACTCTCAACAAACCTTCAAGCTAAAGTAGTTCATCAGATAAATTCTTTCTAATTATGAAAGTGACTGTTTCGTTTGTGCCAAAAAATACAAAACTAGTGTAAGTTGTTAAAACAAGTAGCTTTCTTAGGGCTCAAGCAAGGAATATTTCAACTGTAGAAGAATTTCTATGGGAAGAATATATGAGATCACTTAAGAAATCACTTCGGAATTTACAGATGGACACAGTGAATATTTTTATTTCTTCTTGTTGATATTCCTGTGAGAAGCTATTTGAGGAGAAAGGTTTATAGCTTTCATTAGACAGTAATGCAGTTTAACATGCACCTTGACGTCAATTTGAGTTATATTTTGGCATTTTATACTTGAGACTGAAATAAAAAATAAATTATGTCCATCTTTCCTGGACAAACACAGGCGGTAGATCCCTGATCCTCTGGGCTCTACTGCAGTAAAAGTTACCTCAAATGCATGTAGAATAGGTAGTTGCAGATTGACAGGTTTCTTGTTTCCATAGCACATGAAATAGCAGAAGTTTTCGGTTTGGTTCTACTTCTAGCTGACTTACTGAATACAAAATTAGCTGGTTTGCAGAAAGGCTTTAAACTTTTTTGTCTTTTAGACAATGCCAACCAGCAGATATGCAGTGCTGACAGGGAGCTAGAAAACTCCCACAAATTCTCTCTCCAACAATAGTTAGCATGTTATTAAGAATTTCCATGTCTACATACTAATTATTCTGAGATCTGAGTGTTTTTTTTTTTTTTTTTTCTTTTTCTCCCAGTTCAGGAGCACCTATACTGTGTGTGAGCAGATACAGTTTCATTGCTGTTGGCAGTAAGGTTTGGCAGGGGGAAGGCGATGGGAAGTAAATGTGCAAGTGATGTCCCAGCCCAGCCTGTGCAGAGCCTGCAGGGGTAAAGGGCAGGGGGTCCCCAAACCCAAACCTGGCTCTGGTCAGTTTGGAGGCTGGACTGTGTGCTACATGACAGGTCCCACAGGGGATTTTTATGCACGGTCTTTAACTGTAAGTATCAATCTTTAAAGTAGAATACAGATTCTCTCTCTTTGGGTATGTGAGATAGCTACTGCTCAACGTGATGTAGGTGCAGGTAGTACATGATAGCCCCATGAATGTAAGATTGGAAGGGATTTCCTTGTGTCCAGCCTGCTGTTGCAAACAACTTTTACAAGTCACTTTCACAGACTTACCAAGCTGCATCTTAAAATTGATAAGGATTTTTGTGTTGCTGGTTTAAGTTGACAGAAGTTTCTGGACTGTTATTGCTGATGATCAGGTTAAAATTAGACAAGAATTCTGAAATGTATCCACGGACAGCTTGTATTCCTTGGTTTTTATTTTTTGTACTTGCCAACCTTCTTCATTTCGTTATAGAAATGTTTTATCCCCCATTGACGGTAAATGTAAATGTCTTAAATCTGTCAGCTGAAAAGCTGTTCATATTCAAACTATTACTCTTAGGCAAACAGAAAACTGGAGGTTGATGTTCATTCATGATATGTACAGAAAAGTGGTTTAGCACTGCAAGCGATGCTTTCAAGGCAGCTCCTTAAAAGCAAGCAGCTGCACCAAGCCCCTGTAAATCCCTTGCCAGTTCGTTTCACTTTCACACTCTTCCTTTGGTCCAAGTCCTCACCCCAGAGCAGAGCAGATAGAATTGCAACCAGTATAGAGGTGGTGTTTGTTAACCCATTTGAGACCCTGTCAGGAAACTTCGAGGAGCTGAGGTACGTAGCAGCATGGTAGCAGCAGGTCTTAAAAGTCATCCTGAAAAACCCTGGTTCTCACCTTGTATCTTTGACAATTACATGTCTTTCAGAGGGACAAAGTTCACACACTGCTCTATTCTAGCAGCGCTATTGTGCTGCTGTAGTTAAACTTTCTGCTAGTTTATGTTGGAAATAAATTACTTCAAGAGCTCTAATATCCATGTGATTCTCATCTCTGCTTCATGACCACCTCAGCAGTCGGGTCAGCAGAGGCAGTTTGCTGCTTTGCTGCAATTTGGTGTGAATTTGGTCTTGGAGTTGTCCCTTGTGGCTGTGCCACCCGCTTCTGTGGCCAGCCCTGCAGAGAGCCCAGGGAAAACAGAGGCAAATGCCTTCAGGGACCGTGCAGTACGGCAGCACGGGCTGCTTTCTGCCTCTGCTGCAGCCGGTGCTAGCTCTTACCTTTCAGAGGCAGCTGGAGCTACAGCGAGGCTCTGAGCATTGCCAGCAGAGCTATATATCCTTGCAGGGCACTTTGCCGCTGGTGATGAAAGAGAATATAAGTATGGGCGAGACATCACTCTTTCATTAGCTCCCAGGTGTGGCTGAGATGAAAGATACAGAACAAATTGCAGCGGTGGAGATTGTTGTTTTTGCCAGCTCGGAGCTGCAACAGGAGTGCTGACTGGAACAACTGCCAGAGTTGGGAATTTAGGGATGTGCAAGACATCCCTAATGGAGATTTATGCTGAGCTTATCTCTGCCTGATGAAAAGGGAGTCAGCGTGCACCTGGTATTGACTTTAAAATAAGTGTGGCAATTATTTTTGCAGTCTAACAAACCTCAAGTGCTGGCATTTCTTTCACTTCACTCTAGGAAGGATAACATCACGACTTTCTTCAGGAAAAGAAGAAGATATTAATTGTATATTACCTGTGAATCACAGGTGTACAGGAGGCAGTCCAGATCCATGCACAGATAGGTCTTTTCGTGCTCTCTTTTGATGACTGGAAGCACATTTCCACATCTTCTGCTCAGCAGACAAGTAAGGTTTTTATAAGAAAAGGAAATTCCCCCCATTGTTCTGCAGGTTCCTATGAAAATCGTGCTGTTTCACTGCCCTCCATGCCGCCTGTATGCAGTGACAGGTACTTGGCAGCTTGTCTGAGGGCACCAGCTAGCAGAAGGAGAACCATACCCCTAGAGCTGGACCCGTGCAAGCGGTTATGGTGAGCAGCATTACTCAGGGCTTGCATTTTTGGCTCGTGCCGCCCTTGGCTTCCTGAAGGCAAACCCAGCTACCACTTGAGTAGCTGCGGAATTGATGCTATGCCTGGCTGGCTGAAATCCACATCCTAATTGAGACCTGTTAGGCCCTATTTGGCCACGTGTTTCCTGCAAATCCTTACGGTGTGCTGCTCCCACACTCATCATCTGCAGCTGCTGTGGGCACCCAGTGGGTGGGTTGGGAGCAGCAGGGAGCAGAAGGGGCCTCTGGGCCTAAAGCAGCGTGGCTGGGGCCGGCTGCTGGGGAGGGCAGGTGGGGCCTGGCCTGGGATCTGCAGCTGAACACCTCGTGCTGCGTCCTGGCTGGCACTCTAAAAATGCTGCAGATACTCCTGACATTAAATGCTTGACAGCTTATCAACTGAAAATGCGTGTTGTTAGGATTCAGGGCTCTGTAGCCTTTTTTGTGATGTCAGGTCACTCTAAGTGTCTCAACCCAGAGTATTGAGGCCTGTCCCATTTGGCCCTTCTCTCCAAGAAATGCAAAAAGGCTATACAGATACATGTAGAAGGTGAAAAAATGTGAATGGAAGGAAGGAAGGAAGGAAGGAAGGAAGGAAGGAAGGAAGGAAGGAAGGAAGGAAGGAAGGAAGGAAGGAAGGAAGGAAGGAAAAAAAGGAAGGAAAAGATCCTTTTTTTTGCTGCGGGACTCTGCAGCAACAAATGCACCCAGTATGGGCAAACAGACTTGCATGAAAGCTGGAGAAGCCACTAGGGTCACGCTAGGTGCTGTTATGTTTTGAAAGGTGCTCATGAGAACTGCCAGGCATTTCTGCTTTAAGTAACGAAGATTTCAGATTCTTTGAAACTGAGATTATCCCTGCTTCTTGTATAGGGGTTTGGACGCCCACAGGACATACCCTGCCTGCGTTCCTTCTTGTTCCCAGTAGGGCGCATTCCCCAGAGGACAGCAGTAAGCTCCGGGTTACTGTTGGCAGCCTTGCCCTCCTTAATGCGGGGCTGACAGTGGGCTAGGACAGAAGGAGTAAGGTGCTTACGAAGGTCAGGTCAGGGCATTAGCTGTCTCTGTTGACCATTGCAGAGCTCAGAGAGACTTTGTACTCGGCATGAGACAAGTCTGTGAGCTGTAGCTGCAGGGAAAGGAGCAGGGCAGGGCACAGGGAAGGTGCTCGTTGTGGGGCACTGGCAGCAGTGCCCCCAGCAGCCGGGGGCACGGTGGCAGCTCGGGGCTGTGGAGCTGCACACAGTCCTCAGCACCAGCACCGCGGGAGGCTGGACCTGGAGGGCAGCTGGAGGGCACGTATTTGTGCACTTCCCTGCTACTTAAAGGTAGTAATCCTGCATGCTGTCATCCCAGCTGGTCAAAGCAGAGAGCAGAAAACCCGCCTCTGCTGCTGCACACATTGGGGTCCAGCTTGCACTGTCACTTCCTGGTGGAGGGCCTGTGCCTACGGACACCATCATATGGGGATGACCACCTCCACTGGACCATCGTCCTTGCAGATACAAAAGGAATGCTGCAGCGTGGCTTACAGATTGCTCTTAATTTTAACCTGAATTAGTTGAACACGTGGTTTTCTTTTCAGACTTTTTTTTTGTCCAAGGCCTGGACTGGCTGATCTTGGCTGGGTTCTGCCATGGGATACTGTCTGGAATTGCCTCAGGTCGGGAATCCCGTCCTGCCTCCAGAGCCTGTCTCACCTTCATTGCTTGGACTGGGAACATGATGCAGCCCTGACATACCAAGCAGCCAGCCTCTGCATCTCCGCTTTTCCTCCGTGGCTGATGCAGACCAAGGCATGAGTTTGTTTTGTGGAGTGAAAATAGGAAGGACTCCTTCCATACCATCCCACCAAAACCAAAACCAAAACCAAAACCAAAACCAAAACCAATCACTTACATGTTTGAGAAAATTGAACTCCAGTGGAGTATAACCAGGTAGTATTCCTTGATAATTTCCCATGGTTGTAGGCTTCTTAGGAAGATCAGTGCTTCATTACCTGTAGATACAGCATAGATACACAGATTGCGTACAGTAAAAGCATCAGGGTATATTTTTCTGAGCCTTCCCTGAGTTGCACAAAGTGCATTTTGGACGTGGATTGATACATGCCTGTGTTCATCACTCAGATGAGCTGCCTGCAAGGAGTGGGATTTTCTCTAGCAAATCACATGTCTGTAGCATCATTCTCCTGTACGTCCCGGAGTTGTATAGACTTAGCTTGCCATCACCAATAAGCTGCTCAGGAGCTCTTCGAACAGCAGAGAGGAGAGATTATCTTGCCTGTAGGGCAAGGGAGAAACTAATCACCACCTTCTTTTTACTGGAAAATAAGTCTCATCAGCAGGATCTCAGCTGTTAAGGATGCAGGCACACATTGTGCCTGAAGAGGTGAGGGTATGGTGACACAAGTAAGACATTATAATACATATGTGCAACATTATATATATGTATATATACATATATACACACACATATATATACATACATATATATATGTATGTATATGTATATTATATATGTTTATATATATATATAAACATATATATAAACATATATAATATATATAATATATATTGTATATAACATCATATATATATATGATGTTAGCAGGATTCCTGCTGGGACCCAATCCCACTCAGCCACTCTTTAACAAGCAGCCCCTCCTTCCCTTGATATTCAAGGTCTGCTCGGTTGTAAATACTTTCAGTAAGTTTAGAGTATGTTTGGTTTGCATTTCATATGTATAAATATTTTTTATATGTATTAATATTTTATATTTATATGCATTTACTGCTTTGATTAACAAATTACAATCCCCTTTTCTGGTGGCCTCCAGAAAGAATTGTGTAGATCCAGGCAAATTAATGTCTCTATTTCAGAAGCCTGGGCTTAGGGAGGCTGCCAGGGGTCGTAGTCTAGGAAGTGATGCAGAAAATAGCATTGCTCCCCCACAACATATGGACAATTTTATGTTACAGCAAGCACCTGTCAAAGAATTTGCAGAGGTAGCAAGGGTATCCCTCAGTATTGAGGGATATCAATCAATAGTGAGGGATATCATCAACATGGATCCTGGTGAGGAGTGGGAGTCAGGTGTAATACAGCAGCTGCTCAGGCGGCTGTATCGCTGTGAATCAGGGCACATAGGTATGGGTTACTGAGCGCTGAGGACACAGGCTAATACTCTGTGTGGACTGCTGTGGGGGCTGTTTGTTTGCCCAGTGCAAACCAGGCAAAATAATGGCACCTTGCAGGAGCAACCTGAAGTGACAGCAGTAAAATGGGTTTGATGACCCTGGCACAGGGATGTGTACCACGAGGGAAACTTTTTTTTTCCACTGCTGCAGAACCATACGAGACCTAGAGGGGAGGTGACAAAAGATGGCGACTACTTACGGCTTCTTTTCCGGCTTGAAATGGTGTCGGCCACAGGCTGGTCTGTTCTGTTACAGCATCAGATCAAGGATTTTATGAGCAGCTAGGAGCTGGACTTCATAGCATAGCAGCAATGGTTTCTATACATACTTTGTTTCTCAACAGGTGAAGCAGTTTATTAATTGTCCCAGTAGTTCTCTTAGTTTTGGTTCCCACATGTATTTAAACTTCTGAATCTACGGTAGGTTAGAATGCCATAGAATTTAAAATACCCTCTACTGAACAATCAAAATGTAGGGGAATATTCAAGGCAACTTGCTGCATCAGCTGAAGTTACCGGCAACTTGTAGCCCCATTCATTGCTGCCAATGGACTGTCACAAACTGGATATGCTTTGCATTTTACAACTTGGAGGTTGAAACAGTTTTTATCACAGAATCACAGAATCACAGAATTTCTAGGTTGGAAGAGACCTCAAGATCATCGAGTCCAACCTCTAACCTAACACTACAGTCCCCACTAAACCATATCCCTAAGCTCTACATCTAAACGTCTTTTAAAGACTTCCAGGGATGGTGACTCCACCACCTCCCTGGGCAGCCTGTTCCAATGTCTAACAACCCTTTCAGTAAAGAAGTTCTTCCTAACATCTAACCTAAAACTCCCCTGGCACAACTTTAGGCCATTCCCCCTCGTCCTGTCACCAGGCACGTGGGAGAACAGGCCAACCCCCACCTCACTACAGCCTCCTTTAAGATATCTGTAGAGAGCGATAAGGTCGCCCCTGAGCCTCCTCTTCTCCAGGCTGAACAAGCCCAGCTCCTTCAGCCGCTCCTCGTAGGACTATACCATTCTTTTTAAAGAATTATACCATTCTTTTTAAAGCCTTTAATGTATTTCTCAACTTCTAAATGAAATAACTGAAAAATTTCCATTGTGGTTGATCCAAACTTTAATTTTTATTACTGTCATTGTTCTATAAAATAATCACATTTCCATAGCTAAAGCTGGAGTCAAGACAATGCTTAAATTTTCACTTCACTTTATTATATATTTTGCCCATATTACAATTGTCTTGCATAAAGAAGACAAAAAGGAAAAAAAGTGTATTTAATATTTTTGAGTTGGAATTTGATGTAGCTTTTACAGTTCACTTTGCCACTGCCTGTATCATCAAACTGACAGCCTGCATTTTATTATCAGCCATCAAGTTAATAGCTTGAATTTTCTAAAATCTTATTTGCTGGTGGTGGTTTTGTTCTCATCATGGGATGAGGACATGTTCTCATGAGATGTTCTCATGCCACAGGGCTGTGCAAAGATTGTTCTGATTGCTCCACTCTTGAGTTCTCCACATTGTGTATCTGTTTTTGAATATATAGGCCCTCTTTAAAGCATCTTTTATTCATTTTCCATAAGGCAGCCACTGTGATGAAAACAAAATATTATTTTTTCAATTCTCACATATAATGCCATTAAGAAAAGAAGTGTAACAATAGGGTGAGGTTATGCACTTAGCCCAAGGTTGATTACATACATGGTGGTGGGTGTAGGGTTTTGGTTTTGTTGATTCATGCTGGTGAGGGGGTTTGCCTGTTTATGTCGATAGCACATGGTGTGTGCTGTGACAAACGTAAACAACAGGGAGCGATCATATGGCTCGTCCTCAAGAATTCTGGAAGACAAGAAAAAGCTCTTACTGTTCCTGAGATTTAATTTTTACTTCCTTGAAAATGCTTGAAAGAGACCTCTCCAGAAACCAGTTAAGCTTTTTTCTCCTTCTACAGGAGGCAGACTCAAACTGAGTTTGCTAAGTGCCGTCTGTGATAACATGGGATGCTTCTCATCTCGGAGGGAAAGCATTATCCCTTTCCTGAGTCTGCAGACCATAGCTTGGATCCCCATATGGGACTAGGTAGCACTGTCTGTGAAGATTTCAGCTCAAACCTTTCTTGGGACCTGCTGTATACCAAATTTTTTGAAGCTGCTTCTTTAACTCTTCATTCAGTTTGAACAGCAGAACTCAGGAGACGTTTCCCGTTGGTGCCGTGAATACTTGGGGTTGTTCCACATCCCAGTCCTTACATCATGGTTTTCCCTAGAGACTACAGATTTCATAAGACTCCTTAACATCCCAGCCTGCTTGAGGATGACGAGCAGTGTGAAAGTCTTGCTTAATGCTGGAGAGTTTACGTGGCAGCCGTGTGAGGTCCCTGCTGACACGGGGCCCTTGGCCCGGCTCCCTCGCAGTGGGAACCTGCTGCCTGGGAGCTGCACGTTCGAGGCACGGAGATACAGCTGGAGCTGTGCTTAACGGGAAATGCTTCAGCTGCTCAGCTGCAGTGTATATAGTTGCTAGGAAAATGTATTACCGGATCTTTCCCTGTTCTGCCTCACAGATGGCTAGCAAGGTATTTGTTGTAATTATGAGCTGGTAGAAGCATTTCCTAGATTCCCCCTAATTTACTGTCTGGATGGATTAACCCAAATCTTACATATCCTTAAACTCATGGGATGTTAGTTTTGGCTGCAAAGAAGCATTCTGCAGATAAGGTTCTAAGAAAAAAACTTTCTAGTGTCTATTGAACGGAGTCCTGAGTTTTGCTTTGCACTCTTTTGAGTCTAGGGAGTGATCTGATCTGTTTTCTTCAGACTGCAATTTAGGACCAGCCTTATCCCTTCTTTGGAGGAACTGAGGTGCTTTATAAACCTCTTGTTTTAATTCAAAATCTTTTCAGAATTAAGATTCTTTTCAACAAGCATATATTATGTCATTATATATCACAAGACACAAAGACATACTGGATATTCTGCAAGCTTAGAGCTCAATCACATCGTTCCTTCATTTCTCATTATTTACTGTATTTGTATTATGCATTTTATTGGAGTTTAGAGCAGAGAAGAAAATACTTGTCTTGCCCACCCATTTCTAGAGCGTAGCACACAATTACTGTTTCAGCGTATTAGGTTGGCTGTACAATAAGCTTTCTCTGGAATTAAGGTCACTAGCCAAAATCTAATGTACACCTTTCCTTCAGCAGAGAAGAAAGGTCTTGCCAATAAGTCAGATTCAAATGACCTCAAGATTATTTTCTGGCTGTATACCTTTTCCTTAGTAATTTCCTTGAAATAGAATTAGTTAAATGCTGTAAGTTTTACTTCTTTGGAGTGGGGAGAGGTTTCTGATTTATTTTTAAGTGAGTCAAGTTCCCAAATACACTTCATGAGGGCAAAATAAACATTTGTGGCAGAATAATTTAGGGAGTGGCATACTTTGCTTTGGAGTTAGGAGAAAGAAGCAGTAGCATAGGAACACCTTATGCTGATATAATCTCTAAGAATTCATCTTATGAAACTGCACTGGCTTTCCCTTTGTGCTCTGGAAACAAAATGCCTTAATAAAACCAATGAGCTTATTTGAGAGGGTTTGAGATTTCACCTGTGCTGGTGATGCTGGGTGTTATGACCGCTTTTTAAGATCTTGACCCAGGTGGTAGTTCAGTTAATGCTTGCTTAAAAGCCTGATTAGATCTCATAAGAGCTAATTGATAGCCTCTCCTGAATTGCAGTTGTGAAGCCTATCATTATAATTATTTTTTCCCTCCATATCTAGGAAAATATTCTTTTCATTAGGACTACAGTCAGATTTATTTATTTATTTATTTATTTATTTATTTATTTATTTAAATTTTTGTGCCCTTATTACATTAGTGTTGTGGATAATTTTGGAAGAGCTCAGGTGAAACAGTGGCTGGAAACATCAAAAAACAATGATTTTTGCTTTTTTTTTTTTTTGGTTAATTTCTTTCATCCTTCTGCCTTGTACACCTAGCGAATAAATTGGGAATTGCCCTTAAAGGGAATGTGTACAGGTTTCACATCTTCAGGAACAGCACCATTCTCCCTCTGTACTGGGGAACTGTTACTGCATCTTGACACATTTCTAGGATTTGAACTCTGTATTAAAGCTGTTGATCATCAGAGGGGTAAGAGCTGTTTTGGCTTTCTGCTTGTTGGCCAAACCCTTTTGTGGATCATGCTGAGCTCAGATTTCAAGCAGAGACTTCATGCTTACTTTTTTGTACCTTTTCCACCTCCAGCTGGCGGAGATACTCCCCAGAGCCCAACCACCTCCTCACCTCTCCTCTTTCATTGGCATTATGTGGCAAGACAGGTTGAGCTGCTTGTGATTTGGGGGGTGATGGCCAGAGCTGGGATTTGCAAAGGCAGGGGTCTTATGGAAGCTCATTGGAGCGGTGTTAGCAGGGTGGTTGTAAATACCACAGCTCGGATCTGTGAGCAGAAGGAGAAGTCTCACTGAAGATGAGTGGCAGTGGCAGGGGGCTTGAACACTCATGTTTTTTCATGTTTCTGCCTACACAGTCATGTCCCCTCTCATGTCCATTGCCCTCTTAAAAATGTTCTTCTTTCTTCTTGGCCGTCTTCGCATCGCATTCTGAGTGTTTGAGCCTATAGGATCAAGACGGCTGCTATTTTTTGGATTGAAATAATGGCTAGTGGGAGAGAGAAGAAATGGTGCTGGGGTAGTAAGAGGGCTTAGGTGTATCCACTGGTACAATTCTGTATTAAAATATTTGTAGATCAGTGTTTATGAAGGTAGATGTTTCAGGTTTGTTGAGCAGTAACATCGAGGAATAAAGTCAAGCCCGTGGGTGCTTCTGTGAATCAGAATTCAATCTTAGTCTTTATGTGGTTGAGTACCACATTGTATAAATAGGTTCATCAAGCTGCATTGAAATGAAGTCTTTTCCCAGGAGCAGCAAATACTGCTCCCTAGCATTTTTAGAAGTTGTTTAAGGTTGGCCTTCATATTCTTTTGATGCCACTTTTTTCTTCAGGTGGTTTCTTCTCTGTGAAAGGAAGGGTTGGCTTTTTGAACCATCAGAGCAACTGGCCTGAAGGAAGAAAAGAAAGCAAGCTTGTACAGTTAAATGAATGGTAGAATCTAGCAAATTTTCAAGTATTTTCAAGCTTCTAGTATCATCTAGAAATCACTTTTTAAAATGCTTATTACTCAAGGGTCTGGCAGAGCCACTTCTGTTTAATTGCTTCTGTTCCCTACGAAGACTGAAGCTGTGGTCTTTGAAGAAGAAATGTCACAACAGGGACAGGTGTGCAGTTCATGGGCTGGCTTCAAATGGCCCTCAAGTGCTAGGGAACAGTCTGGACAACCTGGAGAGGAAATAATTAGTCTGAAGGAACCAGATGAATTAATCTGGGAGTCCCAGTTCCCTGCCAGTCTTACTTAACTGGCAGTGTCTAGAGCTTTATCTGGTTCATGCTAAACAAACTGGGAAAAATAGGAAAGGATAGTACGGGAAAGGAGACTGGTAGTGAATACTCTTTTTGGTTAATGTATTCGAGGGATGGATTTTAAGACATCCAGTCTTCTCATTGCTTATGTGATAGAAAAATAAATGAGAATGAGAAAATGAGAAAAAAAACACACAACAAAAACACCAGTGGAAATAGTCTGGCTTTCCTAAGCAGAGCATTTGTGGCACTAAGTAGTTGTATGTACTGGAATCTTCTTTGGCACAGTATGTTTCAATGTTTGTTTATTTAAGCCATTAGAAGTAATCAGATTATGTTTGTTTTTGATATGATATATTGTTTTTCTAATTAGAATTACTGAACGAAATCTTTTATTTGACCATAGCTTAGGTATTTCTTTCTTAGAAACTGCTGAAAAATTGCAGTTCAACATGAAATCTTCATTGATTTACCCACGGAGCACAGTCCCCTCATGCAGAAAAATTTCAGTACTATAGGGCATCATATCTGCTGAGATAACTGCATGTTTCATCTGTTGATGGCCTTCTTGAAGGTACTGTTTTAGACCTTTATCTATCACTTATCCTAGAACAGCAATCTGTCTTTTTTTTTTCTCTCCCAATGTGAGGTTTAGAGTGAATCACAGAAGTCTTTCGATAACTAGCTTTGCCATCCTGAACTCTGTTGAACTTTGTTGGCCTCCATTCCTAGAGGAACGAGAGAGATTTAGGCAATAGTTTATTAGGTGTTCACTCAACTTTATGGAGTCTTTGAGAGGACTACACTATATTTTATTTTCTTCCATGGATACCGCTCTTGATCACAACTTTCTCTCAGTTCTTGGAAGAAATATAGATGAGCTGGTATCTAGATTAAATCATCATTTTCGTGTCATTTCAGGACATCTCTTTGCCAGGCCTCTTGAAATGGGTAAAATTAAAGTGTAGTATTTTAATGGATGGCAAAAGCTTGAGAAGGCTGGATGGCTACATTGTTCCAGCACTGGAAATGTTTCCCTGCCCCCCCATGGTTAATTTTTATTTCTACAGAAGGATCAGTCATCAAGCCAAGAATGTACAGCTATAAATATTCCCTCAGCATTTCTCTGTTGCAAGACATACTGTACAACTGAAGCACCTGATCTCATGAGGATTCAACTCTAACAGTGTACACTGGAGACTGGATCCAGGACTGTCCTGGTTTCAGCTAGGACAGAGTTAATTTTCTTCCTAGTAGCTGGTAGGGTGCTATGTTTTGGCTTAGGATGAGAAGAGTGCTGATAACAGGCCAATGTTTTAATTGTTGCAGAGCAGTGCTTACACCAAGCCAAGGATGTTTCAGCTTCTCACTCTGTCCTGCCAGCGGGCAGGCTGGGGGTGCAGCAAGAGCTGGGAGGGGACAGGCCCAGGTGACCCAAACTGGCCAAAGGGGCATCCCGTACCATATGGGGTCATGCTGAGCAATATCTAGGGGTGGCTAGCTGGGGGGGATGAGCCAGCTGCTCAGGGTTAGGCTGGGCATCGGTCTGCAGGTGGTGAGCAATTGCATTGTGCATCACTTGTTTCGTACACATTATTAGTAGCAGTACTATTATCATCATTATTGTTATTATTACTGTTCTTCTTATTATTGTTATTATTATTTTCCTGTCTTAATAAACTGTCTTTATCTCAACTCACAGGCTTCATTTTCCCATTTCTCTCCCCCATCCCAGAGAGGGAAGGGAAGGGTGAGTGAACGGCTGTGTGGTATTTAGCTGCCAGCCAGGTTAAACCACAACAGGTACTCTTTGAAGGCACTGAAAAAAAAATCCCATCAAATTAGTTTGAGAGTAAGTATGTAGGGCCTTTTCCACAAGGAATCAGGTCCTCCTAGATTTACCTCTGTTTTTTGGAAAGGAGCTATATGTGCCGTATGTACTGCTTAGGCACATAAAAGGCAGGGACTATTGTCAAGCTGCGAAAAAAATACAGCTTGTCCTGTGTCTGGGCACTGAGCAGGGCTCTTCTTCCTTGATGTGCTCCAGTCTCCAGCTGATTGCACATGTACCTGCCTATGCTTCCCTCAGGGGACTAAACTCAGAGGGGAACACTGGATATATTGCTACCTCTCTTCTCTTGAATATCCTCTGGGGGAGTTCGATGCCAAACCTGGGCAGAAAGCAGCAGACACCTGTGCCTTTTTAATGGGACACAGCTCTGTTCAGTATTAAAAAGAGCTTTCTTAATTTTGTGTTGATCCATTACTATATTGAAGTTCTTGAAGCCAGTGGTGGGTTGACCATGGCCAGCTACCAGACACCTACACAGCCGCTCTCTTCCCCTTCTCAGCAGGACAGGAGGAGAAAATGAGTTGAGAAAGGTCATGGACCAAGACAGAGATGGGGAGATCACAAAGCCAATGTTGCTTTTAGTTATGTTCAGTTCTGATACACCCTTTGCCCGAAAACAGATATTTCTTTCATGAGGGCAAGAGAGCAAATGGAATAAATGGCTGCATGCTGCAGACCCTGGGATTCCCAAACTGTTGGGATTGTAGAAAGCTAGGTATGAATTTGTTATGTTTGTAGAAACAATGTCCAGTGGTTTAGTGTTGGTTAGAGCTGCTCACAAACACTTTTAACACCAGATGAGCCTAAAGAAGAAAGTAAATCTGTTCTAACACAGAAAAGTTATGGTGTATTATTATGCTGAAAATACAGAAGAGAAGTGTGAAAATGAGAAAGCAAACTCAGAGTATACCAATAGCAGTGTGATATTCAGGCTGTCACTCAGGTGTTCCGTGGGGTGTTTCTGTGGAGGCCATTACAATGGCTCACAAAACACTGCCTTCTGGTCCTGGTCTGCAGGCTAGAGGTTGGGGCTGTATTTTGCCACAGGAACCAAAAGGTTGACTCTATATCACTTTGCTTCCTATAGTCTATTTTTTCTTTTGGAGTCAAACTACAATGTTAATAAATGGGCTAACTGGTTTGCTCTTTATTTGCTCCTCCTTGCCAGGGAGCTTGAGAAGCACCCTGAGGGCATATTTCTTTTTGCTGGAGGTGGAAGCCTCCCTCTCTTCACATTTTTTTTCTTCAGAATTTATTTCCTGATACTTTTCTTACACTAGGAATGCCATTTCTGGATTTAGATGAAGTATAACTGTGATAACTTGTGGTTCTTCTTTGCCCATTCTTTGAGATATGACAAGCAAATGCAGCAAATTACTCCTTCCTCTTCCCTGAGAACTTCTTCCTTTCCAAACTGTTGCAATAAATTATTAACTAAGAGACATATTCACTGTGCACATCTCTGCTGTCGTTGTTCCTGGTTCTCAGCCTTTCATGTTATGGCTAACGTAGTGGGCACGTGAGCACTTACATTTCCTGGACGCAGAATCCTGAACAAAGTGACTTACCCCATCTCAATGCAAGCCTGGGCCCGTATTCTCTCTCCTTGCTCATTCCACTGGCACCAAGGTGTCCAGGAAGGGCTCAGGCACGTATTACAGAAAGAGCTGTTGCACACTTTTAGCAGGGCCCACACCTGGCCAGCCAGGTGATCTTGCAGCTGAGACACACCATCAGCACCAGACTTGATGTAGCTGCAGAGCCATAGCAAGGCCATGTTGCTAATATAAATGTCAGACTCTGCCTTTACAGTAGGGTTTTTCAGAATAACTTCTGCTTCTTCAAAGTACCTCTCCTGTCTGCCCCGCTATCTGTTCTGGTGCTTCTGCTGTCACAGTACTCAAATTGGAAATAAATCAATTGGTAACAGCTCAGTGAATCTTTCTTTTGCTTTTTCTATGTTTCTTTTTGCAGATGGCGCAGTAGCTGAAATTGAGAAGAAGATTATAGAAGCTTTTGAGGTGTTTGACCACGAATGCAATAAAACTGTGGATGTCAGGTTTGTAAATACCTTCACACAGAAATATTACAGGCTCTACTATGGTGATAAATAACTCTCCAAACTTGTGTCTGCTTTACCAGAAAATGTAATTGAAACAGTCTTTTTGGCTCTGATTTTACAAGTATGTCTTTGCTTGTTTAATAAATGTTTTGCATTGTTCTGTAGTTGAAGACTGAGGCTGGCTTGAGAAAGGGACTCACTTGGCTGGGACTGGTGGAGCCAAGAAGCAAGAGGAAAGTGAGCCTAGACAAGAAGTCTAAGGCTATAATTATTAGTAGGAAACCTCTGTTCCAATAGCTCGTTGGTACTGTGTCCTGGTCCCAAATAGATTCCTTCACTTTCAGATTAGTCCCAGCACATCAAGGAGTGTCCCTGCCCGTCTGTGTTACCTGCTCTCTGTAGGTGACCCCAGCTGCAGCTCACCCCACACATCCCTTGTCCTCTGGGGTACGGTAAGGAGCGGATATTGTTCGGATGAGGAGGTGTTTTTAGGAAGCCTGGAAGAGACTTGCATATAAGTTGATTATATAACAGTATGTAATAATGCAGATAAGGACAATCATACTTGATTGTACCAGAAGTCCATCTGGCTGAGTACCCTCACTGATCTACTTGAGAAAGGAATAGAAGGAATTGAGCAAACACACAGTATTTCTTGTTTATTGTACATCTGCCACGTGGATTTGAGTGACTCCTGACTTTCTACCTTATGTTAGATAGTGAATAATTGTTCTCTATCAATCTTATGTATACCACTGATGATTTCATAGCTCTCTGTCACATCCATCCTCTGTCACAGTAGCTGAAAGCCAAAGAGTCCAGATGCATTTCATCTTTAATACGAAGCTGTTCCATAGCTGTTTAATAAGAAGCTGTTCCTCGTCATTTGTTTTTGTGCTTCTTGTTCAGTTGTTTTATTTTTGAAATGGGATGACCAGAACCGGGGGAATGGGCTGACCAGGTGGGAGTCAGGAAGGAGAACTGCATGTGCAATACTTTCAGCGTGCAATGTTACGGAAATACAAAGAAAATATATATCTGAGCAAGTAATAAAAAGTTCAGTGAAAGATAGAAACATGGACTCTTAGACTCCTCAGGGCATAACTGGATAAAAGATAAAGAGATAAAGTAATTCAATTTTTTAAATTCCTAAATAATTTTAATTCTGATATTTTAAAAGTTTGAATATTTGACAGTACTACTTCATTTTAACATAAACATCCACCACATATAGCAATATGGCTTTTGTTATAAAAATATAAAATACATATTTATATCTTATTGAGCAGGTGCTGAAGTTGTTATGAGCTGTTTTCCTTAAAGCTTACTAAAGGAATTTTTCATATTTCGAATTACTATTTGTACAAGAATCTCACCAGATCTTTTAATTATAATTCAGTTAATGAACATAAACATTACAAGGAGGAGAACTGGTGAAATTATGTCATCATTAGACATTCCTCACATATTGTGTAATAAAGCCAAATAGGAAAATATCCTCAAATGTTCCAGAATTCTTTTCTATATATAAAAACAAAAACAAAATCAAAAACAGAGGAGAGACAGGTGCAAACTGTTTATGTGATGGTTTTAGCAATGCATGCTTACTACTGCTTCTAAATTTAAGAAATTATGGTGACTTTCTGGAAGTAAAATGATTATTCAGTTACTGTAGATAGGGAGAATTTCAGGACATGTCTCTACACTTGGCACAATTTTGTTCCATACTTTATTGAGCTTTTTGTGAAGATTGCTCTGTTAAATCTCGTGGCTCATCCCCATCTCCAGGGAGATGCCCAATGCCCACGGACCCAGCCTGGTGTCCTCCTGGCTGCCTGCTCCTGGCTGGGGCGGTGGGACCCCAGTTCATCCTGTGGAGCCCCCAGCCCTCACTGCACCACACCATAACTGTTGTTTATTTGTCTTTTATTTGCATCTGGAGTCTTGTAAAGTCTGCTACACTCTTCACTCTATTCTATAATGGATATAGAGCTTGAGAAAAATATTACATCAATGAAATGATATGAATAGACTTTTTAATTTCTTTCATTCAGTTAGTATTGTATTCTTGTATTCAATATATTTATATATAATGTATTCAAAATCTATTTAACATAGTAAATGCACTATTTCACACTATTTTTTTTTATATATCAAAGAACAGTTTTGACAATGAAAAACAATTTATTTATAGCTATGTTATTCCTACGTTCATACTGCAGGGCTGTATCACAATACAGTGATTATTAATGGCTGACTATCTTGTATCAGAAGGTGGCAGCACAGCACAATTCTTAGCCACGATTGTAGAAATACGAATATTATTTCCTGAAATATTGGATACCTGTGAAGAATATGGAAAACTACCCTGGCTTGATAAACCAACACCAGGATCTGATAATTCCTAATGCAAATACAAATTAGTAAGAACTTAAGCCTGAGGAAGGCAGTCTTGTTTCATTCTGCTTGTGACACACCCTGAGCCAAAGGTATCCATGACTCTGCAAATCTTGTAATTGAAAATATTATATCTGGGGTGAAAACCATGACACAAAATTTTAATGTGTCTGCATTACAAAACCTGTATGAACAGAAACTCATTTTAACCATCATTTTTGTCAGCCGAAAACTACACAATAGAAACCGAAGCTGCTGAACTAAGTCAGAGGAAGTGGCTGAGAGGAAAACATAATTATCTATCCAGGTCCCTTACGCTCCACGCTACTACCCAATGTGGCCTGTAGCTTTCTGGACCAGAGGCACTTCAAACCATATCCTCACGCTGACACAGGCACAGACGGTGCGAAACAGCACCCAGCAATGCAAGCTCTTGTAGGGGCTGGGTTACTTTACTTACATTGCAGTTCTGATGATGTGAGGGCTGAGGCAGGAGTGTGATGGCAACTTTCCTGTCTCTGGCAGTCTGGGATATTGGAAGCAGTGTGGGACAGCTGGGGGGGCATGATTGGTGCTGGGTGTTTTTCTGGGGCAGATAAGAATATTTACAAGAGTTTTATAGCTGGTAAAAATGAAGGAGTACAGGAGTGAGAGCAGTGTATCCGTACTAGAAATAGGATGCATGGACAAGAATTATAAAAAATAGGACTAAATAACTGAGGTCATCGAAGCCAAACTTCCAGTCACAGAGGGCAGGGTTTCACTTAGTCATCTGAGCAGAAGTCTTAATTCCGCAACAACTCTGTGTGTGAGATTGGGTGTTGCTTTGTAACTATTTTGTGCAGCCAGCCTTATCCTCTCTTTTGTGTATCGTAGTGATTCTCACAGTTTCAATCGGAGTGGGAGCTCCTCAGGACCTATCTCAGGAGGCCAAAGACCGACCTGCTCACTTTTACATGTTTGGTGTGCTAGGTTTGAGGTCTTACTGTTGTACTTTGATTTTACAGAGATTTTCTCCTGTCTACCATTTTTGTTCAGCAGTCTGATTTTCCAAATGTACTGGTGAAGGTGAGGAAAAGAGTTTTGAAACGTGGCAGGCACCATTGCTGTGGATAGTTTTTGAAATGTACTTCTCAGTACTTTTGCTTCTAGTCTGCAGTGTTGTTCAGCTTTAACTTTTTTTTGGAGCATGTTTAGAACCAGAGAACAGCTGCACCAGGTTCAGCAGTAAATGCAAGCTATGAATATATTTAGCAGCAGGAACAGTGTGATGATAAGCCAGTGGGTTAGTCTGTTTGACTCTTGGAGCACAGCAGGGGCATGGCAGGGCTGCCTCACTCCTGACCTTTTGTAATTGTTCTCTATAGCAGTTAGAATTTGTATCTTTATAGTACTTAATGTAAACATATATTTTTATTTGTCACCTTTCATCTCAACAGATGTCAAAGTGTTTTGTTAACTACGTAAAGGTAGACTTTACTGAATTTCAGCCTAATATTTAGAAGATACCAGTTGAAAAGTAACGTGCACACAGTACACTGTAACACAAAGGTAATGCAGAATTTTTGGGGAAAGCCACAAGTACAATTATACTCTTCCAAAAAGCTTCAGGATATTTAATGTCTATAAAAGTAGGCATTGCTTAGTGAGACATAATCTTAAAAGTCCACATACAGATGCTTGTGCATGTGTGTGCTTGTTCATGCATGCTCCTACGTGCAAGCTCTGAATCAGTGGCTGTGTTCTCCACAGCCACTTGTATTGCAAATGTACTGACACAGATGTTCTCTTGTTCTTACAGAGAGATTGGTTCAATTGTCAGATCACTGGGTTGCTTCCCAACTGAGGCAGAACTTCAGGAACTGCTTGCAAAGGTAAAAGTTTTAGATCTTTTCTGTACTCTTCTATCTTAAACTTGCACAAGTTTGGCACTTCTGCCCTGCTGTGTGGGAAAGCTAAGCTCTTGTCCCACATGTGAAGTGTCCTGGAAGTGAATCAGGCAGTCTCTCAGGTTGCCCTGAAGCGAACGCTTAGGCTGATGAGGAACAACAGTGATGGATTAAAACAAGGAGTCTTTGACTCTCTTTTACCCTAGAAGGTCACTGTGCCAAAGTGAAGGGCGATTTGTAGAAAATGGAGAAATGTTTTTTGGCTCATTGGAAAGATTGCCCTAAACCACAGCCAGATTAGGATATCCAAATCCTTACTATCTCACTGCTCTGGACATGCCATAGGCAGACACTGGATGACTAAGTAACAAAATCTGATTCTTGTCCAGATGTTAAAAACATACATTACATTCCAAAAATATGTAGAGGGAAGGTTTGCTGTTTTTCTTCACTACATGTTGCCACTACATCTTATAGCCAAATTGCTCAATTTTCTGACCTTCCTGAGGCCTCTCCCAGTCTTGAGATCTCTCAGTTATAGCTAAGTAATCTTCTCTTGCATGATTACTTAAGCTTGTAAGTCAGAATTCAGACATGCAGACTCTCGGGAGCTAGAGGTACTCCCATTCTCCCCATGATGTGCAGGGGTAAGGAACATCAACCATATTTCTCCACTGTTTTTTCCTACACAGTCATTTTTATTTCCTCAACCCATGCTTGTATCAGAAAGGCTGGTGTGATGGTGCCTTGACAGGGTATGGTTAATAAATTGGACAAAGAAGTGGGAAAAAGACTTCACATTGTTTTTACAAAGTGGTGTGCCTTAGAGAGGTGAGAGAAGGATCTTTTCTTTTTCTCATCAGGATGCTGGAAATTGGTGTCTCTTGCTCTTTTCCCCTCTCCAACACAAATTTGGGTGATTACAGGCCTGTCTCTCCTCAGAGGCTTGTCTAGTCTCTTGTAGATAACAATTTAGTGTGAGAAATCTTGTGCTAAGTCTTGTGAAAATGACACAACTGCTTCAGATGATGATGTACAAGGAATGATCAGAGGAAAAAGATTTTTAACATGATGCTGCAATCTGCTGTGGTTCTGTACTCTCAGTACCAGATTGTCCCAGCTTCCACTCACAAAGAGGACAAAGGGGAAAGATAAATTATTGTGTTTAATACAGATATTTTTAGTGGCCCACAGAGTTTTTTGTTTGCAGTAAATGAACAGTGTAACTGACTCAAGATACAGAATTAAGAAAAGGATGTTTTGACCTTCCAGCCAGGGGAACATGGAGATTTTAAGGCCTGCCTCGCTGTCGCAACTTATTTTTCCCATTTTTTAGCATTACTGAACATTTGAGATAAGTAATGTAACAAAGTATGGTGCAATGCAGCTATGAGGTGGAAAATTCTTGAGATTAGTTTGCCCAGAGAAGCTGTGGATGCCCCATCTCTGGAAGTGTTCAAGGCCAGGCTGGATGGGGCTTTGGGCAACCTGGTCTGGTGGGAGGTGTCCCTGCCCATGGCAGGGGGTTGGAATTGAGTGATATTTAAGGTCTCTTCAAACCCAAAGCAGTCTATGATTCTATGAGATGCAGTGGTATAACATCTATGCAATTCTTGATTATAAGAGTAGGAAATTAAAGTGCAAATAATGCAGAACGAAAGAATGCATTCAAGAGTAATGGTTAACCTTAGAGAATGCTGAACTGGAAGTTAAATCTCAAAGAAGGTTTCATGGTGTTTGTAAATGAAACCTTGGCATCAGTTCAGTACCAGAAGCATACATCTTCTTGCAGAATCCTCAATGTATTATGCTAATCACTAATATCAAATTATCTTAATTTATATAAGGTACCATTACCACTGACTATGGTAATACCATTTTATCTTAATCTAGATAAAGTAAAAATTGTCTCTGTAGGCCAGTTTGTAATCATGCTATTTCTCCATTATTTCTGCCCTTTGTAAGCTGTGGTTCATTTCTGTTTCTCATTACCTGTGTCTCTCAGTCATCTATCTTTCTATTAGCCTCATTTTAGCTAACTACCATATGTTGCCTCCAAATTATTCATATCTGCCAAATCGCTATTTATATAAATATTTAATCTCTAAAATTATCATATACTGTTTCCTATGTTGCCTTATGCTAAATACTGTACTAAGTATCGTATATCTAGGCCTACTAAGAGAGTTAAGATTAAATGACAGGTCTAGAGATGGTGAAAGCTGATCCAAGGGTTACTACAATGCCTGGAGTTTGAAATCCCAAATTCAGTTCACTGCTCCACCACAGACCTCCTGAATAGCTCTGGAAGATGGTTTTATTTCTTTGTGACTCACTTTCCCAAGTGTTACCTGGACAATAACTGTATGACTGCGAGAGCTGAGATATGAAACAAATGAACACTACAATGCAGCTGTTAGGGGAGCTGTGGATGTTCGCAAAGGTGGCGAGGTTAATATATATTTGGTTTACTCACATATCTATCTAATGTTAGAAATAAGATTAATTTTTACAGTTTAAGACATTTTTGAGCCTGTAGACACACTGAAATGGTAGCGGTTTTTTCCAGGTCAGAGGGAGCTGAGGTTGCTCATCACCTCCCAGGACTAGATCTGCTGTCAGGAAGGAAATGTTTCTTCACAGACTGCTTTCTGAAGGCAAAATACAAACAGCATATTTAAAAAAGAAAAAAAAAGAAAAAAAGAAAAAAAAGAAAAAAGAGACAGATAGACAAATCTGAGGGCTGACACTTTCACAGGTATTTGTTATGTTGAGTTCTGGAGAGGTCGTTACCAATGAGCTCTTCTGGTATGAAAATTAGGGTAACATTCAACTGTTTGGAAGAGCAGATCAAATGTTTTCTGACTCTTATATATGGTTTATATAACTTAACATCTTAATAGACATTTTGGGTCCTCTTTTCTTGTTGTCCTGCTTTATATAAGATATATTTACTTGTTTCTGATATATAGCTATCCTACCTCTTTTTCTGTCAGTAGAATTGTGAACTAATACTAGTTGAAGCACAGATGTTCCCTAAACCATTCTGTGTGCTGATAGCTCTCAAAATTTGTGATGCATGGGATAGTTCAGTGTATTGACCAACTGTTATGTCATTGGAAAGAAATTTTGCCAGGTATTTTGTTACATCTTTTCAACAGATTGAGCAGTAAAACAAATTACTCTGTAATAGTAAAAGGTACCATTTCATTTAGAAAGAATTAGGCAACAGCTTCATTTCCTACCTAGAGATCCCTTCCAGTAGGCTCACCAAAGTGCTTTTTCAAGCCAATTTCTGCTCTAAAGCAGCAAGAGTTGGTGGCTTCCTGCTTCTGGCAACCAAAATCCTTCAAGAGCACTGGGAGAGAGCAAGCAGCAGCAGTTGCAGCTCTCCGTTGAAGCAACTGGGTGCATCAGGCATCACCCTCTGCTCTGACCCAGCTCCCAGGAGGAAGCTTCTGGTTTTGTCTTTCCCTGGCTCTGTTAGGAGATTTCAAATCAGTGTCTGTTTGAGTCTCCTTTCAATCTGAGCCGTGTTTGTGAAGGCCTAGCAGGGCGTCACTTCTGCCATGTGAGACTGCAAGGCAGGCATCCAGTTTCAACACAGACAGGAATGGGCTAGTTTCAATGAGATGACTCCTTTGGGGAGTAAAACTTTAAATTTTCAGGAAAGAGATGCACTTGAGTTATGGGTAGCAGTTTTTACCATGTTGTTATTCTCCTATGGAGTATAGGAATGCCATGAGAATGCTGCCAGAAGTCCATGATGTTTTGGGACTAATCTGTTAATTTATTTGGGAGGCAAAGGGAAGCTTTTCTTCATGTAGTATTTTATGGGCTGCCTTATGACTGCTTCAGCCTGCCCTGAGTCAGTCTGTCTGCCTCTCTGGTCCTTCCCTTGGCGACTCTCTCTGGCTATGAAACATGTGGAGGCAACAAATTCCATCCTTGAGGTGTACTAAACTGGGGCTATGTCCAAATTAGCACATTAAATGTGCCCAGAAACGTCCTTGGGTACTGAAGCCAGCTGGCACAGAGCAGCCCTTGTCTGTGCTGGCGGATGTTCCACGCGGAGCGGCTGCACCAAACTGCCCGCTGGGGAGAAGGGCCCACGGTCCCAGTGCCCAAACTGGGCCCAGGAGCTAACTGCTGGGGAGAGGGTTTGGTGGTGTGGGCCGAAATCATGCTGGGGGACATGCTGACAATTTGCTGTGATGGACGGTCACATTGCATGGCTTGGGGATGTTCCAGGTCACACTAGGCTTCACTTGTATGAACGCAGTCCAAATGTGTAAACCTCTACGGAGTTCCTGTGGAAGATAAGATCGGTTAGTAGGCAGTTCTTTTGCATGAATGGTTTCTAAGCACAAGAGGGCAATATTGAGTTGCTGAAAGTTCATGTAAGAGCAGGCCTGTTTTGCCTGGGATATTATTTCTTCCTCTAATTTCTTTCTATTTGATCACAAGCATTTCACCCAGATGTTATGCTGATATTAAAAACCTGACATAAATACTCAAAGTCCAAATCTGTAATTTTAATACAGGACTCACCCCCAATTTTCTGGTTTTCCTATTAGTTTGCTAATGAGTCATATAGCCTACCATGCTTAAATTTTATTTTTAGGTGGAAGAAGAAGAAGAACCAACTGGATACATTCATCTGGAAAAATTTCTTCCAGTGATGACAAAAGTACTTCTCGACAGAAGGTAATGGAAAGTAGATTTTCTGTGTCTGTAGTTTATTTCGGACTGACAGGGTTGATTCTCAGTGAATATATCTACAGCAATTTTATGTAGCTGGAAGGAGTACAGACTTTTTTTTTTAAATTTAAACTCAGTCTACGTTAGTGCGATAGTGAGATTTTAGTTCAAAATGACTTAGTTTACATAAAATTATGTTGTACCTTTGGTACAAATAATACCAATTTATAATCATGAATTGTGATATTGTGTAGTTTCTGTATTTCGTATGTGAATCAGAATTAACTTGCTATTTAACGTGCTTTGTGCAACTCTGAAAATATTTTATATGCAAATTAAGGTCATAACCGTTACTTTCTCTGAATGTACGGGTTAGGGTTGCTGAGAAGCACGGTCTGTTACAGTGCATTTTTAATAAGTTGTGTAAATCAGCTACATGTTCATGTCTCAATGTGACTGTCGGATACAGTTGAATATACACAACCAGCACTGATGACTAAAGACTGATGAAAACCAATAAAATATTGGTTGATCTAAAAGTCTGGAACAAGAATGCTGTTCATTTTTCAAAGGTACATAGAAATCTTTCCGTGTACACAGGAACTTGTGCTGTTTTGATATGTTTGCACTAAAAGTAATATTACCTCTAGCAAATGTACATTTCTTTTTCAAGATAGTAACCCAGGGTTTGGGGAGACTCAGTCTGGTCCAATACTGGGAAGCTGTTCTGCTCACAGAGCTCCTTTGGTGTTCTATGCATGAAATAGATATGGGGTTTCCCAAAACTGTCTGGCAGCATCCAGTGTCAGTGGCCACCCATGGAGCTATATCTAAGAGTCTTTGTGCCTATGCCTGGACAGGCAACCAGGAGCATTGGGTCCCAGTGTGGTAGTGCAGGCACGTTGCCTTCCCAGGCTTCTGCACCTTTGCTTTCTCTGGCCTTCATGGCACGTTTCTGGCTCCATGCTGGTGTTTGCCCCTTCACAAAGTGATGCCTTGCTGCTCCGGGCTCTCTCCTCCTCCTCCACCCCCCTTCCACACAAACACACACGCACAAAACCACACTTTTCCCAGGCTAGTGCAGACTTGTCAAGACCCACGTTTATCTTTTGGGGCTGTGTCTATAGTTCACTTATCCAAGGGCACATGAGATGTGGATCAAAAAGAACAAGGTCTCTGCTTAGCACGTTTGATTTTTAGATAATAAGAGTGAGGCGGGTCTGGGCGAAACAGCCAAGCATTTAGAACCTGCCTGGCTTTAACATCTCTTCAGTATTTTGGGATATGGTGAGAGACTGCTAGGATGTGGAAGGTCTCCACTGCTGTAGAGGGTTTCCTTTCCAGCTGTGAAATCAGGCACACATATACATGCACACACGCACGCAGTGCTGCTTTCTCTTTGAAATTGTTAGTGACAGGCCTTTTTTTTATAGCTACCAGCCTCCTTTGCTCATCATCAGCTCATTAGACTGTCAAAGTCCCACTAGGTGATCTGTTGCCTAGCTACCGGCCTACCTGGACAAAACTTTGTTTTCTTGGTTTGGCAATTCTCAGTTTAGTGCATGTGCTACGTGGAGTGATTCAGCTATTATTGATTCCTACTAACCCTCTCAGCCAGCCTGGACATGCACAAGCCATTCATTTGGCTGCTTAGCACAAGGAGAATGAAAGAAGAATAATATGGAAGACACAAGGGGTAAAGGTATGCACAGTTCCAAAAAGTCAAGCTGGAATTAAATGTGTGACAGACTAACTGTAGAAAGTAGGTTTTCCCTTTCTTCTAGTACTCATATTTTGTTATTTCAGAATAGTACAGCAGCCTTGCAAACAACGACTCTTAACTTTTCTGACTTAATGGTTTCAGCTACCGGCCTATTCCAGAAGATGTTCTTCTACATGCATTTGAGGTGTGTAACTAAATATTCAAGTACCTAATTGCTGCAAAGAAGTTGCCGATTCTTGATTCACTGTGCCTAAAACCACAACAGTTTATTCTTTTTCTTTTAAAGGCTTTAGATGAGAATAAATGTGGATATCTTACTAAAGACGAGCTGGTAAAACATATGACTGAAGAAGGTAACGTGACTTTTGTAATATCAGTATTTAAGTAAATAAACATTACATGTGTATATGGCACCTTGATGTCCTGATTCTGCATGCCAAAACTTGTAGGAGTAGATACAGTCTTCAAACAATCCTGCTGCCTCGGTGAGTGGCTGCAGACTAGAACATTTCACTAGTGAATAATGCAGGGAAAGGACACTTATCTGCCTTTTTGCAGATACTATAAAATAAAACTTTTTATTGGGTCATAATCCAGTCTTGTGTGAATATTTTATAATTCTGTGCATGTCTTTGAGTTCCGTAAGGATGTGACTCCTTTTCTGTCCCCCCTGTAAAACTTTAGTTTAGATTTCAAAATGTTTCAGGGAGTTGCAGTGCTCATTCATTCCTACATTATCTTGATCTTAATTCTAGTGCCCTACGCAAACAAAGAGATTCAAAGACCAGATTTAAGTTGTATATCATGTAATCCTCAATATCCCTTGAAGAGCCTGCTTTTCTTGCATGGCTGAGTCATGCTTGCCTGCCTCAAGTACAAAATGACAAACATGCTTTGTGCAAGACTTTCCAAGACCTATTCTCAGATGGGGACCTTGTTCTCAAAGAGGGATGCAGTAGGCCATCAACAGCTTTGAAGCTCCTAAAAGAGCAGAAAACAAGGGCCTTTCATGGTGTAAAATACGAGCAAAAGGAGAGCCAAAAGTGAGAAATAATAGTACTAAAGTAGACATTAGAAGAATTAACTCTGACAAAAAGCCTTGCTTTGAAATCCCTGTGGCAGTGACAAACAGGCTGTTTTGGAGCCTGTGAACTAAATGGAGATCAGAAGATCCAGGTGCTCTGTCTCCTTTCCCTGAAACCAGCTGGCTTGGCATGCAGGGCTTTTACATGTGCAAAAGTAATGGAACTGGATCCTTTTATCCTCTTCATGAGGACAGAAAGGAGAGCCTTGCAAGGGAAAAGCAGGGTAAGTTGCCAGCCCTGAAAAGAATATTTATCAAGACAAAGGGTTAATGTCTCTTCTCTTTCAGGTGAACCCTTTACTGAGGAAGAAATAGAGGAGATGCTCTCCAGTGCTCTAGATCCAGAAACAAATACTGTTCACTATAGAGATTACATTTCAATGATGATAGTAGATGAACCTGAAGATCTTCCCCAGTAAAGTTTGAGATGACATTTGGTAACAGCAATGTAGCTTGGCAGTTGGTTGAAATTTGAAGTATAGCAAATCTCAGCTTGTGACCTTGTGCTTGTAATTAAAATAAAATCTGTGGAGCTATATTTCCTTGGTTCTGTATACGTTCTGAAGTACATTCACACCTCGAAAAAGAGCTCTTGACAGAAATATTGTGTAAGGTCTGGAAAAGAAATCATGGAATTTGGTTTGAAAAATAACAGGAAAAATAATGTTAATGGAGTCAAGAAATGTCCTTACAATTGCTTCTGAAAAAAATAATGGAAAAGTGAGACCTGGGAAATGGGGTAATAAGTAGGTAAGCGAGTTCTTCAGGATGACTGAAATTATGAAATCCAGATAAAACTTTTATATTTAAATGTAGGCCTTTTTTGTGTTTAACTAATGAGGCACTGGGTAGATTACTGCTTTTGAAATAATACCACAGATCAAATAAACTTTCTATAGTTTCCAAATTTTGCCAAATATTTGTGTTTTGTTCACTATAGGCAATTAAACCAGTTAGTTCCATTTTATGTTACTCATCCATTGGCACGTAGTGTTTTGCTTCCATTTTAAACATGCAGGTAACACCCAGACCAATGTTGGAGTCAAATTTACAAACAAAATAATCCTTAGAACATTTCTGTTCAATAATCAGTTCCCCTTTCATAACCAGTTTGAAAGTCGGGAGCTTAAATTGTTAAAAAATTAGGAACATAGGACTGGAATTTGATTTTCATGAATGTATGAAGCAGTGTCTTTTGAAAGATGTTAGTGTAGAATACTTGTCTCCAGTACCCTTGATGAAAGACTGCTGCAGACCTCAGTGCTCTTAATCATTTTCTCGACTGTTTGTGTATTTTAAGGGCACAGCAGTCCTCATGTGACGCCTTTTGCTCTACCCAGTTGTTTCACTTGAGCTGGAAACTCAGAGGAGCTGTTCTCAGACACAAGAGAGCTGCTGTGCTTCACAAGAAGAGGTTAGCACGATCTAAATGTTGTGATGGAAACAGTTTGAAGGAGACCTTTTTTAAAATTCTCTTTTTGTCTCTATCCCAAGTTGTCTTTCACTGACATTGTCTTAAGCAGTAGGGCAGCAAAGAGTTAATGCAAATGAACATTTACCTGCTTCTTAAATGGGTTTCCATGTGGGAACTACTGTGGCACTTGTCCTAAGACTCAGCAACGCACTGTTGTTAACACATTTACTGTGTATTTCATTTCTTTGTCAGTAAGAATGAAAACCAAAGGTAATCATTAGGGCTATAATGTGTGAAGATGCAGATTTTTGAAGATTAAAGCAAGAGCAACAAAGACCCATTAAGAAAATATATTTTTTATGAGTCTTCTTTAGTTTCTCTTTGGAAGCTGTAATTATTTTCCCTAGGTGAATCCTTCTGTTTGATATACAATGTGTTGTTCTGGATCTTAAACGCAGCTGGTGTGCATACAAGTTTCATTCATATTCTGCAGTCTGGGAGCCCCTGTCAGCCTCATCTTTGTCAGCAGGAAGATGCTCATTGCAGGAAATCATTTCGTAGCTCACAGTGCTCCAGAGAGCACAATTTGTGTCTGGTGGTGCTACCCCAGGGGCCACCTCAGCTACTGCTGCATCAAATCAGGATGCCCATGTACAACACAGTTACATTTCATAGTACAGATAGGATCTTAACATACGTCCTCTGATGATACATGTAATTTTTATCCTGCAGTCCTCACATGAAAGGGAATTTGTGCAAGTGAAAAGTGGTATTGTGTCTGAATTTATCACGCAGCAACTGCTCCAGCCCCAGCTTTTTATACATCTCTTGGGGAAAGATAACGTGCAAATACAACAGATAAAGGCACGTTGCAGTCTCGACTTTGGGCACAAGCAACCACATTCAGCTGCCTAGAGGGTTTCCAAGCTGCAGGTGAAAGAAGGGGCAAAAAAACAATCTCAGAATCTGTAAGATCCTAAAATCAGAGTGCTCCCTGCTGGCTAGGATCACAGGGAAGTGATCTGACCAGCCTGTGAAGGAGCTGCCCCGTGGGCTCCCCAGCAAGCAGCCAGGCAGTGCTGCACTTGACTCTTGCATTGCACTTGTCTCCCTTCCATGAGCTGCCAGCCCCTGTTGTGCCCAGGGTTGTTGAGGAGGCTTAGTGAACCATTTTGCTATCACCAAATAAACTTCTCGTCTTTAAATTTGAAGGGACAAAGGCATTACTTCGTTCTTGTCCTTGAGATGGACAAATTGAAGTTCAACTACGCTGCTGAGCGGTCTGGAGCTGTCTCTTGCTGCATGCCTCTCCCTGCTGGCTGTTTTGCCTCTTCCCTCAAGATCAGGAACCAAGATACAGGAGCGGATTGCACTGGGAAGCCTCTGGGGAGAAACCAGCCCAGCACCTGGACTGGATCCACACAAGGAGGCAGAGCCAAGGCTTTGAAGAAGCTGGAGAAGTCAGAGGCTTTTTGACCTAGTTGAAGGAGGGAGAGGGAAGGGAACTCATTATGCAGACATAAAAAAAAATATAAAAAAAGAAAAGAAATCAAAGAAGCAAACATTGGAAGCCATCTACAAATACAACTGAATCAGCAGGCTGTTTACATCACGGCATTGGAGGCTGGACAAGACTTTACTTGTTTAAAACACGAAGTAGGTTCAGCTGTGTCGGGCCACATCTGGTATATAGGGAGGCCTTCTCCTTGGTCTTGCTGATAATGTGGAGAAGCTCCTTCAGCTGCTGAACCTGCATGTGGGAGCCTAGCTGCTCACGTTGCAGGCAATGTATTGCTTCTTATGTTTCCCTCATCACATTCAGAGCTGCTTTTCCAAAACACTTTTCTGCCTGCTAGTGGCAGTCCCATATATATTCACGTTTCTTTATTGGCTTCAATATTTTCCATTACAATGCATACCAGGATGGTATTTGCAGTTCCTGGAGACTCTCCACTGACTGTGGTCAGAAACAGAAGGTGCAGGACTTCTTCCACCAAGATGCTGAAGGGCCAGCATCAGACCTGAGACTTGAGGAAAGGAGCTGGGCTGTTCCCCTGTGCTTCCTTCACACATCTTTTCACAGAGGTAAGAGCCAACAAAATGTTCCCCAGGTTACTGCTCTGTTAAGAAACTTCCTTGAACTTTACTAGTGCAGGTCTTGTTGCCTTGCAGCTCCCTGCAAATTTTATCTCATGACAGGCATGCCTAAACTGTGCCAGGTGTGTCTGGCACTGCTTAGAAGGGCAAGGACTGTCAGGGGCAGGCACCACATTCAAAGAAGATTGAAGGTCTCTGAAAGGGGCCAGGCAGGACTGGTTAGGGGCTGGGAGGTGCAGCAACAGGTTTTCATGGAAGATGAGGCGTGTTTTCTAAGACTGGAGAAAGGACAAACAACAGGTTATTTTGGAGATATCCACTGATTCTTGAGTTAAAAGATCTGTGAGCCTGCACAGCCAGCTCCTGGAGCCAGTGGCTCTGCCTCCCATCCAGAGCTTTTCACAACTTTGTCACAAAATGTATTTTCTCTCCACTGCCCAAGGGGCTGACATTATCCATCGTCCCAGGGGGAAGCACTGCGTTCCTGCTTTCTCCCTCAGCCTGATCATTGCAGCAACTGCCTCTGAAAGGTAGAAAGTGTGGCAAAGACAGGCATTATAAATGTGGACAATTTATAGGGAAGTCCCATCTCCCAGCAGTTTCACTGATTCACTTATGGGCAGGGCTGCCATACAGAGAGACCTAGACAGGCTGGAGGAATGGGCTGACGGGGGCCTTACAGAAATCAGAAAGAGCAAATGCTGCTCTCAATAGCTGGAGAAAGAAAAGCTTTGCAGGTGCCAAACAGCAGCCCCCAGTCCCTACAGGGAGGGTATGAAGAGGGCAGAGCCAAGACCTTTGGTGGTGTATGGTGGGAGAACAGGGGACAGATGGGATACAAGGAAAAGCTTCTTCACCCTGAGGACAGCCAGGCAGCGGAGCATACTGCACAGGGAATTCGTGGAGTCTTTGTCTATGGATGGTTTCGAGACCTAAATGAATAAAACTCTGAGCACGCTGGTCTGATTGCAAAGCCAACCCTGCTTTGAAAAGGATTTTTGACTGGAGACCTCCTGAGGTCGCTTCCAACCTGGGTCATAGCACGATCCTACAATCTGGGGATCTAGTCAGATTCTTCTGACTAAATACAAGCATAAGGAGAAGGTGTGAGAACATGGTCTCTGCTGGCTGGAGACATGGCTTGATCTGGGGGATACTCAACTGGTGTTGCACAACCTTCCAACATTCTCTGGATTTAGCTGACACAGTATTTGCATCTTTTGCTGGGATGGTCTTCTAGCAATAACTGGTAAGTCTTCAAAACCGTTGTTTCTCAAAGGACACACAGCCTTGTGCTGACAGTCTTCCCAAAAAGATAAATCTTTCCTTCAGTGAAGGCTTCTCCTGTCACTTTATACTTATCCTGGGGAGATCCACTTCCAGGTAACATGCCCATTGGAAGTTCTTCTTTATAAGTTCATTGTCATTTACATCTTTTTAAACATCTGAAGATGAAGGAAAGAAGGGATCAATAGCTCAAGGACTACAAGATGTGATGACATTTAGTGAACGGAATACACATCTTGGAGAACCTTCTCTTTCCTAGCTCACCACTAAGGAAAACTTTATGGCTTTGCCCTCACAAGAAGGACTACAGGAAGATCACTACAACTTCTCCCTCACAAAAATGCCCAGCTAACGCCTCCTATAATTTCTGTTCCTACACAACAAAATGTTGATGCCACCACCAGGACAGTTTCCATTAATCACAGTGTTCTAAGACCAGGGAGCCTCCCCATCTGTTGCCTGCTCCTCCATCCTATGAAGCAGGAATTTATTTTGCCTACATCTTCAACTGAAATCCACTGCTGGGTCATTCAATCTACCTGTATCACAGCTCTGTGAAGAAGAGCAAAGGAGCCTGAAGACTGTTCAGGGCCTTTCTCAGAACAGAAAAGAACTTGTGATGTTTTTCCTTCTTTCTCTTGTTTTGGTCTATCTTTTCTCTTGGCTCTCCTTTACCTTATTTCATTAATCCATTTGTGTGACAACCTGTGAGGGTTGAAAAAGCAAGACTTTAGCTCTGACCCCACACTGTTGATGCCCTACTGCTTGTTCTGACAGCAATTACTTAAAACAGTATCAGCTGCCCACATCAGGTGTCATTTATCACTGGGTCTAGACTTGCTGCCACTGAAATCAGCACTGGCAAAACTTGTCACCAGTAAGGGGAAGGACCTGGGGCTTTGGTTTAAGGGGAAGGGTGGCTGGGGTCCTGCCAAGTCTGTAACTGGAATGGAAAGCTATGATTTTTTAAGTCCTGTAATATCCTGTTATCACTGTGCGAGAGGGGGAAGCATAGTCCTGACGGTAGGGCAGCAGGTTGGCAGACAGCTTTCATTCTAAGACTTTAGAGTGGCATCAGGTAAGTCATGTAATCTCTCTCCAGCTGAACTTTCCATCTGTAAAGTCAGAATAATTGCAAGGAGTAGGAGCCAGGGAATCTATCTTATCTACCTGGACTGTCAACGTTTTGTATCACTAACTCTGATGGTTGCACAGTGTCTGGTACTGTGCAACCATTTTTCTGATGAAAATCAGCGTCTACAAACCTCCCTCTCATATCACAAAGTTCTCAGCCTTCAGGTCTTTTGTTTCAGACTGTGCACTCAGGTCACAACTTTGAAACAGGTCAATCTACAGCAAGTATGTTTGTTTTCATTGAACTCCACTGTTTCATAGTGCCTCACACCATGATAGCCTTGACTGTAAAAGAAACTATTGAAACATTTGGCCTTGCTGTTGGAGGGGTTTTTAGGGCACGTCAGTACATGGCACAGGGACTGGGCTGGTTTAAAAGCTGATGTTGTAGGCTGAAACAAAGCAGATTCTCCTGCTTAACCCATTTTGAATCCCTGGGGCTACTATCTGGCTTAATATAGTTCTGAAAGCCAAGAAAATGTTATTCATTATGCTCAAAAGATTGATCACAGCATTTATATCCCGAGGCCCGAATCCTGAAGTCCTTATTCAGACAGAACTCCCATTGACTTCAAAGGGCGTTCTGTCTGCAGAAGGGCTTCAGAAATAGTGATGTACTGGCTCACAAGGCCCTGTAAAAACCTTTTAGTCTCTATAAAAGAAGCCTCATCTGTGGAAGATCTAACAGATGTACAACCAGCACGCAAGTTGTGTCGCTGAAATGACCAGAAACATAAAACCATGGGAGCGGGTAGTTAATTCTTCTCTATATTAATGCAAGCAAGATTCAACAAGAGTCAGCAGACAGAACTTTTCCGTATTGTTCAGACTACAAAAAGTCAAATCTAGGGATGATACTGCATGAAGGCTTAAAATTATGTCTTCCTGCCATTACCCTGGAAACACTGCAGCCATAAAAACACATACATGTTGCTTCTGTGATTTCACAGATTAAAAATTCCTTTTATCCTGGACTCTAATTAGTCCTTTCAGAAGTTCTTTTAGAACAGGCCTTCCTCTTCTAAACACCTGCCCAAATGAGAGCATAAAAGGAAACAGTGTGAAATGAGATGCTTTCTTCTACATGAAAACCTTTGAATATGTCCTGCCAATATGTCCAGCAGTCTCTTTCCTGACAAGGTAGCAGCATCCTTGGATGGAATGGGTCCTAGGCTTTACGTTAAGGTATGCAGCTATGGCCTCCTCTAGAGACCAACCTTGTGATTGAAATAACCTGAGTGGAGTTCTCAGGCTTTCAGAGGCGTGATTTTTGGAGCCAGTGTGCAGAATTTGAAGCTATCTGAGGTCTTCCACATTGGCAAGTTGTCCAAATTTTATGCAATACAAAGTTTAAGTTCTACAGTGATGGAATACTGAGGATGTGGTAGAGTCCAGCTGGAAATTAGTAGCAAAGGCTGAAATTTAGCTTAATTTCTAGTAAGACCATGAAATCAAACTCAATAGTTCATCTTTAAGGGTATCTTTGCTGATGTTTCTGTTTGCATAGAGAAGCTGCACTCAGTATTGGAGAGGCAAAACTGAAAAAAAAATAAACAAACCCACCAGTAGCCAGTTTTCAAACGATGTCAAGGTGTTGCATTGAGAAACAATGCCATTCTTCAGAGCTCCCCCAAACACATCTGAATTCAGCTCAAATTTGGTGGAAAACTGAGAACCTGTCTCAGGGCTTCATCAAAGTTTCAGGGACCATTTGTTAAGCTAAATGCAATGTTTGGCTATCAACTGTTGAGATCATCCGGGCTGAACTACCTGACAAAGTTGTGTGACGAGGAGTGGGAGGCAGAGCACTGCAACTAGAGGGTCCTTGCTCCGTTGCTCCACCGGAGGCAGTTTGTAGATTTTTCAGGACACGTGTTACATGACATGTCTAGCTGTTCAAGTTTCCATTCAGTTTACAGAGGTTGGTTTGAGTCAAACGTGTAGTTGTTTGAATGTAGTTTGCTCTCCTTGAGAGCTTCCTCTGGTGCTTCATTATCTGGCGGCACAGTGCAGTGCTGCTGGTCTTCATCTTTCCTAGTACAGGAGCCCTATGAAGTTCAAATTGGGAACAGTTTCATTGTGGTGTATGCTCTAACAACAAATGTTATCTAATCTAAGAACATATAAGATGCAAGGGAGGGTGGGGCGACAATAAAACCAGTTACATAGTCTTTTTGTAGTTATATCGTTTCATGTAATTACAGTAATTTACAATTTCCATAAACAAGTTATGAGTTTCCTCTGTTGCTCCTTTGCCAAGACAGGTTTCTTTCTGATGTCACACCAAGTATGTACACTGAAAGCATCTGTAAATCTGCACTGGAAACAGAGGCACAGGGAACTGTTGAAAGCATGCAACCACTGGTTTTACACCAAGGTGAAGAAAGAGGTTCTTCCTTTCCTACTGGCAGCGTGCTCTTGGGCTTCCATAAAGGTGTTCTCGCTGAAATCTTGTGACCCAATGGGGTCAAACTGAGTGACCATGAAGAAACGAGGCATGTGAAAATGTGTCCTTTGGATTTTCTCATATAAAGGGCTGAAACTTTTTTCTCCATCTTCCCCAACAAGAAGGGATACAATGCCTTCTGGCGAAGTAGTATAACATGAGTTGCATTTGCTGGTGATATCTCTGCTTTCCTCTTCAGAAATGTACCATCCCTCCTGCATAACACAGGGGATTAGTCGGAGTAGGGGATCTTTCCCAAGAACTTACTCTTTAAAACAGGTAAATGAATACCGGGGACAGTAGCAGACATCACAGAGGTATAAAAGACCAATAGGGATATTTATTTATATGGACTTTTTTAATTGCCAGAGGCACGTTCTGGCAGAGATGATTTAGCAATACACACTGAGGGGATGAGCTCTGGCATGTAGAGGAGAATAATGACAATGCTTCTTTTAGCAGAGATGGCAGAATTTTAACAAGGGATTCCCACAAACCCCATAAGGTCTCTCTGTAGCATCTGTGTTGTGGGATGTGCCTCTTAAATATTCTGAGAATGGCCTATACCCACAGACGTTAGTCCCTGTTTGTGGAAGAAGGTGGTCACTTTGTAAGCCATACTGCCAAGCCCTTGAGAGCCAGAAACCGTTGTTCCCATAGGAGGCAACACCAGCTGGGAGCATACACCTGTGAAATGAAGAGAAAGGACGTGCTTCCATTTCCACATGTTCACATTTTCAACGCAGAAGTTGAGCACCATTGCTTGCTCCCTACCTGTTCTCACTAAGGAAACAAAGGCTTTGCAGTGATCCAGTCACAACAGGGAAACAGTGAATGATAAACACGAGACATTTGGGACGGAGACAGAAGTTAGAAAAAAAAAAAAAGTCCGTAAGTAGAGGTGTTGAACCTGTATGCCTTTTACATGCAAAGATCACACCCAAAGCAGCTAATGTCTATCATATTCAGCTTACAAAAAGATGATTTCAGGAACATACATTTAAATTCGGAGAACAAATTCTTCAAACACAAATCAAGATGGGAAGTAAGGTCCAATTAAGTGGCAATGACTTGCTGAATAATGTCCCTACGAAATAGGCAGAACCGACACCTGCGTTCAGAGTCTGAGACACCCAGGCAAACAGCGTCTGCATGGGCAGAGGTGACAGCTTCAAGAGATCAGTAGCCATGGAAATGTCAGTAAACAGAATGAATTTTAAAGAAACTTTGTCAAGAGGGTAAGCAGTAACTGGAGAACCCTTCAGAGGCAAAAATACATGTACGGCCCTCTCCACGGACATTTATTGTACAAACAGTTCTTATTTTTTAGATACACAACATGTTCTCACTGACATCAATAAGAAACTATCTGGGGCAAAGACTTTGTAGTATCTCCTTTACAGAGTAGCCACAGTTTTGAATTGGCGAAAGCCCTGGTTTTAGAAACTTACAGTCAAACTCACTCTCAGTTCTCATTTAATTAAGAAATAATCTGCTTTCCTAACTTCTGGCAATAGCTTCAAAAATAATAACAACCTGAAAGTAAGTAGCACTGGAAGACTACAGCATGCTTTTCTAACCACAGCTCGCGTGTGTTGCACTGTCCTTTGTTGGAAGCCAAATTCTGATTCCTGCTGTTCAAACATGATTCACATTTCTGCAGTCAGTGAGGTCTGTGAGGTACACCATCAGAAACGGCAGGTAAACAGTGATGGGGAAAAAGGCAGGAGCGTTCTCAGACGCACACACAGAGCTTGCCTGGCCTTTCGTACAGCTGGCAGAGCACCAGATCTATGAATCAGCTAATGAATGTATCTCAAGAAGCAAGAGACGAAACAATGCATTCATCACTGCTAAAATTTAACTTTGTAACTTAGCTTTCGGCAACAAAAATTCATAACAAGGATAATAAAAAGGGCAACAGAGGAACATTCTTCTCCTTTCTTTATTGGAATAACTTGCTGTTTGTCCAGCACTCATGTGCACCGAGCTGAGACCAGCAAGTTCACTTTCCTTTTGTTATACTGCAAACTGAGTATAGACCATAAGGTAAAACCTTGTGCACTAAACGTCTGCTCTGCTGGTGAAATCTTTACGCCTTACAGCAGTTGTTTTAAAGCAATAGATCAGATTCTGTTTGCATGGCATTTTTTAGATAGCATGTGGATTAAATGACTGTTCAGAGATGGCTGTCTCCAACCCCTGCTGATCAAGGAGTGCTCCCCCGCACAGCAGCATTTACAGACCCTGCTGTGACACACCTGAGGAGAAAGCCATGCTCTCTCCACCCTACAGCCCCACTACAGCTGCTCCGGCAGACTCCTGGTAGGTAGAGCTGGCCCCAGTTTTCATATTGCCACTGCTGCTTCACTGACAATGCCAACAGTGACTATCGAGAACAAATTAAAGACAGGCCAGGCTGCAGAAAGTCACATTCTTCTCACTTGGGATTGTAAAAATGATAAACTCTACATTCGTTGCTGCTTTCATAGTACCAATAATGTCATTAATCTGCTGCAGTACTCCACTGACCACCTAGTATCCATCTCACAGAGACAGAACTGTGTTTTTCATCATCCTTCACCCTCTTTCATACTGGGGGTGCATGCATGATTGGAGGCATGGGGGTACCTCTGCGGATGCCAGGAAGGGGTCTCAGAATTCCCCTCTCCCAGGTCCTTGGAAGAGGGGCCCACAATTAACATGATTGTATTCAGCAAGCTCTGTTATCTCCTGCGTTCCCATCATAGACTTGCTTTTCTTACAAGCCCGAAGTCAGATTTGTAATACATATATATATATTGGCCTTATCAGCATGTTGTCTTTTAAAACTATGTGTACCTGGGATGGATGTACAGAGTACAATTTGTATAAGTATTTTCTGGCCCATTAACACTTGTACTATTGAATGCAGGAATAGGCTGTTGCTGGAGGGGCAGGTATGTTATGGAATACAGAAGAGCACCTACACCACTTTAGTTGTTGTATCTCTAACCAACATCAGTGTGCAAAGGTGCAAATGAAGGGATCTGCATGGTGTTTAGCTCGGAGCCTAATTTAATGAGTTGTTGTAAATAAAGTCTGTGCATTGCTAGAGCAGTTTGCTGGAGACAAAAGAGCTGTACCAGAGGCAAAGCAGGTCAATATGGTTAACCTACCGAATTTCATGGTATTGTGTAGATCTTTCTCATTGCTCTAAAAACTTAGTACTTATGTTCCTTTGCGTTGTCTTTGCCTGTCCTGACTTCTGGGATGTGCCAGACCTATGCAGTAAGGGAACACACCGTGCCAACCTGCTCTCTCGTCGTCTCCTACCTGTCCTCACACTGGTGCATCCAAAGGACAGCATTATTTCTGACACTGGAGGAGCAAGGAGCAAGCTGTGCCTTCTTCAGCAGGTACTTGCTTGGGTCAAAGGTTCATATGTAAGAGCATACTTTTGGCTGCCATCTTCCTCCTTCTGGAGAGAATGCCTAACTCTGCAGGAGTTCGAGTGGCGTCAATAGCATACTTTGGATGCCTGCTAATTACAAGAATCTGTAGATCTGCCACGCACTGCTACATTCACAGATTAGAAACGGATCCCATTTTTGCAGAACAGTCCCTCAATTATTCATTAATTGGGGCTCCATGTGCTTGCCAACCTAGTCCAGGGGTCAAAGGAAGTTACTTCCTTGTAAGCAGAGTTGCTTGGTGCGGATCTTTCATATTTATTCCCCTTACTGGCATCTTCAAGACCCTAAAAAGAAGTTGGGCTTGAGAAGGAAGAGAGGCGGTCCGTGCCCTTTCTTGCTATAGGTGTGATGTCAAAGTGCACCAACAAACAAGTGGTATTAAGATGCCACATCCCATCTCCAGCCACCTGGCAGTTGTCCTGAATAAGAAAATGAAGACCCTGTTTAAAAGCAAGGGACTTCTTATCTGCTTGATGAAGGCAAGCAGAAGAATTTCAGGATTAGACTTGCACTCTATTGAAAAAAGCATCTTTGTGGATCTGATGCATGCAAGGTGTCTTAATTTATGAAGACAAGAGCTGTAAGGTCCTTGAGTTTTAAGGATTGCTGTTGTCAGTATGCCATGTACATAAAGCTCAGAGAACTACCTTGAATATATAAGACGTTGGGTTTACTTAGAAAACTGACTTCATGAGTGCAATCCATTAAAATACACCTCCTTGGCCCATCACACAGAGGAGTGTGAATCGCCCATTATTCAAGACTGGTTTACAGAATTATTACTGGTAATGATTACAATTAAGACAGGCATAAAATAAGTACAGATACTGCAAGTATCTGTAATGATTTCTTGTTTCACTTCTTAAAGTTTTCATATCTCCTTAGTAAATCTGAATACAACTGCAGTGCTTAATTAACCCCGGTTTCGTTTCATTAGTATGCTGTAAACAAAAAAAAAGAAACAGGTGTCTAGGCAGGTAGGTAACCTTCATAGTAAACAGTTCATCATAGGAAGAGACGTGTTTTTGTTTCAGCACTGAAAATGGTAAACACAGAGACACACAAAGAAACACCCTCCCCCCCCTTTGCCAGATTCCTGGATGCCATCAGGACCTTCCCCTGGAGAAGCCTACAAGCTCGTAGCCTTCATTTTATTGCAATTATTTGTACGTTGTTATTTGCATGGCAATTAGCAATTATGAGGTTGCCATATGGCCCTAGCTGCCCATTCTTTTCTGGATTGATTCAAGCTACGTGTAGCAATTTTTTCTTCCTGGTTTGTCAGAAACTCATCCAACAAGGCCTCTTCAACTCACGTGGACCCCAGCTCATCAGCTAGCATCTGAGCAGCTTCCTAAAACACTTCCTTAAAAGGCTGCAACTTTCCTTTTAAAGTCTAAGAAAATCTGATCCAGTCAAGCATGTGAAAAAATGTGAACTACTGGTCAGATATTGCACACACAGAAAAAATGTAAGTCATCTGTCCGTATCTGTCAACCAGAGACTTTTTCTTTCCAGGTGATGCTGAGAAGCACCTTCCTGTGAGGTCAGCCTTTGCAAGCAGGAACAGGATGGCTGTCAGGTGGATAGGCTGCCTCTGCTCCACACAGGCTTTCTGAATGCAACCTTGCAGCTGTGTGACAGGTAGGAAGACAGTTTCAACTGTAGAAATTTGGCAATACTTTCAGTTCTGGAGCTTTTTTCATCCTTTTCAGCAATGGAAATGTTTTATCCATGATAACTAACAAGTTTAAAGCCCAAATAAGACGGAGATTCCTTGAATGAAACAGCCTTGCATCCATTCCTCTCCAGGCTGTGATCCTTACATCAACTGTTATCACCATCCTGCGGCAGAAGGCAGCCTTTCCTAGAAAAAAATCAGAATCACTACACTCTTCCTTTTCTGATTTAAGACCTAATATGCTACAGAGACACTCCATTTCTCTTGACATCCTCCACTCACTGGTACTGGTGTGTTTATTTATTTGTATGTAAACAACCTTGAAAGAACACCCCTCCCAGGCTTGCAGTATCTCCTCCACCTAGCAAAGATACAATCATCACACAGACTAGAGCATGAATAATGCGGCAGCAAGCCTCAGCCTCCCACTGGCAACAAGAACACAGATCAGTGCAAAGTCACCTGAGCCTTGGGGACCCAAAAGGCTCCTGTCCTCCGGCTGCCTCCCCAGCCCTGCTCTGTTCCTGCTGGTGAATAATAAAGCCACGGCTGTCCCTGGCAGTGTGGGATGCCCTTCCGTACACGTTCACAAACACAGAGATCTTACAGCTCCAGGGCACAGATTACAGCTCTTTTGGACCAAAAGCCTGTTTCAGTCAGCAGTCGCATTATGAAGATAACTGCGTACATTTACTGGTACTCAAGGCTTCTAAGTAAACATTAAAATTATTAAAAAGTGCCCTCCCCTTGTCAATGTTCATCCCAGAATCTTGCTCTGTGTTTTCAGAAGGGAACGGTCTCAGCCATCACTGCAGCATGTCATGCTGAATACCTGACTGCTATCCAAAACTTCTTGTTTACCCAGTGGTACCTGGACTTTAAATGCAACATCAGATGCTTTCCAGACTCTCACTCTGCCTGAGTGATTTCTAGGAAATGTGGGTGAAATTACTTAATGTAAATTGATGTCATTGCCCTACTGCAGCTCATACTGGGCAATGAAGGCAGTAATGAGGCCAGTGCTGGTTAAAACGCCCAATACGACTAATGGCATGGGTAAAGATTTATTTAATATGGATGAGTTTAAAGAAAAAAATAAAATGTAAGAATACTTGTATGTTTATATGGGTAAACATTTCTTATTATAAGTACTTTGAAGAGCTCTATGCATAAAGAGACATCCTGCTGGGTCTGCAGTGAGGGAAACCTCTGAGAAAGGGGCAGTGAGGAGCAGTGGGGGCAGTGAGTGTCTGCCTCCTCTTCCACCAGCAGACTTTTGCCAAGTATCCATCTTTCTACACTGCAGTTATGACTGTTACATTAAATTGGCCTTGTCAAACCGCTGCAGATTTATGTCTGAGCATTGCCACCAGCTTAAAGATGGCTCGCTCCAGTTGAACTTGCACCTGCTCATACAGGGTTACAAGCTACACAGGCACAGGCTAACCACAGCAAAGCAGCTTTAAATCCAGATAACCACCCAAGAAGGACATGCTGATGACCATTTATGTTAAATTGGTAAAACATTCACAGGTAGATATGCTCTCTCTAAAGAATAAAAGAACCCACTTTCTGTTAAACTTGGGAGCATGGGGAAATGTATTCCAGCCTGCCATGCTTTCCAGCAGGGAGGAAAAAATGTCTATCTGCTGCTGCCAGCCAGCCTCAGAAGCGGTGTTTGTATCAGAAGCTGCCAAGGTGTGGGATTGGTTTCCTTCTGTCATGGTGTTTGACAGAATAATTGTGGTTCAGAAAAGAGCCACATCATGAAGGCAGAGGGTGAGGGCATGCTGCTGAGCACAGCTGCCCCTTGCTCATGTTGCTTCCAGGGACAGAGACTCCTGAGGCTCCCTCACGCTGTGAGTATGCCAGCCCTGAAAGCACACAGCACTTCTTCACCCAAGCCTGCCTGTGAACACGGCCAGGCTGTGGGAGCGTGGAGTCATCTACCCCATGCTGATGTCTGTGCTCAGTAACCACTCATCTTTTTAAACCTGCACAGCTCACCTGGAGCACCAGCCTCACAGTGTCCCTCAAGCCTGAACATCCCTTGGGGGGCAGACAAAAGCGTGGCAGCCCTTCGGGTCCAGCCGTGAATCCTCCTGGACTCCCCTGATGTAGCCAGAGCATTCTGTATTCAGAGCAGGAGGTTGTGAACAAGCCACAGGAAAACTCATTGAGGTGGATGGGGAAGGGCAAGAGGGCAGCCTGCACCTTTCTTGGCCACTGACCTGCATCCACAGGAGGTGCCAGGTCTAGCCGTGGCTCTGCCTCTCCAGCTGCCAGCGAGCTGAAGGTGTGGGTACGGGGACCAAGCTGTGACTTTCAAGGCAAAGAGAAACGAGGGGCAGGTAGCAAAGAGGTGCGAGAGAAATGGCAGGCGGATGAGCCCAGCATCAGCCTGTGTGGCTGCTTTACAAAGAATATGGATGGAGTGACGTAGTGGAGAAAAATGAAACATAAAATCTTTTGGAAATCTGCATGCTATAAAGTTTAACTTTAACCCCAAGCTTGGTGATAAACAGAATGTATGAAATGTTTGGAAAAGTGTTGAAAAGACTATCAGACTAAACGGATGCTCACAGATCTGGAGTGCCTACTGCCACAAAAATCTCAGGAACATAGTGGGGTGAGACCTGTGCCTTAGCTTATGATGAATGTAATTCTCTGTTGTTTGAGCACTGATGAGCTGAGGGGCAGAAAGAAATGCCCGCTGCTTTTTATACAGTGCTTTATTTAAGGCATTTACACATTCAGTACTTCGACAGGCTAGCGCCTGTGATGCCAGCTCGGTTGTTGGTCTGTACTGCTATAAATTGCTCCCGCAGCAAGGCAGGATGCAGCATAAAAATGTGATGATACAAACACTTCGCTGTTTGTTGCTCAGGGCTGCCTGTTCACTTTGCTGTGTTATCTCTGCCTGCCCCCCTTCCACACCATCTGCACCGCGTGCCTGCGTCCCTGGCTCCTGGGGCAAAGCACGCTCAGTAGCTTTGCTCTTGCTGCCCTCCAACAGCCACTTTGCCAGCTTTCTAACTGCGGCACGTGCTGGCCTATGTTCCTCCTGTTAATAATATTTCTTAGTGTGATTAATACCATCTTCTCCCCTCTTCTATCCAAAGATTACTGAGCATAATTCTTTGGAAGACACATTTTTCCTCGCCCCTGAGATAGCGAAGAGAGTGATGATTGTTCAAAAGGACTCCTTTGCCCTCTGCAATATCCAGCTGGCGTCCTGGCATTTGGGACAGCATTGCTGGCGTTGTGCTGGGGCCAAGTCCGAGCAGTTCAGGCTGCCGTGGCCCCCTCAGCACGGCTCCTCAGGCCGAAGTAGCCAGCAGCCGTCTTCACTGGGGGCTTCGGTCACAACCCACCGATGCTGGATGCTGCTATCGCGTTATCCGGGAGGCGGCTCCACCTAGCCCAGCACAGCAAGCAGGCAGTGGCTTTTCCGCGTGCCTGCAGAGACAACAAGGGTTTCCGAGTGAGAAAAAGCTCACGTCTTTCTCCTTTTGAGGCTGAGACTCTGCCTGTTGTTACTCCTGCATTCTCCTGCCCTGTTGCTGTTCTGCGTAAAATTTATATTGGTAGGGCTCAGCACCTGGGGAGCCACAGGTACTCGCCGTTTCATTTTTCAGACTTGTTCTTAGTTTGGAGTTGCAATGAATGCTTATTGTGTCTGAGTAACAGAAAATGGGATTCTGTCAAATTCCAGCATTTGAATTTATGAACTTAACAGAAATTGGCTGCAGACTTGTCGTTGCAATGCATCCCACTGCACAGAACGACTGTAAACGTCTCCATGCAACCCTGCTCTGTGAGTATATGTACGTGCACGACACCGCATCCTTTATTACTCATGAAACACATATCAATATTGTATTAATAAGTAGGCATTGATTTTCTACTGAGAACATAAAGATTTATGAAAGTAGGTGGTGCTGTGTGGCAGAAACTATGAAAGCAGTTTCTAGAAAATCTATGAAGCACTTTATATTTGAGATACAGAAAAATTTTCCATTCCAAATAAATCCAAATAGACAGTCCTTTGTGAATAATAGATTGCTTTCATATCAGGCAAGGGCAAGATTTAAGGGCATCTGGTTTGTGACAGAATGCAAATCTTGGTCCACATTTGAACACAAATGGCTTCCTTCGACATTACGGAGGGATTCAGGGAAGCTCCCAGTGGAGCAAGGAAAGTACAGGCTAAACACCTGCGCAATGGCCCTGAGGCAAAAGGGCCAAGCTAAGCAAGCAGGGAGACATACCCCTGTCAGGCTGACAATACAACTCTCTGGTGGTCTTCAGAGTAGGAAAAAGTGTTTAAAATGTACCGATGCAGATCTGTTGCTAACAGCAAGAAGCAGAAGCTGTAATTAGGACCATTTAGAGTTCCCTGTCCATATTACGTCTCCCAGAGCTAGGGATTGTAACAGGGCATGAGATGTACATGTCCAGTGCTTGTCTTTTTTTATGCTGACACACAGGGTCAGTCTTAGGACTTAGAAATTCTGCTACAGAAATACCTTAGAAACCAGCTCATGGTTTCTGAGGTATTGGTTTCTGGTTCATGGAAACGCCCTGTCTTATTTCTCCATGATATCATACTCAACAGTTGTCAAGAACAAGTAGAAGAATACACCCCTGAAGCCTGGCATATCCCAGATACTCCAAAAGAAGCATTATAGGCAACACAATCAGAAGTACAACTGCAGTCCCTGTATCTGATTTCTTCCTGTACTGCATGAATCCTTAAATCCTGGAGAATATGCAGGCTGTGGATGTGTGTGTTTCTGCTGTGTGCGCTACACAAAAGGATAAAGGACTTGGTGTGCTCTTCACAGAGCTTTCTGCTGAAGTGTTCCTATACTTCAGCAAGGGAATGGGAACAAGAACTGGAAAGGTTTTAGAGAAGAAATATGTCAAACTAGAAAAGTCCTGGTAGTTTTATTTGTAATTAGCTGTTTCTATCTTTACAATTAATTCTTTGTCACTGTTACCACAAATGCCTTCAATTTCCTCTCTGTCCCCCAATGGCCTCTGAGTCATTAATATTCTGCTTTAAGCAAGTATCAGAGCTGTCATGAATTTCAAATCTCCCCAAGGAAGCTTTTTAAAATTGTAAGTAAGACCTGATACTGAGACTTATTAGCACCAAACTTGGAAACAAAGCTTCTGTGCAGGCAGTGATGACTCTTCAACTTACAGTTGCTGTCACCTTTTTTATCCTGAGATTTATAATAAATGTGAACACCTCAAAGGATTTCTTTGATGCAACCAACATTTCCAGCTCTCATAAACTGCTGTTTATTGATAGAACTGGGATGGTGCCAGCATCTCAGATTTGAGTGATGAAGCTGAACTTCTAGGTCAGATTTAATTGCACCCATACTGAGATCTGTTCAGAAGAAATCCATTGAAAGTATCAGAGTGATAGTACACCAGAGCAAACACACTGCTGTGTGATAAAGAAACGGGATATGTGTATACTAGCTAAAAGACAGGTTATAAACTCCAGAGAGGTGCAATATCTAGATTGAGATCTAAAATTATCTACAGGACATAAAGTCTTTCCTTATTAACTAAATGTCTTCTGCAGCCACTGCTTATAGGTGTTTTAAACTAGTACATCAGTCTGCACCTGGGATCACACAGGTGCTAAATCACCTTAATGAGCTCACTCCAGAGAGGGTAAATCTCTCCCCTTGCTTGAACTAGAATAGCTGTGAGGAAGGAAGGTCCCAATGTGAGATGATTACTAGAACCTATAGCAGAAGCTTAAGCGCCATTGTGGCCCCGTCTAACAGCTGTTCTGAACTGCTGGTGTAAGTGATTTGCAGCACAAGATATAGGTAAAATTGAAATAGAGAGGCAGCTTTGGGGGGAGCTGTGTGTCAGTGGCGTGCTGATGACGCTGCTAACTAAACGTCTTTCCTTTACAGAATCACACAATCATCTAGGTTGGAAGAGACCTTGAAGATCACCCAGTCCAACCTCTGATCTAACCCTAACCAGTCCTCCACTAAACCATGTCACTGAGCTCTACTCCTTGGTGACACATGGAGCAGAAGGGGTTACGAGAGGAAACCTCATGAACTTCCACACGAGGGATCCCAAAGAGATGGGAAAAAGCTTGGCTGCTTCTCAGAGCAGGTGTTAACCCAGAGACAGGGTTCTTGGTAGGGCTTCTTGCTGGAGCGACACTATAGTGTCTTGTTCTTTGGCCACCACAAAATAACGAGAGATGCAAAGATTTTAGCAGCAAGATCTCTCCAACTGGAGATTTCGGTGCATCTCAGCTTCTGAAAATCCTCGCAGTCTATTTTGAATGACCCAAACCACCGACAAACACCGTCACCCGTCAGGAGGGAGAGGCAGCTGGCAGCCGAGCCTCCTCAGGCTGGGCAGACCTGTGTGTTTCAGCACACCCCGAGCCCCTTCCCTGCCTGGAGGCGCTATGGACCGAAGGAGCCGGACCTCGCGCCACCAACGGCCAGCAACGGCCGCCAACGGTCGCCAGCAACGGCCGCCCGCAGAGGGCGCTCGCCGCCCGCGAACGCCGCCGGCCCCGCCCGGCTCCGCAGCCGCCCCTGAGCGCATCTCCCCGCGCCTCCCGGTGCTGCCCGCTGGGCGGCACGGGGCACGGCTCGGGGTGTCCGGGCTGCGGCTTCCCCAGCAGGAACGGCCGCGCCGAGCCGCGGCAGCGGAGAGGCAGCGGGGCACCGCTGAGGGCTCCCCGCCGCAGGGCTGCGCTGCTGGGGGTGGCAATAGGAGGGTGCGAAGGGGAGCGGGTCCCGGCGGGATCTGCCCTCTGTATCGCACCCCCCCTGCTTTGGCTGTCCCAGGGGATCTGGGTTCGGCTCTTTATGGCACCCGTTTCTGAGAGAATCAGCAAGTTGAGGCGAGGGGGAAGATCTCTGAGGAGTGGTTGTGCTGTCTGCAGGGCTGGAGGTGAACAGGGAGCTGCGGCCAGATGCGCGTAGCCCACAGCCTGCAAACCGTGATTGTGGGGAAAGATGAACAGCGAAACGAGACCGTAGGGTTTTATTGTTAGGAGCTCAATTTATGACGCCCTCGGCCGCGAGTTAGATTAATACACGCAGGATCGCAACACGGCGAAGGGCTGCCCGTGCCCGTCGCGGGGAGAGCTCGCTTCTTCCCTCGCAGCTCTTCGGGGCGGACTGCGAGCACTCGTGAAAGCCCCGAGCAGCGGCGAGTGACCAATAACTGCGGTGCGAGCAACACGGTCCCCCCCCTACACACGCACACCCACACCCACCGCCCGCCCTTCGCAAGAAAAAGGGGGGCAAAAAATCTCCGGTGCCAATCAGGGCGCACCGCAAAATCGCAGGGACCCTCCCCGGCAGCGCCTCGCAGCCCCCGGCCCCTGCCCGAGCGAGGCTGCGGGCACGGCAGGAGGAGGAGGAGGAGAAGGAGGAGGAGAGGCGGCTCCTCCTCCCGGGGACCGGCTCCCGGTATTTTTTTGGAGGCTTTGCTCGCAACTCGGTGACGGACCTGAAGGGGGGCACAAGTTGCGGCCGTAGCGGGGGCGGGAGGCTCGGCAGCCGCTGCGGGAGCGGCGGGGGGCGATGAGGACGAGGCGGCCGGGGGACAGCCCCGCCGCGCAGCCCCTCGCCGAGCACTGAGGGCGTCTCGGGGCTGAGCCACCCCGCGGCGGCGGAGGCGCTTCCCCGGGACCGCCGGCGCCCTCGGATGCGGCTGGGAGCCCGCTGGCACCCGGCGCTGCCGAGCCACCATGACCTCGGTGGCCGGGACCAAGGAGCGGGGCGCGGGCACGGCGCGGAGCAGAAAATACGGGGTAAGTTGGGGCGCGGGGCGCGGGGGGGAGCGGGCTGCCGGCCCCGCCTGACCCGCTGCTCCTTCTCCGCTGCAGGTGACCGAGCCCTGCTCGCCCACCAAGCCCGGCGCCCCCTTCTCCCCCGAGAGCTGGTACCGGAGGGCGTACGAGGAGTCCCGTGCCGGCGGCCGCCCGGCCCCGGAGGGAGCGGGCTCGGCGCTGGGCTCCTCCGGCACGCCGTCCCCGGGCTCCGGCACCTCGTCGCCGGGCTCCTTCAGCGGCTCGCCGGGACCCGCCTCGCCCGGCATCGGCACCAGCTCCCCCGGCTCGCTGGGCGGCTCTCCGGGCTTCGGCACCGGCTCGCCGGGCTCCGGCAGCGGCGGCGGCTCCTCGCCGGGCTCCGACCGCGGCGTCTGGTGCGAGCACTGCAGCGCCCGCCTGGCGGAGCTCAAGAGGCAGGCGCTCAAGCTGCTCATCCCCGGGCCCGTCAGCAGCAAGGTGAGTGAGGAGCGCGGCTCTCAGCGGGCTGCCCGCTGCTGGGGCGCGGTGCTCTCACCCGTCCCTTCCTCCCGGGTCCCGTGGGGTACGGCAGCACCCTGAGATTGCGCCCTGTAGCCCCCTTCCCCTGCATCACAGGGGGTTTTGCACCGTGCTGTCCCGGGTGGGTGCTGTTGTGCCCGCTGAGGGGTGGGCAAGGGTGGGGATGCCACGCGGGAGTCGTGGGAGCCTTCCCCACCTGCTCCCCTTGATCCCTACAGATTTACAGAATGGCCTGTCACTTGGCAGCCAGTTCAGAGGCAAGGTATGTATGGGCTGGTGACTGCACAGCCAGGTGCGGCAGAGACCCTCCTGTACTTCAGATGAGACATTGACATGCTGTATGAACCCAAAGGCCAAACAGGGAGGCTGTGACAGACCATGACATCCAACCTGGCTTTCCAGGGTGTTGTTAACGTAAGGACAACTTGGTGTTCTTACAGAGAAATGGTAGATGACATTCTTTTTTTTTTAAGAAGACCAAAAAATACTCAAAGCTTCTGGACCCAGAGCATTGGGTTGAATAATCCAGTGCCTAAAAAGCATGGAAGCATTTCTGAAATTCGTCGTCAGGTTGTAAGAGCTGATTGATCAAGGGTAGGAGCTGAAAGTCTTTGGGGAGACCGGACTGCCAACAGAGGTAGAAGGCAGACATTCTAGAATTCCCTGATTCAGTTTTGATTTGCAGTTTTTTTCCTATTTGGTTTGCATATAAAGATCAAGACCAACAGCCCTCGAAGGGTCCCCAGCAGCCAGCCCTTGGCTGACCCCGTGCTACCAAAACAGTGAGCGTCGGGCTCCTCCATAGCAACCCTGCGAGCGTTGTATTGTGAACGGGTCTGCAGCTCCCAGAACATAATACAATGCAATTTTGTTTGCCCTTTTGGGTTCAGGTGCTATCAAATGGTAATATTTACTCTTCCACTTCAAAGAGTTTTCATTAGTGGCTGCGATAAAGAGGTATCGTGGATCAGAGCTGAGTGCTGAGAAAGGGTCCTTGGTATTACTGTTGTTATACTGCCCATTATTTATTTATGTGCTGTTTGAGAGGGAGTTGGTGCTGCCTTGAACAAAAGACTAAAGGGCTGGTCGTTACCTTGTCTCAAAAGCTGGCTTAATTGAATTAATGAAAAGGAAAAAGGAGGAACCATAAAAATTGATATCACTAAATTGATAGTAGTGGTTGGTTCCATGGAAGGGACTCTGTACCAAAATGTTTACAAACTTGAAGCTGTGTGGTTTGGCAGCGTTTACCGAATCCTCCAGAGGCGAGTATACTACGTGGGAAACCGGATGCAGATATGGGAGTCATTGGAGCAACTGAAATTGGCCATGAGGATAAAATATAAGCAGCAAGGCGTTGTATCCCTTGCAAAGTGTTAGCAATAAACCACTTTTGCAGTGACATAAAGATGTGTGTGGGATTTCCTTGTTATAACAGCGGTAGTTGTTGCCTGTCCTAGCCTTCCAGAGATGTTCCCCTCCTGTTACTGTTGTTAATTGTTCTGTTGTTCAGAGTTCAGCTGATGGTGTTGACCAGGCCAGTCTCTATTCACATCAGTACTAATCCTTACTTCTTCATTTTCAGCCACCTTACCCTATGCTCTTTTCTAACACCTCTCTGTGAAGCCTTCCAGTTCTGTAGGTCTGCCCCTTATAAAACTTTCTATCCAGTGTGAAGTTAGGGGGGAAGAAGGAGGCATGAGTAAGTTGGTCTCTGAGGGTTGTGGTGACCCTCTCCCCTGTTCTCTGTTATAATAGTACTTGCAGGCTTAAGCCTCTTGAGGTTCTCCAGCCTTTCCCATGCAGATGGTTGGTACCTGGCTGTGGCTGTTGCAGAAACATCCATTTTTCTCATCCTTTCTGTATTTACAACTGTTAGGAGCTCTTGGGCTTTCTGCCTTCAGCAGTGGCAGCCCAGTGCAGTGAGGCTTTGGTTTAGGTAGTGTAGGATAAAGGTTATTATTATGGCTATTGCCCTGCAGGCAAATGGCCCTGCGTCTGGGGAAAGCTTGCTTCTGTTTGGATTGAGGCTGGAGCCTACTGTGCGGTGCTAGTGTCACTGGTGTTTCTCAGGGTCCTCTGAGGAACCCTCTTGACTGCTGCTGTGGGAGCAGGTGTTGGGGTGGATCTGATCCAGCTGCAGGGTTGGGTGCAAGAAGGAACTGATCATGTTTTTGAGTCTGGGGGTTCCCTCCAAAATTGCAAAGCATCTGACAACTTAAGACTATGGTGTCCAGTATAGTATTACCAATTAGTTGTGTCCACCTTTATTAGAAGGGAGCATTTAAAATGTCAACCTTCTTTCTGTCAGCTAGATCTTGGTAACTTGCCTGACCACTCTTGTTGGTGCTGTTGAAGATGGCCTGGAGATGTCATTAGCATAATAAATCAGTGGCACCTGTTTCACATCTGTGTTGTATTTAGGGATGCATAAAACCCTGGGTACTGTGTATTGCACAACAAGCAGAATGTGAGGGTATCTGTGTTTTGACATATATCTTATAGCAGATACTAGAATTTGCAGTAACCTATCTGAATGTGAATATACATTTGCTTTCCACAGCATATAATCATGTAAAGGTTTGTCTATATCTGCAAGGTATAACAGTACGCTTAATTGCTGCATAAACAGACCAAGCTTTATGCATGAAGCTATGCACCGAAGCTTTTCATTTTGATACAGAAAAACAACACTTAACCTGTCGCAAACCACGCTCACTAGCTCATTGTTAGTGCTGAGGTGTAGAGCTTTCAGTTCCTAATGGAAACGTTTTCTCCTAATATGTCAACAGGATGAGAATTTAGTACTTTTTTTTGAGGGGTGAGGGCAGGATGATGAATATACAGCTGTAGTTGTGCTGCTCCTTTATTTTAACTATTTCAAATGTCATGCTTCCTGACAAACAGAAAAAGAAAAATGCTAATGTTTGGTTTTTTTCCCCTTCTTGTGATACAGATGTGCCTAAATGTTGTACAGCAATTATCTGCATACAGGGGGTTTTGTGTTAGGAGAATGAAATCTTATTGTAACCCCTGTGTGAAGCATGCCCATGGGAAGTGACTGGCACAAGAGGCTGTTATAGTTGCATGTTGTAGTCTGTAACTGAGAGGATTGTAGAGCATTTGGTGGCCATTGTTTGTTGTTGTTGGAATCAAGCACTTGTATGGTAATAAGAGCTGTTTCAAATTACTGTTTTTTTTTTTTTTTTTTTTTTTTTTTTAAACAATTTTAAGCTTGTTCTTGGGCTATATTGTCTATATTTTGAGACAGGCATCCCTCAAAGTTCTAGCATAGAAGCTTATGGCATCACTCTCTGTGCTTATCAGAATTTGTGAGATCTGCTTGCTGTCACTTCAAACCTGTGATAGCCTCTGGCTTCATTGGAAAACTAAACTTGTGGGTGTCCAACAACGAAATGATCAGTGGGTTTAATTGAGGAGCTGCTATATTTATTTACATCAAATTATATTGTGTGTAAACAATCAGTTGAATGCTAATAATGAGTAGTCCCAAGCCACTGCTTATAATTTGTTAATATGGAGTTGGAAAAAATAATGAATGCAGCCTTTAAACCTAGAGGTAATTTTGGTGTGCAGGCACTAATATCTGCTTTGGTGTGCTGTGATTAGTAAGGATGCTGATTAAACACTAGAGTTGGATAGCATTGATGTTGTTAGGTGACGTATTCTGCACCATCCTCTGGCTAAAAGGTCTGTGCTTGCAAGTATAAGAGATGGGCAAATTCTGGCTTAGCACAGTGTGGCTGTGAATGGAGGAGAAGTTGCATTCAGGGTGGTTCTGTTTTTCCCCTGCAAATTTACTGTCACTCTTGCTTGCGTGTTGTTGAATTAGCCTTTTCTGTTCAAGGGGCGTTAAGTAGTCAAAGACTTGACTAATAATTATTAATAATGAAGAAAGCCCTGAAGCTGGCCTAATGAAAAATAGGTTCCTGTTAACTTAGAGCTGCTCTAGAAACATTCCCAGTAGACAGGACAGTAATGAACCCTTCCTCAAAGCTTAGCAAGTGGCAGAATAATGGAATTTCATTTCCGTCCAGACCTTTAATTTGTGAACAAGCACGGCCAGTCTGTATGGTTACTTAATTCGCTGTGCAAAAATCTCAGGCACCTAATCATTTCATCCTAACTCATTGTAATGCAGATAGGATTATTGCATTAGAAATGTGATTTTAAGTGGCCTGGGGCGGTAATTTGTCAGCATTTGGAAGGATTAACTCTATTAAAGTTTAGGCAACAACAACCATTCTTTTGTGTTGCATCACAGGTCACAATACCAAACGTTTAGCATAACTCATCTGTGAATCTTTTTACAATTGTATGTTTCCTGGCAAGTTGGGAAACCACAAGCGACTTTGTTTGCCCTAGAATTACAGCTGCTTAGCAGTCCAGAGTAGGCAAGAGGATATGCTTTTACCTCTGACAAATTCATGTCAACCCTTTTCTAGAGGCAGCTGCAAGTCACCTGTCTTACTGTCAGTGTGTGAAATGATGTAAATATTTATCTCAAGCTTGCAAATGTCTTGTGAGGTAAAGGTGAAGATACTGCATATTAAAGACTGTTTTCTGGAGGCTGTCAAAACTGCTTGATCTGCAGCTTTCTCCATGGGATCATAAGAGTCGCTCTTGCTGAGTGCCCTGGAAACTAGGAACAGGCCTGTGATTAGGTTTAGTGAGTTTAGACTATGGCGTTTTTCCTATCAGAAAAGAAAATACTTTCAGGAGACCATAGGCTGTGTGGTTGAGGGGGGGGGGATATTTAATTTTTTGTCTGAGGTAAATCTCTAAGGGGGAGCAAAATTTTGGTCAGACTGCTCTTTCTAGAGGCTTGTCTGTGCATCTAAAAATATTGCATTCAGAAATACAGTACCTAGTCTGTAGCTGTCCTTTTGGTGCCAGGCTATCATAAAGACAGGTTCTTCAAGGTGCTTCATGCCTGCCAAGAACTCTAGAATGATTTCTAAAACCATCCTGTATTTTCAGGTAGTTTTGTTATCTGCCTGGAAGTATGAGTTGTGATGTGGGTAGTATTCTTGTATAGTAAGCGCAGGATTTTGGTGTACAGTTTTGGAAGGGGAGGAGAAGGAAAGGTAGCCTGTTCTGAATTCCCTGAAGAGCATTAAGAAGAGTGTTGTGCGTCACCAGTAGAGGCCATTGGCATGTAACAGGACTCATGCTGGTGTCAGCAGGTTATTAGAAAGCTACAGTGCTGTGTCTGCAGGGTTGAAAGACGCTTGCAGTTTGCCAGATCAGTGGTGTGTAGCCTTCGATATCGCGTCATTGGGGTGCTTCCAAGCATGGAACTTGCAGCACGCCACTGCAGTGAACTTTACTGCTGCGATCTATGCAATGATGTAGTAGGGACTGTAGCATTTTGTGATATGTGGTCTGCATGTCAAAGGTGTGTGGGATGTTCTCACTTAAAATGCTGGCTTAGATCTTAGCAAAGTGTCATACTGTAGCTTGAGAGGCATGTACATTAGAGTGTGAGGAATACAAGCACGTGGGCTTCTCTTCCAGTATTGGATAAACAATGCCTACTCCATGTTGTTTGTTGCTGAAGCTGCAATTCAAGAGCTATCCCTGATTGCAGGAAAGCAGCTTGCATGTTTACTTTGAATTAAGCAAGCTTCAGTATGTAACGACCACCTGGGGAACCAAATGGTATCCCAAGAGTGAGAAGTTCTAGAAGTGTCTTTCAAAACCTTTCCTATTATTGGTCCAAACTGTGGTTGAACTGTGACACTGATTGAAGCAACAACCGTTAATTAAGGTATTAATTAAGCTCTTCTGGAAAGCAGTGGCAGGGTAAAGCAGTGGAAGGTTAGTAACTACAAACTGCCTACTGCAGTCAAACTCAAATGCTGCTTTTCTTTGGGATCTTTATCTTGCAGGTTTGAAAGAAATGGCAGTGTTTCACTGAGCAGTTCTTTTAACAAGGGGGTGCTTTTTGGAACAAGGTTAAGTTTAAGGCGATCATACTATGGCTACATCCTTATTCGTAGGTTTATAAGACTCAAATCCTCAGTGACTCTTGCTGCCCAGTTTTATTTTCAATTGCCTTCTGTGCAACCTTCTTACATTAAATCAGGGTTTAAAAAAGTGAACATAACTAGGCTGCCAAGGACTGTTTAGAATGTCCAATAAGGACATTCATATGTATTTGCTTATGCTTATTTCTTTCCCTTCACCTTTTTAGCTTAACATAGCTTTGAGGTATAGATTAATAATGTTTTGAAGACATTTTTGAGGTTTCTCCAAGCAAAAGCATGGACCCTCACAAGATATTTAATAAGGCAGTGTGATGTTGACTGGACTGTTCTGATGAGCTTGGGATGGAAAATCTTTGGAAGATCCTGCGAGAAGTGTTGAATATTGAAAACTCTTTTTTAATGAGCTATGTCTAATTATGTGCAGTAAGAGCAAAGAAGTGGGAAGAAGAGGGAAGTGATGGTCCAGATCTGAACTGTCACTCTTGACTTGTATGAAATTGGCACTGGTGGCTGGATTTTGACTTCACCAAAATCAGCAGGGCTACGTTTAGGCCACAGCTCTACCTATTGCATACCTTGATCAGGAAGTGCATGCATTTAAAGCAGCAGACAGATGCCCTGCTCAGGTTGAGCAGGGCTAGGAGATCCTGGACCCTTCCGAGCTTCCTGAAGTGTCTTTTCTTTCTGTTTTCCATATGAAGGTCATAAGTTAGCATCCCTGCCGGTCTCCTCTGTGAATACATGGTGGTTGCTCCCTGCCTTAGTTCTTATCAAAATGATAGATAGTTCAAACACTTTCAGTAGTGCTGCTTTCTAAACTCAGATCCTTTTGATTGAAAGGTCAGGGAGTGACTAGATGTGCTTTTATTACAGCAGATGTGAGGAGGCCATGATCTCTGAGAAGGGTAGTGATGAGAACTGCACAATGCATCCAACCATAACCTCAGTTGCAACCAGTACAGAAGAATACAGGGAGTATTTTTAGTTACTTATGAAAAAGAAATTAAAAGGAAAATAAGAGATTACCTAGATAAAATATATTTTCTAAAAAACTGTTGTTTGATTGCACCTTGGATTTACTTTTATGGTGTCAGAATTAAATTTATTGGTTTTGCTGTGTAGTAAGGTTGTTAAAAGTTCCTTACCGTTTCAGCATTGGTATGGTTCTTAAATTTTATTTTCATGTTCAACTGTTTGTTTAGTCATTGCTAAGACCTTCTGTTCAATCTGTACTATTAAAATGTAGTCTGTGGTTGATCTTGCATTTCTTATTATAAAATGTTTTAAGTTTTCTGGGAGGGAAGAAGAAAAACTTCAATCTGAGAACCCTTCAGGCTGTTTCCTCTTCTCAGCATTCCCCTGAAACAGTATTCAGTAGTACTCTTTGTACAAGGGAAAAAAATAAATGCTAAGGAAGTTCTGTTTCAGAGACCTGAGGGAGCTAAAAGGGCCTTAAATTGGTCTTGGCTTGCAAGTCATGACAAAAACAGAAGAAAATCCTCTCCTCTGAAGGAACTGGATACCTTTAGATTCTAATAAGTAAAGCCTGTGCTGGTAGGAGATTTTTGTATTCCATATTTAAACTTGTAGTACCTTCCTCGAACAAAGCAGGGCTGAGTCTGCTCACTTTCTCCAACAGGTTGGAGAAATTTACTTAAAGACCCAACAGTATGTGTTTTGTTAGTAGGTGGTGAATGATCTTATTCAATGATTTGGTGATTCAGAAAAAGCATCACATGCTTTCTTAATTGTTTTATTCTAAAACAAAGAAACAAAAAAAAACCCACACTACTAAGCCAGTATGAGTTTGGCTATAGAAAACACGTTAAATGGGTGGTGGTGTGTCAGAGGAACTGTGTACGCAGGAGATGCAATGTCTGGCTCCAATGTTATATGACAGACGCGAAGCATCCATCCAGGTCCAGTGTCTATAGGAAAATCTTAAATTAGGAATAGGATCTATTGAAGCATTTGGTTTCCAAGTGAACTTCAAGTGGAATTCGCTTTATTTTTTCTACAAATGTTTCAACCTGCAGATTTTCTGTGATCTAAGAGCAAACTTATAGTTCGGTTTATATCTTGCCATGCACCTGAAATCATAAATATTTTGACATGATCATTTATTTGCACTTGGGTATTCACAACACAGAACTTTCTATTCCATGGGCTTGCACAAGAACAAAATTCTACTCACATGAATGTTTGGGGGGAAAACCAAATGAAAGGGGACTTTGACAGCTGTCACAGTAGATGTGTGGGTTACTTTTTTTGAATGAAAAGTGAAAAGTCAGTGGTTTCAGGGTGTTCAGACAGTTCCAAACAAAGTTGAGCAGACCTACCTCAACAGTGCAATTAATTTTCCCAAAGTTACGTGTTCATTCCCTCTTTCTCTCACCCTCACAATTAACTGAAGAAAAATGAGAGTTCAGGAATACAGCCCCTCAATTTCTGTGGGGCCTTGTGTGGTTCTCTTCGGAATTGCTTGTTCCTTTGATCACCACAAGCGTATTGCAAGATGTGACGGAGGTTCCTGCAGTGCTGAAAAGGATGGTTGTTCTGCAGACTTCTGCTAAAAGTGGGGCAGAACTTGGCCTCTGCACGTTTCTGCTCTGGCTCCTGTAAGAGTCGCTTGGGCAAAATCCTGCCCTACCAAAGCCAGGCTTGGGCTTGGTTACTCTGGACCTACTTGGAGTATGGGCTTTTGCCTTCTAGCTGGTAGCTTGAGTGATTGTATGCTATTATTTCAATTGGGTGCTTTTATTTTTCTGTGCCTTGTAGCTAAATGAACCTCTGACCTGCCAAGTGCCAAATGGTGGAAGAATTACCCACTGACTCCATACACCTGATGGACTCCAGCAGAAAGCCTGGTGGGCAATAAGGCTGTCAGGGCTTTAAGCAGGCACTGAACAGCAAGAAGAGAAGTCATTACTCTTCATTTCTCTATTAGTTTCACTGCTCATTTAATAGTGCTGGGCAAAGAAAAACATTAATATCCTATTCAGCAGCCAAATGCACCGAATTGGGAGTTGTGACTCGTGTGTTTTCCTCTTTTCTAATGGGTATCATTAAAATTTAACAAGTCATCTAAATCATGTTAGTATTCCCAGGGTTAATATCGCTGAAATTGCTGGCAGCATTCCCACAGGAAGAGTTAACAGTTGCTGAGGCTGGTGGCTGGCATTTGTTGCTGGGAGGGAGGTGTGGGGACTGGAGGAGCCCTGGCGCTGGGAAGGCACAATGAAGCCTTTGGTGACAAGGGGCATTTGCAATACACATACATATTCTTTCCTTTTCACCTCTCCCTTTTCACTCCCTTCCCCCCCTTCTCTCCCCAGCAGTCCTAAAGCTGTCATTTCTCTTCATACACATTAGATTTCTAATGGAAATGCTTGACAATAAGCCTGCCTGCATGTGAACCGAGCAGGAAGGCACAGAAGTGTGCTGGTGCGCTAGTCAGCGCGAGTGTCAGATTTAAGAGATTGTTAGACCGTAGATGGCTTTTACTGGAGGTCGAGGAGGCTAACAAAGTGGGAGATGCAATTAAAATGGTATTCCTTGGAAAGGAATAGCTAGCTGTCTGGGCAGACTGAACCTAGGGAAATGATGGGTAGCTGGAAGGCCATTAGTGATGGCTTTGTAAGCAGTTTTGCAGCATGGGTGGTAAACCTAAATCCAGAGCTGCTCTTTTAGCATGCCTAATCAGACCTCTGTTTTCTCCCGTGTGTCAAATCCACTTTTGAATAATGGATTTGACAAATTATGTGAATTTTTTGGGTTAGATTTTCAGGTGGGAGAAAAGTTGCAAGTAGGGAAAAAAGAGGGGAAGCTGGCATAAGGGAGGTTTTGGGTGCATTCTCCCACTACCAATAAAACAAGGTTCTGGATTTCGCAGAGCTAATTTTTTTTTTTTTTTTTTGGTGTAAAGTCGTTGATCGAAAAAGGCAGGCTGATGTAGAATATGATAAATGATTGGACAGGCAGCTCATTAAAATGCCTGCTCATTTTAAATGAACAGTTGGGATCTGATTGCTATAAATTCCCAATAACAATTATGATATTTATGTTTGTATTAAGAAAAGTCTTCTTGGAATTGCTTTCCTCTCTGTGATCCCTCTTAGTTGTCAGCGGGATCTGGTCACATCTCTCCTCTGTGCTTTTCCTGGCTGGAGAATGGTTGGGTGTTCGGTTTCAACATCAATGCTTTTTTTAAATTCCAAGGGGTAAGGCACTTAGAGCAAATTGACCAAACATCTTGGTGTCTTAAGGGAATTCTGATGTCCTGCTCTTCTGGGTGCCTTATATTTCTCTTTTAGGTATGGTAGCTGCAGAGTGGAAGCTTGTAATTCTTCTTCCTTCTGGTGATGGAGATGTGTGGCATGCGCACGTATCCCAGGACAGAAATAGCAGGCAGTGGCACATATAGTTAAGGAAACTGCCTCATGTGGTTATTCTGGATGCTTTAAAGCCTGAAACAGCCAGTTACCCAAAAGGAAAAGCAGAGGGGAAGAGACCTCCACAAAACCAAAGCAGATTAACCAAACAGCATGTGCATTAGTTGTGGTGGGCATGAGCAAACCCACAGCTGTGCTCAGCTGAGCCATGGCCCATCCCTTCAAGCCTGCAGTCAGCTCCTCTGGTGAGGGGTGTGGGATGCGAGATCAGGAAAGGCACACAGCGAGGAGAGGTGCCAGACTTGGAGAGGAAGAAGGCAGGCTGTGGAGACAGAAATGAAGTGGGAAGCAAAGTGTGCCTTGGATGGGCCAGGCAGCAACGGAACAGGGCTTGAACAGAGCTTCTGTGGGAAAGCTCCACGCTGGGGAAGTGGGGAGAAATGGCTGGTAAATGCAAGTTCTGTAAGGAGAGCTTTCTGCTGGGATGCTCTGCTGGCATCCCAAAAGCTTTATGGAAAGGCTCTATATGAGGATTGTGTGTATTTTATTTATTAATTTTTTTTTCCTTTTTTTCTCTGTATTAGTCTTCCTCTCGTTTTCTGAGCTCTAGTCTTTAGTTTAGAAACCAGCAAGCAGCCAGAAGAGCAGAAGGCAGTTTGGGGGAGCTGCCTTTGGTTTAATGCATTTCATATTTTAATTCTGAGTTAAGCCTTGCTATAAGGCACTTGTTCATCCTATGATCTAAAATTATAACTGGATTTTCTTTCTTACATCTAATTCACTTGTTTCTCTTTTTTTTTTTTTCCCCAGTCAGAAAGGACCTGTACAGTCCATACTGTAGATTTGAGGCTTGCTATAAAACAGGGACTCAACCCATTGCATTAAGAGCTTTGCCCAGCACAGCAATTAAATGGCATATGTTTTACTGTATCGGTAGTAGGGTAGGAATTGACATTCTGGAGTGTAGTTATGAATTCAACTTGGTTTTCACTTTCCATACGCCAGTCTCTGAAGGCAAGAAGGCCTGGCTTTCAGATTAATTTAAATCCTTACAGTATTGAGTTTACTAATTTTGTAGTATTATTGTATTGGACACTCTAAGGTCATGCTATTAAGCAGTAACTGTTCCAAATACTTTACAAGCAATATAGAAAAGACGTAAGGTGTGAAAGGAAAGCTCAGGAAAGGGAGGGGGGTTATTCAGGAAGGGAGGGCTGAGTGCACTGGCACTGATGGCTTCTAAATGCAGCACTTTATGGTTCGGAGTGCTTTAAATTGCCAACCTTCTTTGTCACTCCTAGTTACTTAGTTCTTTCTAGCTTGGTCTGCCTCTGTCTTGCCTGTTTAATATTCCACTTAAGTATAATGAGAGATGAAACACGCAGGATGCCGGTATCCTCCAGGAGTCAGCTCTACTGGCATGAATACTTGTGTTAGCTGTTTATAGGCAATGAACTAAACATGGGTATAAAGAGGAGGGGGAGAAGGAGAAGCAAAATTGTTGTGACTTCTCTTAATTTGCTATTTCTTTTATCAGCAAAGGAAATAAATTCTTTTCCTTTCCCACTCCAAATGCACGCACTCTGGATAATAGGAATCATTTCAATAAGCACACACTGGTAAGGCCCAGATAAGGGTTATTTCTGTGCCTGAAATACCAGGGCCCAGAGTGTGCTATGTGGGAAGCTTGTGTGGAATCGTGCTGCCGAGGAAGCAGTGTGTAGTAATGTGCATGGGTGACACTGATAAATGGCTCCTCTAAGCAAGCATCTGCAGCAAATTGTCAGACTGAGACTTCCCAGCATACCCTAAACCTCTGTATGAATGAAATCTCTGTTGTGCCGTTATTTACCCACCTCTGTATGAAATGACAGGATAGGATTCATTACTTCAGTGTAGCTTTTACATGATTCTGCTCTCCTCGTATGTGTGTATATTTTCTGCACCATTTTGGCAGTGATGGCTGCAGAACTCGGAGTGTCCTCTCACTGACTAGCCATACAGTTCTTTGAAATGGGACAAAGCTACTTTCAGCGTAACGTACAGGTCTTTGGTTTCTGGAAGCCTTAAATGAAGTGTTGTATGTATTCTTTGGCCAGACGCTTAAAACTGAGGCAAATAATAAGTCTGGTTTGGTATTGTTTTATTTTGTGGTGGTCATTCTGGTAGTGGTGACTGGGGAAAAAAGAGGTTAAAGCTATTGGATTTTTTTTTTTTTTGTAGGAATCATGATTATTTTCCTCAAAGGGCAGTGAGACAGTCTGCAAATCTCTTTTTTGCACTGAAGTAAAGCTTCTCCTGTGTTACCACTAGACATCATTGATGCATGAAAAGGATTGGACTTGCTCTTTGCCTTTCTTCAATATATATTCTTTTGGACTTGAAACCTTGGTGATTTTGCTAGAATAACTTGTCATTGAAACTCAGTTAATTTAAGCTTTGGAAAGGCTTCCTGGCATCAGGGTAGGATTTCTGACCTGATTTGAAAACAAGCTGAGACTACCTAAGGTTTGGAAGTTAGCATAAACATGCAGTTAATGCAAAGGTGTCAGTACATAAAGATAGGTTCCCTGCTCCTCTTAATTCCATCTGATACATCAAACCTCAGGGCTCTGAGAAACAAACTTCTGTGGACTTAGCTGCAAGGATGTAATATGGGAACCCTCTGACAGAGCAGCAGAAAGGTAATGCTGTCAGGACAGAAGAGCACATCCTGCACACATACCTTAGCTACCAGATTTCACTAACAAGCACCTCAGCTGAAGTTTGCCTTCACTGGGAAAACAAATAAATTCAGCAGGAAGCCTGGGTGCAGCTGAGGTGTGGATGCTCGTCTTGCCCTGTTGTGGTGTTGGTGGCTGTCCACAGCTGTCTGCTCCACCCTGCTGCTGCAGCTGTCTTAAACTGGTGCTTGGCTATTACAGCCCTCAGCCTCTTGCTATAATAGCCTTTGCCCTCAGGCTACTCTTGTCTGCCTTGCTGTTTTTGTAAAAAAAGCCTTAATAGCTGTTTGTTCGTGATGTGGAATGGTTGTTTCCCTTCAGAAGCTTCCACAGTAAAAAGACCTTTTCCATCGGTCAACAGAAGATGACATGCTGCTAGGGGTAGACTCCAGTGGTTTGTAACACTCGTGTTCATGGAAGTTGCAGGACTTCACATAGTTGCAAATACTCATGTTGACATACCCATAGGTATGGAGTACTGGAGTACTTGCATAGATCTCATCTCCTTAAAGTGTAGGGCAGGGCTGCTCCTTCCATTTTTACAGCTGAGGAGATGCAGAAGCATCTTCTCCTAGTCCTGGTGAACTGGTTGTGTAAAACTGAGTCCAGGTTTCTTACATGCCTATGCTCTTGATGAATGGGCTTTCCTCTCTTGCTAATACTGCCGCCTCATTCTGCAGCAACTCTTGTGTACTGGCTCAGTGTTGGTTCTTTTGACTCTGTACAGAGAGGAGTTGTGGTTTGCATTTCAAAGCTGTCAGCCTTAAAGGGGGTGGAATATGGCAGTTGAATATATGGCAACTAATTACCCAGTTATGACAAAGTCTTTAAAAAGACCTTGACTTCTGATTCTGTGATTGGTACCAGAAGCTAGCTGTTAGCTCAACAAAAAAGAAAAATGCTGCTAATGGTGTTGGATTTACTCTTGTGGTATGGCTTTTTTTTTTTTTGGAAGAGTGTTTATTTAATTTTCTTCCTTTTTTCCTTCTACCTTGGACAGTTCATATCTATGAATAATTTAATTGTCCTTGGCTGTCTGCTGTTGTGAATGGCATGCTGTTAAGTATTCTGTATTCATGTGGTATTTGTTAATGTTTGTTTTGTATTCTGTCTGCCTCTCTGCCTTTTCAGAGATCAAATGGATGATGCAAGGCTTGACAACATATAAATGCTATTAAACTCTATCTGAAAGAACAGAATGGGGGCCTTTGTCGTTTCATTAGTTAGGCCGTTAATTGGAACAGATTGTTCAGTGTTTTCCTCTAGTGGAGAAGTAAATGTTTATGATTTCATTTCCCTACTTCTTGAAAAGTTTGTCTTGAACGCATAGACTTCATATGTAACTTGTACTGCCTCATATCTCAGAGGATTCCTCCTCTGTTACCTGTCCCTAGCCATTCTTTATTAATGTTATTTATAAGGTTTAAACTGCAGAAATACAGATTTTCCATTTCTTCTGACTGAGGATTGTATTGTTTTAACACCTTTTGTCCTGAGTCTGGGTAAGCCAAGTAAAACATCTCAACATTTCCTGATCCAAACATAAGCATCACTGTATTCCAAATGTATTCCAAACATTTGTTTAGGTCCTGTCTGTAATCTTTGTGAGCCTTAGGCTGAGACCCTGAGAAGAGCAGGCAGAAAGCATACCCAAAGCTACACAACAGTTTTACCAGGTGAATGAGAAACCAGGCTAATGCTTTACTGCGTTTCTATAGTGTGTTAACTTGGGGATGAATTCCTTCTGAGGAAGTGTCATTCTTCAGATGCATCATGCTAAGAGCCAAAAATATTTGTCATTGTGGGTAAATCACTTAATGTCCTGCTTTCCTGATGGCTGTTATATTAATTGTAACTTCTTATATATAACATCAGTGTTTTTCATCGTTCACAGTTCTCTAATTTTGAGTGCATACTGCTGCTGTAACAGCCTCTATTTTTTGAGCAACTCTAACATAATCTACAAAGTCTCTCAGCTACTGTTTATTTTCTTGTTTCTTCTGGTGCCTACCAGAGTCCACTGCACATTGCTAGGCCTCATAAAACTGTTGAATAGCCCTGCAGTCAGCAGAGGGTCTTCTGTTACTGAATGTGCATGCAGTGTCAAATTCCTGCCAGATCTGAGTAACTAACTAGGTTTCTGCACTTCACCTCAGCCTTGCTGTAATTCTTACAGCAATCATTCCCTTGTAGAATGAGTGTCTAACACAAAACAAATGGCTGGGGAGGAGTAGCTGTTGCAAACAGGATTTGCAGGACTCCTTCATAAGAAGGAGGCATTAACCCATACCCCTCCTTTGTCAGATCTCAATGGCAACTTCTCTTCTAAGAGGAGTGCTCCAGCTGCTGTCTCAAAGGGACTCAGAGGATGGTGCCATGCAAGTCAGTGGCTTCAGCTGAGATCAGCAGTTAGCAGGGTCAGAGTCTCTACTGAAAGCAAGGTGTCACAGAACAGCATCTTCTTTCTGTAAGTGCAAGGGATGAGGGAAGGGGGGCTTGCAGCTGCCTTTGCCCAGAGTGGAAGTTAGAGCTGCTGCCTCACATTTGTGTATCCACCCTGGCATTGCCTCGTTACCAGTCTGTTAGGAAGCAGACCTAAAGCAGAGGAGTAATTTCCTATGAAGCTGACCCCGCTGTTGCTGGGCGGCTGGCTCACAGGTACGTGCGCTTGTTTTGCTTGGCTGATGCCTTGAGAATCCAGTCTTGCAGCTCTCGTTCCTGGATGCAAGCCAGGAGAAGGAAAGTGAGTCCTGAGACTGGGCATCAGCTATGCAGCATGCTCTGCAGTGTGTCTCGAGGCAGGCATGTTTGGAGACACTTCCCACCACGAGCAGCACTGGATGTGCAGCCTCTTTGTGGAATGGCTTATAATGCTGCCTTTAATTTGAACCATCTGTGATAACCTGTGTGCTCTGTTATAATACTGTTCTTGTGTCAGGCTTCCAGCAGCATGCTGTGAGTGAGCTGGAGACCAGCATGGGAATTAAGGTAGAAAATCCACTGGCGACATATTGCAGTACGTGTATGATTAATTGGGAGATCATTGTGTTAATTGTAAACTGTCCGTCCCACACCAGATTCAATCTTAGTTTTTAATTCTGGAAACTGTAGTGACTCCAGTAAAACTGTAGTGTGTTTAAAGGCAAAATGTATTTGTTGGTGTTCCGGTGTTGGGTGAAGCAGTAATGGAGTTTGTGCTTCCCTTCTTCATTGTGTGTTGTAGGATCCTGTCAGGCAGTCTGAGGCTTGTTGATCACCCAAAACATGGAGCTGCTAATTGGCTACAGCCCTGTGCTTTCATTGCATACTGCTGTTTCCCTTCCTGTTACCAACAAACACCTCCATGTACCCCTACACTTTAAAACAAAAAACATTTATGCTGTTTTAACCTTTCTGTTCCATCTTCTGTTCTTGCTTTTGCTAATTTTATTTCCCCTAACTAATGGCTCACCTGCATAGGATTGCCGCTGGCTCTGTGATTATAGCAATTAACTCTAACCCCAAGAAAACAGCTTGCTGTGTTGCCTGGCAGCCAGGGTCTACAGGAGCTGTTAAAACAATGAATTGGACTTCAAGACTGAAATGAAGAAAAAGTATTGCTTAATGTGCAAAGCAAATTATGGAGGATCTCGTCAATTTTCAGGTTGGTTAAAATATTCCAAAATCCATTGCTTTTGTGTGTTTTTTTTTTTCTTTTTTTTTTTCTTTCTTCAGAGTTGCTGTAAATTCCTTACAACTTCTAGCAAGCTGCAAAGGCTAGGTGACAATGCGAACAAACCATCTGAATTGGGCTACACGGCCCAATTAAACCTTTATTGAGCTAACAGCAGCCTACTGAATGGGCTGCATGAGAGAGAAGCAGGTCTGCCTACATACACGGTGCTGGTAGAGCTGCAACTTGTTTTTGTACCCTTATTGCCCCTTTTAATAATTCTCTTACTGAACATCAGCACAGGGGAAATTCCAGCCGAACTCCCTGAACCAGTTTTGTGGAGTGGGAAAGGTGTCGAGCACCAGGGCAGCTCCTCTGGGCTGAAGTGCTGCCAGCAAAGGTGGCAGAAGATTGTGGTTGGAAGGGAACCCTGGAAGATATCTAGTCTAGCCACTTCTTCAAAGCAGGGTGGGCTTTGGTGTTAGATCAGCTTGCTTGTGGGGCTGGTGCAGTCAAATTATGAGCATCTTCAAAATTAGAGATCATGCAACCTCTCTTGCCCCTTGTTGCTCTGCTTCTGCAGGCCTGTACGCCCGTGTGGATGTTTCTACCAGCACTTACCTGTCTGACCTTGTGGTGAGCTGCTTAGGCAGGTAACCCTGCAACCCCTCTGCGACCCCCAGGTCCCTGGTACTAGCAAAAGGGGGATCAATGCATGCAGCGTTACTCAATAAATCTGACCTTGTCTCACCTTTTGTTCTCTTTCAGTCTGGAGGTAATTGCATTTCCTATAGCCAAATATCTACACCCGGCTGAGTGATTAAGACATGCACTGCTCATCTGACATCAGAATACTTGTAAACACTATGACAACACATAGCTACAGGCAAAGGAATTTTTCCCAGCAGTTTGACTGCATCAAAAATGCCTGCTTTATTTTCCCCCTCTAATTATGAGTACATTTCAAATACCTCAGTCTTAGTTATTTACACTTCTGTCAGCATTTTCCACATTTTTTTGGTAGGTGATAGAAAAATAGACAGAGATGCCAATCCGATTAACAGAATGCCTACTTTTAGAGCTGTTGTGAAAGCCTGTGAATTTAGTTTGGCAATGCAAGAAGACAGGCAAGTATTATATTGATAGTACTAAGTCTAAATATAGTGTTTCATCTACCTATGTGTGGCCAGGAGTGACCACTTGCAGTGATAAACAGCGGCTTAAATATCATCTAATCAAAGAAGACTTATAAGAAGGGGTAATCGAAGAAGACTTAGAAGAAGGGGAAAGCTGCTTGAAAAAAACAAACGCATCTTACACATCTATGTTTCCCCCCTACGTAGACTATGAAAAGATGTGATTTCACCCTGCTGTTTGTGAGATATTTGTGCTGGGCTGTCCTGTTGCCTCCTTAACAGCTGGTAAAATATGGATTTTGTTTCTGCAGCTGTACAACATGGAGACCTTCCACTTTAAGCTGCTTTTCCTGAGTGACAAAAGTCTGCTGCAGTGTTCTCTGACTTTGTAAGGGACTGTGACACCAAGTGCATGGGGTTCTTGCTGATTCTGTTCTGGTCACCGTGAGCAGTGAGCTGCTAAGCTCCTATAAGAGCTTATACATTCAGTGTCCTCCTTCACTCCCCCTTTACTGTGCCTGTGAGCAAAGAGGAATATCCACTTGATGGATCAAACACTGCATCTGTGTTGCAACAGAGTGAACTTGTATTTGACTGTGTTCTTGCAATTATAACACAATATTCAGTGTCAGATATTAATCTGCAGTCACAGAAAGATCTGTGGTGTTCAGATCTGCAAGATCCAGATTAATTGGAGAGTATCAGTGGTCCATCAGTGTATGTCCATCAATGTATGGATGGACCTGTCTTTTGAAAGAGGACTAGAGGAATATGAAAGAGGATTCTTCTTAAACCAGAATGAGATTTAGCTCATCTGCAATTTAATTATGGAGGAGTTGCTGAAAAAAGCAACCTATTAGCCACAAAGTAAAACATCCTGCTAATACCACTTTTTCCCTGGGTTGAGTTTACTGTGGGATACCACTGCACTTCTCAAAATTATATCCTGGGCACTTTACTGTGCTGGAAGAGTCAGTTTTATTATAGCTCCCCAGTAGCCACAAACCAGGGTGTTTCTGTAGGCCAAGATTGCTCTACAGAAGTTCATAGCATCTACTGATGCAGGGGGTAGATAGGAAGAGAAGCAGCATTTCTGTCTTTTTGTGGCTTGTGCTGTTAATTTATTTTCTTTTCCCTAGTCTCTGGTGGTAGAAAGGAGAACTAATTACAAGTCCCTGGCTGTGACTACTGTTTGTACTTTAGGGTTTAATAAAAAATATAGGACTGCTTCTACCTGCAGAGGTAATTCAACAAGTTCAGGGAATCCAATGAGTAAACATTGCTCCGTCTCTTGTGTCACCCAGAAAGCTTTGCAAGCTCACTTAATTGCAACCGTCCTGGGCTAAAATATTAACTATGGTTTGGCAAGGTAGAAGTGAGCCTTGACAATGGCTTTCCCCTGCTGAGAGGAGGTGGGTGTGCCTGCAGCGATCCAGCGCTGCTGTGGCAGAGGAGCATGGGTGCTGTATGCCAGTTCTCTACCTGGCTGAATCCTTTAGAGGCTGGTGACCTAGGTTTGCTGGCAGAAATGACTGATGCTCTTCTGGCTGCGTAGGTGGCTGCTGTGCTGTACTGTGGGGATTTGCAAAGTGTAAGTGATGAGAAGAAGAAAGGCATAGGGAGAGGGAAGTACATGTATTTAAAAGCCAACCAGCAAACAAACAAACAAAAAAACCCACTAACTTGTTCGCTGCCATCAATTCAATGTTCTCTGAGGTGTCTACTTGTACCAGTGAAGTCATACTTACTAGGAACTGTCTCATGTTCACAGTTTAATTAGTCAAAATGCATTAGCAATTTTTTTTGTATCTGGACTTAGAACTGCTGTATATTATTACTAGAACTGTTTCAGAAATTCATTGATACTTGTGAATTATTTGAGTGAATTATCTCCAAGGCAGATGAAAGGCTGAAATAAATACACGACTAGAGATCAAAGGCACGGAGGAGTGAAAGGACTTCTCATAGTCTCAAGAATCCTGATAGTTTGATTCCCAGGACCTTTTATAATGACAAGAAGCAATGTGACACGGTGAATGGTTGCTAACTGAATATATGGAAGTTGAAATTCTTTCTTGCAGTAGCACAAACAAACCATATGGCCTTAAACTAACTGTGCTACCTATGTGTTTTTAGCTTTGTTCCTTTACCCTGATTACTTTCCTTCCCTACTGAGACTGTATGTTCTCATTTGGGAAAAAGCTCTCTGGCTTCATACAGAACATGGCATTTTTTTTCTTTATTTGTTAAATTAAAAAAAAAATTTAGCTGTTGCCTCTGAAGTGCTACCAAAACATGAAGCATAAACAACAAATGTGGAAATAGATTTACCATGTTACCCTCTTTCAAACCTTACTTTCATTAATCTATTCTTGCATTTCTTCTTTAGCTCTGTGGATGTCCATAGAGCTCTAGACTGCCATGAAGCTCTACATTCTACATAACTGCATACACAATGATTTTTGCCAGTCTAGTTGTTGCTATTTACAAATCAAATGCTCAGGCAGCAGTCTGAAAGTGTTCTTTTCACTCTCTTACCTTCTTCACCCTGTTGGATTACAGAAGGACCAAGTAAACTCTGTATTGCCAGTTGTGCTGGTCCTGCTCCGTGTTTTTCTTTGCATATACAGCCCACCAACACCATGGCAAGCTTAAATGGACCTCAAATTTAACTTTCTGTTGGGTCAGGACTGACTCTAGCCTACTATATTCTTTAAAAGAAGGAGTGTGTATGTTCATGTCACAAACACATCTTGTCTCTCAAAGCTCAATAGTTTTAAGCCGGCTGCTTGCCTGTGTAATGCTTGCTGACACTCAGAGCTTTGCCTTCTAATTGTAGCAGGGGAAAATACAACCCCTGTCAGAGTCACTGGTGGGTCAGTGGAGTACAAAGGCAGTAATCAATCCAAGGCCTAATTAAAGGCAGTGGTGCCAGGAAATGATAGGGAATTCAACAGCCTGACACTCAAACTTCCCTAATTGGACTAGTGTTCTTTATAAGTGCCCTGTGCCCTGCTCCGTATTGCCCCCTCTATGATAGCAGTGTCTCTCTGTGTTTAGCGTTTTGCTTTGCTCTGAGTTTGAGGCGGAGATGGTTAGAGGGGTCCCTTTGCAGTGACTGCTGTAGCTTCGTGCTCTCTCATCTCTTTGTTTAATCTCAGTTTCTGAATGATGCTCGTAAACAAGTTGATATTTTTTAATAAAAAAGAGATAGTGTACCAAGAGAAGAACACTGAGATGTCTACAGCTCTCCACTCACATTTTAAAACTTTTCTACCTCCCTGTCTCTACTAAAGGGTTTGTTCTGCAGGACAGGTTGTCCATGAGGACCAGCTGCCTTCTGGGCAGTGCAGTAGTCCTGCTTCTGGGAGCTAACAATTCTGTGCAAGGCAGAGCAAATAAAGGAAATTGTATTTTTGTATAGCAGGAATTACTTTGGTTCATTAACAATTTCTTTTTATTAATTTCAATAACAAAAATTCATTAACCTAAATTTGTGTCATGGTCCCTGCTCCATGAGATTAAAAGGAAATTCCTTTGAATAACTTCAGAAAAGGGGCTTAAACAGCATGTCTTTGTGACCAAGAAACAAGACTGTTTTCTACACCCTACCCTGTAATTGTATGACAAACAGTATTCTTGTATGCCACAAGAATATGAGAGAACCTACAAACCAGTTGAGAGTTCTCTATAAGTACAAAAACATCATCTTGAGCTGTGCAATACATTTTAGTTAAATATTATTAACTAAACTTAAGTAAGAAATGCTATTGCTGGCTTCTGTCACTTCTGCATAAAAGGATCCTGCAGAGCATCTCAAGTGTAGAGAAGTCCTCAGCATCTTCGAAGTGAAACGCATTTTGAGCATCAGACTAATTTTTGTACTTCTGTGGAAATCTTCCCATGCCACTTGATATTTTACTGGCTGCTGGAAGTTTCTGTACAATAGTGAGAAATACAGTTAATTCCTTCAGAATTTTATGTCAAGAAGAAACTGCTTGGGAATAAAGTGTAATGAGTGTCTAGAAAAAGAATGGCAAGATCTTTTTTTGGGATATGAAAATCATTTGTTGGGGCCGGGGAGAAGAGAAAATTGTGGGTAGCAAATGGCAGCATGACGAAGAAAAAATAAAGTTAACAGTACCATGGAGGATTCGATTATGAACTCTTGCAATTAAATCACTTCTTTCATTCCTTCCTCAGCTATACAGTAAAATCTCGTAATATAAGCTAGAGAACTATAAGTAGTTTGATGGACTTCACTGGGATGTTGCCATGCGACACATCTCGGCATGTCTTTGGAGGGCTGAGATGTTAGTGTGGGCCTGATGGGATGGGACCGTCCCCTGATGCTAGTGGGGCGTGTGCCATGTCCACGCTGCTTTAGTGATGGAGGAGATGTGAATGGGAGTTAGAGATGTTTCCCCTCTAAGCATAAATGATTTGATATTTTTATTTCCAGAGACATTGCAGGAATAAGTGTATGTATTCAATTACTCGTTGGTGTAGTAAGCTACCTACATAACTCATTTTCCCATGTATTTTTTAATTGAGGGTTGGATGTTGTGGAGCATAAGGGATTCTCCGCTATGAAGTGGAAAGACTCTTATGAAGCCGTATTTAAAATACAGAAGTTTAACATACACGGTGCTGTTTTTGCGTTAATAGCACTTGTTTCATGCCATTTTTTACATCGGTAAAACAGAAAGCGAGTAAGGTTGCTAGTGTTGTCTACCTGACTGCAGAATGAGCTCTGTAAATAAACGTGCAGTGAAGGACCACTGAATGCTATTTTTTTCTCCACCTGGAAACAATTGGTTTTGATGACAATTCTAAACACTTAAAATTACGTGAACCTTAAAGCAACAGGCCATTGCTTACCTACACATACCATTTTCAGCAGAGCTGTTCTCTAGTACCTAATTACAATAATGGGAGTTAATCCAGGTTTGAACTTCAAACCATTTGAAGAATAACTAATAAACACAACTAATGACTGGGTTTTCTGTGTATGCTAGAAACAGCATTTCTTTGTATGTTACTTAAAACACTTGAAAATGTCTCTGTTGCTTTTTATAAGAGGTGTGGAAAACTCTCTGCAGACTTGCCTGTCTCCTAAACCATCCAGCCTCTTGCAAATTATGTACCTTGCAGAGAAACATTATTAATTCCAGCGGACTGGTCTGTGGCACAGTCTGAATCTGTTTATAATCTTTCAGCACTCTGATATTGCCTGCACCCCTAGCAAGAAGTATCAGAGGCATGCGGAGGGGGAGGGATGGGGCCACGCTTCGTTGTAAGTACTTTGAAAAAAGAACAGCGACTGCTTTCTCTTAAACCTCTACTGTTTAACTCGATCTAGTGATACAGGAGTTCAGTCCTTTATGAGAAATGATAATCAAACAGGTCTACGCGATGAGCCACTTATGGGGTGTGGAAGCAGGTTTTTTGGACCTATGGGTGTTTCCTGATGCTCTGAGTTCGGATCCTTTTGCACTAAAGAAGAGTCAAGAATTGTGGGGGAAAAAAAAGTAATGAAATCACAGTCTATTGCAGTCTGTCAAGGGCTGGTGCATCATTATTTATCTTTTTAGACTGAGTTATTAGTATCTTTTAGTGTGCTATAATAGGTCACCATATACTGGGAGTTAACAGTGTGTTTGTGCTGCCAGCAAGTTAGTACAGACCTAGCTGAATACCAAGTCGCTACTGAGTTTCACTGATGCAGTGGTTCAAAGGCATCTATATTACAATTACTACTTGCTATTACTTACAATCTTTAAGTACTGAGTAATGTTTTCTCATCAACAGGCTACATGAGTGTCATACATGCTGTTTGTTTGGTAGCTGCTGTTGTTTTGTGGCATTAGGAGGACCCGCTGTTGCAGAGACCATATTGCTTTCTGCGGTTAGAAGCAGTCGCTAATTGCATTTTGACTATTGCCATGGAAGGTTTGGGTTGTAACTGTATTTTCCTTGGTCTAGTGGCAGTTTACCCGTGTTCTGGTCCTGAATGAAAGTGATCAAGTGAGAAGTCTTCAGTAGCAGAACATGTGAGGTAAAGCACAGCAAAAGACAGCTTTTGCTTGACTTATGACTTGACTTGACTTATGCTGGAGTGAACAACACTTGCACAGGGCTGTCATCTTGGGCCTACCTTCTTCTGAAATGGTCTTTTTGATCTGGGATAATTGACAGAAGTGGTATCTTCTTTCTTACGCATATTCACATTTCCACCACGTGCATTCTAATCCACAGCCATTTCCGAGCTTTCAAGCTCATCAGGTTCACTTAATGTTTCTCCTTGGATTTGTTTGCCATTAAGGAATCAGTATTTGACACCTACGCAGCATTCAAAGCTGAAGTTCGCTGGTGTGAGCTACGAACACTTGCTGTCTGTCAGACACAGTAGGGCATTAATTAAAGGGAAATGATGGACTCCTTAACAATGTTGTTACATTTTTTCGAGGCCAAGCATAATGTTCTCTGGTATGTTGTGTGAGATTGTCACATTCATAATAGGGCAGGTTAGGAGTGCAAAAACCACAGCTCATTTAAATTGTTTACCAAAGTTTGTTGTAGGCAATGTCATGTTCTTTCCTGCTTCATTAGCACTGGTTGAGTTGTCTTTTGCTTTGTTATGCCTTTGCACGCCTCTCAGACTCCATCATGTTGGCCGTTGCACCTCATTATTTGCACCTCACAGTAAAAGCTAGATATCTGTGGAAAGCAGGTCCTATTACGGCATGCACTATGTACACAAAAGGGATGTGTCTTTGCTCTTAATCAACAAAAGCAACTTTTAAATTAAGAAGAAAGTCTGAGGGTGTAGCTCTCAGTGCTTTTTTTCTCCTGCTTGTGACATGGGAACACTGAATAATCACGTTACATTTGCAGTCATCCATAGGTATAGGTAACTTTCTATTCTGATAGGTTAAGATTTTGTTTCTAACACTTATTTAAAAGCTACATAGTCCCAGAGAAGGGAGGTTAACAAACCTAGGGTATAGGGTCTCCCTATATTTCCAGAGGAAGTAGCAAGACTTGTAGAACAATTTTAAGACTGAGGCGCCATGAGATGAAGAGATGCAAGTTTCATGTACCTACCATGCAATACTCTGCAAATACAAATGCCTGAGTTTCACTAAAGGACTGCAAGCAAAGAGCTCATTATACAAGGGCCATATAAGATTTTAGTACTTATGTTTTCTGCAGAAATCTTCAGGTGAAAGGTGTTGAAAAAATTCAATGTGCTGTGGTTAAGCTCTATTGTCACTCTAACTTATCACAATTGTAATAGTTTAAAATGGATTTGATAATTAAGTCACCATGAATAACTTGATATGTTAATAAAAAACAATTCTAAGTTGTGAACTGTAAACACAGCCGCTTATTCTGCTTTTATTGCAGAAGCAAATGAGAGAAGAAAAAAAAAACACAAAAACGTTATAATGATAAAAACTTTTGCCAAAGTCCCTGAACTTTTGACGGCTAAGGTATTGGAGGGAAGGAAAAAATTTCCTCAAACATCTCCGCTCCTTTTTTTTTTTTTTTTTTTCCCTCCTTTTGGCAGCTGTTTTTATGACTGTAGGGAAACTTTACCCTGCAAGGGTTATTCACCACCTGGATCGTTATAACACTATAACCTTTAGGACGTTTCTACCCAGAGGCAAAGGGAGATAGCTTTGGTAAATGGTCTGTAATTCTAGGTCTTAGGTCTTTCACCTTGCCCTGTGCTCATTGCTTTCTGTTGTGCCTATGGATGGGGAGAAGCTATTATACTGAGAAATCAAAAGCAGTGAAATGCAGGTTGTTATCCTGCTTCCAGATTACCTCAGGGCGGCAACGCAATGAAACCCTTGTGTTTGTAATGTGACCGCCTTTTTCTGGGGATTGTTCTTCAGTAAATAGGCTCTGTATATGGCCATGCCTCTGATCTGCAAGCGCTTAAACTGGCAGGCTGGTTCTGTGCCAGCGTGTCTGCAAAGGTCAGTAGTGGTGCCTGAGTGTAAGTGGTTCTCCTGCTGTGAGTGAGTGTGTATCAGCCAGACATGTTGGCAAGCACTTACCTGGCCATCCCTCTCCCATGCTTGAGGTACCTAAGACCTGGAGCATATACGCTTAGCGCAGCATGCTCCTCCTGTAGCAGTCCCACAGCTCTTTCTGGCTCCAGGCTTGCTGGAAGGTTTGGGCTCCTTCATGAAGCACTGTGGTTTATATCCACGTATGTACACCAAATGGATACCCTGTGCTCACAGGCAGCATAGCGTCATGCTGTCTGTTCAGTGAGTTGGTGTGTCAAGAAGGTAAATGGTACATGGCAGTCGTGTGATGCTAATGCACGAGCCCCCTCTCCTGCTCCTCACCTTCACATGATCCCGTGCAAGAAATCTCAGCCAAATTTTGTAGCATGTGCTCACGGGAGCATGACTCTCTTCAGTCTTTAAAAAAGCCATGGTACGGTGACCGCAGGAGGAAATCTTTAATTTGTGAATCAGGAGAGTTCATCTAGAGGCAGACACATGTTGGCCCTTCATTCTCCGTGGTCACTGGGGCTAGAGGAAAATGAATGCGGGTTTTAATAGTCAGACCTGTTGGCCTCTTCTTTCAAAACGTGGAATTAAGCCTTGTCTGACTGCCTTCAGCACTGTGCTGAGCTCAACACCTAGTCTGCAGTTCAAACAATGCCTGGTGAAAGTCTTACAGCTTCAAAGTAAGTTTTGTTTGGATGATAATAGAGGAATTTAGTCTGATGGATACAGCTATAAAATAATTTGGAGGAGAGATCCCATGAATTGGGGATGAGTTGCCTTTACCTGTACTGTTTAAAAGAGTGTTTCAGATGCAACACATCATCTGTGTTGAAAACAGCATTAAGTGCTTTATTGCTGCTGTAGTGTGGGAAGCAGTAGAAAGGAATTAGGCTAGCAGAAGAGAGCTTTGACTTGACTTGCTGTGAATCACTAATCAGGTGTTGAGTACAGGACTAAATATTAACACCTTTGAGGACACTAAGCATCTGTGAACTCTGCCTTTAATCCTCATAAAGGTACTTGGCATGGAGAAAGAAGCAGCAATTTGTTATCGGGGTTGGCATGCATTTGGAAAGGGTTTGTTGATTTGAGAGGCAGTTCCACATCAGGCCATCAAGCTCCACAGTGAGCTAAACTTCGAGTTCAAGTGCTGGTGTGTCAGCGATACTTACCAAATGCCGGATGCTTTCTGGATGTCTGATGAAATGAGCAGGTAATCAGATTGTACGTGTACCTCACTTCCAACCTTTCCTGAACCAGCAGAGCTGCCACCCAGTGGGATGAGGGAGAGAATTGAAGGGCAGAAGTGAGGAACAAGCCCTCACGGATTGAGATAAAGACAGTTTATTAAGTGAAGGGAAAAAACAGAGAGAGAAAAAGGCAAAGAAACCCCCCGGCAACAAACTAATGTAAGCAGTGCAAATGCAGTCACTTGCCACCATCAGACCCTGGGCAGCTTTAATGCAGGGCAGCTTCCCCTGCAGTTTTATTGCTGAGCATGACGTTGTACGGTAGGGGACATCCATCTGGTTGGCACATGCCAGCTGTCCCCTTCCAGCCTCTTGTCCACCCCAGTCCTGCTCACTGGCAGCAGTGTGAGAAACAGAGGGCCTTGGTGCTGCGCTGGGACACAGGCATGTTGTCAATGCCATTTTGGTCAACCATCTAAAACATAGCTCCTTGTGGGCTCCTGCAAAGAAAATTTTCCTCATCCCAGCCATGCCCCGTACACCCTCCCTGTTAACAGGGTGAATGTTGGATTTCAGAGTGCAGTAACCTGGTGGTTTAGCTGATGTCTATTTTGGGAAGAAAGGAAAAACTCAACATCAAGATTGGCAGGCTGTCTAAAGCAGTATGCTTCTAAGAGCCTCCTTCTCCATTTCTTTTTGTATAACTATTTTTTCTTTAGATTAGCAAAACAGAGAGGAAATCACGTACCAAATGCCCAAACAGATGTAAGAGACTGTGAGGAAAGAATGCAAGGCTCTGTATGTGTTTTTTTTTGTTTGTTTGTTTGTTTAACAGTTTTCTGTGGTGTGTTTTACTTGAGGTTGATTGTGGCTACAGACTGTGGATATCTGGTTCTTACAGAATGTAAAGGCTGTAAGCTCGTTTCTTATCTCTCTTTCTCCTCTTCCCCTTTCAAATATTAAATGACTTCCCCCTTACTTCTTCCTTATTTTATCTCTTGTAATTCAGGTAGCTCCCATTGCATTTCTAATTCTCACTGTTGATTGTTAATTGAAAGACTCGATAGAGACAGGTGTCTTGGTCTGTCTGTTCAGGTACTACTTGTGGGATAAAAATGCATATGAACACTTAAATTTGGAGGCACAATTTTATTTTTATCACCAAAAATGTATCAGCAAGTAGAAGTGAAAAAAACAAGGCCAAAGTTCACATTCAGTTAATCTACTTATCCCAAGCTGCTTAAAGTGTCTATTTTGAATGAAGTTGTGGACCCACTCTCATTTGAGCCCTAAGTTTGAAAAATGTCTGAATAACAAAGCTGTAATTGCCATTCCCCCTGGTAACTGAGAACTAGCTGCAATTGCAGGGAAAATACTGAGTGTGCCTGTGGGCTTTCTCAACATGCAAAATAACCCTAAACTATATCCTGCCTTTAAAAACATCAAATACTATTACTGGAGAGCCTATATTCTTTAGAATAAGCAAGAGGGCGTAGGAAAGGAAGAAAAGGGTCAAATTGCCTACAGCAAGTCTTGTGCTTGAGGTAGTGATGGACTGGCAGGTTGTCAAAACACAGACAGACGCTTCTGTAATGTATGAACAACATGGCATCAGAATGAATGAGCAATGCTCTGCTTTTCCAGCCTCCTTCCACCCCCGCTGCGTTATTAGCTGCATTGCATAATTTCTGTGTGTGAAACATTTTATAGAGTCAGTATGGTGCTTGTCAAACTACCTGTCATTATCCCCCTTGTAAGGCAGTTATTCTGTCTGCTCCTGCTTTGGTCTGCTCTCTTCCCTATGGGAAGTACAGCACAGCTGACGTGGATTTCAGTCTCAACCACTGCCTGAAATTGTCCCTTCGGAAATGCATTGGTTGACTTTTGATGGGAGCATCATTTGTAGTGAGAGCTGGGGCTAGGTCTATCAATAAGCCAAGACTTGGTGCTCTTGGACCAATGAGTGAACGCTGCTCATGTTTTTGTCTTTACTTGAATGATTCTGTTAACTTTTTTGAATTAATTGACTGAGGACAGGAGAAATGAATCCAAAGGCAAATGTTCATGGATAAATTTTTGTGAGATAAAATCTGGTCACATAAATGAGCAAATGGCAGTTGACCAAAAACTCACATTCCTTCATATGTGAGGTTGTATCTGTGTGGATGTCTGGGAGGTTTTACTGGTGATAAAAAAGCTGGACACAGAAGTTGCAATTTCAGGCAACGTTTACAGACTGTTCTAGGACCTCACTTACAAACTTGAGGGGTTTAGCATTCTATTATAAGTATGTTCTATGCATCTATTTGTCTATAAATTATACTTATCTTAAAAGCAAAATATTTTGACTTTCTCCTGGAAGTAAAATGCAGCTGTTTAATTTGGTGACCAAAGCTGCATCAGAATAACAATACAGCAAATAGACAAAAAAAGGAAAAAAGAAAAAGGTAAGCAAAACTGGGTTCCAAGTTCATCAGATTTGCCAAGCCTAGTCACCTACATTGTTTTACTCTGCCAGGTTTCAGGTGGCTTCCTCAAACGTAGCAGTGGCTCTGCCAATGCTGCAGGCAAGCCTGTGTGCGTGCACCCTTGTATGTGCAGGAGGTGAAGGAACAGCTGGCTGCTCTCCTTTGAGTTTGTGCTCATTTCTGCTACCCAGATGGGCATAACTCCCTACAGAAAGGGTCGGAAGTGTGTCAGCTGAGGCGATTCTAACATTGCAGGGTATTAAAATCAGAAACATAATTGGGCTGCCACTAATCCTATGCCTGTAAGGCAAACCCGTGACAGCAATGGACGAAGAGGAGGTAGGATGTGAGGGTGTGTGTAATATGGTCGAGGGGACGAAAAGGCTGTGGGAGTCTTCAGGGAGGCTGAAGGGAGTGGTGGGGCTACACTGCGGGTTGCCTGAAGGTGTGGAGTGAGACACAGAGCCAGGATACCTGTGGGAAAAGCATTGGGTTTGGATGCAGGGTAGGAGGAGAGATGGGACATTCAGCAGCTGTAGGGAATTTTCAGCAGCAGACTTGGTCTGCTGGCTTCTGCCCAGACTGCTGTGTCCCAGACTAAACTGTGGCTCTGTGGGCTGCAGGTGGGAACAGACTCATGGCATAGTCTTCATAGTAATCAGGAAAACCGTGTTTAATCTTGTTGGATAACTTCTCTGCTCTCTGTGGGGTTGTAGTAAAGGTGAAATAAACTTGGTGGAAGAGAGCTGACTGCTCGTGAACTGAAGCCCTGTCCATGCTGTTACAGGGACTGAGCAGCTGGGGTGAGTTATTCCTTTGTGCTGCTGCAGAGCTAGTGTTTTGCTTGCCTGTTGCAGAGCAGTTTGCCAAAGTAATTCACAAATGTGTGTACAATGCTCAGTGTTATGAACCAAAACAGAAGATTTAGCTTTAGGTGCAGGTGCCCTTTGAGATTATGACCCAATTACAATAAGCTTCTGAAGTAAAAAATAAGACTGGAAGATGCTCTTCTAGGCCTGCTAAGATCAGGTTATGGAAATGCCCCATCACTCCGTTCATGTGAAATGCTGTCCTTGGTCTTCCAGTGAAGGTTTAGTGGCTTTCTCTAGCATTAAGTCATCTCCAGACTAACATTTCCTTTCACTGGTGTGATGTGTTTCTGTGTCAGTGTGGTACAGTTCCAGTTCTCTCTTACAGACAGGATGATTTCTTGGCAATCTGTGATACAATTATATGTTGAAGCATGCAGTGAGGGATTATTTTTGGCCAGTGATAAAATGACAATGATTGCACATAATTGCTGAAAACAATTTTGAATTTTATTAATGAGATACTCCAAACAACATCTTGTAGACTATTGTCTCAGTTAACAGCCAATTCGTAAGAGTTAAGTGTTGTGTAATTTGCGTTTATTTCCCCTATTTATATTGAAATGACACTTGCTGTCCATAATTACCCACCCTCCAGATACAAGTTGTTGCTTTTTAGTTGCTGTTTCCCTTAAAAGAAGTGGAAATAAACACACAATTTAGAGTTGTATTGATTAGTCTAATCCAGAGTATAAGTAGGGTTTTTGCTGGGCATCTGTTTCCCTACATTTTGGGAACAGTAGCTACCGAATTGGTAAAGGCAGTGCTATTCAGTGATGATGAAATCATCTCAGCTGAGTGTGCTTCCGCCAGCTGGCCCTGCTTTGGGAAGGAGGTTGGGTCAGGGGTCTCCTGGGGTCCCTTCCAGCCCGGGGGATCCTGTGACCCTGTTTTGTGATCAGTGCCTGCTCCCCCCCGGCTTCCAGTGATGCTGAATCCAATCTGAGGAAGGGGGATTGCTCTCCCAGGTTATTCATAATGCTTCCCTTTTTCTTTAGGAAGTTTCTTTTAGGTTGAAGTTGTAGTAGTCATGTGGGATTATAAAGGTAGGAGAAGCAATTCTCCTCCAGCAGATAAATAGAGAAGGCTTTTATGTGCATCAGTTCTTCCAGCCAATGTTCCAGAATATTATAGGTGTGAGGAAATATAGTCTATTTCAGAAAAATGGAAGGAAAATACACATTTTCACTCACTTTTGGCTTTGATCATTATCACTCTGTTTCATGATAGTGAAAACACTGAGGCAAACCTACTTTTTCATTCTTCTCACCCCCCAGTAGTTAGAGATGCTGTAGAAATGCATATGGTTGAGAGATGTCTGGTTTGTTGTTGTCCTCCCTATTCGATTGTTTATCTACTTTGAGAGGTATTACTGCCAGTTTCCTGTAGGTGGTGTTAAGTGTTGTATAATATGATTTATCTGACTGCAGGGAAGGATGGAGAGAAATTTCAATTGGCCAATTTTTCTGCTGTGAAGCCCTGATGTTGACAGATACCTATCCGGTGCTAAAGGAACTCCATCCACATTCTTGATATTACTGTCTACAGGAAAGAGGTTGCCACACATTTCATACACAGGTTTGTCTCAATCACTGAGCCTTCTTCAGACTTCTGTGCCTCTTGGTAACTCAAATTCTGTGTACTTCTTGAAATTATGTGCCTAAATAATGCCATAAGAAATAGTTGGTGGAATAATTCAACTATTTGCTTAATCAAATAAGTGACAATATTCAAATAAAATTTCATCAGAAATGCTGTGATCTTCTGATTCTCCAGCCTCTGCAGGAGGAGCTGATATCTTATTTACTGTGGAATTTGTAAGCTGGGTAGCGTAGGCTGAAGAAAAAGAAACAGAGCATCTTTCTCACTTTCTTCAATGAGGTGTAAATAGGATGTGTCACTGCAGTTCTGGTACACAGGTATGCAGTCTGTTGAATTTCTTGCTTATCTGATGAATTACAGGAGTGTTTCCACAGATGCTACCCAGTGCAGTTTAATCTGGAGGGTACATCTATTCCCCCTTTTTTTCCCACTCTCTCTTTGCTGCTGCTAGCTTTGTATTAGTGCTGACTTGCTCAAGAGGAGCAGAAATATGGGATTCAGAAATGCATTGCTTGAAATGAAAGCTTTCCACATAGCTGTTAAATCTTTGAAGCTGATGATAAAATATTTGCTGTGTCTTCTTTTTTTTTTTTTCATTTTATTTTTTTTTCCCCTGTAAATTTATGAACGAATTTCTGAGGGCTGAGAGGAACCTCATGAAGTTCAACAGGGAGAAGTGCAAAGTTTTGCACTGGGGAGGAACAACCCCAGGCACCAGTATTTGCTGGGGGCTAGCCAGCTGGAAAGCAGCTTTGCAAAAAAAGATTCTGGTGGACACCAAGTTGACTGTGAGACAAAAAGGTGCCCTTGAAGAAATCCCTGAAGGGAGGCTGTTAAGAAGACCAAGCCGGGCTCCTTTGTGTGGTGCCAAGTAACATGATAAGAGGCAATGGGCACAAACTGGAACACAGGAGCATCCCAGAACACTTTTTCACTGTGCAGGTGATGGGGCACAGGCACAGGATGCTCAGAGATCCTGCAGAGCCTCCCTCCTTGGAGATCTGCAAAAGCCTCCTGGACATGGTCCTGGGCAACCACCTCCAGAGGTACCTTCCAACTTCAACCCTTCCATGGTTCTGTGAATTCTTTCTTGTGATTTCTCCCAACAGTGAGTTTAACAGCTCTTGGCCATTTCCCTCTGCTTTGAACAGGACTTGAAGAATAAGTAAATCTTGAATGATTAAAATTGTAGCTCTTGAAATGGGATGAGTTGGTGGGAAGAAAACTGAAGCACAAGAAACTTGAAAATCTGACAATTGGGATAATTTGATCAAACTTTAAACTTCCTGATTTAATCATAGTTTTCTTTGTTTTTTCTAGAAGGCTGCAGTAATCATAGAAATGAAATATTTCTTTCAACTTTGCAGATAACACCGGAAACACGTTAGTTTGTTGGGTCAATTTTGAAGAAACGGTGCTATTAAACAGGTGTATAATCAAACAGGCTTGCAGATAGTAATCACTGAGTGAGAAATTACGGTCTCTTTCAGGCACAGGGAATATCTAATTAATCCCTGAAGCTATGGGTGGGCTAGAACACACCTGCTGTGATGTCTGGAAGATGAGACCTTAGGTGGCAAGGGGCAGGAGAGCAGAGGGATTAACTCCCTATTTAAAAACAAAGCAAACCCCAAATACAAACCACAGTATTTCTTTTTCTCCAAGCTTATTGTAGAACTATCATTTTTATTTTCTGTGTAGGTCTGCCTCTGACACTTTGGATTACTTTCAAATTTTGTGACGGGAAGATCACACCCGGATGACTCATTCACAGAAGGAATATCTGTCCATCAGGCCCCTTATGTATTTTTGTTAACAGACATCGAAGGCTATACATAGCAAGCACACAGTTAGTGGTACTTGCAGGAGGAAATGGTAGTCTTGTCCAGAGGTATCTCTGTGCTCTGATCTTCCTGTAAAGGGTGGATTGGAGTCTTTCGGTCTGTATCTATGCGTGTATGCTTTTTTATTTTTTAGAATCTTTATTATGCGTAATCTCAGGAGATCTGCAGATACCAAAATGGCTTGTGTCAAATAAATCAACTAGCATGTGAAACATGAGTATATACCTTTTCATAGAAAATTTTATTTTTTCCTCTTTCAAGAATAACATTTTTAGTCATCTAGTGTAACATCTCGTCAAAGTTGAGGAATATTTCATTATTAAAGATAAACACCTTTTTACTTGCAAAATGGTTTCAGCTGTGTTGTGGTTGGATGTGAATGTGAGACAAACCAGAAATAAAGTGGAACTTAATTCCTTTTGGACAGTTATGCACTGTTAATTCTGCAGTACACGCCTTATGATTTGTGTGTGTGCATGTCGGATGTTTAAAACAGTTCCTTGGGTGCTTGGATTTGTAAATTAAGCTGAAGCAGGGGAGTGAGTGTGGACTTCAGGGCAATATATTGTCCTTAGTCTTTGTACCGTCTCAGATACATATCTAAAAAGTAAGGTTTTCTCCCAGATAATCCTGTTGTTTTGTATTTTGTTAGGGAGAATGATTGATAGCTTGTTTACAAACACTAGTGTGCTGATTATTACTATCTTAATTTTGCAATAATTACATGCTCTGTAGATTTTAAGAGGGCTGGCACTGAGTAGGAGGTACAACATCTGAAACCAAATGAACGTCACTGGATAGAAGCCCTGTTGAAGTTGGTTGTTCCAAAGATGGACCGGTCCCAAGAACCTAAGAAGTTGTAGGATAAGTGATAAGACTTCTACTGTGCCTTCTGGTTTGCAGCTTCTGATTCATGTATCCAAACAGTATAAAGTAATGGAGTTTAACTTCAGAAGCTTTAGTCACTTTTTTTTTTCTATGTATTCTACATTTTCCTTATTCTATAGATTAAAGTATTGAGTTCAGTACGTGTGTGTGTGTTTGTTCCCCCTCCTGCCCAAAACTTCAAGTTCTGTGAAAGCTTGGGATTAGCATCATGAGTGCTAATTATTAGTCTTACTAATAATTACTAATTATTAGTATTATTTTATTCCACTAAATCTGTGGTGGGATAGACAGGTTGCAAATTAGTTCTCCTTTTAGAATGAGTGTTACATGTTTGTCTTAGAGCCATGATGTTGCATACAGAGAACATTTATCTCCCTTCTTCCCCTGCTTGATTTGCTGCCCCAAGGGAAAGCAGGACCTTGAAAAACAAGATTTGATTACATGAGTGAAGGAGAAACTGACCTTGAGATGCTGCACCTTCTATAATTGGGGGGAGGGAGCATAATGGTTTAAGCATATACTTGGTTGGAGAGAGATGTGCAAATCTTGCTTAGGGAGGCAAAACTCTGGAGCTCAATTACTGTCTTACCTGAGAGTAGCTTAATATTTTTGTCCCTGCTGTTTCATTTCAGGAATGGTAACTGATGTCGCAGGCAGTAATAGGAAAGAAACCTTCACAAAACCTTTCCAGAAGCTGACATTTCACGCTGAGCTCTTTTGTCTGGCAGCAGCTGGCTTGGCAGCTTGCAATCTTGAGCTCCAGGTGTTGGAGCAACCTTCACTCCAAAACCTGTCCTATTATTCTGCCTCCTCTCCTGTAGCTGTATGATCAGCGACGTGTTTTGTGAGGTACAGGAGTGCTGACGGTTGCTGCCCATGCCTGAGAAATGAGATGTTTCCGGGTCCCTAACTATTATCTAGACATAGCCGACACTTCAAATGAAGCTTTGACGTCAACATGAAGTGGTCGTCGGTGTCTGTGAGCTAGTCCTCCGTGCCTAAGGTCAGCACTGTTTATGTGAAAATAAGCACAGGAAAGATGTTTTTTTAAAGCATTCTTTTATGTGCCTTCAGACTTGTTTTGATGCCAGTTTCAGGCACTTTATGACACTTAATGTCTGGATGTCTCTGGGGTCTTGTGAAGCCGTGAGGGTTTCAAGTGTGATGGAACGACTTCTGTCCAAGTGTTTCTGTTCAGGCAGATTGCAGCGCTCCTAATATATGTGCTTGGGCCTAAGCAGTTAATCTATTTGTCAATACAAGGATCAGCTATTATTAACTTTCTGAAACTTACATACTCAGGCTTTTGTAATAAACTGTGACTCAGTACTTAAGTCAAGTTCTTGTTACTGTTGCCTGACAGGAGGACTTCCAGGCTTGAGACACAGCCTGCAGAGCCTATCGAACATTGTGCTTCTCAGAGAGCACCTTGGAAGAAAAACAGCATCAAACCACCAAGATGAAAAGTGCTCGAGAGAGCCTTCGTCTCATTCCTTTCTGAATGCTGCAAGGCTGCTGCTTAAGCACTTGTACTCCTTCCTGAATTTGAGGGTTTTCTTTTGTCATTTACTGGATTAATTGCTGTTACTTGGAGAAACAATGAAATGTCTTTATTTTCCAAATGGAGAAGTGGTGTTGCATGTTAGTCCTGTCCTCTAAGGCTCCTGTAATGCTTCTCCTGGACTGATAAATGTCACAAAAGCTGCCAATATGCTTGGTTTTTCATCAAGACGCTGCTGAAAATGGTCTGGTACTGGACCCTGGAGCACCTTGTACTTGCAGTGCCATGCTTCACGTTTTCTCAGCCTGACAGTGAATTACTGAGAACTATTGATCAAGAATGTTTTTTCAGCCAGCTGTGTGCTTCTTTAGTTGTAATTTGATCTAAACCATATTTCCTTAGTTTACTGGAGAACATCATGTTGTTTAGCTCCATTACATTAAAGCAGTCAAGTTGCACATTTACTACTTTTCTGCCATCTTTTAAGTCATATATTGACTTGACATTTTTTTTGTTGTCTCTGACTGTTCTTACTCCCTGCATGATTCTAAGCCAAGTATTTTTATTTCATTTTAGTATTTTTATGGCTGTCAAAGCTGTACTGACCATACCTTTTCATTGCTTGCTTCCTACTGCTAGTAATTCTGTTTGTCCTTTGGGGGTTCTACCTATCCTGTAAGAACTCATTAAAAACTGCTTTATTCTTTGTGTTCACAGCAGTTTGCATTAAACCATGCAAGCCTAAATATATTCCATGTACCTACCTGTATTATATCATTTTTTTTTTCCTGTTTTTCTATCCCTGGTTCTTAATTATGTTTAAAAATAGAGAAAAACAAAAACCATGAAGACTAAGGCAAAAGTAACAGTCGGTGCTGGTGACTTCAGGTATTTCTCCACCTTTTCCGTTGGTTAACAGAAAACTTTCCTATGCTAACGGATCTGTGTATTCTGCACTCTGACCTATTTCTGTATGTTAATCTAAATTCCTTATAGTCATTTTAATTTCTCTTGGTAGTTGCAATTCATAGCGTGTCTGTGTCTTAGCCTTTTGGACTTTCATATCCCTGTGCTCGTACTAGTCTCTTTATACTTGCTGTTATCAATGTATCTTTGTTTTCATTTTTTTACAGCTCCTTTTTGACTTTTAAGATGGTGAAAGAGCTCTTGATGAAGCCGTATTGAGCTCCCGTTGTATATCTTGACTTTCATCCCCAGAAGAACACTTTGCTGTTGGGTCTTTTAATGTTACCCTCCTATAGAAAAGAACTGCTTTTCATTTTCCCTTCTGAGTTGCTTCCTATGGGATCACAAACTCCCTGGCCTCCCTCCCCTTTCTTGCTCATTGTTTCAGGAGCACTTCAACCTAAAATGCCTTTTATGCTTAGAGTCTGGCAACTGGAGGCATTTGTGACAAAGGGGATTTACAAATGTGATCACTAATTTTGATATAATTGACAAACTAGGGTGACTGGAGGCTGAGGGTAACTTGAGTCCGGAAGGGCTCGTGTTACTCACAATCAGATTAAATATCTAGAAGGGGAGAAACTCTCATGCATCAGGGCACAAACTAACCCCTAAATGAATTGGTATAAGAGATGGATGAACCATTACTGTGATCAGATACAGCTATTTCTGCGCTTTGCTGATAACCTGAGGGGTGGCAGATTGGTGTATGGTCTGTCAGAAAGAAGGGAGAAAAGAACTGCTTCTTCCAGTGTCTGTCAATATGTTTGTATTTCTGGATAAGGATTATATAATCATAATAAACATCAGTGTTGCTACTGGCTGTGATAGGAATTATTTCCTCTGGGTATGTGTGATCTGTGTATGGGATTAGGTGCCAGTATCTCTAATGGTGGTGTCCATAGAGGAATTTCTTTCAAAGTTGGTGGTGATTTTAAATCTACCCTTGTAACAATTAATTTGGTTTATAAATGAAATACATGCAATTATTTCTCAATAAATAAATAAATAAATATATATATATGCAGAGACAGAGGTAGATTCCTTAAAGATAACTAAAATGCTGTAATTTTCCTGTCGTGGTTGGTCCATAGAATGTTTTCTTCTGTATTAGCCAGCATGATCAGCTTCATGCTTATTGTCCATGCCATGATATTCAAGTCACAGATACCTTCAGATGCACAGCTACTTTACGCACAGAGAAACTGAGCCTCCTCTATTGATGTTGTGCATGTGTTAGTGAGGAATATGGCAAACATGGATGGAGACTAGCCATAATTTCACTCTGAAGTTCGTTATTCTGTCAAATTTTTCTGCTTAAAAAGGTCCTTCAGCTGCTTGCTTTTTTGATGCAGCTTAAATCATGTTCCCATAACACCCTTTGTCTCAACACTGTTTATATATATATATATAAATATATATATATATTAATTAATTGAATTAATTAATTAAAAATATATATATATAACTTTTAATTTTTAATCTATCACTTGGTATATAGAGCAAATAACAAGCTTTGGAAACTAGGAAATTGCTTTCCATGGGAGTGCTTGTTTGTTTTGGGATTTCTGTCTGGTTTCCTAACCAATTAACAAAATGGTTTTCCTCTGTTCTTAAAAGCATTGCTGTGGAGGAAGGGGTGTTGAAAGCTTCTTAAACATAGTTGTAACTGTGAGGGAGACAGACCACCCGTTTTCAAAACGTTCCAGAGAACAAAAGACGTTCATACTGACAGATCATATGTTCTGTCATTGTAACACCAAACTATTAAGAAAAACTGTCCCTCAAGGCAGAGCATTTCATTTATTTTCCTTTGAGTGAGTAACTTGTTTATTAAGATGAACTAAGTGCCTAAATCCAGATTGTACTGCACACAAGGAAAATTGATTTATCACAGCTCTTTGGTATTGGATGTTTTATATTTAGAGAAATTATCTTTAGTTTTATATTAATGAGAATATTTTGATAGAAGCAGTGGGATGAAGAATCAACTCCTGCTCTAGAATATGCAGAGGATTGTTTTTAAACCCTTTCATTTGTGAAATTGTGGTGGTGACTAACAAGATCTGACAACAGACACAGGGAGTGAGCAAGAGAGTCGAGGACCACGTGCATACCCGTCTTCATTTGCTCTCTTAAAACAAGTAAGGAGAATACTTGGTATTCTTACACAAGCACTGGATTTTCTTTAGGGGAATAAAGAGAAACGGACATGCTTATACTGATTTTTTAAGCAGGTTCTGCACATGTATTTTAAGTAGGGGTCATATGGTCAACATGGACTGTTCCATCAGAAGACATGGCATTCCTTTCCTTGGAGTGATATCAGTTGTTTCCCTGAGAGGACTGAAGAAAGGAAGGGGAAGAGGATGAACTGAACAAAGCAAAGAAAGGAATTCTGCACAAGGCAGGGAAACATTTGAGAAATTATGTGCTTGTGTGTGAATGAGGAGGTGTGGGAGGCAAAAATGTTCTGTGCCTGCATTTGCATCTACGCCTGGGATCTTGATCTGGCAAAAGAAGGGACTGAAGCTCAGGGAGACAGTGGGCATACAAGAATTAGTGGTAACAGTTAAAAGGAAGTAAAACCCAGCACCAGATGGTCTAACCTTGCGCGGTGCTACTCAGTCATCTCGTGGGGACACATGGTGCTGATTAAGCTTAAAAACTGCAAATAATGATATAAATTAGCTGGCTAGTGCTAGACTGTTTATGATCCCTAGCTTTGCAAGATTTTGTTACCTCATCTGAAAAACATCAACTCACAATCATGTCTTAAGCTTTTGGGAAAGGGTTTAAGGAAAACCATCGGTAACATTGCTAATGATTTCCCCTTCCCGTTCCCCTTGATCTTCCCTTTTTTTCACTTAATTCTCCTCTATTATGCTCACTTTTATGTGCATTGTAGCTTTTAGCACGTTGGAACTGGTCGTGGTTTTTCATTCCATTCTGTCAACTTGGGCTCAGACCCCTCTCGACTCTTCAAGCTGTGTTTGGGCATGGCTTTCTAACTCAGCTATGCCACTGAGACTTGGGAGTAAAACCTTCTCTGACAGGCTGTGAAGCTGAGAAAGCCACAGTGATGCTCAGCCTCACTTCCTCCATCTGTGAAAAGATGAAAAAAGGGTGGAATGAAGTGTGTGTTAGCTGTCTTGTTTTACAGGGATTGCAAGCTGCCCGAGGAACATGTGGACCTTAGCTGAGCGCTTGAACAGTGTGTAGCACGTGTGCTGACTTTAGCTGATTTCTCTGAACCACAAAACAAGCGGTGTTATATAGTTCCTATCTAGCAACAAGGATCATCGAGGGAAGGATTAGATTTAGAAGTCACTGTTTGAGGACAGCTAATGTAGCCACCCCAAATGTTGTTATAAGATCTTTCTAAAACCTGCGCCAAAGTTGACACATAGCTGTGCTGTGTGCTGTATGTTGGAGCCTGTTAATTCTGACCCTGTGTGTGCTGGGTGTCTTGTTCTGTAATCACCCCAGACACCTGAGCAAATAGAGATAAAGCATGAATAATCTGGTTGGCCAGGAATATGTCTACAGTAATTGCATAGAACTCAGGAACACACTCTTTAGATAATAGTATGCTGCATCTCGGCTTCCCAACCAAGATGTTTCTCTGCAGCCCACACATCATTTATTTTTCTGTTTCCCTCTTTTGGGGGAGGGGAGAGGCAATATTCTACAGAGCCTTCTGAATGCAGTCTTTCTTTTTTCTCTTCAAAAGTATCATTCCCCCAGTAGATGCAGACACTGCCGTGTGGTCTAAGCACAAAATAGATTGCAGTCAATTCTGCCATCTGCTGATGATCCATTCTGGCAGCTTGCCACCATACTTGTAACAGGGAGCTAAATCCAAATCAGTTGAGGACCCTAAGAGGATTCTTTCCACTGGTAGGCCTGTGCTATAAGTAAAGAAGGACAAAACTGGGCCTGTCTTTTGATAAAAACAATGATTTTGTGCTACTGGAATTATTCTTGGTTACAAATCAGGACTCACAGGCAAGAACTTTAGTATGACGCTGTTAATAAGGCTGTAACAGGAACATGCAATCTAAATACTGCTGATTGCAAAATGTGGAAACTGGTCAGTGTTTTGAATCTGAATATCCTCAATTGCTGGGGAATTTAGGCAATAAGATGGGATTTGATTTGTAAGGGATTTAAACCTTGCCTGTGTTGTGCTCAGGACATACCAAGCTTGCTTCTGTTGCAGTTTGGATACAGCTAGAAGTCTCAGCAATGTATCTGTGTGCTGAAGAATTGCTGAGGGGAAGCCTTCAGAAACTAAGCACCTTACATTATTTATTATTATTATTATCATCAGCATCATCAGTGGGAAAAAGTAAAGAACAAAGTAAAACTGTTTCCATCTGTTGATTTACATCTGTATGCCTAGTGTTTGCTATGTCCTGGATTCCTAGTACTTTTCTGAATGTATCCAGCACCAAAACTTACCTTTTGAGCCAATGTCTCCCAAAACATTGAACCATCAAGGGGACAAAAGTGAGAGGAAATTTGCAATAAGCCTGCAGTAGATGACTTATGGAACATGCTATGAGGATACAAGGGATACAATACTGAAACAACCTCTCTGAATGCAATTTCTTTAACATTTAATTTGTATATTCATTTTTTATATAAAATAAACTGCTGCAGTGTTAGCAGTAGTCAGGATGCAAGTGGTCTCAGATCAGCCAAATGTTTTTTTTAGGAGTCAGATTAGTCATGAGAGGAGGGAGGGTAAAAAAAATCACTTGTGGTATACTGTACTTCAGTCTGCATTTTTAAGGGGTTTGTATCTTCCTGAGAAAAGTCAGTTGTTTAGAGCAGTTTGTTAGTCCTTGCTGGGCCATGTTTCTAGAAACTGGATGACTTGTGTGGCAGATTTTCTTCTCCCTGTATACCTTTACTTGCTGTCCTCCTTTACTTGGCCTCAATTTCTGCCAGGTAGGCTACAAAAGACTTCGCATAAAAGCAGGAGGATGGCTAGGGAAAGATCTGAGCAGACATCAGATAATGACAAAGTCACTAGAAATTTTAGTCTCCAAACCTGGAAATACTTAACCATGTGCTTTATTTTATGTCCCATGACTAATTCTAAGAAAAGCAGTGGGGCCACTGAGACTTCGGTTCAGTGCAAGGGGGAAGCATTACATAGCTCCAATCTGTAGTGTGGCTTGGTCTGTTAAATGGCACCTACTTGGCAAAAAAGTTCACTACCATGTATCACACTATGTTGATGACTTTGTGTTTTGACTGAAATTCAAAGACAACCTCAACATTAAAAAGTTGAAAGAGGAAGAGCATTTCTCCTCAACTGTGGCTTTCTAAATGCACTTTATACTTACTGCTGTACAGTTCTAGATATTTTTCCTCTCCCCGCTTCTTGACTGGAGCAGCAGAAAGTTATCCATTAGGTAACAACAGCCCACGTCCCCAGTAAAAGGACCAGATGTAAGTTGGGGTGAAGGAAGGGAGGGGAGAGTGAGTGGGCATGAATTGAAGAGGTTCTTGGGCTCTGCACTAATTCAAGCTCTCGCTTGGATTACCGCCAGCCACTGGGAGTTACAGTACTGAGGGAGGGGAGGGAAAGGGTAGCTAGACTGATTTATTTAGCAGTTAATTCAAGTGGTTTGTAAGCTTTTGAATGCTGAGCAATCAGCCCAGTAGGGGAGCTCTTCCACTGTGTCTTGTGATGCGCGCTTGCTATTAAGTGTTTATAACGGAATAAAAGCATGTTGTGTTAAAACAGTGTGTGCTTAACAAGCAGCATGCCTCTTAGCTAATCTAACAGACATCCTGTGTTTGGTTGGAGTAGTATAAGAAGTCAGCATGGCCTTTTTTTTTTTAAAAAAAAAAAAAAATGTTTGAATTCTCGTTGACCTCCCTCTTCTGAGGAAATAACTGAAAAGTTAAACCTGCAAATTCTTCAGCTTTTCTTAAAACCTTAGGTGGTTTGCTGACACAGACATTGAGAAAGAGGACATAAAATGTCTTCTTACCATGCCTGAATGCCAGTCAGCATGCATGGATTTTTATTTCAACAAGCGTCTGAATGTAGAATAGATTTTTAAAGTGGCCTGTAAATAACTGGAACCTTGTGCCTTTTTATTATTACAATAATTTATTTATTTCTGTTTTCAAGTAAAAACCTTTAAGTTTGCTGTCTGTACTCCTGAGTGCTATCAGGAATATCTAGCTAATGAGCTCTTTTATCAAAGCCAAGCTTGGGAATTCATGTTGTGGAGTGGAAACAGGACATGTTAATTAAAGATATTAAATATTAGCCAAAGGTGACTTATCCAAAATTTTAACTGTACAGTCAAATAAATAAAAACAAAACAAAATGTCTTCTAAATTAGCCTAGTCCAAAACATCTTCTGTTCTTGACAGATATCTAAGACTGTCAGGATAGGTGGTGGCAAGATAGATATTTGGCGTGCAAATATCTCCGATCGGATATGTAGTGTGCATTTTTAGTGGTGAAGTAGTAGAAGAGATTTCTAAGCAAGAACGTAAAAGGTACAGCGCTAGAGGTAAATAAGGGGTGGCAAGAAGTAATTTTTTTCTTGCCAATTTGTTTTGTTCTACTATATCTTGCAGGCTCCTGTGCAGTTGCCAGGATTTGTGCGTGTTGTGAGGGAGGAAAGAGGCTGGTGTCCAACTTGAGAGTGTGGGTTTCTGGGCTGCTGTGGGAGCTGGCTGGCAGGGCCTGGAATGTGCAGTCCCTTCCCAGTGGGGCACCCTCACTTCAGGGAAGCTCTGCTGGCTGAAGCTCTGTGCCGCTGGAGTGGGCCAGCTCCTCACCAGACTCTATAGGTTGTAGAAAGCCTAGGTCTTGTCAGCTTGTGTCTCACACCACCCCCACCCTACGTGCTGCAAGATGTGTTTCTGATGTGAAATGAAGTAGTCTTTCACAGGAACAAACGTCACTGTCTGCCACGCCAACCTTCTGCCTTGCCAGGGAATCAGAATGGTCTCTAGGTAACTTTGCAAAGTATAGATCCCAGCCACTGAAGACTATGAAAACAAAGCAGACCTCAATTCTTTGTATTTGATAGGAAATAATGGAAAGGATATCTTGTGTGCTTGGGTTTGGTGAACATTAATTGTTGCTTGAGAAACTTTTGCTCACGTCCTTACCTTTATTTTGATTAATACTTCGCTATTGGTATCGTTTGTGGTGCAAGCCATGTTGTCTCACCTGTAAAATCAACATTAGATGTTAAATATACTGAGAACTATATAATCCCTGCAGTTTCTCTTACCCTCTCATACAAAGCTTAGACTCCCAGGTGATTATAACTGGCTTTTATTTAATCACCATTAACTTATTTATTTATTTCCATTTCTTTCAGCTTAGCTTATTTCATGCTGCTGTTTCTATTCTCTTGCCACAGAAGTCTCCCTAGTATTCCTCCTCCTTCCCTCAGTAACTGCGTACTGTGTCTGAAAATGCTTGCTCCTTAGGGAGGATATTTTACTTGTCCCCTTGATACTGGTTCATGTCTGCAGAGTGTTTCAGCTGCAGTTCTTGCCTGGTACAGGTAAGAACTGCATTTGATCCAAATTTTTGGGAAGTACTACTCCCTCTTTAGTGGATGTTATGTGGGTTCTGTTTTGGTGTAGGTCAGATATACAATGGAAATCATGCAGCAAATGTTATATTCCTTCTAAAACTTAACAGCTGCTGATAATAGACAGGTATTGAGCCTTCCCATGGTTCCTATACAAAGTAAAGGTATGTTCAAGGCTGCCACAGCAAGGCACCAACCATACAGTAAAATATTTGCCTCCTTACAGCTGTGTTTTTTTTTTTTTCAAGATGTAACTACTTCTGCCTTCAGAATCTGTATTTCCATCAGAGTGAATTGCATGTTTCATAGGCTAAAAAAATAAATAAAAAGCTGTTTCAATACAGCTTTACAAACAGTAGGCACCAAGACCACTCCTCCTTCTTTTATCTGTGTAATACTGAAATACCTTCTACGAGTCATTGGTGCCGGTCAGGTCTTTGCACTCTTTAGTCTCTGGAGAGGTTATTATTAAAAGTCTTTTCAGTAGGCATGGCAGCAGCCGTTAAAGTACATTTTTCTTACAATAAATAAATGTTTACCTGCAAGAAATAAAGTCCAGCATTTCTGAGCAAGAAGAGTCTTGGGTGTTAATAATAAGAGTTGTGAAATATGCAGCCGATTTCTGAAATAATTCCAGATCAAGGCTGAACATATTGAGCACTGTTACACTGTATGTAAACAACAGTATTTGTGTTGGAGCTGGATCAAAGCACTTTTTTTTTTTTTTTTTTTCTGTTATAAATGGCTAAAGAATGAACAGGTCAGTGACTAGCGATTAACATCCATTTTAGTCATTTCATGTCTGCATGATTAGCAGCGGGCCTCCTTCCAGGCTTCACCTGTTTCATGTGGCGCTCCCAAACTGCAGGGCCTGCAGGTTCTGCAACTGAGTGTTCAGAAAAGCAAAAGACTGTTCAACAAACACAATTATGGGGATTCATTTGAATGAAAATTAAAATAAGCCAAAGTACTTTTTCAAAACTCCCAGCTGATCTTTTTACTGAGCTGAAGAACCAACTTATTTCTGCCTTCTTTTCGTCTCTTGGCTCATTGCGGATCCAAGATGTTTTACTTCTTACTCGATGAGTTAGTTTCTTTAACAACTTCTGCTGGGGAACTTTCCTGACATTGTTTCTAGAAATAGAAATAAATAAGGAATTGCTTACAATTCATTCACTACATTGTTTGCATGCCGAGGAATTTGAATAGATGACAATGGTAGGCCTTGCACAGTCTTAATTGACTAGCATGTTATGCTGGTTGGAAACAGCTTTCCTGTAGTCTCCTGCCTGCTACAGAATAAATGGTAATGGCAAATGCTTGGGTGCAGCAAACCAGCAAGGAATGCTTTCCTGGGTGAGTGGAGACCTCTGCATCTGCCAACAGAAGGCATTCATTCCCCTGTTTGCTACCTGCCTTGGTCTGAAGTACCCATGCAGTGCAGCCTCCTGTTGTTGAGGCTCAGGACAAGCCTGTCAGCAGGAGGATGGAAGCTGTGAAAGTCGCATAGCACCGATGGCATGCCTCTGGGTAGTGCTACACAGAGGCAGCATCGAAACCAGGATAAGGACCTGGGGTGATGCATGAGACCTGCAGTGCTCCTTGAGGTAAAGCTTTGTGCGCTGACTTTTGTTTCCCTGTTAAAAAGAAAGGAAAATAGCACACATGATAGGTTAAACTGCATGAAGCAACTCCATTGTGGAGATTCGATAGTAAATATTGGCTTTATGTGGGCTTTTTACTTTCTAAATTGTTTGGGCATCAACTTACACTTCAGAGAGAGATTGATCTCCTTCCAGTCAAACCCCAGACCTACCCCAGCACTGATTTAAAATCCTGTTTTTGCATTGTTTTTTTGTTTTCTTCTTCTCCCTTTTTCTTAGAAATTATAAAAGGAGGGGGAAAATCCCAAATCAACAAACAAAATTAAAACAAATCCCAGATGGGCCCTTTTTCTGAAGCATACTTGGCATACCTTCTGCCTTTGAGAAATTTACATGTCCTGTGGAAGGCTACAGATTTTTTATCAACAAGTTTTTTTGTGGTATTGTAACCTGTTGGTCCTAAATACAGATCCTAGTGATCAGTTGGTCTTCGATTATATAGGAAGAAAATTTAGTTCCTCCTGCAGTAGGAACAGAAATATTGATGCTAAACAGAAGCATTATTTTAATGCAATGATTTTGTTAAAAAATGAAACCAAACCAGTTTCTGTCCTTTAGCCAGTTCATCCTCTGTTACTAGGCCTGTCGCTGGGAGCATCAGGAACCCGTTAGTATCCCAAAAATGTGCTTGCTCTCATTTGAAAAAGCAAACCATTCTGCAGCAGTTATCATACCTCTAGCACCCATTTTTTCTGACGTAAATAAGGTGTTTTGGCCTTGGTTAGCAGATACAGGGAAGGTCATAAAGAAGTGATGATGGAATGGGTTTTAATAGATTTTCTTTCACTTGTACCATTCTATACAGGTTTTTAGAAAGGAGAAAAGAGGTGTGCTGTAAGTCAAACATAACTACCAGGTTGTAATCCTCTGGAAAATTCCACTGATGAATCCATTTCCGTATGCAAGTACTCTCAGCTTCAAACGAATCCTGAAGATAAATTTGGCTTCCTGAAGGGAAATAAGAGGACCAAATTACAGGGCAGCCATGAAATGCTTGGGCTTGTAGGGTTTTAAATGTACTCAGAGTTGTTCAAAGATATTTACCAGGTGGTGGCAATGTCTTATGTAGGAAAGAACTAGCAAACTAAAAATGTGACTCATGTCAAGCCATAAAAGTAATCACAGTTGTTTAGAAGAGTTGCTGTTCATAACCTTTCAAAGAAGAGATGACCAGAAGAAAGAAGAAAGAAAATATGTTTACACAAATACAAATGCCCACTTACAGGAAGCTTTCAGTTAGATCTGTTTGGTATTTAGGTACGATTTTGTGCTTTTCATTACTGACTCTCCTCAACATGCTGCTGGGATGTGAGAAATAGGATAATAAAAAGTCATTTTGAAGTCATTTATTTAAGCTATGCTCTGTTCCCTTCTATAGGGTTCAGGAGTTTGGAGTACTTCTGAGGTTGGTTTAATGCAAGTAAGATATTTTGGACATAATGTGCTGTTATAATGCCATACCAATTACTGTAAGTAAGCTGGAGTGGAAGAAGAGATAGCAAGTAGCATGAAAAACATTAAATGTTCAAAGGAAATCTATGAGAAGTTGTGGACACACATTGAAAAATGATGCATTTCTATTGGGTGTTTCTTTTAAGATCCTGTCACTTTCACCTCTCTTTGGAAGAGGCATCCTCCTCTATTTAAAAATAGAGAGGATCTCCCATGGAACACATTGTCTCTACAAAGGAAGAAACTTACGTGTAATGAATGGAGTTTGTGCAAGGAATGGTTTCCTCTAGTTGAAATGCTAAGTCTGCTCAAGCTCACTACGTTGGATTCAGAAAGGTTTTTAGGCATATACTTCACAGCAAACTTGTGGATCTTGGCTGTCTGTATGCAGGGAGTTTTCAATAGGAACCTATATTATAGGGCTGAGTAGAGGTTGGGTTTGAAACCTACCCTTGTGGCTTGTTTTCTTTTCATTGGAGATAAGCAGCAAGGAGCTGCCGGCACCAGTATAGGGAGAGGGGGAGGGGTATGTTCTCTAAAGATCATCACAAGAAACTGCATCTTGTAGGGTTTTTATCACTCAGAAAACTGTTCTGGATCTTTGCTTTAAACTCTGGATGTTATCTATTTAAGTATAGTTTACTTTGTTTGAGGAGAGGAAACAGAAACCTCTGAACTATTGTTTTCTGCTTAGAAGTAAGATCTGTATTTCTTCTATGTTACGATTCAATTGATTTAGCTCCTGATCCACTTAATAGATCATGTGAACACTGCACTGGAGAATACTGTCCCCTGGATGAAATCTCAGACATACTAGTTAAGATTCCCATACTTCTGTTGTTGTTGTTGTAGAAAGTCTTTAGTTCTATTGGTGCCATGTTTTAACATTAATAATTCCAGTTACCAAGTCTTTGGCACATTAATAAATCTTTAGCACATGTCATCTGCTTACCATTTTTACATGTTTTTACCCATTTATTTACCATTTTTACTCTCTCCTAAGGAGTCCAGGTACCACAGGAGTCCAGGTACCACAGGAGACTTCATTTCTGGTTACTCCAGCCATACCCTTCAGCAGCTTCACACCCTTTCTCCAGTAATTTGTGTCAACATGCTGTCTTCTGTGTAGGTTAAAAAGTCTGGATACAACAAAATACTAAACTTAAAACAAACAAACAAACAAAAAAGAAAAACAACACAAGCAAGGTACTTTTAATTCTCTGATCATAGCTGCAAATGTTAGTCCTGCTTTGGTGGCTGAAAGTCTTCTAAATGCTTATTGTTAGTTTCTTGTCCCAAACAACTCGATCCACAGGTGAGTGTTTATTGCAGGGACCCACAGCGTCCCCTGGCTTGTGCTTCCCCAGTCTGCTGCAATTTCTGCTTCCAAGTTCTGAATCCCTGTTCTGTGCGTACCACCTAATTTCTGTTTTGAGCTTTTGTTTGGATCAGCATTTGGCTCTATGTTCATGTGGGCAGCTTGACTGGATATCCAAGCTGATTTTTGAGAGCTCAGTACCATAGGAAGTAGATTGGGTTGAACAGGACATATCTTAAGCCCCCTGCTTGGATGGCAAGCCTGAAGGAGGCTACTCTGCCATGAGAATTCAGTCAAAGCCATTATTGTCAGACCATGTGCTCTGTGTGCATGGTAGAAAAAACACATACTAAAACCTCAGCAAAGGATTCTCCGTAATATACAACATAATGGCTTCAGTAGAATTAACCTTGACTTTTTTTTTTTTTTTTTTAAATCTGAGAACATAACGCTAATTTGTAGAATTGAAAGAGACTTCAATGACCCCTATCTTAACTCAGCTGTCAAAAAGACAAATTTTCCCCTTTCCAAAATCTTTATTATCATTTATCACTTCTGGTTTAGTCTGAGAGCTCAACAACTCACTTTCAGTTACCTACAAACATACTGCCTGTGTATGATAAGGAGGCATTTGCTAAATCGTTTTGGGAAATGAAAGCTAGAGAGATTACATTATTGTTGGTAGCCTTTTGGTAAGTTTTAATACCGAGTATTATTTTTTTCCTCGAAATCACAGGCCACTTACAATATCACAATTTACTAAAAGGTTATGGTAGTTCTTAACCTGAATGCATTCTATATGTCAAGATAAATTAAATTTACTCTTTGGTGACTGCAAGCCCATATTATATTCCTTCAGAGCCTAAGTCTAGTAATAGATCTAGTAATGGGATTACTTTGTTAAGTTCCATAGATGGCTGAGTGTCCGGCATTAGTCATCACAGGCTCTTGATCAGTGTAGTTTGTGTCTGAAGTGGGAGGAAAAATAATTCCCTTGTATGTAACTTTTCTCATTGTCCCTGTTTCTGCTTTAGTGGGAATGAGCTGTATTCAAGAACGGCTTTTGTAGGCACTGTGTACTGTTTAGGTTTCTCATGAATCAGAACTGGGTGCAAGTAGCTCTCTTATTTATTTATTTGTTTGTTTGTTTATTTTATTTACCGTAACGTTTTTTAGTGTGCTTCATAAATGTACACATTAATTGCAGGCAGATGTTAGCTTAGATCTGTTACTACAGACTTACTCTTTTTATGTCCGAACAGTGTATATGAAGGTACAGTCTTTGTCCTTACTGTTCTGGTAAGGAGGCAAGTTGGGCACTGCTTTTTACTTCCCTATGTTCTTTGACTATTTCTGTGCTAGTAGACAGGGAAGCTGGAAGTAAGAACATTCAAATATGCACCATGTTTTACCACAATAAAACCAGCATAAGAAAAAAAAAAAGTATTGGAAATTTAGCATGTGAAGGTGTTTGTTTCTAACTCCAGTGATGAGTGTGGTTTGGGCAAATGACTTGACATGCTCATGAATTGTTGTTTTGATGCATCAGAAAAGAAGCTTGGGAAGACAGTTCAGAGGAAAAGTGAAATTATTCAAGTATGAAAAAAAAAGATGGTATTAGGAAAAATGATTCTAGAAGCAGTTCAAGGAAAAAAAAATATTACTGAATTACAGTGCTGTAATTTTTCAGCCTGCTGCCACAGACTGCTTTTCAGTCTTTGATCTGCATAAATTTTAGTGAAGCACTCTTCATACGTAATTTACGCAGACAGCTTTTCAGTCACCCAAGTTGATTTCATTATCGTGGGATAACATTCTTAGTTCGTTCCACTCACTTCGAAATGCGCCCTTTTAAAGTTCCACATAGCCTTACAGGTAAACAGCAAACGGTGTTTCATGATATCTTTTGCATGCTTCATGCTATACTGATTTCATTGAATCTGCTTGCACAGATAAGTACTTGTCCGCTTAGGCGCTGCTGTAGGTAAGCCCAGAGTAATCAGAATTTCAGATTTCAGACCTTGGACTTCCTCTGATGTATTTATTTAGACAAAAATAATGAATAGTGATTTTTTGAAGTTAATAAGCAAATTCAAATTCATTTAAAACATATTTAAACATTCAAATATATTAAAAAAAAGGGGGGGGGGGCTTTTGCTCCTAGGTTTGAGAACAGGTTGATAGTTATGTATGTATTTACTTAAAAAAATAAAATCGACTGCTCTGTTTTAGCGGATGTGATGTGTTCTCAGAGACTATTGGCACAGTAAAGATTGAAAAGCTCAAATGCCTGTGTTAGAAGATAGACCAGAGACAGTATTTGTCAAAATGGACATGCAGCAGAGCTTGCATGGGATAAAGCTTCTTCTCTTAACTCCTACGGAAGGTCGTAGGTTGTTGTTCAGCCACTTTTGCAATGTTCTACCTTGTAATGTGAATGAGAGAACAAGTAATGTCAACAGCTGCTGCAGCAATGACTTATTTCCTTCTCCATAGTTCCAAGCTGTTACTTTTGTGTTTGTTTTTATTTTTCATTGTTTTTATTTTTGTTTTCCTTCTTTAGTATTTGAATGCATGGACTTGTTCTATTTTTAAACTTTTGAATTTGGAAAATATCCTGCATCATAGTTCAGAGGTCCTAATTTGTAGCTGACAAAAGTTTAAGAGTAGAAGAAATAATGCCGTGAGTTTTGCAATAAGAGAAATATAGTGGGCTCTTATTGATGATGGGTTATCTCAGGACACTATTACTGGAAGAAGTTTTTAAGTTGACAGAATTCTTCCACAGATTGATGCGATGGCAATTAAAAAAGTTGCCACGTTTTCAAAAATCAAAAGGCTGACACTGTGCATGTCTACATCCACAGTATGACTCTTTAATCTCTCTTCAAATCTCTTTTAAAATGTTGTTGCTTATCAATGTCTGGGTGTGCATGTATGAGGAGGAGGCGGCACAGAAATAGTGTTCAGCTCTTCTGGGCGTTTGGGACAGTGATTCTGAAATACCTCTTGCCACCTTCTGGTGATGTCCAGCTACTGGTGTCACCATATTTGCCCGCATTCAAGCTCTAACAAAGGCTGTTTTCTCCTGCTCCCCAACTTGTTTGGACTCTCTCAGGAAGGGCAAGCAGCCACTACTGGTTTATCCTCTGGGCAGTGGCAGGGCTGAGGAGACTCATCACCAGCAATGTTCTGGTGTCCTGCTTCTCCAGGCCTGCTCTGCTCAGGCGGAGAAGAGGAGAGCATGTTCTCCATGCTTGCAAGAAGAGACAAATGCACTTCCCAAAACCTTGACAAGCAATCACGTTGTTGCTGGATCGAAGTGTCTCTATTGACTTAGTGCATTTAGGGGATTAACACTTAACAAACGTGGCTGAGTGAATAAAACAGCTTAAAAAAAGTCACTGAACAACTGCACCAAAGAAGTCTCACACTAGCAAAAAAAAAAAAAAAAAAAAAAGTAATACACTTACGTATTTTGCTTTACAGTTATGTCAGAGGCTGTTCCTTGTCTGTGGCATGTTCTGGTTTCCTGATTAGAAGGCTGTTAGGTGATTGTATAGTGCTTGTTGAGAACTATCTGGTCAAAGTTGCATTTGAAAAAACAAACTTAAAAATGCTTTTTCTCTTCTACAATGAAATGTATCTCTTCTATAATGAACCTTTTTTAAATTTAAATGTTGCTTTTTTAAAACATCATTTTCTTTCTTTTTGATTGTTCTTCAGTTCTGTATTTCAAAAACAAGGCAATAATGGTAGCCGAGACAGTTTAACAAGACTTGCTTGAGCAGTGTGATGAATTAACAAGATGGGCTAAAGAGTCAGTAAATTAGTAGAGGAGTGGGCAAAGACATGAAGAATACCAAGACAAATCTTGGTTTATTAACATCAGGTAAGAGACCGAAATCTATTTCCACAACAGTAGTCCCTTTTTAGGCCTAGATCTGGGGTTTGTTTTTCTTTCCTGGAGATAATTCTGTGATAATACTTAACCTTGTCTTAAAGGAACAGAAGCCTTCAGATACAGTAAAGAAATGGATTTCTCTTTGTCCATAGTATAAGCTAGCTTCATGTAAGTCCATGAAGAGGAAATGGAAGATCTCAGTAAGCGCCAACACATGACTGTTTTGCAGGATACTATGGATTTCCTTGTCACCATAGTTTTTAGGGCCAGAATGTTTTAAAATGGGATGTAACCTGGCACGTGCTGGAGCTAGGCCAGTGAAGTCTTACAGTAGATATCCTTATTTTTTTTTTCTTTTTTCTTGGAGAAAACATTGCTGGAATATTTTTTTTTCACTACTAGACATACTTCTGTTGTATATTTAATGACCCTAAACTGGAAACTTATTTTGGTTTGAGCATGGGCTCTTTGTTCTAGGCAGGTGGGTTGGATTCTGTCACACCTTCTGGGAGCTAGTGGAAGTCTCCATCATGCACTCACTGGTTGGGATGTCCAACTGTAGTTTCTTCTGTGCCCAAGTAAAGCTGCTCTGGTGTCCCAATGCAACCGGGCAGCACTAGTCTGTTCAGTGAGTCCAGCTCATGCTGATGACACAAATCAACGTAGCCACATTTCCTGCAGGATGTAAATTTGGAATCTGAGCTGTTCTCTCTCTTCCATCAAATGCTAAACATTAGTGTGCATATGTGTATGTACTGTGTCTGTCTTTGTGTGTTTATAAAATTATCAAATAGGTAAGAAGCAGAACAACAAAAATACATGTATTTGTAGTCTGAGCAGGGCTACCTGCAAATGGAAGAGCTTGGGATTTTTTTTTCTATTTGTTTGCCATTGATGGGTGTTCTCAAGAGAATGCTGTGTTCTTGTGAAAACCTAGCAGTTGTTTTTTCATATGCATACACATAATTCACTCAAGCTATTCCCTGTTCTCCTCAGCTGACTCTGTTCTCTCCTTCCATTTAGGAAATTCAGTGTTCTCTAAAGCCCAGATAGGGGTTATCAATCATGTTCAATATTAGGTTACTTGCAGAAGAGAGTCATTACCTTTAATGTGTAATAACTGTGCCATGAAGATAATACAATAAAATCCAAGAAATGCAATTTAGAAAGGCTTCCTGCTCAAGCTTTAAAAATAAATAAATAAATAAAAGTTATAATCTCATCCTTAGGGTCACAGAAAATCTTGTTTATTTTATTCCTTCTACTTTGTCTGTGCCTTTTGGGGTTTCTTGCAGGGTAATGCATCTTGTGCCTGGATGGCCTCTCTGTGAAGGTCTGCTTCATTCAGCTATTTCTATAGAAACATCTAAGAATACTTCTGTTGTAGTACAACTGCTGTGCTAAGGGCTGCCGCAGCACAGAGAGCAACTATTGTGTTGTACTCTGATTGTGGTCCTGCTAAAATCTTAGGATTTGATGAATTACAGGGAATAGGATATACTGTACTTTTGACAGGGGTGTGAAACGAATCTGACATTAGGTTATGAATAGTGCCCAAATGGAGATACTGGAAGCATGATAAAATAAGAAAGCTTTTGTGTTCAAGCCTGTCCCTAGGGAAGCAAACATTTTTTTTTTTGGAGTGGCTTCAGTGGGAGGGAGGGTCAGGGTGTAGAGCTGCTGTTACTGCTTTTGTACCTTTTCCTTTGGCTCTGTTCTCTAGCACTGACACATTACTGAGCCTGGATGTCCAACGGGGGGTGAGCAAGATAGTGTCAGCTTTAGAAGGTGGAAGAGTAATGAGATAAGTAGCAAAGGAGATTTCTCACACACGTCTTACCTTGGAAAGGGCAGTACAGCCCAATCATTTCTACCAATCATTTGTGGGACCTTTCCAGCTATGACTGGATTTCTCAGGAATAGTTGAATGTAATGGTTCAAAAAACATTATTATTTTTAAGCAGCAGTGGCAGTTCCTAGTTCTGTGGTTTTAGACAGTGTTTTTCTGTTCCTACAGATATTGCAGGGAGGTGTCCCTGAATGAGGGGATTATTCCTTCTTTCTTCATTACCTTGGAGTAATAATCTGACTCAGTTGCCAGAATTCTTCTATCTTCATTTACTTTATTGAGAAATGTTTACATTTTCAAAATATTGAGTAAACAGTTCATTTTAATTTTATTTCACTATTTCCTCCCCTCTTGGATATCTCCCCACCATGCTATATGCCATTCTAGTTACTATAATCCAAATACGAGCAACAGCAGTTTCTTCTAATTCGATCAATTCACTTTTCCATGGGGAGGGTTTCAATACAGGGATATGGTTTCCATGAGCTATTCTCTCTAGAATTAAAGACTCTAGTCTCCAGTTAGCACGGGTATCATTTCTGTGATATATTTTGATATTAAGCTTTTAATAGGAATCCTACTCTTTTCTGTTGGAATCTGTTTCCTCCTGCTGTTGTCTCCAACTGTACGTATCTTCGAGGGTAAAGCAACTTTGTTAGGTAAAGATGACCTTTTTTTTGGAGTTATTCCTTCATTCCCTTCAGGTTCATACTTAAAAATGAGCAGCCATGCAGGGTAATAAAATTGGTCAACTGAACTCAGGTCCTTTTAGATCTAAAATTATAACTGAGAAGTTAGTGGGGATTACAGTTCCGGTCCTCTGTACTACTAGCAAGAGGTTATGATGGAGGTTTGGGATGGGAATCTGAACACGTACTACTGGTAGTACTACTGTAAAAACTTGGTTGAGGAGGTTATTCCACAGAAGGACAGCAGAAAGCATGACAGCTAACTAAACTCCTGAGCCATTCTTACAACAAAGGCTTCGGTCAGGTTGCATGGTTCCAAGAGGCCTGAGGTAGCTCCCACTGGTGTAAATAAAACTGAATGGATTTGGATTCTATGTAAAATTCCTCATTCCCCCAAAGTTCTGAAACAGTAGGATCCAGTTAAAAACAGAAGCAGGTGAATATATAGAAATCTCCCTTAGCTGTATTTCTCCCCACAGCTGCAGCTAAAACTTGAACTTGCTCCTAACTGTTCTCATGATTATCAATGTAGCATTTTCTCTGGACACTGAAATAATACAGTCCTCTCTGCTGAAGTGTAACTTTAATTTCATAATCACATCCACAGCAGTTCTCAGAAATCCTATTTGAAATTCCTAATAGTGATTGTTGTTTCTGGAAATGCTTAAAAACAATCCAGTCAGATACCAGAAGCTATTTCAAGTGACCTTTCTAGCCAATCTTTGTTAACCAGTGCGGGTCAGAATTTCAGTCTCTAAGTATCAAATAGTGACAACACACTGTGATTAGTCTGTGGAGTAAGAATCCTGAAAAGGCACTATGGAATAAATTCTAAAGGAAAATTATAGTTAATTTACCCTAGGAAAAATGCAAAGTGGATTTGTCAAATTATATCTGTTATGAATTAGTGTTTTGGCTTGAATTAATAAGAGGAATTTATCTCCAAACTATTAACTGGATGACACTTGTTGATGCAATGTCAGATTTGGTCTGTTAAATATCTTTTCCCTAATATTGTACCCCACTCCTCACCAGCACTAGTTAGATGTTTCTTACTTTTCTGGCCTTAAAAAAATATTCTCTGAAATTCAAAGAACCAAATGTTTCTTCTCATAATGTTGCATAAACGAGAGAGTAACTCTGCTGCTTATGTATATACTCTTGTGGTTGGTTCTCAGGCTCGTGTGACTGGAAGTTGCATCTGACTAAGAGCACTAGTGTTTGGACAGATGTCCCTGTGTGATGAGCCCCTGGTTCAGTCCTGACTCAATACTGAGCGGATGGCGGGAAGGACGGGGTTAGGGACACAAGCCAAGATAGCTCTATCTTGCAGCAGATTGAACAGGGCAGTAAGTCTGTATTTCCTTTAAAGATGTTCTGAATTTTGTCCTAAGTGTTTGTTTATATCCACTGCTCTTATTTGTAATGACACCAAGACACTGTAGCCTTAGTCACAAGTTGTTTGAGTGTTTGTGCTGTGCTTTGCTGGAAGTCAGAGGTGATGATGCCATCCAGATATTCCTGCAGCTGGTTGAACTAGCATTGATTTAGCTGCTGTTTCCATACCCTATCTTTAAGATTTTGTATCATTTGTATTAAGCTGTCAACCAGCTAAGATAGCTCATTGTTCCCAGAATGAGTCTCTTTGGAGGTCCCAGTGTTTTGATGGGTGGCTGGTACTCAGGGCCCTGACAGCCAGCTTGGATGGCACAGGGAATGAGAAGCAAAAACCCTTCAGTGAAGCTGTAAGTTGGTGGGAGGTTTAATGCAAGAGCCAAGCATGCAGCTGATTTCTGGCTGATAGCATCTTTCTGTGGAAGTATTTTTTTAAGCCACAAGTTCTTCTGAACATAATCACAGTCAGAAAATCATAGTTAGCACTATAATTTAGAAGTTGTATCTCATATTTCATCACTTCTTTTCTGAACGAGTGGAGTTCTGAAGTGAGGTGTATTGTGAAACCTTTGAATTGTCCATTCATCCCATTTTAGCTGTGATTTTAATGTGGGCTAGGACAGGAGATGGACGTACCTATTTTAGATATTAAATCATTAGTAAAAACAATGAAGGTAACAGTGCTTTGTTAAAGAATGCCAGTATGGAGTTTTTGCCATTTTATGTATTACTGGAGAATTTGCCCATTATGGCTTGAAAACTGGTTTGCAGTGTTTATAGTTTTTAAAGTCAAAATAGCGTGTTACAAAAAACATTTTTAAGGAAAATCTTGTAAATAATTTACCTTAAAGAGACAGAAATCTTTTGCTTTCTTCAGCCTGCCTGCTGACTAGCATTTTAAAACCGCATAAAAACTTTACGTGGATAGTGTGCCATTTCTGAAGTTTATTTTCTGTGGGATTTTACTCACTGTGTATAAATCCGCAGAACAAAACCAAAACTCAAGTAAAACTAGATAGACCTTGTATTCGTGCATGTGCGCTTGAGGTTTTGTGGTTTCCCCTGAAATGGAAACTGGACGTAGAAGTGTATGTTCTGCTGTAACTTGGCAGCAGGGTGTCAGGCAGGAGAGCCTATGAAACTGGGAAACAGAATTTTTCTCTGGGGGGAGAGTAGATCTAAGGGTTCCTGCTCTTTTGTTCTTTTAATAGCATTCTGTGCTTTTGTTTGTTTGTATTAAGAAAAATTTGTAGTCTGTTTACTGTGGCCAGAGCTTCTAGCAAAGAGAGATGGAGAAAAAAAAAAATGTCCATATGTCAGGTGTTTGCAAACTGTTTGGGTTTGTGATAAAACTAAAATGACACTAAAAATGTAAGTGTTGAATCACTTAATCAAAGAGGATGGCTTTTACTTCGGTCTTTTAATGGAACTGAAATGACTTGAGCAAAACTGGTTTTGTTCCATAGTTTATTCTTCTCTCTGCATCATACAGTTTCTTTTAGATTTGGGTTTTATTGTGATAGTTTGGCACGTGGCTGTTTAGGATCTGCACTAGGGCTAGTGGAAATGGAGGCAGAAGTAGTGTCAGGAGATGTGGATACAATGTAATCTAGGGTAGCCAAAGAAATGCTGAGGTGGTTGCCTGATTTTTATGTCATTAAATATCTGTGGCTAGATTTCTGTCAAATATACGCACAAATGAGTTCTACTCAGCTGCGTTGAGGATTTTATGTAGGTCTATGTAATGCATTAGTGCATTGTCTTAAGATCACAGGGATCTTAAACATATGGAGCGCACTTAATGCAACAGAGTGGTGTTAATAAATTCCTCTTTTATCCTTTTGCTTTTGTTAGGTTGAAGTTTGACAGCGGTTCCTAAGCTGTGGGCTCGCAGCACGCTTGTTAGTGGTTTGAGGGGAGCGGTACGGTTCTGTGGCACTGACTGTCTCCAGCTGCCATTCGCATTAAGGGAAAGCCACAAACAGGATGCGCTGTGGTTCCCATCATCACTGGGCTGTTACGAAATTACGGCTTAGAGAGAGAGGCTTTGTGCAGGAGGAACTGGTAGGGCTTGTGTCTTCAAGATTCTTCCAGTAAGCCATGGACTGTCCAGTGAAAGCCTTTTGGAAGCCTTGAATTGCTGCATTTTATGTTTCTTATGATACAGAGGTTAAAAAAAATATATTCCTATGGGTTTCAGCACAAGATTTATTTGAGCTGTTAACTGCTGTGATGAAGGTGATCCCTGAAGTCCTCAGCACAAGCTTGGTAACAGATGACTTTGTCAGGACGGTATATTGGATCTGTTACAAGCAAATGATGTATGACTTGAACAGATCGCATTTGTCTGGGATTTTTGTCCTGTTGTAGTGGAAACACTGCTACACAGTCCTTCACCTGATTATTTAGTAAGGACAGATGCGCTATAAGTATATGCAACATAGCTACTAGCATGTAACACACATTCAAGGCTTAAATTTGTCTAATTTAAATCTACATTTTCATTTAAATCTGTTGGCAGAGGAGTTCTTGACTGGGAAACAAAAAATGAGACGTGTGCATTTGATACTGACTTCAGTGAAGTCCTGCTATTCTGTTGGGCTGAGTGATTCACTTCTCCTGGAGAATAGGAAGTGGAATGGGACTGCAACAAGGAGACTCCAAAATACATGTTTCAGAAGGGAATTTGTCCATTGGAAGGATGTTGAAAGGATCAGGAGTGCAGGTGGCGTTCTCCTCTATCCTTGCAGTTGGAGTCTGGGACCCAAGGAGACAAGTGGATCAGGTGGAAGATTGCTGCCACACTCAGGGCTTTGGAGTCTATACTGGGTGTATGTGGCAAGGTTGTTGTATTGGGGGCTGCAGGGGTGGCCTCTGTGAGTAGAGTTCAGAAGCTGCCCCATGTTAGGTAAGGGCCAGTTTCAGCTGGCTCCGAAAGGGACCCGCTGCTGCACGGAGCTGAGACAATAAGCAGTGTTGTTTGTTCCTCTGTGAGAGTGTGCTTAAGAAAGGGAAAAAAAATGCAGTACTACAGCAGCTGGAATAGTGAGGAGTAAAAGACAGCCCTGCAGCCCCCTGGGCCAGTGCAGCAGGAGGGCAGGAGGTGCTCCAGGCAGGCAGCAGCAGTTCCCCTGCGGGCTGTGCAGGGAGAGGCCCCTGGTGGAGCAGGCTGTCCCCCTGCAGCCCATGGGTCCCATATCGAGCAGATCTCCACGCTGCAGCACCCCCATGGGTGGAGGAGCCCCTGGTGGAGCAGGTGGATGTGGCCTGGAGGAGGGGGAAGGACGGCATCCTGTGGGAGAGACCCTTGTGGAGCAGGGGCAGAGAGTGACCATGAAGGAGCGACAGAGATGAAGTGCTATAGACTGACTGCAGCCACCTTTCCACGGTCCCCTGCACCACTTGGGGGGAGGATATAGAAGAGAGTGGATAGGGGGAATGTATTTTTGTTGTTGTTGTTGTTGTTGTTGTTGTTTGTTTCTCGCTGCTCTAGCTTGTTAGTAATAGGTAATAAATTGTACTAATTGCCCTATGCTGAGTCTGTTTTGCCTGTCATGATAATTGTTGAGTGATCTCCTGGTCCTTATCTTAATCCCTTAAACCCTTATCATCACATATTCTCCTTTCCTTTTGAAGAGGGGGAGTGAGAGAGCAGTTGTGGTGGAGCTCAGCTGCCGAACTGGTTAAAACGAGCACAGGTTGTATGATCTTGGATACACCCTTGAGAGAGTGGATGTCTTGATGCTGATGGGGCTCATCTGACCAGGTGGGGAAAGAGAGTTCTGGGCAGCAAGCTGGCTGGGCATATTCACAGGACTTTAAACTAGACTCAGCAGGGCAAGGGGATGTAATTCTGAGTGATGGAGAACTGTGGAACACTGACACTTCAGAAAGCAACAGGGAAAAGCCTGTGAATCCTCTCAAAGGAGTTAGGGAGGACTCCTCTAAAATGTGATGCGTCTGATAGCCCAACTGAAGCACCTCTACACCAATGCACGCAGGAATTACACCATGGTGCAATTAGAAATCTAAGACCTAATTGCTTTCACAGAAGTGTAGTGGGATGAATCACATAACTGGAACATGTCAGTAGAGGTCGACAAGATTTTTGGAAGACATAGGTAGGAAGGAGGGGTGGGGGTGTTACCCTCTATGTTAAGAAATGGATTTATTACAAAGAGCTGCCCCTGAGAAACAGCCATGAACAGCCTGAAAGCTTGAAGGTAAAAATCAAGGACAGACCAATAAGGACACTTTGTGGTTGAGGTCTTCTGTGGGCTGCCTGACCAAGGAGAGCCTGTTGCTGAGAAATTCCTGCTTCAGCTACAAGAAACATTGCACTTGTAGGCTCTCATCCTGATGGACCTCAGCCACCCGTGTGTCTGCTGGGAAAGCTACACAGCAGGCTGTGAGCAATCCAGGAAACTCCTGGAGTGCATTGAGGATAACTTCCTGGTCCAGGTGTTAGACAAACCAACCAAGGAGAAGCATTACTGGACCTGGTGCTCACCTGTCTGGATGAACTTAGTAAGGAGGTTAAGATTGGAGGCAGTCTGGGCTGCAGTGACCATGCCTTTGTTGAGCTTCTGATTTCGAGGAATATGGTCCTGGCAAAGAACAACGTCAGGACCCTGAACTTCTGATCAGTGAGCTTCCAGCTGTTTAAAGAGCTAGTGGATGAGATCCCCTGGGACACTGTCTGTAGGGACAGAGGATCTGAGAACTGGCAACACTTCAAGGATACCTAAAAGTATCTCTGGACCTAAAGTATCATTAAAATGCAAGAGCTCTCCATCCCCATGTGTAAGAAGTCAGGCAGGAAAGGTAGGAAACCAGCATGGCTGAACAAAGACCTGCTGGTCAAACTGTTTTTTTTTCTCATTCGATTAAACAAAACTTGGAGCAAACAGATGGAAAATATCATGGGATCTGGAATGAATACAACCTTTGGTAGGAACCAAAATGTGATTTGATCTTGTAGCCTTTCTTTTCTATTATTATAATTCTCTGTATTGCATTCAGGGAAATAAATTAGTCTTCCTGTGGTTTATTCATCACCTGTAATTTTCCATTAGCATTTCTCAAAGTCTCCAAGAGTCACTGTTTTTGTTTCACATATCAAAGGAAGTGAGATCAAATCCTGTTATGGTGTACTTTTCCATCAGGTTAACTGAGTTTTCTCATTTTAGAGTAAACCTGGGGGGAGGATGGGCAAAAAAGATATCAAGTAATATCTAATAAGCGATAGTTTTTGTATCAAACTTTCAAAATAAAATTGCATCTTAAGATAAAATAAGAAGAGACACCTCAGAGAAAATGTATTTATCTTAGATATTGACGATCTGATCCAACAAATACTCATGTGTGCGTAAACGTGCTCAGACTTAACATTGCTGATAGTGAGTGGGCTCATGCAAAGTACCTCACCCATGCAAGAGTGTGTAGATCCTCACCAGCCCTTAAATAGCCGATTTGAGAAGAAGCCCTATTATTTTCGTAGCCATGAGGCAGCAACTTGTTCATGCACACCCTGCCCGCTGATGGGGACTGCTGATTTTCTCTTTCATGCTCCGTACAGGCAGAAGTGCCAAGTGATTTTTGAGCAAACTTTCTGTGGAATAGTGCCATCATCAGAGCAAACTTGCTGTGGGAAGTGCCCACACAACTTCCACAAGGAAACTTTTTTTTTTTGGTAGTCTGAGGTGTAACATCTGGGGAAAAATAGAAGAGATGCTGTAGAGTCAGACATGTTGTCAGGGTATTCAGCTAAGTATGTTCGTAACAAAGTTCAACTCGCCTAGCCTTAACAAGGCAGAGTGCCTATCTATCAGTGGCACAAAGACATTTCTTCAGGTGAGGAGGCCAGATGTTGGTGACAGAAACTGTGCGGTGTTGGAAATCACACTCACTGTGGAACCTGTCACGGTAACTGTGGTCACAAGCTCTGCTGTTCTGCATTTCTCCTCCAAGTGCATGCCTTGTGTGGAAGGGGAAGGGTGTTGGATTTTTTTTTTTTTTTTTTTTTTTTTTGCTGGATGCCTTGTAGATACTGATTATAGAAGTTCATACTCAGGAGAAAGCCGTGGAACAACAGCTTTCAAAAAAGGTCTGTATTACCTATGAAGAAAAGTAAATTGAGAATTTCACAGTTGGCTGAACTCTGGTCATTGACATCAATGTGAATTTTATTACTGGCTCGGATTGGCTCCGTCCTTTCATGATTCTTATTCTTAAAAGAAGCACAGAAGCCTAGATTTCTCTTCAGCTCTGGTCACTTTTGTCCTGTTCTTGTGACTCAGAGCTATGAGCCAAGTTTAACTCGCTGGTAAAATTGAGTTTGCAACTGCATTGTTGAGTTGGTGTGATGTGCTAGCAACGATGTCAGACTTGTTCCTTTTCTTACACAGCCTGTTCAGAGATTCATTGTTATGTGGGAAATATTCAGTGAAGAATTGGAGGGCATACGTCAAAAGAGTGCTGTAACCATTTCCCTCAAAGCTCCGTCTTTTTCCTTTGATCTCTTTTGGTGTCTTGCACAACACCTGTGGTAGAGGAAACCAGTTCCTTGTGAATTAAATTTTGCTTCTCATTAGCGAGATATTCTTTAAATTTTCATCTGATGAACGTATCCAAAGAAGATCCAGTCTCATACCCAGTTGAGTCCTGACCTGCACATCATAAGCTGGTTGTTACAGTTAATCTGCATTGGGACAGCAGCGATTCACAAATATTTAACGTTTTGAGAAAGGTCAAAGGGCCAGACCAGAACATGTAAGACAGAAATGTAGGCATGATTTTAAAGGCCCTATGGCAGAATGGTGAGATGTCTGCTGCATGGTGGTGAGAATGAAATTGCAGTTTAGATAACTTGTTGACTTTCCCCTGTGATTTTGCCACTTTGTGTTGTCCCACAGCTAGGGTGAGACCCCCTTCCTCCTGAGGCCGAGACACATCCACAGGTAGCTGGGATCTGTTCTGCATGTGGAGGAAAACAGATTCTGTGGGCTCTCACGGTACTGCTTGCAAAGTACGTGCTTTAACTCCGAGTTGATGGTAATTCACTGCTAGTTCTTAAAGTGGAAGTCTTCTGACATTTAAGTTTACAAGAAGAAACCTCTGAGACTGGCTGTCAGTTAAATCTCCCACCCAAAACCCAAGCATATTACAGCTAATCTTTCTGTTTCCGTATCCATTCGTTCTCTCACTTCAGAGACAATCGCTGCCAGATGCTAAAAAAATTGAAAGGGATGGTGATGCTGCAGTGGCATCCCATTGGTACAACTAGTGCATTCCAGGGGTAGCAATAAATGCTATCTATGAGAGGCAGAGAGCCATTTTGCAGTAGCACAGATGGTTTAGTGTCCCTAAAGGAGAGGGGGGAGGATAAACCCTGCCTGAGGGCTGAGGAGGGAGTCATGGCCATTGCAGCCTTCCCATTGGGATATACATGTAGGATAGAGCATCCTCAGAGAGACCTGTCCCAAATAATGTGCCTAGACTTCAGGTGGGATTTACAGCTATGGGTGTATTGTGTTCAGTGAATATAGCAGCATACTTAACTGCAGGAAACTGTGTCATTTGGCTATGCTATTTGCTTAGTTTTCATGGGGAAAAAAAAAAAAAAAAAAAGAACAAAACCCAACCAAACAACCAACCACCTCCACCAAAAAAACCTCCTCTTTTTGGCCATGTGCCAGGCATGACAATCAGCCTTGAACACAGCTTGGCACCAAGGGCTGAGGGTTTTCTCCTTTTCTTAACGTTGAGGTTTCTTTACTGTAATGCCTTTTGTACTCTCTACAATAATTGCTACACTGACTTTGTTTTAAAAAAAAAAAAAAAAAGAAAAAGAGACAAAACAAAAAAGGAAAATTCACACAGTGGTTCCTTTTAACAGGATTACAAGGAGCAAGAACACTTCCTTTTGTGCCTGAAAGCACTCTTAGTAGCCTGCTTCTCTGCCCACTCAGAGAGGACAAATTTAAGAACATCTACCAGGCTCCATACACCCTTCCCTGATGTAATCCCTGAGACCTCTCTCGTGACCTACTGCGAAGCGGTTCCCTGCTGAAAGGGAGCCTGATTGCCCTGCAGAAATTGCTCTGCAGAAATTGCCTTATGCTTCCAAAGTCAGGTGCTATGTCTCCAGAATTGTGGTTGGTGACAACTTGAGACAAACACATTTTTAGTTACAAAAGATGGAGATCAGGCTGGTGGGGTTTCATTTTTATACCCCCTCCCCCCTTTCCCTATTTTTTTTTTTCTGTCATTATGACCATATCCAACTGGGATTTGTGAATAATTTGGCTAGCTGTCAGCCCACTGTGGTAGGTACTGCTGAAGCCAGGAGGAATGATTAGAGAAAGGTTGCAGTAAGAGAAGAGGCTGGCATGTACTGAGTGTTTTTCAATGGGACTATTTCTTCTCTGCTTCTTCCTTGTGTCCCCTTCCCTATTTCTCTCTTACTTTTGGCAGCTAGAGACTTATGTCTTTAAAGCCACATACAAACATGGATGGCCTCGCTACTCTAGTAGCAATTCATGAAAGCCCTCCTCATGGTGCTGTATGATTTCATTGATAGACTTCCCTGATTAATTTTCCATTTCTGAATTTCAGTGGAGCTGCAGCTGGGCGTAGATGGTGGCCAACTTGGAAATACTTCTCCTGCATCCCCATATATACTAGAGCAGGTCTATCTTCATTTACTTCACTACTTTTTACCATATTTTATTTAGAGTGCAGCCTAACCCTGCAAGTCCTGTCACATCAGAAGTGATGTGCCTCCTGACCTCCTTTCTCCCTCTTTTTTTTTTTTTTCTCCAGGTAGCTGAACTCTCCTTGGCAAGGACCCATGGTAGCTCCTCTGTAACAGAGGCAAGCTTTGCAACTAAACACATGAGTTGTAAGACCTTGGATTGCTGAGTTTACAATAGGGCTGTCTCTTAGGAAAGTGGTGCAGGCTGTTTATTTCTAACTTGTAGCATCTCATCCTCAGCCTTCTCAGCACCAGTCAGATTGCCCATGTACCTCTTTGGAAAAAACACAGGAGATAAAAATTTTAACTTCCTGCTTTTTCTGACCATGCCATCTATCCCTAAAGACTTGAAAATGAGTAGAGTCTTGATTCTTACTATTGCTGTGGGTCTTCTAGTCTTTAACAGTGCTCTTTCTCTTCTAGTTTGGTAAAGGTGGTAGGTTTAAGTTGTAATGTGTTTGTGTGCAGTGCTTGTCTCCCTGTAGTTAAACATCCCACTTCATGCAGTTTTTCAGCTTTAATTCCAATTCATTAGGTCTGCAGTGGTTCTTCAGTAGCATCATTTTTGCAGTACCTTGAGTTCCCAGGTTATTTCCCATCTAACTATTAGCTAGACCTGCTCTAAGATGAGGTAGACAGAACAGATATACATGTTTTTGTAATGGAGGGCTGAGGGTATCCTCAGAATTATTTTGGGATACGGGAAGGCTGGCTTGATTCAAATCTCTGTGAGGTCTGGTCTCACTGAGTTTTAAGCGAAGATGCACCAGTGTACCCAGGGTGGCAGGACCTCCCCCTGCCAACACATACTTGCCACGAAACGTGGGCCTTGACTGTTCTGCATCACATGCAATCACGAATCTCTGTATCAGATTTGGTGCAGATTTGCACCAAAGGGTGATAATGTTTCTAAATAAGAGCAGGAACATGGAAAATCTGCCTTGTCAGTCAATAGAAAGGTGCAGTGAGATAGATGAGAAAGCCTAATACTGTGTATTCAGAAGCTGATAAAGAAGATAGAAATGGTTAACTACTGAGCAGAAACTGGGAAATGCCAGTGTGAATCAGAAATGGGGTGCCAGGCCAGGAGTATGGATATGTTTCTTAGAGCTAGTTATTTACCTCTCTTCTCTCATTCCCTTGATGTTAAATCGAGGTTTGGTCTTAGCCTGATCTTTCCCGTCACATGGATTCCTACTTTGGCACACTGCCTTTGAGGGTGGTCTAATCCTCTCATGACCTAAACTTTCCTCTGATCTGCATCAGTGCAGTAGCTGTCTGAAATGTGTGGGTGTCCACAGAGCTTTTAAGATTAGGATCCAAGCCTCTAGTCTGAAGGACATCAGCACTTGTTGGTATCCCTGCAGCAGAGGCATGGGAGTGCTGGCATCCACATGTGTGGTTCGCAGGCTCAGCAATCGCATCGAGAGGAGGGAGCAACACAGAGCAGGGGTAGGCTGCCTTTGACAAATGTATTAGGCCAAGCTGAGACTGTGGCAGTACAGTGAAGTAAAGGGATGGCTGTACCTGAAATAGCGTACCTGCATTGGTTTTGAGCTAGCTAGTCTGGAAAATGGTAACCAAGAAGAAGGAATAGTGCAGACTTCAGTGATAACTGCCCAAAGGTGTATGTGGAGATCCTGGTATGTGCTTGGCCTTCTACCCTGATTAAACACTGCAGGTCCATTAATCATGCTAATTCGAGGCACGTAACTGCATTCTGTGCCTACATTAGTAGGTCATGCTGGCTTTCTGCAGTCAGTGGGGAGGAGCACGTCTGTCGGATAATTGAGATTAAGGCACCTCCCGAAATGATTTAGATGACCTCACATCTCTGTGGACTGTTTGGGGAGCCTAAAATGATTGCTCTGCACCTCAGTGCACGTGTCCAGATTTAACAGAGCAAGTTTAGACTGAAGCTTGTGCTGCCACATCTTTGTCACAGGGAAGGCCTGTTTCGTTAGCATGAAGGCAACATGAATATCTCACCTTTTTTGCTATGAGCTGCTGCAATTAGCAGGTGGGGTATGCATGTTATGAAACAGAGCTGCCCATGTTTTTATCAGGTGTTGTGTGAATGGCTTCATTTTCTGCAACTGGGACAAGGGATTAGGGGTTGCTGTTGAATTTGTGAGCTCAAGTTTGGTGAGGTGCAACCAGCTGATCAAGAAATTTCAGGTCAAAACACTGGTTCTTCTCACGTCTTTCTGTGAATAAGTGTTTAATTGCCAGCATTTTTAAGGGCCCCTTCCATAAATGGTGCTGGAGCAGATTCATTGTGCCAGAAAACTATGATAGGCTGTTAATCCACGGCTCCTGGGGACAGGTGGGAAAGAGAGGCCCATTCAGGAAAATAAATTGTTTTTGAAGATATGCCAGAGGAAAATTAATTAACAGCTAGCAAAGGCCACTTCTGTGTTTCTTGGAACTGGGTTCGTCCTAGAAGTTTTAGGTACAGTGGTCTGTAAATTACTTTAAATTTTCAATTTTACTGATTCTTTTTATACTCTACTGCTGCTTGCTTTATCGCCTTTTTTTTTGTTTTTCCTATGCCCCTGTGTAACATCTGTATAACTTGGTATTGTGCTTCCACATCCCAGGGAACCACAAACATGTCACACGTCAGATTTGCTCTGAGAGTATTGTTCATTTCAAAATTCAGAAATCTGTATTTAATCTTAAATGTATCCACTGTTTTCACAGCAATCATTTCCTTTTAGTAAATTAAATGACTTTAAAGTTAATGAACAGCAAACAACGAGAGGACAAAGAACAGAAAAACTCAATTTTCTTGTTCAGTATTAACAGAAAAATGTTGAAGGCATCCTCTTAGCTTAGCTAGGAGGACTGTTGATGACCTTTTATAGGAATTAGAATATATGGGTTTGGTTGCTGGCTCTGTCCAGGCTCTCAGTTTAATCTGGCTGTGATCTCAGTGTGCTCCTTGGATATAAATAAAGCTGTCACAGCAGTGGTGGGTTCATCCTCCCATGACAGGGACTGTGTTCCTTCTCCCACACTTGTAATATTTGCTTGGACCAGTGGGGCAAGGATGCCTGACCGTGCTTTATCTTCTACTCTTGCTTTTGAAAAGTCCAAGACTAGTATCCAACCTGTGGGTTTAGGGAAAAAGGCAATGACAAACATGGTGTTTTCCTGCCATCCCAGGGGTGCTACTCTACTTTAGTTACTTTGCTTGTTGTTCTGAACACTTTAATGGGTATCGTTCTTGGAACAACCTTTGCTTCATTCAAACCATTTGATAGATTTGGAGTATTCTTATAGTGAGTGAGGGAAGACTGTTTTCCAGAGGTGATTTAAGCAGGAGGTAAACTTTACAAACTCAGACACTTTCTTCAAAGTAACCTATCTTCCTCCTTTGACTATGTGGGCATAGTCAGGCTCAAGTAATATTAGAGTGCTCTATCTTTGCATATCCATTATTTTTATGACTTTCAGATGTTCAAACACCATTCAGGTATAAATTGAATTGAAAGTTTTTGAGTTGTATTGCCATTTTGAATAATAGAATATCCTGAGTTGGAAGGGACCCCAAAGATCATCAAGTCCAAATCCTGGCTCCACACAGGACTATCTAAAAATTAAACCATATGTCTGAGAGCGTTGCCATATGCTTCTTGATATCCAGCAGGCTCAGTACTGTGACTACTTCCCTGGGGAGCCTGTTCCAGTGTCTTACCATCCTCTCATAGGTGTCTGATGTTTACTTGTGCAAACTCTTAGTTATTGTGCTGTGTCAATGCGGAGATGCTAATACTATTAGTTGTGACTTTTAGAGGATATATGTAGTTGATAGCCTTCTAGGAGAGGTAAATCTGTGCCAGCAGAACTATGCATCACCAAATCATTCCACTTGACCCGTGATAGTGTCCTAAAGCCCACTGAGCACGAGGACTGCTGTGCTATAAAGACATGGTTTTCATAGACTCAGTGTTGATTCCTTAAATGCAGAGTCTGCATCCTCCAGTAGAAACCAGTCCCAGGTATTTATCTTTTAGTAGCGCTGATAAAATCATATCTCCAAAGTAGATAGACTTGTCATTTAGGGATCCCTCAACATGAAGGAGCTTATCACAGATTCTGAATCAGGAAAGCTAATATGTTCTATTCTGAACGTTTTATGTAATGGATGAGCCTTTTCTCAGTGGATAAAAGTTTCACTTAGCTGGCTGTTTTCATTTTCTTTTCCATTTATTTCAACTTCCTGCATCAGTTCCATTCACACTCACTTATTGTTTTTCCCCTTACCAGGTTGTTTCTGGTCTAATATTAACAGCCTGCTTCACAGGACACTATAAATCTTACTCTGGATGGACAGAAATGGGTATCTCATCAGTTCATTGAGGGAATCTTGGCAGGGGAAAAAAATGTACTCATTCCACACACAAGTGCTAGCTGACTACCCAAGCTGGGCAAAATCTGGCTTTCAAGTGATTTGTAATTGCTTCAGAGTAATTGGGCTGGAAGCTTCTGGTTTTGTGTTTAGTATGGTCTCCCTCTGTTTCCTGATGAGGGCTTTGGCCACTTATCAAATAGAGCAAAGATCCAAAGATCTGTATAGATCTATATATGAGGGAAGAGAACTTGCAGTGAGCCCTTACTAGTCTGTGGATTTGTAAGGCACTTAATGTTATGTGAGACCAAAGCAGAGGACTAAAACTTTTTATTATTTTTTTTTAAATGAAGAGTGCTAATTCAGTAAAGGAAATAGCAGAATTTGAGGGATGTCTGCTAGCTAGTCTGTACTGCATGGGAAATAGCTTGGGAGGCATGAATATCTATCTTTCAACTTCCATATAAATCTTAAATTAAGTTAGGCTTGATTTACTTCAGATTAAAAAGGGAAATGGATATGCATAGAGAAGTGCACAATGCACAAAGCTCTTTGGGCTGGAGTATTTCTGCTGTTGTGGAAGCATTTCTAACACTGCTGAAACACAGCTCCTTGGCAGTGCAGCTGTCTTCCCCTCTTTGCAATGACTTCTGATGAAATACCCGGTCAAACCTGGGGTGCAAGGAGCTTAGATTTAGCATAACCAAAAAGTTAATTGAACTCTGGAATAAAAACCGAAGATGCAATCTTACTCTTCAGAGTGAAACTACAAAAAAAAAACACTTACTTTAGAATGAGACAGAGACTTTGTTGCACCTATGGTGAGGACGAGTATCAGTAAAATCCTTTGCAAGTCTCTATATCTTGTTCAACATACAAAGTCATTTGACTTTGTTTTCTTTAACGGGTATATTGTGATTTGTGGGGTTCACTTCTGTTGACATAACTACCCGGTCTATCCCTCTCTACCCACTCTATTCCATGTGCTTCTGCATCTGGAGGAGATGAAAACAGTTCAATTTACAGCCGAAAGATGCTTGCATTTGGCTGAGGTGAGTGTAGTAGAACATAGGCAGAACAAAATATCCCCTTTCATAATGTTTCACTGGTACTTCTATTTCATTTAGATCAACACCCTCTGTCTATTAATGATATTGTTTCTGCTCCATACCTTTGCTCCTAGCTGAACTAGCAGGAGGTTGGTTTGAAGCTCTGTTGGTAAAAATCAAAATCTCGAGCAGCCAGCGTTTTGAAAGTGGAGATTTTCGAACGATGCCCCAGCTGTGAGATTGATACTGATGAGCTGTTTTGGAGAAGCGGACACTGAGGAGACAACTAACTGGATAGTATAAATCTGCTCAGATATCTGATCAAAAGTTGCTTATGTAAGGAGAACATAGTAAAAGAGAGAGCTTCAGGAATTTGCTTTTTGTTTCGTTCTGGAAAAGGAAAGAAAATGAAACACTCAACCTATTTTTTCTTAATTTGAATTTATCTTATTTAAAATTACATGACTTTCCTCTTCACCTGCAAAGGGGAGAGAGAGTGTTAATTCTCACCATGCAGTGATCTTCTAGCATTTCCTTAGCAGTGACTTGTGTATGTGTTCACTGATAATAGCTTGAAATGCTATGTACCACACAATGCTATGTTATACAGGAGGTTTTTTTTTTTTTTTTTTTAATTGACAAAAGGCTGAAGAAAGTAAAGTTGTCGCATATTTGTGAAGTACTTCTGGAAGACTGGAGGAGAAGAGAAATATTGGGGGACTTTGTGAAGGGAAAAACATAAAGAGAGGCATAGTCCTTTTGGAATTTGGTCTAAATGGAACTAGTGTGAGCAGGACCAGCCTTGAACATTTAAAAGGCAATAGAGCACTTTAAAGACCTAAAGACATGCTTTTGTTGTCAGACTGCAATGCAAGTTGTTTATAGTTAGAGGCAAAAAAATGGGTTCTTTCTGGCTCTTGCAAGATTTAGTTACTTTTGGTTAGTATTTTATATTAGAAAAGCCTAATGTGTTTCAAATTAGGGTAATTTGAGGTTTTGGATAGGAGCTCTCTAATAAACATAATCAAGAAAAGATGTTCCATGGGGTAAGTCACATAATATCTGGGTTTGTTAATGTTCTTTTCTCTTCCCTGTCTCTACCACCCAACCAATGTGAGAATAGTCTACAGTTATTTTTAGCTTTATATGGTTTTTATTTATTTATTTATTTGCCACTTACATATTGCAGCATTATCTTTACTTCTTCTAAAAAGATTTAATAGTTGGAAACTGTAGAGGTCTCAGAGAGGTCAGGAAATTGTTCAGGGAGAAAATGGGGTTCTGGAGGGAGAGGAGGGGTGCCCAGCACCCCTTCTGTTTGTGCACAGGCTGCCCCTGTGAGAACAGAATTGAGAGAATGGTCTAGCAAATATCATTTGAAAATAATTAAATTGCACTGGTGTAAAGGCTTAATGAGATCCTTGGTAGCCCAAGTCAGGGAGCTCCACAGCCATGAATGGGATGCCATGGCTCTGCAGCATGGGCACTCAGGCACATGTTTGTTGGCCAAGCCTCTCCACAGCTCAGTGATAGGTATGACATCCATTTCCCTTCTGTGGGATTTTCTGCACACAGGACTGCTGTGATACCACTTACTATCTTGGCAGTTTCTTATACTGTTTTCTTCTGTTTTCATGGATTTATTTAACGTGAAATGAGTATGTCCTATACATGAAATTGCCCTATACAAAGGAATATAATTTCTGTAGCACTGCACATTATAAGCCATTACAGGTAAAATATGTCCCCACCAGTGGAAGTCCTTCTCAACCTTGTATGGCTACATGAGGAGCTGCCAGAGTGCAGACTCTGGTTTACCCTAAAAAATCCTTTCTGGTTTAGACACTGCACTTAGTGGCCTCGGCAACTTGTTCCTTGGATTCATCTCATAAGTAATGTGCTGAAAGCTGCAGATGAAACGTGATACAGGAATTACTTTCTGGGACCTGAAAGGCATTTTAATATATTGGAAGAAAGAGTGACTTTACGTAGTGTTGGTTGTTGTGATGAGTCTTCACATCGACTGCCCAGGTGCCAGCCTAGTGAGCATGCATGAAGACAGGGAATCTCATGTCCGAAATGGGTTCAGCACCCTGCTCAGTTTGCTGCATCTGTTCTGCTGGGTACTGTAGCCCACACAGGGAGCTGGATTGCTCCAAAAGAAACGAGAAAATGTGTTAGGAGGTTCCATCTGAACATCAGAAAACACTTTTTTTTTTTCTTTTTTCCTGCAAGGGTGATAGCAGCACCACAGGTTGCCCAGAGAGTTTGTGGAGTCTCCCTCCATGGAAATATTCAAAAGCCATGTGGACATGGTCCTGTGCAATGCTAGGTGGCCCTGCTTGAGCAGGACCAGGTGACCTCCAGAGGTCCCTTCCAACACCAGCCATTCTGTGATTTTGTTGCTCTGCTTTCCTCACCCAAATTCTGTGAAGCACTCCTTGACTCAGTCAGAATGGGCAAGGAGTGCATTTTCTGCATCCTCTATCTGGGTCTGATGTTGTCAGGAAGAAGAGAGAATTATTCTTTTTCACTAAACTGTAAATTCTCCTCTTGAGCTTAGACACCGTTCTAAATGTGGTAATTTCTGTCTTCAGACCTTTGAGATTTATTTTCATATTGTCCTCTGAGAGCTGATTTTGCATGTTGTTTTGTAACAGAGAAGATCTCTGTCAATTTTTTTAAAAATGCTAATATGAACATGAGGAAACTAGCCACAGCAGTTCAGGACAGAGACATTTCAGAGCTTAATTTGTGTGTTAGAGTGCTTGGGCCACCTTATGCATCTGACATAGCTGACACTTGCTGCCAAGAATAGATGTGAAAACAATTGCATGCAAAGCCTGGCTGGGAATACAGGGGCAGGAGGTGGGGTGGAGAATCAGAGGTTCACATTTATTCTGAAACCTGGTGTAAAATGTTTTGGCAGTGCAGGCATAACTGTCCCTAGAAATAAAATGACCTTAATATGCAGTAGTGTATTCAATGTTTAATTTAAAAGAAGAAGCAGAGGAAAAAGCCATAAAAAACTCTGAACGTATATACACAAAATCAAACTTCATTACAGTTATATTTGCACTGGATACCAAGTGATATCTCTGTAATCCTTCTCTTTCCGTGTCCCCTAAGTTTCACATAATAACTCACAAAGTGCTATAGAAGTGGATGCCAAAAAAGGTCTCTGGTGGAGTTTTGTGATCATGCCAGAAAGTATTCTATGGACGGTGACATGGGAGAGTGAGTTAAATTACAATACTAAATGTATGGTTTAGTTGAGAGAACCAAAAGCATTTAGAATTGGGGGGAAAAGGGGAGTAGAGGAGTAGTTGGACTTCCCAGCATCTCCAGCTTGCCAGTCCCAATGGTAATCAGTGCAGACCCTGTAATCATTAATAAAACAGAAAAATCCTGGTGTTCTAGCATCAGTTCTGGAAAAGCCATGAAGACCTTACATGTTGCTTGTGTAGTATTGATAAAATGTGTGAAATAATTTCTGATAGAGGCTATGAGCTGAAGGAACACTTCTGGTTATTAATATCAAACTGCACATAAAAATAACATGGAAAAATAATTAAAATGACTAATTAATTTAAATGTAGTGAGATATTTGAGTGTACATTGAAACTGTTTCCACCCATAAACTTGGGAGTATGGTTAACAAAAAAATATAACAAGTAGGGCAGCCGTATGGTTTTAAAACAGTCTTGTGTAAGGATTGGGTCCTTACAGCTCCCAGTGTGCAAGGTTTTTTTTATTGTTCCTTATGAGACATATCTAGTGTTCTTGCTAGATTTAGCAGTGTAGTTATTGTAGGGCTTTTGTGCCTGTGTTAATCTACACATAAAAAAGAGTAAATACAAAATAATGAATACAGAATAATGAGTGGATTGTTGTCAGTCTGGAAGTCTAGTCTTGAATGTCTCAAATTAGGTCAGCTGAACTGGGGGACCTGTCCATGGCTTCACTGATGACCAGTCACCATGGTTGATGACCACGATGATTTTTTGTCTTGGGGTGGTAGGTGCTGATGGCCTAAAGGGCATTCTCCTGGCAAGAATGTTGCAGCCACCTTAGCAAGTTGGGAGGGTCTAATGAGTTGAACACAGCTCTGGGGCTTTATTACAGCAAGATATAACCTTGCGTTTGGCTGTTTTTCTTTGCAAGATTAAGTGGTTCCTTTTTCCAGGTGTCACTGCTGAAGTGTCCACGTTGCTCCTCTTGGCTTAAGGGCACTGGGCACCAAACTCCAGTTTGCAGATACTGCTGTAGGAGCTTGCTGCAAAGGACAAGCACAATGCTCAAGATTGCTATGCTTTGTGAATCTTGCCTAAAGCCGTAGCAGTATGTTTCATTTCTTCTGATCTGCTCAGACTCCTTCTACCCTCCCATTCTTGCTCTGTGCCCATCTCAGTTTGGCTCTTCTGCTACAGTGCTGCAAATAGTGAGGTTTGGTGCTTATTCCAGAGCACCGTGTTCTTTAGTCCACGCCACATCTGCTTCAGAAAAGAACACAGCAATTTCTTTGAAGGAACTGTTCAGGTGTATGTGAATCAGGAGTAGAGATGCATGAACAATAGAGACTAATTTCAAATTTAAAGGAATAGCACCCAGACTCTGCAAAGGAAACTTTAAGGAAAGTAAGGCAATGCAGTGGTAGGACAGCTTTCTGTCTCATAACTGAAGCTGGATTTCTTTTTTCTTTCTGGATATCCAGCTTTCAGCCATTCAGACAAAAGAAATTTAAGACAGTAGAATAACTGTCTTGTTTTCCCCTTCCTGCACTGTTGTTCTTTCAAGAGGCTTTTCTGAAGATGTTGACACTACTTTTTTTTTTCTTTTTTTTTCTTTTTCTTTAATTTAAATCCAGATGTCAGGTTATCTGTCAGCGAATAACAAAAAGTAGATTTTTTTAATATTTGGATAAATTCTGGACATTTTTAGGTCATAACTTGTTTACATGTCAGTAGTTGTTGGAATTCTGACAAGGTGCTTCAGGAGCCCACTGGTTTTCTCTGCTTATTCTAAATCATTTTTGTATAGGGAGACATGTCCAATTTTTCTTAAACTGGGCTTGATTTCTGAACTTACAGAGCTTAATTCAGTAGAGAAGAACCTGGAGCCCGAGTTTACAGAGGGTTGCTGTCTTGAAATGATAAATTAATTGCAGGAGGTGCCTTTGGTAGGGGGATTTAATCAATGCATTTCAAGAGCACTGCCATAGTGGCTGCACCAGTGGCTGCCTCTAGAGTTAGCAGTTTCATCCTTTCAGATGTCGTTCCCATTTCCCTATCGATTATGCTGTGACTGGGTACACAAGGAGCCCTGTATTATCTGAAGTCATAAGTGTCTTTCATCTTTACAAAGGTTGGAAGTCCATTTTCCTCCCCGCTGCTTAGAGAGCTTTACAGCTGACACCGTAACCTGATGAACATTGTATTTTGATTTGAGGCTGGGTAGTGTTACCAGGCTCTACTAGAAGCTTTTTCTTCCCCTTTTTCCCTTCTCTCTCTCTCTCTTTTTTTTTTTTCTTTTCAGTTTTTCTTTTTCTTTCGCATGGCTCGCTTGGGGACTATTTGGGAAAAGATTTGTAATCTTAGCCTTCATCAGACCACACAAGTCAAGAGGCTGATCCCCTCTTGGGCTTGTCAGCAGTCAGCTTATTGAGCACTGAACGTGAGCTGTGCTGGGAGTGGGGGAGGTATGTTTTTAGCCCACACTTGTAGATCAGTGTCACGGGGGGCCACAACACCGTGCTGTTTAGCAGCGAGGGCTCATTATGTGCCTGTCCCCTGTGGTCCCTCAGCAAGGGCTCGAGGCTTCTGTTGTCAGCGGATGCATGAGGGGAGGGGACGGGCGGGGAAGGGAGTGCTTGGCCTCCCTCGGCTCTGAATGCTTTCATTGAGACCCTGATGAGAACGCCTTCCAACTGAGCCCTATTACAGCCTCCACCCTTGGAATTGCTTGGGATTTTGTGAGGGTGTGGAGAATGGGATACAGGCTGTGGTGGCTGTGACAGCGTGGTTGGTTTTGAACAAACCTGATAGTTCTGAACTGAAGCTATGCCTACTTTTCGGGTTTGGGTTGTTCCTATTTTAATCAGTGACAATAGCAGAAGTGTTTATTAGCTATGCCCCAAAGTTTCCTTAATGTCATGTCTTACTGTGAAGATATGTATTGCAGCAGGGCATTAACCAGCCCGGAGAAGTGCAGTGGTAAGTGTTAGGCCACGTTGCTGGTCCTGGCTCTAAGTCTCCAGAAGCAGCACTGTTCCCAGAGGACGCATCAAGGCCCACAGAATCATATTGCACTCTGCTTTGTAGTTACAGCATGGATAGGCTTCAAAATGGTTACAGGAATGCTTGGATATCTCTTCAGGAAGGTATTTATAAACAGTGTCCCATCCCTCCATCTCCCAGGGCTAGCAACTTAAGGGCAACGTCCTTCATCTGTGCAGGGTGGCCAGCCAAATTCCAGTGGCTAACACAGGTTACCTAACTCATATGATGCTTTTTTATCCTTGGCAACTCTGTCCAAATAGTTGCTTTTTCAGTTGGCTTCAGATCCACGAAGGTTTCTGCTGTACCTAGACCACCAGCTGCCTGGCAGCCAAGTGACCCAGCAGCCTCTGGAGCCGTGCCCTTACATTGTATGGGACAGCTGTGTCAGCCTGGGCCAGAGCTGGTGTGGTGAGTGCCTTCGGGGTGCCTTGGGAGGGAGCAACCCAAGGCAAGTCCTTAGGTGTCTCCAGAAGCCACAGTGAGTGGAGCTGGAGCTCTGTCCTTCTCACGTAAAGCTACACTCAACAGCCCCACAGCTCCCATCCTGACCACAGCTTCTTATCTGCCTCGGGCATCTTTCTGCACTCACCAGCCCCTCAGCCCCAGTCTCTGTCACCTGCCCTTGGTGCAAAGTGCCAAATCCTGTAAAACCCTTCCCCCAGCGCCACTGCAGCAGATGCAGCCAGAGTCTGCTGAACTGGAGCTGAAGCATATGCTAAAGCATACAAATTAGCATATAGTCTGCGTACAAAATCACACAGAGTTTAATGAAATTTAGCAGGTTTGTAGCATACTTCAGAGAAAAAGACTGCTTGTTGAGGGCTTGTCATAACACACATTCTACCACTTGAGCCATGTTGGCATGGTTAAAACAGCGCAGCTGCCCCAAGGCTGGAGAACAGAACAGAGCTTTGCCTCGTGCAAAGGTGGCCCATTCTCATGCTGTGAAGTGGTCGTGTCTGTAATTCTTTTCCCATTGAGAGAGCTGGCAGATTCTTGGTACTTCCATTGTTTTTTTCATGGACTTGTTTTTTTCTTCCACCTCCTCTTTGCATGCCCCAAACATTTATACCGTGCTAAACAAACATAAGTTGATCTAGCACATGGGTGGAAACCTGCAAACAACTTTGTTCCTGAAATTATTCCCAGCTGAAAAGCTGAGGTGTGCTTTAACTCCCTGCCCTTTATACTAAGTGGAATAAATGTTCTTTCATGACTGCCCTAATGCCCTTAGATTACTCTGACTGCATGGAGTTGGGGGCACTCAGCATCCTTTAAGATAAAGATTTTAACTTTGTGGTGCATTTTTCTTGGTTTTAGGTTGTTTTCATGTATCTGTAATTTTGTTTATGTAGGCATAAAAATGGTATACATTTATCTAAAGTACTTTACATGAGAAATTTGTAGACTATAGGAGTCTCTTGGATCTCACTGGTGTGAGTCATCAAAAGTGATAAAATCCTAGAGAGAGAAGTATATTTACATACCCAAATTTCACTTCTAAAGAAAAATGTCTTTGATATGTTACATCTCATTTTAGGGGTTCCAGGGATCACAAGCAATAATTACAAGTTATCACATGCACACAAAAGAAATTAAGCAAAAACATAATTAGACAATTTTGATAATTAGATCATTAACATGCTCTTAATATAATTGTGTTAATGGAGATGGCTATAAATACAAAGCTATATCTGGTTAATGTCTGGTATTACATCAAAGCTGAGAAGCTTTCACATGCAAGTGTAACCCACCCTGAGATAATTTAAAACTGTTAAAATGAAATTTCAGTGCTTGCACTGGGATTTTTCTATGCTTGGTTCACATTATTGATGCTAATAACAATAATGAATAGTGTCACGCACATCCAGTGTGATCAGTGTGGTATTGATTAGCCTGAACCTGGGATTAGCAGAGCACAGGGTGAAGGGGAGCAGAGGGGCTCAGGGGCAGGGGGGACCTGCTTGGTCTGGGGGCTGTGCACACCCGTTAGCCCCAGTGAGCCAGGGGCAGGACTGCAAAAGGCTGTGCAAGACAGAGGGGAAGTGTAGGTACTGTTTTCCTGGGAGGAGAGAAGCAGGATGGTGGCGTTTTGCCCTTTCTGTGGAAAAAAGGGGGATTTCCAAGGTGCTGAGTCACAGAAATGTACATGTAGTTTCTTGGACACAACGGGAGTTTGTGAAGACTCCAAAGGCAGGACCAAACAGGACGGCCCTTTTATGGGTGAAGGGCTTGGGGTGAGAAAGAGGTGGTAAATGCCAACAGGCCCAATACTACTGAGGGAAGGGATTTAGCAGGTGAGATTGAGGCCGTGAGAGCCTGCATGGCTAGATAGAAGGGAACATTAGCTGCCTACAGAGCAAGTGGCTGTCAGCACCTCATGTGTGGCTACTATTTAAACCAGCAGCTCACCTCAGGCCTGCTGTGCATCAAGGAGGATGTTCCAAACAGGTGCTGTCAAACCTCAGAGCAAATAACAGGATGCCCTTGTGCAACTTCTTTGCACCTAAAATGCAGCACAAGTCTTTTGGGAAATCAGAGCAGGGTACAACACATTAACAGAGGTGTGATTCTCTGCCTGGGTCAGCAATTCTGAATCTTTGCTGATCCCATCAGCTAGCCCTTCAAATTATTTGTATCAGAAATCAGTTTGGAAAAAATATATATTCTTCCATAGATCATTCCACTGCTTCCCCCCCCACCCCCCCTTATTTCTCACCATCAGCTTCAAGTCGGTATCTCATCTTCTCACTCTGTAACCTCAGGGGTTGCACAGTGATCCTGGGACTGTTCTCTGTGGTCTTAACCAGCCCTCCAGATTTCACAGTGCCCACTTCATCCTGGGTCCATTCATGTGAAGGAAATAGCTCCTGAACGGGGCATGTAACAGCTCTGCAGATGCTGAGGTGTATGCTCTTTAGTTCAGTTGGAATAAAAAGCTGGTAAAAATCTCCAGTCAGTGCTAGTTTGAGATATGACTGCTGCTGAGTGATAAGAGCAGGTCTGTGTGCAGCTTGGAACTCGCCACATATGCAAGGATTTGAGAATCAGTGCAGAAGGGAGACTTGCTCCTATTTCTAAATTACGTGTTTTTAACAACGTTATCTATCTAATGCAAACTGAAAACACAGTGAAGAAGCAAATATATTTAAAATTTTCATGTGTCTCTGACTGTGAAGTTGCACGGAGAGACTTCATTATTACTGCAAAGTGGATATTGTCTTTGTGATATACTTTCCCAGAGGTCAGGAAGAAAATGTTGTTTCCTAGCTGGCACACAGATGAGCTCCATCTGATTTGAATAAAGTGGGCAGGATTTTACTTTTACTTGCAGTTTTGCTAAGATTAAGATTAGTTGGGTTGTCTGGTGTTTTCGTATTCAAGGACATGAAACAAAGTCAATTTAATTTAAAGTGTGAATTTCAAATGGCTTTGTTAAATTGCAGTAAAACTCTGCAGGTTTTAACAGACCATAATAAGTGTTGCACTAAGGCTTGCGATGCGCTGTGTCTAGGCAATTCATACCCTTGACCTTCCCATCTCCTCACCAGTCAAGCTGGGAAGGAGGGTAGAAATCTGATAGCAGCAGCAAAGAAAAGATCCTGAATGAGTGTTGCTTGAGGAGAGCATATCCAAGATGGAGAGTTAGCTCAGGTCAGAATCTCTGCATGAAATTCAGATAAATGCGGGTAGAATTTTATTCATACAGCTTTTTGGAACAAAGAAAACCAAGTAGAGAAAGGAAGATCAGACGTGCAAAAGCAAATCTCTTTACCCGGTATAAAATAACCTCTGTTATTAGTCTATTGGTATTTTTTTTTTTTTTCTGCAGAACAGTGATCTTAGTTAATATGCCTGCTCTGTGAAGATACTTATGTTTCTTCATATGGAGAGAAAAGCTCATGAGTGAGCATGCAGGAATGGTTTTCAAAAACAGGACACAAAAGTAAGCTGAATAGGACAGAATCTTTTTGATTTTCTGATGCACGTCAGTTGTAGATGTGCTGAAGCTGAAAAGATTTGATAAAGTTACATTCTGAATAGCTCTTCTGAGAATGAGAGGGCCATGAAATAAACAATAATTCTGCTAATAACTGCTTAAAAGAAAAGGAATATGATTCTTGTGTTTGAATAGCACTTACAAGAGATTTCAGCTTGCTGCAAATCCATTTATAAATCATGAGTACAGTAAGTATGTAGGTGTCACAGATAGTGTCTTGACCTTCACACTTGTGATGTTTAGTTACCATTCTTCAGGTATGACACCTATTTGAGAAATCACAGGTTACAACGTCAATACTTGCTCAGTGCTGGCATTCATCAAAGGACTGCAGTGTTCTTCTCACAGGAAAAGCGAGCTAAGCTTTGAAAATCTGGAGTTGTTTTATAAGAATAATTGCTCCTGTAGCCTGGTTACTTAGAGGTTCATGTGATCTGTTTATTCAGTGCTTACCAAAGCTTGGAATAATGGGAAGATTTGAAAAGATCAAAGAAAAACTAATGTTATTCCTGTATTTTAACAGGTCTGGCCCATGTAGTTATAGGTCAGTCATGCTTCGTGCTTATCCCAGATGGGTTTGAAAGGGTGGGTACAGGATGCCAACAAGAGCAGTATCTTTGTGAATGGCATTCGGAAGGTTTTTGTGGATAAAAAAAAATAAAAAATATATATTTGCCACCCTGGTGAGGAATGAGGCCAGACATCTGGATGATAAAGCTAGCAGTTTGTAGGCTCTAGAAAGCATCTCATTCTAGCAATAGCTAGGTCAAATTTGAGGCTGGCAACCAGTTTAGTGAAAAGGCAACTATAGCAAGTGAGTTCTGTGGGGTGACTGGAAACTTGAGCAAAAATACATCTGTGGTACATCGAGGTTTTGTACATGACACAAGACTGCTTACAGCAGTGACACAAAAAAGTACTGGGGGGGCCAAGGTGAGTAATCGGTTGAACACAAGCTCATAGTGTGCTCTGGCGGCTAGGAAAGCAAATGCAATCTGTCAGCATTTGGGCAGGAACTCACCGGGCTGGAAGGAGAGAATAGGCCCACTGCTTTTTCCAGCACAAATGAAGAGGCCAGTGCTGCTTTGTGTTTGTTCTTTGTGCTACAGAAAGGCAGCTGACAATTTCTGCCCTTTTGGCAAGGGCTGAGTTGGTCTACCATGTAGCTACAGAAGAAATACTCTTCCAGGACACCCTCTGCATGCTCTGGTCACAGATTTAGGTCTGGGCTGCAGAGCCCCAGACAGCTGAACAGAAGAGCTCATTGGGCAAGGCTTGGATTTGCACCATTGAGTGTATATTTAGATTTTCCTGCTGCTATTCCATCTCTTCTTCCCAACCCAATTAAAAATCTGGCTGCTGTCTAGCTATCAAATGCGAACACAAACACCTGTGTGCCAGATGTGTGCAGCTGTAAGGCTGTCAGTGCTGATCCATCATCAGAGCCATAAGCTGATCCATTGGGCAATTAGAAAACACTTTTTGTTTTGCCCCTTCTTCTGTTCCTCCTCCCCCTTTTTAATCCATCTATTTTTTCCAGTGTTTTCTCTCCCCTGCTTCCTGCTGCAGCAAGTTACTGAGAGGGAGTCTCTCTCAGACTTTATCTGTCTCTTTCAGATAGGAAGACAAAGAGCCTAAACCGAGGGAGTGCATTTCTCTGGCTGCAGAGTGGCTGGTTTGTACTGACAAATGTTAAATTATTAAAGTCCAAATGTCAGTAGTATCTGCCAGCTCATGAAAAACTCCTTGAAACTCTTGTGAGGGCTATACTAGAGAGGATCATGATATGATTCTCCCCCTCCCCTGCTCTATGAAAAAATTGCTCCTACATCCCACAGATGTATTCTGGAGATGCTCATTGTAGGGCAAGGAGCATTCTTGTGGCCTCTGTGAAAGTGAAGGCTCACATCATCAGCAGAAAGCAAATTCTGAAGCTTGAGAGACAAAAATGGTATTAGCTAAAGAGGTGGGTTATGATAACACCATGAAGGTTTTTACTGCAGTCGATGAGAGAGTCTCTCTGCAAGGGCTTGTTGGAAACAGGGTCATATAAAAAGCCTCTTCCTTTACTCCCTTTCTCTTCCCTTACAACCTTTGTCTCACCTTTTGTCCTCCTTACAATCTTCCAGTCCAGGATTCCTCCCTTCTCTGCCCTCTCTCTGCTCTCTCTGCCGTCTTCCCAGTGTGCAGTAACAATGCTTGCAGGGGGATGCTGCAGCTGGGGAGAGGAGAGGGTTCCTGAATGACAAGAGGGAATTATATTCTCCTTTTCTAGCAAAGGAGCTGAGATGTGCAGAGCAAAAGAAAAAGGGAGGCCATCGCACTGCCCTGTTGGTCTTCCTCATGTACAACTTCTGCTTTTACTCAGCAAAGGCTGCTTGTGCTAGCAGAGATCCTGTCACCTTAGATAATTCAGATGGTTCAGTCTTTACTTAGCAAACCAACTGGTTTTTATCTGAAGGCTCCCAGCTCAGTCTGGTGATACAGTCCTACTAATTTATAGTCATGGTCTCTTTCCTGTCATCCTTATTTGAGGAAAAACTCCCACTGACTGAGGCTTATTTGAACATGCTTTTGCTTTAACAGAAGTGGTGCCATTGTAACAGTGAGAAGCTGTTTTTCAACTGTTGGGGCTCTGGAATGCTGAAAACAGCAGATCTCTGAAATGTAGCCTCGAAGACGATAGGATATGTTTAAGTTAGGATGCAGAGTCACTTGGAAAATAGCCCAAGTGCCTCTGGAAAGTAAATTTACAAGTATAATCTTTTTATTAGGTTAGAAAGTGAGCCCTCAAGAGAGAAAAGAGAACAGAAAAAGCTGACTTTATTTATTTATTTTTTAAATAGAGACTAACCGTGGACTAGCCTGATTGTGTTTAGAGCAGAGATGTTTGCACAGTCATGGAAAAACATGTGTTTTTTATCAGGGTTAAGGCTTCCCTCCTACTTACATTTCTTAATTAGTTCTTTTACTCCCTGCCTGTGGAGAATGCGAATCTGGAAAACACCCTTTCCAGGGCAGAGCTTTGATTGTTGTGTTCCCCCTATTTCTCCCCTCTCCTTGTGTGATGGATTACACACCAGCAGTCATTGCTGCCTGGACCCTCTCAGAAACAAGGGAAATCCATGAGTTTTTTGTGAGCATCTCCAAGCAGAGGCTGACCTCTGTGATCTAGCTGGTGTTGACTGCTTTGTTCTTCCCTGAAGAGCAATGAATAATACTGGTGTTGAAAACCAAAATTTGATAAGCAGGTCTTGAGATCCGTTGTAAAGTTGAGTTTTCTCTGAGGTAACGACATAGGATTGGCTACAGTTGGCAGAACAAAATTTAAGATTTCATGCACAACTGCATGCCCTATATTACTGTCGACCTTCTTGGTTTGTGAAACAAGTAACAGGCATATGAAACATTTGCTTATGAACCTCTGATCAGCTGGGTGCCATGTAACATGGAAGTGCAAATTGCTCATCCTATTTTTGGCCTGCTCCTCTCTGCACCAGTTGAGCTCTGTCTGCTTGTGTCCTGTCGCCTTTTGAGCTTTGTATGAGTGTGTGTGTGTGTGAAGCACTGTCCTTCATGCTAAAAGTGTTTGCTTTCTCTGTAGAGGGAGATGGGCACCGTGCAGGGTAGCAGGAAGGAAAGAATTGCTCTTCCTGGTTTGCTTTCCAGTGATGGAGTTGCAATGTCATGAAAATTGTAGAGCAAGGTACAGCTTTATGAAGGCAGACAAAGAGAGGATGCTTCTGCATTACCTTACATGACCTACAGTTGTGCGGTCCCCCCTCCTCCATGAGGTCAGGGCTGCATTTACCCTGTTACAGCTGTGAACTTCAATGTTTTTTAACTAGTGCCTGCTTAATGGGTAAAGCACAAATTCCTCAGCATCTCTGTCTGTGATGGCTCTAAAAAGCAAAACTTTCTTAACTCTACTGTATTTCCAACGTGGCTTTATAATTCAAGACCAAAGAGGAGGGATAAATTAATAGATGGCCAGAGTAGAGACGATGAACAGCCAAGCATAGCTGGCATTGGTCTTTACTTGAGCTTGAAAACTCAATGCGAAAATGCTCCTTGCAGACAAGTTCAGTTCAGTACTCTGTTTAGTTCAGTGCTTGCCTTGTGCATTTTTGCTGTGGTCCATGTTGTGACAGATCTCCTGAAGCTTTCAGACCTCTTACACGTCTTCATGTGTTTATTCTAGGAATAGGAGTTTATAGTAATGCTGTTTATACTAAAGATGGGTGAACCATTAGAGCAATAAGAGAAACCATCATGAACCTTTGCCCTGAACTCAAACCAAACTCTTATGTGACTTTTAAAGTTCTGTTTCAATTTCAGTGTCACTGTACTTTGTTCTGTCAGGCCTGGAAATGAGTGCCAAAATATAAATGGTATTTCCAGTGTCAACCTCAGATTTCACAAGCAAATCTGCTCTCATGACAGTGTGTATGGGGTTTCTGAGACCTCACAGGTTTTAGTAGTGAGTATAACCTTTCCAACTCCTGCTGCTCAGTGCAGCTAGCACAAACCACATATTCATGGGGTTTGCCCGTCGCTATTTCATACAGGCCTATGGGACAAGATCCTGTTTATTGAACTAATAGGCATTCTGTAGGGGAATGTGTGCAGATGATTGCTTGCAGATGATATAATGAAACTTAGTGTCATGTAGCTGCGTTGCCCTGTTATTCAAACAAGGGTGCTGTGACTGTCCAGCCTTGACCTTCTCCTAGATGTGTTGCAAGTCTGTCCACTAATTCTTCTGCGAAATTACACTGGAGCTGCCCAGTGCAGAATAACAAAGTAAATGGGCTCTAGCATTTTTTGTTGCTGTTGAGAACAGACTATGACTAATGTTTCTGGAACCTGTGTTTCTCCAAATTTATTCGCTATCCTGTAGGATTTTGTTTCATATCCTAGACCTGGATCCAGTTTTGAACTATCCACGTAGGGGAGTCTGATAGATAAGTAGGGCCAGTTGTAACAGTAATCAATTCAGGTGGTGTCTGTTTTATTCCTTTCTACTCCCGAGAAGGAACAGTATTCCTTCCTCTCTCTCTGTTTATTGTTGTATCAGAGAATGATCTGATGTTTGTTTTAACACTGAGATGAAGCTGAATTCACTGCTGTCCAGCACTCCTTAAAGCTGGTGTGCTACTTGAATATTTATATCATACTGACATTTGCTTACTTTAAGAGAAGGCTTTATTTCCTTGGAATATTTATCATAGTATCCAGGAATTTCCATGTTAAACTGCTGCTGGATCTGAATGCTGTGTATAAGTACCTGGGTTCGAGCCCAGTTGCCTAAGGGAAGTTAACTTTCAAAGAACAACCACCAGCTCTGTGGCATTAGCTAGCTGCAGGAAGAGCTGGCGAGGATTTTTCCTGGACTGACATTGAGCAGCCTGGAGAGAAGACTCACACCTCACTTCAGCTGTATGGATGGCTTTGTCTAGTGCATTAGGGGAACAGTAGAGTCCTCTCCCTGCGTACCTGGCATCATGGGTGGGGTGCCTGTATCTGATGTGATCTGTTGACCTAGTTGTGGTCTTGGATGGAAAATAGGATTTGACATCTTTTGCTTCCTGTTTTTTCCCCCTGATTTCCATCAGCCACTTTTCCTGAAGGTTAAGGGGGGAGGGCTGATGCAGGATCCAGTTCCTGCCTCCCTGACACACTTTGATGCTCTGACCCCCTTTGTGCATGGAATAGAAATGACCAGTTTGAGGCTTGATCACATCTCAGCCTCCTGTTGTTTCCCATCAGCTTATATGGCTCTCTTGGGCTTCTGGGGCTAGAACTGCTCTTTTGCTGCTGTGCATAAAGAGGCACCATGATTTATGAATCAATTAATCACTGCATGCTGAGGAGCTGTTCACGGTAGTTAAACAGTGAAAATAAAATGCTTGAGTATATAATAAAGATGGATCATAATGAATGTGACCCTTTACCGATGAATTTTCTCCCTCCTTATATGATACCCCCTACTCATTTTTTCCCAGTGCAGCTAAACTATCAAGACATGAAATCTGTCCATCTTTGATGGCATGGGGCTCATCAAATTGCTTGATAAGGGTGGTCTCTATTTTTGGATTTTTTTTATTTCTACTTTTCCGGTTTGATTTCATTTTGCTGCTGAAGCTGTTAAAGTCTCAAAGAAAAAGAAGAAAAAATAGATTCTGATGCTACTGCATGTAAATCTTTTTAATAATTAGAACAAAATCCACCAATAAGTCCCCAAAACTTAAGGAGGGGAAGCCTGGCCTGTAAAAGTGCTAAAATATTGTGTGAAATTTCCATAACCAGTGACTTGAGTATAAAGCTCTTTTTCCTCACCTACCTTATCATATATGTACATATATACATATATGCACAGAATATATACATATGCTCCACCACTTCCAGCACTGCTAGTCTAGAACTCCTGTTTTTTGCATGTAAAGAGAGAACCTCAGATGAGTGCATTAGAAATGTTAGTTTCCATCACGTAGCTGTCATGGTTTGTTCTGCATAACAAACATCATTGCTCTGCATTTCTAAGACCACACAATACTGCATAACTAGGCAAGTTTGGTGATAAGCCCTGCTATGACTGCTGGTTGGCATCACAACTTGCTGAAGCACTTGCTGTGCAGTTTGGGCCAACATTGTAGTCAGATTGGGGTGGCTCCACAGAGAGCACCACTGCCATTGAAAACTCTACCTACAAGGCAAAGATATGAGGTAGGCGGTTTTAAATCATACACGGTTTTGTCTCAAAAATACACTTTCCAAGGAGAAAATTGTTCGCTACAAATGATGAGTAGATAGCGAACCTTGCTATAAGCCCATTGATTTTAGGGGAGTTGCCCTTGATCTCACCTGTGTAACTAGAAGTAGATTTCATTCAAGTCAGAAATTAGGTGCAGTGGTGTGTGTGAAGCAGGTTAATTCATTCTCCCTGCCATGCACTGAAGCTTGCATTGGAATTATAACATTTGTCATTTATCAGTAAAAGTAAAATATTTTTTTTTCTTTCTTACATGATCCAGTTTCTCATTTTTGTTTAACTCTGCTGCTGGCATGTGTTGACTGTATCTAATGGCTTTTGTTTGCATTCTAAGCTTATCTCATAAATTGGCTTTTGAAATGCACAATCAGCAGTAATAATGTTTCACTGTGGTGACAGTGGTTAAATATTTCTCTCCTGTCCCCCCCTCCCTTCTCTGTTTGCTCTTTAGGACCCGTGTTTCTCTTCAGTGATTCATGACAAGCTCCAAGTTCCCAATACCATTCGGAAGGCATGGAACGAGAAGGACAACAGATGCGATGTTTGTGCCACACACCTGAACCAGCTGAAGCAAGAGGCCATTCAGATGGTGCTGACCTTAGAGCAGGCTGCCAACTCAGAACATTACGATGCCTCGCCAGGATCTCCCCCACCCCTCTCCAACATCCCCACGTTAGTGGGTTCCCGGCACATGGGCAGCTTGCAGCCCAGGGACTGGGCATACATGCCTGCTCCTTATGCTACGTCTAATTATACAGGCTTTGTCACCAATAAACACAGTGGAAAACCCAACAGTCTAGGAATTGTCAATGGGGTGGAGAAGAAAAATGGCTCTCCTGGACACCAAGCCAAGGTCAGCTTTCAAATGGCCACCAGCCCCAGCAATGGTAACGTTCTTAATTCTGTGGCTATCCAGGCTCATCAGTACCTTGACGGCACCTGGTCTTTGTCAAGAACGAATGGTGTTACTCTATACCCCTACCAAGTAAGTAATTTAAGATAATAAAATGCGTTCCTTTCTTTTTTCTTTCCCCCCTCCCCTGCCTTTTTTTCCCCCCCTCATACAAGCTTGCAGGGGCATGCGAACACTGCTTGTTCCTGCTGGGGAGAAGTAGAGCCAATCACATAGTGAGGACCAGAAAAAAAGAGTGCTACAAATTCTCTTTTCCTTGGTAGGGAATTGAGTTGGGGGGAAGACACAGATCACAACCAGTGTTAATTAAAACACCTTTTATTAATGCAGCTGTTATTAATAATAGAAACAAGCTGTTGTTACTAGCTGATAATTAGCCACATTGTCTATTTATTCCTTCATACAGTTCACCAAACTCATTCACTCCCTCATAATACTTGGTTAGAGCAACAACTGGGAGGTCAACCACATTTGTCTATTCACAAGTGGAAAACAGCACTGATGTACCAATAAATTTTGGCTGGGTATATGTGAAGTTTCCAGAGGGACTTTTGGTTTATCGGGGCGTATATGATCCTATAGTCCTTGTTGAGCAGCCACCAGCTGTGTTGATGTGCCCGAAGTTACAGGTTCCTGTTGATGCTAGTATGTGCTGGTGTCCTTCTGCACATTAAACTGATTCTTATTGTTCTGATTTGTATTAATTCTCATGGATTCAGAAGGATCAGTAGTCTCCAGAGTTGAGCAGTTTGGGGCTTGTTTCCATATACTTCTCAGTAGTTTTTTTCCTCCTTTTTGGAGGGCTGACTTTTGGTAACTGTACACACTCATAGGTAGCTGTAGAACCCATTCACATTAACTTGTGCAGAAGGAGGAGGCAGGCTTTCCAAAGCACTTGCTTTTGCAGGTAGTGAGATTTTTAGAGTGCCCAAGCTCTTGCATATTGCAATACAAGGCTATTCTTTTTGAATTCTCCCAGCTATCCCTATTGGCTTCCTTAGGCACATGAATCTTTGGAAGTTGGTCTTTCTACAAAGTTATGAACAGATTGCAAGATACATCCCTACATTAATATTTAACATTTTTTTGTACGAGTGACTGGTATTATAGCCAGAAAAAAAAAAAAAAAAAAAACACAAAAAAAACCACAACCCACAATGTTATTCATAAGCATTAAGATACAGCCATGCACCAAAGAAGAGTTGGTAAAACTAGAAGTGAATTACAGTTATTTTATCTGGAAAATATGTGACCGTTGTGTTGTGGATCTATGCTCTAGTGAACCTGAGTCACATTTGGGCAGATCACTATGTGATGATAGTTTGATCTAAGACAAAAGCATTTGATGTAAGAAAAGAAATAAACAAAGAACGCATATTAAGAAAACTGAATTATTATTTGTATTAGGAAAATTGGTTCAGTCTCATTGCTTTCACAATTGTTTAGCTCATCTTCTACGAAAATGTCTTTTGTTTACTTTTTAATAACGTTCATGGTTCCTAGGCAGTTCATTTTGTCTTAAAAATATTCACTAAGGAGAATCTATTACTCAAAACTTTCCAGTCTGATCCTGTTCGGCTCCAGTTACCATAAGGACTGCTGTTCCCTGTCATTTTCCTCTCCTTTTGCTAACCTGGAAATAGAAAAGATAGTGGCTGGAATCTGCTAACAGATTCAACACCTCCCTTCCTGCAAAACAAACAAACAAACAAAAAACCACACACACAAAAAACCTACCATCCTACAGATGCTGGTCTGTAATGGGCTGTTTGTTGATAGTAAGTTTTATAGTCTCTTTACAACCTTCAAATGTTGAAATTCTCGCTTTACTTAGAGGGTCACAGTTAATTGTCCAGTCAGGGAATAACGATGATAGCTTTTGTCTTTAAAAGGATTTTAGTGTTTGGTTATGTAGTATCTGTATCAGACTGGAAATTAATCAAGTAGGAGGAATAACTTTGATTAGTGATCTCTGCAACTTGAGATAATGAGATGCAAGCTTTGCTTCTTCTGCTTTAATGTACAGAAAACAATGTTGCTGTATATTTTTCAGAACATTCTCGATCTCTCTACCCCATATACATATAATTTTCATTATGTACTTACTGTTAGAGTTACAAAACCCTGCTGGGGAAGAGCATTAGGAAGATGAATCTGTTATCCCATCTTAATTAGAACTCTGATTTTCATGATTTTTGGGGAAAAAAAAAGAAAAAGGCACTAGTTACTTACTTGCAAACATCTATTAATTAATTTTTCTTGCCTTCCCTTAAGAATAGATTAAGAATAGAAGCCTCACTGTGTATTAGCTTAGAGGAATAGGAAAGAAGTAAAAGAATTCCTTGGGATGGAAACCTTGTACTTCACACAGAGTTATAGTACCCTTCTACATTATAACTTTGTCAAACTGATGTCCAAGGAGAAGTCAGTCTCATCGCTCTAGACTTAATGGCGCCTGTTTGTAGACCCCTCCCACTGTAAATTAGCTTTTGTTAGACACCCTTAGATAACTTGACAGCAATGGTAGAGTACCTTGAAGTGTGACTGTATTTTCTTACTGAAGTACCACCAAAAAAAAAAAAAAGAAACACATTATTCTGGAAGAGACACACCATGGCTCAGAATAGACTCATGGTAATTTTAGACACTAAAAAATATTCCTGCTATTGTAATTTCTAGGATATTGATGCCTTCTTAGGATCTTCCCCTCCAGACTGCCTTCAATAGCACCTTGTTGTGGGGAATGAATTACAGCTTTTATTTGAGTTCTGCTGAAATAAATAAAAAGTGTTGTGATATTGTAGGGCTCAGCTGCTGCAATAGTGTAGGGCATGTCTTAAATAACACCCTACTATTCAAACAGTTCTGCAGAAAAAGCAGTTGGTATCAGGAGTAAGTAAAGCAAATGCAAATTTATATACTACCAAATTTAGTAATTTAGTATATGTCTACAGCCAGAAAAAATAGAAGTAATGATGTCTTTAACTGGAGCTGTATGTTAGACATAAAAGAACCTCTCTACTGATACAGACAGTTCAAATAAATTTCGTGGAGGCATTATGGGAACTCACCAATGGAATCTCCAAAGAGTAAGTCAGAGAATTATCTGCTAAGTAGTGCTTAGACAAAATAGTCCCTACCTGGAGATTAGGAGATGGAGTACATGACCCCATCTGTCCTCACCATCCCTGTTTTATATCATTCTGTGTTTAGCCACTCTTTGAGTAGACAGAAACAAAGATCTGGTTCCAAAACCCTGTGATCTTCCCTAGGCTTGGCTCACAAATGAACAGCTGATGCTGTTTTCTGTAAGGAGCTGAATCAAATTTTGCTGGTAAGCAGCCCTCTTGTGAGACAGGGAATCAGAGGCAGGGAAAGGGAACTGATTAATCTCAAAACGTATGGCCCATTAAGACCCTCCTATGAACACGGGAATGCTGAAATGCTTACTTGAAGAGGGTAATTGTGATCCCTTTCTGATGATTACATATTGGAAAATACCAGCTGAAATTCAGTAGAATTGAATAGAGTCTGAAAATTGTGCGCTTTCAGTCACCAGCAGGTAGCATTTTTATGCATGCCCTCGGGATCAGACTGTGTTTTAACACTTGTAAAGGCTTCTGTTGATCTCTCTATCACTCAAAGGAATTTCAGTCCTTGCTTGCTCAGAGAAAACTCCTTGGAATTGGTCAGGTTTTTACTTGGGAAGGCCTGTAATTGTATGTGCAGCTGTTAATGTGAATTACAGGATATCACAGTGTCAGCACACCTATGTTACATACCAGTTGTCACAAAATGCTTTTAAAGAACAAGAAATGGTTGAGCTATTGTAGGAGCTGCAAAGTCCAAATACCTTAATGAGATGACTGCTTCTACTAATTTTATACAAAATGTGATAGCAAATTAAATGCATAATGTTTTTAGTACTTATTATCCAAAGCTGCTAAAATATCTGAAACAAAACCACCACATTAATGAGCATGAGATAGATTTGAGTCTGTAGTAGTTCAGGCTGATGTAGGGTTAGCTTTCAAAGGGAAATGAGTGGAAAATAGGCGACTGGATTAAGGTGGTTACAGTAAAACACTTTGGAGTAAAATTCACCACTATTTAGGAGTAGTTGTTCCTAAATGATCAGCATAGTTCTCCTGTTTTAGTATGCCTCTAAACCAAAAGGATGGTATGAACTGCCGAACATAAAATGGTGGGCATTTCCTTGGTCCATGGACCACCTCTGGTTACCTTCCTGAATCTGCAAAAGAATCTTTTAGTGTATCTAATTTTTAAGTAGGTTGTTTAAAAACAAAACAAGATTAACACAGCATGGTTTGCAGATCCATGGGAACGGGGTTAAGCTGAGGCAGGGGAAATTTAGGCTTGACATCAGGAGGGGGTTCTTCACAGAGAGGGTGGTTGCACACTGGAACAGGCTCCCCAGGGAAGTGGTCACTGCACCGAGCCTGTCTGAATTTAAGAAGAGATTGGACTGTGCACTTAGTCACATGGTCTGAACTTTTGGGTAGACCTGTGCAGTGTCAAGAGTTGGACTTGATGATCCTTAAGGGTCCCTTCCAACTCAGGATATTCTATGATTCTATGATTCTATGATCCGAGTGACAGAAAGGTAAGAGAAAAAGCAGAGAACTGGGAAAGGCCAGTTCCTCCAGGAATAATGTGGGCTTTGAAAGGGAAGAATGGGGAGGAGAAAACCTGGCTGTTGATGTGGATAGGGTGAGTACCTCCTGCTTCAGACCTTGAGATTGTCAAGTTTGAATTAGGTGTAGAAAAAATGATACATGTAAGGATTTGAGTGATTATGATATTCAAGGAAAAAGTGTTCCTTTCTCTGCTGCACTTAAAAAGACCCTTTTGACCAAAAGTTTGGAAAATGAGATCTTAAACTGCAGAGCATTAGTTGGCCCTGGGCATAATGATCTCAAGCCTATTCAGAGAGTTATCAAAGGCTTTGTGTACAATTGATGAAAGCCTACAGTATGTGCTTTCTATTTCCTCTTTATGTATAATATGTGTTTAGAAGAACACTGTTCTCTGAGAAAGAACCAGTTTGTTCTGGAGTTTTGTGGTGATGAATGATTTGTTTGGAGTTTACTTAGGTCACGGCTGTCTCATAACACATCAGTTCTTTCAGGCACAGCCTTTTAGAAAGAAACTGGTAGTGATTAGAGTTGGGCACAAGATGGAGAGTTCAGATACAGAGCCAAAGCCTGTGTGTGGGGTATCCTCATCCAGGATTTTGATTCCAACCTTATTTTCTAAGTGTCTACTGTCTAATTTATTTCTCTTCCACTTGCTTCTGCTGTCACTTCTTAAAGTGTTCAGCAGGATAAAGCTAAAATGTTAATGATTGCTACAGCAGTGCCAGGATAATTTAAGTAGCTTCTGAAGCATATAATGCAAGGTACAGAAATCATGTTACTTGCTCCATCTGTAGATTAACGGGCGTTTTCTATAATTATTCCATGCTTCTTAGAGCCAGACCTATTTTGTCAAAGCATCTTAGCAATAAATGAAAAGGAAATTTGTGTACTGGCCCTTCTAGTACCATGTTCTTATGTGACCACACTCAATTCCGTACAAGATCTGTAATGCAGGAGGTATTTTGCCCATGTGCAGTTAGGTTGTGGCCCAGAATATTTTGGATGGCTTGCATTCAGTCATGAAATGCGTGAGATTTTAATTGAGTATGGTGGCTTCCAGAACAACATAGAAAACTTTGTTCTTGTTACTACAAGCTCATAAGTGATGATGTTGAACAAATGCATGCAAACTCTTGTGCTGATTTTTTTTTTTTTTTCATTCTTTGGCCAAAGTAACTCATAGTGAGACTGTAGACTGAAAGTGCAGGAATTTTATTTCCAAAGTTTGTTTGACTGGACCAAAGAACAGATTGTCAAACAAATTCATTGGCACTAAAATTAATATCCCCACTTAATTATCTCTGTTGCCCTTGTTCCTCATGCATTAGTTGTTATCTCTGAAGTAGCTTTCCTCTAAAAGCCTTTTTAAACCACATTACTAGTAATTAGATATGACCCTACTGAAGTCACTGTATGTCATGAGCTGACGTTTTGCCATGATTGTTTGATCATTCAGTTTGTATATTACAGGAGTTGGCTATTTGTATTTTATTCCTCCTGTCTACCTTCTCAACTAACAGCCCAGCTGTATATGGATTTTCTAATACCATCAAGAGGGAGAACTGAAGTCTGTGCTAACTAAAGGAGGAGGTTCTTTTTTTTTGCATTACCTTGGTGTGATTTGATCTCTTACGGCATTTTTATGCATGGCTTAATGACCTTAGAATCATTACTTTCCCCCTTCATGATACCAGGGTGACCAAGGGAAGAAGGAGGTAAAGGGTATCCCATGGACTGAAAAGAGCTAAGTAGGCTTATCCTATGAGTATGAAAACCCCATGACTCAGCTGTGATGTGAGGAAGAAATCTGTGGACTATTACAGGAGTGAGTTAATCCTGTAAATTAGTGAAAGCCAGAAGATCACAATTAGTGAGGATTTGTAGTCTTGCTTTCCTCCCCTGCTCTGTTGCTTAAGAATTTTGTCCAAGTGTGAGACTAGTTTCTTTTCTGAAATAATAGCTGTGCTAATTGCTTGCATCATTGAACAAAAGAATAAATTGAGAGATGGCTGAACAGTGAGAAAAAATGATGTGGAGATGAGATGGAGAGAGGGAGATGACAAATTAATGCATTAAAATAAAGTTCTCCCTTTGTCTCCCACACTGTAAATAAGGTGGCACAGAATCAGAGTAAAATGGTCAGCTTGTCCTTACACTTTATTTCATAGTTCATGAACACAGGAATTCAAAAGTTAAGACAGCCAATTTGGAAGTGAGAAAAGGAAATATGCTTTTTATGCAATATACAGTTCTGTGGAACCTATTACCATGGAAATAGCGCTGAGGCCAAAAGCTTAAGAAAATTCATAAAAAGGTTGTATGTTTATGTGAGCAGTTAAAAACAAACAAAAGAAACCACCGCCAAAACCTTTCTGCTGTTAGGATAATAAAGTTAAGGATAAATTTCCATATAGCATAAGACAATTGGTATCATATTCTATGGAGAAAGCTTCCTTTGAATACATCCAATACATTGCTAAGGACTACAATTCCTGAAACCAGCAGGGAAGCTTTCCAGCACGGGAGTAACTGGGCTGACTGGGAGTTGGGTTCTGATGTACTTAGTCATCTCTTAGACTCTTTGTCCCTCTGTTCTGAAAGTGGCCCTTGAGTAGCAGCTGGAGAGAGAGCCTAGATTAGAGCCTGAACCTGGTGAAAGATAAACACCAGATGACAACAGATGACTGCTGCTGCGTTTTGGATGGAGGCCTGTAATAAACAGATTAGTGAAGAGTGCTTTTCCAACAGTTCCAGCAACATTGCCAGAGCTCAATGTAGTTGTTGTATGTTTCAGAATTCTTTGTCTATTTTTATATTTATTTTTATTTCTTACTAAAGTGTGAAGATTCAGGGCTTCTAAAAACAAAAGCAAAACAAACAAACAAAAAAACACCATTGGGTTGAATCATTCCTATAAGCAATGTGCTGGTCTTTAAAGCTGCATAAAGATTCAGTCCCATCGCTGACATTCCTCCTATATCTTGCTATTGTTCTACATCCTTTGCAAGAAGAGACAAAATAGAGATGTTTGTACAAAGGTAACTCAGTCTGATTGAGATGTGGAAGGATGGAGTGATGGCAAAATAATTAGAAAGCAAATTTCTAGTAGTTTTCCTTTAGATTTCTAACTGGTACTACTCAAAGAAGACGCAAATCAATGTATTGTTCACTTGACAGAGACATTTGTTTTACATCATAAGTGAGACATTAAGATTATACTTAGTAATGTCATAGTAAATACATTATGCTGTTCCTTTTATTTTGCTTAGGAAAAGTGTTAGGCTTTAAAATGTGAAGAATTGCATTACTGTGCAAAATAAAAATAAACTGACAAGGCTTTTTTTCTTTGATACTATGATGTGCTTTTGGGAAGTAAGGAACAAATAGCTAGAGGCTGATGTAACTCTGAAAAGTGATTCCACATAGCTATCATGTAAAACCATTGTTTTTCTATAACGAGTTTCTGAAATGGCACCAGAAATAGAACATCAGACTCTCTGCTGGAACAGTTATCTCTTTAATTCAGTGAATTTGAGTTAAAGTGGTTGGATTTTCCCCTGTCATGAAATAGCTGAGTTCAAAATTTTTGGTGCAATGACAAAAAAGGTCAGCAGAGTTGCAACCCTGGGCTTTAAGAGAGCAAACTTTAAGCTACTTAGGGAGCTAGTTAGCAGTGTCTGCCGAGAATCTGCTTGAGAAGGTTTAGGGGTCCATGATAGCTGGTGATTTTTTAAGAACCACCTTTCAGAAGCACAGGACGAGGCAATCCCGTTGTGCCACTGTCCTGGTTTCAGTTAGGATAGTTAATTTTCTTCTGCTAGCTGGTATGGTGCTGCATTGCGGATTTAGGATGAGAATAACATTGATAACACACATGTTCCAGTTGTTGCCAAGCAGTGCTCACACTGTCATAGTAATTTAATACAATGGTATGGTAAGGTCACCCACTTGGTGGATGAAGGGATGGTGGTAGATGTGATCTTTCTGTATTTTTAAGGCCTTTGATACTGTTCCTTACAGAATCTTTCTGGGAAAGTTGTCCAACTGTGAGCTGAACAGGTGCATGCTACACCGGGTAATGAACTAGCCTGATTGCAGAGCTCAAAGGGTCAGAATAAATGGAGCTGCATCTGGCTGGTGGTCAGTCACTAGTGGGGTTCCCCAGGGCTCACTGCCAGAGCCAGCCCTGTTCAACATTGTTATCAGTGATCTGGATGCTGGAGGGAAGTGCATCCTCAGCAGGTTCGCTTCTGATACTAAACTGGAAGGTGTTGTTAACTGTCTGGAGTGATGAGAGGCCTTGCAGAGAGATCTGGATACGTTGGAGCCTTGGGCAGTCGCCTATGGCATGCAATTCAACAAGGGTAAGTGCAGGGATCTGCAGCTGGGATGGAGTAGTGCCAGACACAGGTACAGATAGGGAGGCGAGTAGCAGTAGAGCATCCCTGCAGAAAGGGATCTGGTGCTGGTCACAGCAGGCTCAACATGAGCCAGCAGTGTGCCCTGGTAGCCAAGAGAGCAAACTGCATTTTGGGATGCATTATACATAGCATAACCAAAATGAGGTGAAAAGAGGTGATTCTCCTGCTATATTTAGCATTGGTGCGGCCTCACCTGCAATATTGTGCACAGTTCTGGGCTCCACGATATAAAAAGGATGTTAAGGTACTTGAAAGTGTCCAGAGGAGGGCAAAAAGCTGTCAAAAGGGCGGGGAGGCTGAGTTCACTGGGTTGTCCAGTCTGGACAGAAGGAGGCTGAGGGGTGGCATTGCTGCTCCCTGCAGCTCCTTGAGGAAAGGAGGCGCAGAGGAAGGTGCTGGGCTTTGCTCCCTGATCACCGATGGCAGGATGTGTGGGCCAAGGGAGGTTCAGACTGGGCTTTAGGAAACATTTCTGTACCATGAGGATGGTCAAACACTGCAACAGGCTTCATAGAGAGGTGGTTGATGTCCCATGCCTGTTAGTGTTCAGGAGGCATCTGAACAACGCCCTCAATAATATTCTTTAACTTATGGTTAGCCCTGAAATGGTCAGGCAGTCAAGCTAGGTGATCTTGAAGGTCCCATGCAACTCAACTATTTTATTCCAGACCACTGCAAATGTGAGAGATGTGTGCTGTCATATAAAATACATTTGGGACCAAACTCTTCTCTCTCACTCCAGGATAATTGGCTTGCAGCTGACATGGCTGCGTCGGAGTAGTAGAGCTAAGAAATCTGTTGGAGTTGCTCCTCTTGACAAATGAAAGCATAAGGCTGATTATCCAGCAACTTTTGAACTTTGACTGTGCCTAGCTCTATTCTGTGGAGAGTAAGGAAGATTACATTTGCATGGCGTGAGGAAAAAGCCACTCCCAGCTAATGAAACCATCTTTTTTTAAACCCACAGTCTTTTCTGAAAAGAAATGAAAGTGCTCTTCACCTTTCACACCCACCTAACCTTTCTGTAGCTGAACTTAGAATTGCTCCAAAGGTTGAAGGGAAAGGAAGGGTAATGAGCCCTCATCTTCCAAGGGGTTGGTCTGTGCTCATTGTGCTTTATGTCACTAGGAAGTCTCAGCAGGAGCATCTGTAGCTCTGCCTTGCATGGGAGCACGACAGTTGTCATCACTTGTATCATTAAAGAAAGTATCAGAGGACTTTGGTTTAGTAAGTCAAAAAAAAAAAAAGTCTGACTTGTAGATGCAAATGTCCCATGACTATACTGCAACCAGTGCAAGGCATTAGTTGTGTAGGTAGGAGTGTAAGTGAGGCGTTTCTGTTGTGACAGCTCTTTGAATCAAGTACATGCATATGTTATAGGTGTGCTTTGCTTCAAATAGTGAGTCTTAAAATCTCTGATAGCAGCATGTACTTGTGTTTATTAAATAGCTGTTGAAGTGTATGCGCAGGCTTTTGGCTAATGGGAAAGACAAAAAGAACTAAAGGTTAGAACTATCCTTGATGATGTCACTTCTGCTTCTCTAGTTTCATTGTGGCTGCATTGATCTACAGCAAGTATGGTTCAGAGTCTCACTGCTTAATTGCAATGCATTCTTGTGATGTGAATTCTGCAATTCCTTTATACCTTTTACAGCATTATTACTTTTCAAGAAAGTCAATGCTATTAAAAAAAAAAAAAAAGTGTTTAGGCTGAGTTTTGAAAAATACTTCATATTGAATGCATGTAGAGTAATATTTTCTTCCCTGTAAGAAAGATATAGCTAATAAATAAATATAAGCCAGTTTGAGACTAAGATTTTTTTGTCACTAATTTATTTCCTCAAGTGTCAGAGGAAGGAAAAATTCCCAGTAAATGTTTAATTTTCATCATATAATTGCTATTTCCTTTTCTGGCCTCAAATACTTTAGGTTAGATCAGAACGTACAGTGGCCTGTAGCCATGCTAAATTTTGAAGGGCTATTGAAGATGATGCTCTCATTGCAACAGAGGGCAATATAATGCCATTAAAAGTACAAGAAGAGACTGTTAGTTACTATGACTTTTGCAGGAGGATGTATTCAGCTCTTCCATCTTTTCAGGAGTTTATAAAGATGTAACCAGTGTCAAGAAGGAAAATTGTGAGGCTTTATTTTTCCTTCAGTCCTGACAAGTTTAAGGCCACTGGAGGTAGGCAGTGTTGCTTGTTGGAAACCCTAAACCATGAACACAATCACCTCTGTTTTATTCTTGTATATTTTCTCAATTGCAGTGCAATATAGAAGATGGAAAATTAATTCAAGTATTATTAAAGAAATTGTACAGAACACATCAGAAGAAAATCTATAGTAGTGAGATAAAAAAATTCTTAATTGATCAGTTTCTCTCATCTGTGAAGGCTTTGTGCAAAGTTTAGTGGCAATGTGCAGGAGGTAAAAAAAAAAATAAAAAAATGGATGCGACATGATTCTCAATTGTACCATGAAGGTATATCATGGTGGTGATCACAGACAGGACTGACAGGGCAAGTGTGCTCAGAAAGCTTTGTCTGTGTTTGGATCAGCTTCTAGGAAATGCACCGTGAAGAGCCTTACAATGTTAGGCAGGTTGAACTGATGCTTGTTTTGCAAGCTTGTGGAAGATTTCTCTTTTTTTTGTTTGTTTGTTTGTTTTGATGAAAACCAGACATATCATCATTTGTCCTGATCAGCAAGTAGTGTAACCAGCTACTGTTCATGTGACTTACGAGAACAGCACAGGTAAGGGTTCTTGACCACCAGGACTTCTTGACGAATCATAAGAGTATCAGAGTGTCCTAAAGCTTTTTCTTTTTTCCTTTTAATTTATTTTTATTTTTTAAATGAGGGCTTTGGAGGAAAAAAAAAAAATCAGTTCTTATATTACCAGCTTTGTGATTCTCTGCCCTATTCAGCCATCACAAAGGTCTTTATCTGTGTAATCTTGAATTCCTGGAAGTGCCATTTAGCCAGAATTTAGCAGTTGAAGCTGATTATCTCCTGTTGTCCTCTACTTCAGCCTCTGCAAAGATCTCTTTAAACATTACCAGAGATCATCTCATCAAGATTTATTCCTACTTACACAAACGGAGGTAAAATGTGGACACTTGATGATAGCAGCAAGAGCAGGATTCCTGGAAAGGAACTTGAGAGAGGGGTTATGCAGGTTATGAGATATTACAGGCTCAGTGATGTGGGTTTCTTTGTTTCCTCTTCCATTCACTGCTCAGTGATTTTAATCAGATATTATGAACATTTTCCTCCTCTTCCTGCCTCCTCAATCCTTTGCCTCTGAAACGGGAACAGTCGGCAGTGCAAGGAGGCTCTAGACATTTTGTGGTATCTATGATATTCATCTTTGATGAAGATAAATAGTATAGCACCTTATTTCTCATATTTGCTCCAGTATAGGTGGCTTATAGCATGGCAGTGGAGGCTTATTATGGCTTGGTTTCCATTTGTGTAAGAGAGGAGGAGGGTACCTATTAGTTGCTTAACAGGAATACTGTAAAATAACTGATTGCTCTTAGGTTCCCATTTTATCCACTAGACATTTTTATATCATCTGTGAGGGGAAAAATTTTTTGTGTAATGCCTGTAAGCTATTGCTGCTAGTATTGTGCCTGATTTTATTTCATTTAAGTAGAAATGCCTCTTTGTAGTTTCTTGGAGAATCCACAGGTGATACCATAGAAAGGCAGTCAATAGCCACAGCTCCACTAGAGCAAGGTTTGTGCTTATGTAGATAGAGAATTTGCTCCCTAGACATTTTAAATGTTGCACTGACATGGAACGGGGGAAAAATTAAATTCTACTGGGGGAATACTAATATAAATCTGACTGAAAGATCTGGAGCAGTAACTGTATAACATTTTGCAGACTTGAAAGTCCATTCCTGTAAAAGGACTCAAAATACTTTGTACATCAAAATTAAACCTTGGCAATAGATTTGAATGAAACAAAGTTTATTATCCCATGCTTTATATGTTACAAATCCCATTTACAGGAAAGTGAAGGGTGTGCCTGAGATGAGTGCCATGAGTTTATGAAATGTTGAGAAAATTACCTTTTCTTCTGTTATTCGTGCTCTGGACAATAAGGGTCACCTTGTGATTTTATTTGTGGAAGTTAAATTTGTGGCTTCCTGGAAGAATCAGTATCAGAGTGGATTATAAGATGGAGAAATTCTAAGGGTTCACAACAACTTGGAAAATCTTCAGAAGCAGAGGAGACTGGCCAGAAGTCGGTTTCATGAAACTGATGTTGATTTCTTTAATCTTCAAATACAACTTGAGCCGGAATTTTTATCAACTGCACATATTTCATGCACTTTAGCATTTACAACAAGTTGCTACTGTGCTTTCTGGAAAAAAAAAAAAAAAGAAAAAAAAAGAAAAAAGGATTGGAAACAAGCTTGTTTTAGAGGGATTCCCTTGAAAGTGTGCTCTTGGGAAGATCAAGGCTATGGAAGTTTTAAATTGACCTCTGAAGTTTTTAGGTTTTAGCATTATTGAAAATAATTCTTTCAACAAGCTTCTGAGTCCAGGATATATCTCCCCTGTTGTTTATTCAATTCCTTATAAAAGCAGTTGTTTACTCTTTAATTCCTAGTAAAAGTAGCTCCAGCAAGCTACAACCCTGTCACCCTCATACAATGTTCTGTTTGCTCCTAGGGAATGTTCCATAATGCTGTTCTGCTGAAAAGTCAAGCTTTGAAACTGTAGACTTTTTTTCATACACTTTCATAACCATCTGTTTCTTCAATAGGACCGGACACTGTGTGCATTGAAATCCATTGTCAGTAGGGGATGCTACGCAGGAATGTGTATTTCAACCTCCGGGTTGGTCAAAGGGCTACGCTGCCCCCATTTTGTACAGCTTCTGTAGCTGTGACTGTTATGAGCAGAGCAACTCAGTGGTGGGAAGTATTGGAGAATTAGTCTACAACCTCCTGAATTTTTGGTTTTAGTGCATACGTCTATTGATTACACTCCTGATGTTTTGGGCATCCATGTTTTGGTTTCTTAATTTTTGTACACACGTATTTTTGCTTGTACACGCACAAATATATCTTTTTATTCCTCTTCATTTCCTCTTGGTAAGACTCCTTTCCTTCTTTTCCAAAGGAAAATACTGAGAAACTTCAGGATAGGTTCTGATCTAAAATCAATGTGAAATCAAGTTTACTTCTCTGGTGACAGACCAGCAATCATAACTCTTGCTATTAGTAATCATATGCCATTCTGCTGACATTAAAAAAATAAAGAATCAGCATTGATTTTTTTTTAAAAGGAAATGTTTGTAAAGGAAATGAGTGGGGAGTGTTTCAGCCCATCCTAAGAATACTTCTTAAGAAGCAGTTCTAGAGAAATATTTCAGGAGGTTTTTTTTTTATTGTTATTAACCTGCATATAGAATGGTACTGTGCTGTTTGGAGCTAGTTCATACCCATGGTGTATTCCCTTTGTCCTAGTGTAAATGACTTAGCAAATGTCTACAGTATACATTGCAAAGAGACAGGAGACTTTTTTTCTCATTCATATAGATTACATCACTGCACTCCCACTGACCTCTAGTCAGCAATCCTTCTTTTGGCATGTCACTGTGGAGCAGAAAATCGGTTCATGATGCTCTATTAAAATTTAATTAAAATAAAGACTTCCTTTCAAAAACTGGTTTAAAAGTAACTTCTGAAACTTCTATGTTACAAATTGAGTAAACAAGTTGAAGGGGAAAAATCCAAAACATTTCACGAGCAAATAAAAATTCTCTGTGGGGTGCTGAAAGCCAAAATGAAAATTGAAGATAAACATGAGAAATTTATTACAGTTCAGAATGGTTTGCTATATTTCAGATGATGAGCCTGTTTGTTGTTGTTATATTTGGACTTCATTAGATGCATTTAATTAAATCTATTGTAAATCTGTTTTATTCCCAGTGGGCCAGTTAATGTAATCTTGGTGTTTGCCTATAAAAAATATCAACCGACAGTTCCTGCACTAATTTTAATCGCTATTTATTTTTAGATCAGAGTGGAGTGTGTTTTGTCAGTTTAGGTTATTGTGTAAACTCCTTGGGGCTGTGACTTTTTGTCTGTGTGCTATGTAGAAGAAAAGAGATATTAATTGCTACTGTGTAAAAAAAAAATAAAAATAGAGAAATAGCCTGTTGAAGCTTATTTAAGTTGACTTTTTCGAGAAAGAACTAAGTATAAGTCTTGACTGGGTACTTCCAGACAATTATTTTAAGCTGATATTCTCTTTTAATCTTCTGGACTTTTGTTATAAAGTTTTCCAAATGTCTGTTTTTTTTTTTTTTTTTTTTTTTTTTTTTTTTTTTTTTTTTTTGTGTTCTTGTCCTCTCCTGTCTCTTAGGCTGCCAACAGAAAAAGTGACCAGGGTGTGTAAAAGAGTGAGAATAAGCATTATCAGATGTTAATGTTAAAGATTAGGAAATAATAGGCCTACAACGAGGCAGAAATTAAGAATCACAAGGGTCTTAGATATTTCACAAATTACGTGTCCATCTGAGATTAAGGTACTACAGAGATAGGTAATAATTTATAGCAGGAACTGCAAGTACATGCTGTCTATGTGCTGTGAGCCACTTCTGCTGTGAAAATATACACAAGGAATGAATATGAATAAAACAGCAAATAACTAGCAGTATTTACTGTGAGCACTGCCTTCCAAAGTTAAATGCATTAGGTGGGAAAATGCGTAAGACTTTGTATATGACTGTCATTTGTCTTTTACAGCCCTTCTTCTATATAGGAAATGGTTGAAACTGCATTGATCATTAAGGCTGCATAAAGTCTACTTCTAGGTTGATCTGGGTTCTGTTTTAAGAGAAAATAATTCTTTATGAATTCAGTGGTGATTATTTGCCCATCCAAAGTTCTCAGTATTGGTTATACTGTCTGAATTTGAAAGAATATTCTCTTTCAGAAATGTTCACCATTTATTAGTGCTTCAGGTTGTGAATGTTCAACTGTTTTCCTTCCTGCCTTTTCAGAAAGTGCTGCAGAGCAAAGCCAGACTTGAGCCAGTGCCCCTTTTCCCTCTATTATTCACTTTTCAGAACTGTTCAAGTTGGAAAACGTCTGTAGTTTTTATCTTCAAATTGATCACTGATCTTTTAAATGCTATCTTAGGGAAGTAAAGGGGTTGTATTGCCTAAACAGAAGAAGCACCTTAAATCGGTGCTGTGGAGAAAATTTTGTTCTTCATCTGATGTTATTTATCTGGTCAGGAGAGATGGGGAATGGTATTAATTAAACAGACTGCAAGTGAGTGTGTGCTAAATTCCATCTGGGAATGGATAGTCAGCATGCTTGAAGTGTACAAGGGACCTAAAGGGAAAAGTGGGAGTGTGACTTTCTTACTGTAAAGCTGTCATAGTGAAGATGGATTATGATGGTTCCTGCAGACCAAAATGCAAATTACTTGAACTGGGGAAAAGATCATTGCATGCATTTGAATTAAATGTTTGGCCAGCTTCAGCTAATGTGGTGTTCAGCTAGCTCCTGGAAAACCACACTCAGCTTGGATTCCGTCAAGAAAAAGACCTGCAAATTGAAAATGGCCAACCGAAACAAATGTGCTTGAAAACACGATTGAAGTTGCATGCAATGACTGGATGCAAAATCACAATTAGCTTGGAAAACAGAAGCAAACTAGGAGTATACATAGAAAGCCGAGAATGTTTGGTGTTGCATAGGAAATGCTTATTTCATTCAGTGGAGTATCATAGCACGTGCATAGCCTGAAGCTTGCAGGTTGACCTCTTTGCTGAGCCTCTGAAAGGGGCCAGAAGAGAGCTGCCCAGTCCCTAGCGGTTTGCAGCACACACTGACAGGGCTTAATTTGGTGTTCAGTTGAGGATGTGCTCCTTCTCTTCTTGCTTTCATTAGCTGAGATGGCAGTAAATCTAGAGCAAACAGAGGAGAATATAGCATAACTCAGCACCTAGTCAAGTCTATAGAATTCACTGCAGGAAGAGGCCTCCAAGTCAAACACAGTTGAACGATTTTTATGACTGCTAATAACAGCTGTAGCTATGCAAACCAAGGTAATAAGGCAATCAAACCTGTGCCTTAAGGCATTCACCTTCGGGGCCGGGAAGAAGCTCTTTCTGTCTGGCTAGTGGTTTTGTTTGAAGGCTCTTCTGGCACCTTTTGAATTCGTTTCATGTATTGCTGTTAAAACTGACGGTTGCTGCTGTCATAAAATAATTTTAAAACCCCAGCAGGACATTTTTATTATTAACATGAAAGTAAGACAGGTGTGCAGGTATTGTGACAGAGATTAGAAAGACTAACCTTGTTAAATTTATAGACAGGTCACTCCCGCTGATGCATGGCTTTTTTTTTTTTCTCTTTTAGCAACTGCGTAGTGACTCCTTCGGAAATGAGACAATTTCACGGCATGTCCCATTAGCACTGATAACTGTGAAATTAGCTATTGCTACAGCTCTGCATTGGTACCATGAAAGAAGGAGCACCTGCAAGGGACTATTAATATTAAGGACAGAAAAGGGTGAGGCAGCTACACAAAGCCAAAGGGCAGTGCAATTCAGCATGACTTACACTGTGGGATGGTAGATTAGTGCGTGGTTTGTGTAATTGACCAAAAAGAGGGAGTTTTCAGCATGTAAGTTGAAGCTAAATGCTGTTTCCATGTGGGGAAAGAGGAACACTATTGTTATGCTTTTTGACTTGAGAGGTTGGCTGGGATCATGGTCTCGCAAGGTATTTGCACTGAAAGGATACGCTGTTTGCTTCTGAAGATTGTATCAACATCTCTGCTTTGGGGAAGGAAATACGAACGTTTCCTAGGCAAGTGCAAAGCTTAGCTCTGAGCCTTTTCCAGCTGGAATTCAGCCCCCTAAAAGTGCCTCTCTCGTAGCACCACACTGTTGGTGCTTCTCTCGTTTCCACTTCTGCACATCTTCCATGGATTTTTGAACTAAGTAATGGCCAGTTCTCGGTGCTCACATTTTGCACCACAGACCCCTTCTGAACATAGGGTGTAACTTTTGAGCAGCTCTGCATTCAGCTTTGCATAATGGTTCCTATTTTAGCTATCTAAGGCTACATCAGAATGTAACAATTTATTTTGAATGAAAACTGGATGTCACAGCATCAACTTCAATACAGTTTCATCCAGATGCCACTGTAATATTATTCTAATCTCCTCTTAGGGCTCTGACGCGTGATCAGCTTGATAAGTTCTCAGCAAGTTTGCTAATACCTGGTAAATGTGAATGCATGGTCTTGGCTTACAGCAAATTCGAGATGATTTGAATTTGTCTCTTTCACTTAGGTCTATAAAAAGAGACTAAGATAAATCACATTACCTTGCACTTGCAACAGGCTAAGAGTGTACATGTGGACAGCTGTTATGATGAAGTACAAAAACTTCTGTGCCTGAGTCATCATAATCTTTTAACACAATGTCAGGAATTCAGAAAGCAAACTGGCTCCTTAGGCAGCATTACAAATGATGCGTTGAATGGGTCACCTGAACAGGCGCAACTTCAGTGACATTAATTCATTGTGAGCACTTAAATGGTTATAGCAGCATTTTAAGAACTAAATTTTGTGCAGAAGACTGGATATTTTCATTTCTGAATACTTCACATGGAATTGAGCCCAAACAAAGAAAGCAGAAAAAACGCTTTCTTCAGAAAGGAGGCAAATTTCTCTTTTTAAGAGGAGAGATCTTATTTCAGTACAGGTAACACACTGGAAGATATGCTGCAGTATCTGTTAAGCTAAACTGAAATGCTGAGAAGGGACATGTCAACATAATGATCAGACAACAAGATTTCAACACAGTATTTCTTTCTATAAAGCTTTTTTTTTTTTCTTTTTTTTTTTTTTTCTGCCTGAAGATTTCAGTGGAGCTTTCAGAATAACTGAGAGCACTTGGAGCCTTAGACCTGTCCTGAAAGACATCAATTTAACAAAGCATTCAAATATTCATTTTAAGTTTTATTTCACTAATGGATGAATCATGATATACAAGATTCTCCTTAGAGTCCTTTCAGATGCTGAGTGGTTAATATTTCATAGCAGAAGGAAAAGAGAAAGCTTCATGAGCAGTTTTAATAATTGTTAAAGTGTCAGAGGTTAACTTTTATTTAATCAGTTTTTAAAAATGTACTTCTATGTAAAGATGATTTAAGAAAGCGTATGGAAAAAGATACGACAGAATAAATCTTCAAACTTAGAATATTTGATGAGTCAAGGAGGATTTCCTGTTCTCTCTCAACTTAAGCTTCCTAGACTTCTGTATTGCTTGGTCTAATTGCTTGCTGGCTTTTAAACAATTTGACTCTTGACTGCAAACAGCCCTTAAACAGTCAGAAACTTGCTTCATTCACCATCTCGGGCTGAAGTTTATACAAACTCCTAGGTCCCCAAAGAACCACTCAAAAAAAACCCAGAAAATCAGATCATGTGTCTGAGAGCATTTGTCCAGTCAAGTCTTCTAGTTCCTTCCTTTGTAAGGTACTTTATGAATAGTTGTATTAGCTAACACACGGACGATCTGTACCACTGTGGTATCTGCCAGTACTGCTATAGTTGTATCTTAGGCTGCAGTTTACAGACGTCAGCTTTTCTATAATTTCTTTGTAATGGGGAAGCTGGTGGAAAGGTACCAAACTCTGAACAGACTCAAGACAGTTGCTGGATTTCTGAGGGTCAAACCCACGCAACCTTCCAAGAGCAGCTGGGTAAGAGGCATGTCAGACATGTACTGGTCTTATCTCCCCAGAAGGTGAGATCTTGGGGTGATTGTGTGTGTTGCCAAATTTGTGTTACGACGCATTTTTATGCAGTATTCAATATGGGAATCTCTACGCCTGTCATTTTTTTCGTCCTGAAAATGAAGTAGTTTTTTCCCCACATTTTAATGGTAGAACTTGATCATATGTCTTTTAAATAAAGACTAATGATCTAGTTCACACACCTATGTGTGGAAAAAGTAATGGTGTTTTTTATTGCTTACTCTCTTGCTAGCTAGAGAAAGAAGTTGCTTTCTGGGTCAATAATGCCATTTAAGATAAGCCCGCATGCTGACACACTCTGGTAGCTTCTAGAGCTGCTCTTGTCAACTGACAGTGAAAGGTCAATGGCTTACAGATTGCTGTTTGCGATAGGGAAGCAGCCACAGCAAGATTTGAACTTCTTATAATGCCTTGACATTGCTGGCAGGATAGTAGCTGATCGGAGAAATGAAAGTTTGTATTCATAACAAATGTATTGCTCCTGCACACAGTGAGCTTGAAAGACTTCTGCCTCAGCTTCAAGAGCACCCTCACTTCGTTTGGATGCTGCTCTGTGTGCACAGACAGACAGAAGTCAGGTGTGACTGCCTTTCATGGTCCGCACACACTCTTCTGCCCTTCTTATTTTAGCACAACTAGCCTGACTACTGAAGTCTTAAAAGGTAGTTGATGCAGCAAGGGTTTACAGTGTGACCACTGAATCTGGATGTGTACACTCAATTTTAAGTGAGCCGCGCAAAAGAAAGTCCTTTTCTCTTTTAAGAGACTTCCTTTTGTAATAGGGTAAAAATCTGATAGGAAATAGAAGTGATAGTAAAAAAAAAAATCCAATTAATTTCCAGCTGCACAGCTTTATGGTGCAGCAGGAGGATACATAGGTAATTAAGAGAACCAAAAACTTTAATGAAGTAGACTTAAAATAAATTCCGAAAGGTGGGGGCAGCCTCAGCTTTCCCACAGATTGCCACATTATTATTGTCTCCTTGATGAGAATGAAAGCAGGTTTATTGTGTAACTGTACAGTATCATTTTTATTATTTTATTTTATTGTATTTCACTGCTGAAATGCCTGGGGACCCAAAATTGAGGCTAGAACCTCTTTGCTAGCTGCTGCTCCTATGTTTCATTTGCAGGGTAAGTGTGGGAATATGCCAGCTGGGAAACCTGCACTGCTGTTCTGCCCACAGAGACTTGGCTGGTGGAGCTTCAGGAATGAGAGGGGTGTGTGGGTCTCGCTGAAGGTGTTTACTGCTTTCCTCATAAGGGACAGCTCGCAGCGCTGCTGGGGTCTGTCCACGGGGTGTCTGCTTCTCTGGGGCATGGAGTCTGCACCCTGGGGCAGCTCTCCTGCCTGTGGCTTCCTTGGGGAGGACCAGGAGAGTCTGGTATGATCCCGAGTGGAAAGGTGAGTTAGGAAAGCTGTTGTGTTTCTGTTACGAGGTAGAGACCTTACCGTTCAGAAAATAGATTGATAACGAAGTAGTAGCCGATAAATAAAATTAGCAGGTCAGGTGACTCAGGCTAAAGGAGCACTGCAGCCTGGAATCTGCAACTTCTATACCAAGATATGTTTGCTGTAGGTAGGCATTTGCTGTCTTGAACACTTCAGATCATGTAATTTCCCCTCCTTTAATATTCTTTTCCTTTTTGTTTGGTTGCTCCATAAATACATCAGTACCAAAGGACAGAGGTAGAAGCAAGCTTGGCCAATATTCTTTCAGACCCAATATAATGATTCCTTCCCATGTAAATCGAGTACTAATTATTCCTCACATGGATTACTTAGTTTAGGAGGGTATTGGCAAACTGAGAAAAGTGAATTCATTGCTAAGCAGGATCCAGCAACCTATATCCCTCATGCCTCGGTGGTGGAGGTTGCCTGGGAATGTGCGTCAACTTACATTTACCAAGTTATGGTCTGTATGGGAATTTACTGATTGAGCCAATGAACCATTGTCACAGGCTTAATAGAGCAGATTTCCTGTTTTATAATAAAGCTTTCATTGTTGCCAGAAAAAAAAAAAAAAAAAAAAAAAAAAAAAGCAGTTCTAACTAGGTATTATTTTGAAGAATTTGAGTGCTCAAGAAGTAACTTACGGGTTTTCAGGCAGTACTTGTTGATTTTTTTATATTTTTTGCTTCATTTTGCTTTTCAGTTCAAAAGCTAGGGCAAGAATGTGCACTCAGTGAGTGGGTGAAAGTAAGGGAGAATACTGGATAGCTGAGCAAATGCTATCATTATTTACTATGGAAAAATAGAGCATAAAAAAATCAAAAATACTGTTTCATAAGACAGAACTCTTGAGGAATCGGAGGTAAATGTCTTACAGCAGAGATAAATCCAACATTAGTTGGATGTCTGATCAGCTGATGGATCAGCTTCTAAGTAGCTGATCTTAAGACATTCAGTGATTTGCTGTAAAATATTTCATTTAATAGTAGTGGGCTCTTGGGTGTGAGAATTAACTGTAGCATGGCACTTTCGATGGGAGGATGTGCATGTGTCTGCACAAATTGGGATTTTGTCTTTGCTGAGGAGTGCTAGACCTGTGTTAAATAGCTATCTTGTTTATAGAGGGACATGGGATGTGGCTGCAACAGTCAAAGGTCATCTCTCTTCTGGACAGCAGGAAGCTAGAGACTGCAATTAAGCACTAGGTGCTGTCATGGTAACTAAGTAATGTTTAAGTAAAAATAGTTTATGCTAAATACAGTCTGACTATTCCTTGTTGGAAGTAAAGCATAATTAGCATTCTTGCCATCCCAGTGATTCCCCCTTTGACAAACCTTGCTCTTTCTAAGGATGCATTGTTTTATGTTTCAATACAAAGTCAGTACCACTACAGTAGCCTCTTCTGCTGAATCAATATTTCAGATTTTGTGTGGAAACTTGAATGAAGCAGGAGGAAAGCATGCCTGAGGACCCTCCCTTTGAGTTTATTTTTTTCCGATGAACAGTTGCCTTTAGCAGCAGTATTTGGATTGTTTACATCACAGACTCTAAGACAGAGCCTGAATGCAGCAGTTGTGCATGTCCTTTTTCAGTCTTTTCCTCATGGAACACATTCTTTTGATAGGAAAGGACTATCAAGAACTGCTCACTCGGTCTCTGCATCAGCAGTTAGTGATCTCAAGCTATAGCAGCTTAGTGTTCTGCTGTGAGAGAACACTGTGAGGTCATAATCAAATGGCAAGATGCTATGAGTGCCCTTAGCTACAGGAGCTGGTTACCGTTCAAAAATGATTTCTTCTACAGGTGGGTTTTGTGCTGAATATTTCCTGAAATATCACCGTTGCTGTAATGAGTGATTTGTGGCAGACGCAGTGTGTGTCCTTCATTCTCCATGGCATGTTTAAGATGACTGCCTTCGCAAATCCCTACCATTTTCAAGTTGCTCTGATTCAATGGTGTATTGTTCCTTTTTGCCCTGCAAAGGATGTGTTAAAATTAATTTTTGAGTTGTGTAGGCAGCAAAAAATTCCTCTGTCTCTCTACCCTTCCGCTCTCAAAGGCTCCCTTTAGTTTCAGTAAACACTCGACCCAATTTACCTCAATGTATTTTTGAATCTGTTTAACAGTGTTAGTTGAAACTGACTCTGAAGTATTTCCCTTTTCTATTTTCACATGATAATTTATCCCAGCAAACAATTAAATTACAAAAATTAAGTATATTAAATATCAAATTACCCACATTTCTCTCTCTATTTTTTTTTTTGTGGTGCTGAGCACAGTGTATCCTAGCCGTTACCTTGTCCTTTGAATATTACCGTAGATGATTTCTTTCTGTGCTTTTTTTTATGAATGTGCAGAACATAATGCAGACCTTGCATGTTCAGCAAAGGGGATGAAGTCAGTGTTTTCAGAGGGGCGCAAATAAAGGAGCCAAACTGTAGGAAGAGGACCTACTGCTTATTGATACGTCTCTTGTTGAGAGAAGCTCTTCTGCATGTACTTGATTTTGCTTGAATAAGCAAATGATTTACTGTGAGATGCCTCTCTCATCGCCTGTTTCATCACTCCCAGAGAGCAGAAGATGGGCCCTTTGAGCCAAACAGGAAGAATAACTTTATCTTGTTATGACTGAGAGTAAACTCCGATGAGCCAAAAGGAGTTGGACAGAAGGTAAAAGATGAACATTTTAGAAGAGCCAGAACAGAACACCTGATTGTGCGCAATGGAAAACTTGAAATTAAGCTGCTAAACATGTAGTCTAAGCAGATACATAAGAATTTATGACGTTTTTGGTGTGTGAAAGCTTTGGGAGAGGAATCCTTTAGAGCTTCCATCATGAACTCATCTTTGAGAGGGGAATCTTTCACAAGAACATGTTTCTTGGTAAATGTAGACATTTGCTGTCTAAAATATGTCAGGAAGTTATTTCTTCAGTATTTATTGGGCGGAAAATTCAGTGCTGCTCTGAATCAAGAGTGGATTGCCAAAGAAGTCATTTATGAGTCTGCACGTATATGAAAGAGGGCTTTCTACTATCAGTCTCTTCTTGCTAGTGAGCTTCTCTCTTCAGGTTAGGATCTTTGGAAACTGAAGATTGCTTTATAGTGACTTTGGACACACAGATTTTTATCTTGAATTGGGCTCCAGACATGGATACATTTCATACATTTCTGTGCATCTAGTTCATTCATCAGTCATTGAAGTTTACTAGATTTCAGGGATGTTCCTGGGTGCATCATGTCCTCCGGAGCAAAGAATGTTTCACATCTTTCACAAATGTTAAATTCCATTTCTACAGTACTTCCAGTTGGACTCCTCAGTTAGGAGCTTTAGAAACACGAATGAGCTTGGCTGTAAAATGCCCTTACATAAATATAATTAACCTCATATTGCAGATGGCAAGTCTTATTCACAGAGCAACACTTTAATTGGAACAGGAAGAGAATCTAGGCTGGTTGACACCTGTGGTTTAACTGCAGAGCAATCTTTTTCCTATGAAGTAGAGAATTTAAATCATGACTTATCTCTAGCTCTTGCTGTATACTGTCAGAAAGCAGTGAAAGAAGAGGTTAATGGGTGCCTCGCTTTTATGAGACAGGAAAAAAATGGAGCCTGGGGAGGGACATCTGTCTTGTTCCATATGCACTTAAAAGGTTTTTATTGAGGCATGAAAGGTTGTGTTGTTCCATGCTTTGTCTTTTTGTTGCTTATCCATGCACTGATGTGCTGCCAACAATTCAATAAAGGAATTTCTCAAAATATATCCTATTAACCTATCTTAAACCTCATGTATATGGTATGTGGGTACTAACAGAAGAGAAGGGAAAGAGAGTCGAGAATCAGTCAAGAATCTGGGCTTCTTTTCCCCATTAATTCCAGAAACTGTATCTAGTGAGAGAGCAGTGACACTGAAGAGGCAAATTTATGTGAAGTGTACTCAACAAGCAAACATAATTTACATTATTCTGTTGTGTCCATCTCCTTTCTGCAAAAGCTTAAGTTCAAACCACGATTTTCAACTGTGTCTTTTGAACTAGGATGGGGAAAAAGAATTTTTTTTAAGATTTTCTAAATTTTTAATTTATTTCATTTTACTCATGTTTGTATCTACGTGAAATTTAGTGAGGAACGTAAGAGTAGAAGGGATTATTTGGTTCTGTGACTGGAGGACAAGACAGATGGGATGGTACGATACCTCCAAAGCCCACCCTTCAGTTTGGTATAACAGTGTAAATTATTTCTATGCTCTCTGGCCTATGAAGCAAAAGAAAGAAATACAGTAGAACTAGTTACAGTTTCAGAACACTTGTATATGAATTTTCTGGGCTTATTTCTGTCCACTGCTTTATGCATATGTATTGAACTCTGAGAATAAATGAGGATTTATTAATCAAATATTGTAGGCATGTATGCCGGTGCCTGGTGAGGTGCTTAGCCTGTGAATTGACCCAAGTGTTGAAATTTCTGCAGCATAAGCTGAACTGAACATAAAAAAAAAAAAAAAAAAAAAAAAATACTCCCAGCCTGGCCTAGGATTTGGAAGATTTGGAATAACACTTTGCCCTTCATCTCTTCTGGCTGGGTGTCCAAAGGGACAATTCCATAATTAATTGTCATGTTCTAGTTTGTTCTCCAGTTCTTGCCTTGATGTAAGGAAAAGATAGGAACATAGTGACTTGAGAAGCTCCTTCAAGCAAAACCTGATGTTCTGTTTGAGGCTGGGTGTTGCTGTATCACAAGGTACTTCTGTGTGTTTTGACCTCTAGCGTGAAGTGGTGATGAAAACTTCCTGGATGAGGAACAGTAGAACCTTTGAAATTCCAAGTAATATTTCAGGTTTCATTGCTTCTGGAGACATTTAACTGTTGAAAAACCCCCAGTTTGGCAGACAAAGGAGGCAAGTGCTAAAACTGGAAACCATTCCTCGTTTGGGAGATTCCAGACTGTGATTTAAGCCAGTTCTTATTTTGTCTTAATTTGTCTATACCTTGTGCTAAGCAAAATAACGTGTCTTCCCATTTCGGTATCCTTGCAATACACTGTCAGCTAACAAGTGTTCCTGCTGAGGCAAACAGCAAATTAACAGAGCAGAAGGACAGACAGTATATACGTTTGGGAGTTTAATTCTGAGAGAGCTCATGCTGAGAAATGGATTTTTGCCCAGGAAGCGTGCCAGCACGAGTAAGGAAACCAAGCAGTGATGCTGGACCCTCAGGAGCAAAAGGGTATGTAACAAGCCCAATGCGCCCCGTTATGAGTGTCCATCCAGGGCAGCTCTGGGAGGGCTCTCTGACATGGCTGTTTACACTGGAATGCAGCTTTTCACAGATAATGCATCATTATCGATGTCAATCGTCGCTTCCTGCTTTCTGCAACAAAGCGAGCTTATGTTATTGAGCAGGAAGAAGTGCTGCAAGGAACTGCTGCTGCCTTTTCAACAGGCTCTGGTGGTCAGTGCCATGCAGATGTTTCACAGCTTGAGCAACTTTACCATCCTTGTAGTATTTGTGTTGTGTTAGTATGGCATGATAACAATAGCAGTACTACTGAAAAACCATAGAAGCAACCTCATTCTGCTTTAGTCCAGGAGTGGACTAAATTTTTTTTCTCATTTTCCTAAAATGAGAAAAACTCACATGTTTTCTTTCTTTGTCCTGTGGATAGTATGGTGCTCCACAAATACAGAATATGTAAATATGTTTGATTATTTCCAGCTTCTTACTCAGTTCCTCTACATTTTTAATATAAATTCTTGTACTCAGGTCATACTTTCTTAAGATCTTCATCCCCATTTGTAAAAAGGCGTTAGTGTTCCTTTTCTTGGGTAATACCTATTTCTGTTTGAATGCGTATGTGAGGAGGAGTGGTCTATATTTGTATCTTTTTAAAAGAATCTCATGTCTCCTTGGTAAGAGAGTATTTGATTTTGTGCTAAGTATTCAGAAGTTCATGAACCAAGCATCTCATCGGCTTTTGAGGAAGCCTGAGTGTAATACCTTTCAGGAAATGTGCACAATCTGTGTGGTACTCTTTATTTCTTCTGTCTCGTTCTTGTTAATAACATTTGTCAATATGAGTATGGCTCACATAAAATTCTCCATAATTGGAGGAACCATTTAGTTACACCTTTTATGGCCATAGCATGATGCTGCAGTGTATGTGGAAATTCATATTTGGAGCAGCAAATCTTTATTTGGCAGTAGATGGGGAAGTTATGATTGCAATTGAGACTGCAGTTGAGATCAGTCAACTCATTGGCTTAACTGCTCTCAGGTTCCCGTGGAACTGAGCTTCACTTCCCACTTCCCCGTCAGCACTGACAACTGAATAATGATCACAGAATCACAGAATGGGATGGGTTGGAAGAGACCTTTAAAGATCATCTAGTTCCAACACCTCTGCCGTGGTCCATCCCTGACTTCACCGATATGAAGTGGATGGGCTAAGACAGAATCAAGTTCATGTGTGTATTCTCCTCTGAAGAAAGAGCTTTTAAAATCTGACTGCTTAGCAGTGGTCATTGTGGCAGATTATGAAATTGCTTTCAAGGTAATTTGAGGTAATAAGGTAGAATCTTATGCCAGTTAATTCATCGCAAATGTAAAGATCGGAGTTAACAAAAATTATGGAAAACTTCAGGAAATTATTGGTTATTGAATTCAAGTGTATTGGATGCCCCAAGTGGGCATGTGTAGGTTAGCAGCACATTGAAGAGCAAACGTCTGGTTGCCTGCATGCTGGAAACACAGGGAGGTACTGGCAGCTAGCCTAAATTCCTGAGTTTTAACACTAAGTAGTATGAGGTGATTTAAGTCCAGGATTTCAGCCTTCTGAGACCACTGCTCATTCATTATAGTGAATTGCTAAATCAGAAAGGCTCAGTGTGCAAGTGACATGATTGGGGTGCTCTCAGCAACTTTAGTGGTTCTTCATCTAATACAGTGGCTTAATTTAGTGCTCCTGTAAGTATTACAGTTAATTGCCCTCAGAATAAGTACAATAGGGATAAACTCTTAGACTGTCTTCTTAGATGTAGCTGAACAGGTAACACTTTTCTATATAAGAAGCAGAGGTGGATTGGTGGTTGGTCAATGCCTATGGAATAATCTTCTGCAGAATGAAAGGATGTTAACCGTATTGCATGTTGTTTCCCCGTCTAAATGCAAATCACAATTCTTCAACTTCGCATTTAATGACCAAAATGTCTAACAGCTGAAATAAAGCAAACCTAACTAGAAAGAGATTTAACTACAGGATGATCTCAAGTACTTTTCTTGATGTACCTCACAAAGATATCCTTTTGCTGTTGTGGTGGTATCACCACCTTACTGTGATGATAAGGAAAGGAATGAGAACTGAAATAGAACACGAGTTTAGCAAACTTTTTGCAGGGGGAAGAAAGCTATGCTTTGGAAGATTGCTATCATATCTGTTTTTCCCAAAGAAGGACTGAGATGGGGCTTCCTAACAAACGAAACACTAAATGGGCCATCAGAAGAATGAAATCATGGAGTGTTTAAAACCTTTTAAGAAAGCTAATGAAAGTGAGTGGTGATGATCCCAATTTTCCAGAGAGATGACAAATAGTCTAGGATCCCAAGGGACTCCTTGCTATGCTTTTGTGTTGGCCTTTCAGAAGAAAGGTCAACAAGACTGTTTAATACACTAGTGCTGTGTTATTTTACAAAGGTAAACTTTCTTTTTTTTTTTTCTGAAGTAAAATGTAAGTATCTTACATGTTTCTAAACTCTCTCTTGTGTACCATAAGAGGAAATCCAGTAAGGATTTTGGTTTACCCTTTCTTTTCCATATGGATGGAAAGCCATTGACATTATTGACATTTCTAATGATGGGATGAATTTACCCCATTAGTTTTAATGCAAACAAGGTTAGGTCTGAGCCAAAGTACTGTAGATTAGCATGACAGAAGCAATGAGCATGTTCATAGACGAGCAAAGATGTAGTGAATGAAATGCCTCTCTCACTCCATCTGCAACCCAGAGGCACTTCTGGATGAGGAGGGGTCAGCAAGTGAGTTTTAAGCTGATGACTCTCACTGCTTTCTTTTTTTTTGTCTTCAGATATCTCAGCTTATGACAGAGACTAGTCGAGAGGGCCTGACTGAAGCAGCACTGAACCGCTACAATGCAGATAAACCCTCCTTGTACAGCTTCCCCGCCTCCCAGAGCACGTATGTTGCTACTGATGTATCCACAGGCACTTCGGTGGCAGCATCATTTTTTGCCAGGTAAGAAAGACTTCTCAGATTTTACTTCTCTGGAAACAATTTCTTTCATAGGAATTTCTTTCATTTTGTAGTGAAGACATGGGGCTGACTGAGTAATGTGCACATGACAAGAGATATGCTATAGATAAAGCTCATCAGAAGCCTACTGAATTACCATGAAAATGTTGTTTGATGCATCTGTGTACATTTGTCTCTAAGATGGGGATGATACTTCTACCTTCCTCCGTAAAAGATCACTTAAATTCTTGATTTGGGATAAAATATGATTGTAATTGCAGAATAATACCTGATCTCGTGTGATTTTTACAGATGATACCCTGAGTGACAAGAGCCCATCCAAGTAATTTTTTTTGAGATGGGCAGTTAGTAATACAACTGGAGTTGGATAGTTGTCTTTGCAGGCAACCTTCAGGTTCGGAGAATTTTACTTCTATCTAGGCAAATTGTTAAGATTTTTATCTCCAGACTAAATATTTTAGGTTTCTGATTTCAGTTTCTGTCCCCATCATGCTGTTGAATTGACCTGACGGTCTAAACTCATCCTCAGAACACCCTTTCTGTTGATCACTGAGCCAGTGTTTCCAACAAAGTTTTCAAAAATCTGATGAAATTTTCATTTAAAATCTTATGGTTATCTCTATTAATTTGTTAGTAAAAATGGTTTGTTATGTGGGCATACTAGCTGATAAGTGAAATATTCACTATTGACAATGGAAACATTTTTCTGTGCAGAAATATGCTCTCTACAGAACAATCTTCTTAGCCTGCTTGAATTCTGGTTTAACTGAAGAAGTTGAAATAATCTTTGTCTTTTAATGCTCTTCAGTAATTAGAAGATTAACTTGGAAAGAGTTGTGGAAGCAATGAAACAACAAGAGAATAAGCTATTTTCACAACACTTCCAATCCAATCTAGTGAGATATCTGAAACATTGAGTGAACTTTTGAGTAAATGCCTCAGGCATACTCAGATTAGCTTCTTACCCTTTAGTGAGCCAACTATTAGTAATTCCACATGATTCTATTTCATTATAAAGGAAAATGGAAAACTTATAAAGTTGCTGAACTTTGAAGACTGTAAATCTGGAATGAAGATTTTCCTATTTTTCCTCACATGAGGACTGCATATGTTCAAGCAGTGTCACACAATAAATGAATCATGTAAGAGGATTAAAAGCGGTATTTTAGAGGAGCCAGTGAACGCTGTTTCGGACATCTCTGCCTTTTTTCTTTACAGATGTGATGCTGCAATAGCAAATGTGAATGAGGACAGTGGTCTTGATTTGCTGCCCTTTTCTGTTAAACTGCAGGCAGTTTAAATTAAAATTGCTGAATGTACTCTGATGGTAATATCTAACTGGAGTGCAGATTGGGATTAGCACATATTTAACATGATTTGATTTATGAAGATTGCTTAACTCATTTGCTCTTTATTGTTGCATTTTTATGCTGGTAGAATTAATTTTCTCTTAATATACACTGCTGAAGTGCAGGAAACTAATTAAGTTTACTCAAAATCCCAATATTAAGTCCCAGCATTTTAAGTAATACTCTTAGTTTCTAGTTGATGGTGTCAGTGCTTGGATGTCCTTGGCCCAGCAGAGAGACCCCGTGTTTAGGCTGTTTATTTTTAAACTGTACTTAGCAAAATGAAAGTGACTAGTTTAGTTTGGAATATTGCGCTAGATTAATGTCACTTGGGTAAGTCAGTTTAGTTTTAGACTTCAAATTGTATCATCTGCTGATAGTTCAAGCAGAAAATCAAATTCAGTCATTTGATGCTTGACATTTTAACAAGAAAGTCCACAATTTGCTTTGAAAATGTGGACCTTCTGTTAATTTTTGTTTTGCATCTTATGTATCTTTTTGCATTTTTTTTGAAGTTGGGATATGAAGTAAGAACCTGCATGTTGTATGTGTTTAAAAAGTAGAAGGCAGTCGTTGTTAAACTTCTAAGTTGTTTTGTTTATTTTTGAGTATAAATGTATGCCTGTTTTTTTTGAACATGTGTGTCATGTCATGATTAGATGGATGATCAGTAAGAAATTATTATGCAGGGAAATTTGCTAATATGAAGCTGAGGTTGGAAGTAGAGGAATGGAAAATATTCTTTAGAAATTTGAATCATGTAGCACAGTATTTCACTATGTTCCCTAACAAGCAAAGTGATCTTCAGATGAGCCTCAGATGTAAAAGTCATCCATCATCACGAAAAAAATATAAATAACTAAGATGCTATAGTATGAAGGAAATGTCAAGGCATCCATGGGAACTTTTGGTTGTAATTACTTGAGAAGCATCAGGAGTGGAACAGACTAAGAACTAGGAGCTTATAATTTTTTTGTTCTCAGGCACTGCTGGTCCAATAGTGATACTCACTGACTGGCCTACAGCTGGCAATGAGCCATGGAGAAGTTTCTGAAGGCCACAGCGACTCTCAATCTTTTGAAAAGCCAGCAGATTTATCAGTTATCTCAATACTTATCTGTCATGTTTCATGATATATAGCTGACAGATTTCCAACCAGTTAAAAGGGTTGCAACTTCTGTGAATTGTCATTTGTCAGGATATCGCCGCAAGAAAACTTGTATGTAGAATTCCCATGGGATTGTATGTGACTGTTTTAAAGGAACAAACAATGAAAATTTTCCAAAGAGCTGTTCTGGAAAGCTTATGAATATTAGATGATACAGGTATGAATAATGAATTTCTGACAGTGATTCTGTCATAGAAAATGAATTGAAATGATAGCATTTCTAATACAGGCACCAAATTTGCCTTCCTGTTAGGGGCTATCATTCATTTTAGCTTCAGATATCCTCCAGTCCATGGTAATTTAGCATCATCTTGGTTCTTATAAGTACTGTATTTGTGATAAAAAATAATGCATTTAGTGGATGTGAAATAATGTTAAGATTCTTTACATAATATTTGGATCTTTTTCATGAGAAGCACTCACTGCATCTTTGGGTCTTGCGTCCTCCAAGCATAACGTAGGAATGTGTCACCACCAGCAAAGGGAGAAGAAAAAGCCCATGCTAATGCTGCCACCAAACTGAGGGAAGGACCTTCTTTTGCTAGTCTTCATAGTGTCTCTGTGAAGCTCTAGCAGGACATGGGATGTTGTACTAAACCTTGCTGCTATCTCTGCTTATTTCTGCGTGGGGAAAGCTTCTGCAAAGCTTACTTCAGCTTTGATCTGGCTACTCTATGAATAAATCTGGCTTTATGAATTGAATTTTTCTGTTGTGATCCAAGCTGTGGAGTCTCAATAGTCTCTTGAAGCATGATATTACAGTGCAGGAACTAGAAGTCAAAACTGGACCAAAAATCCTTAGAACACTCAGGTTCTTAACGTTGGTACTGTTCCTTTTTTGCCCTGTCACAATAAGCTGGCTTTCTAGGAGAAGAAAAACCTCTACTACTTCATGACAAAGGAGAACTGTAAAAGCCTGCCCCTCTTTGGACCTCAAAAAGGGTGTTAAAAATATATTTTTTATTATTAAAATTTTAAAAAAGCAGGAGATAATGTTAAGTTTGAAAGTTCTTTTCTCTTGCTGGTCACAAAGTGTAACAGTGTATCCTGAACAAAAGCCCCTCACCCTGGGAAATCTGATATAGTTGTATTTGGCTTAATTAAGCCTAATGGGAATATAGATAATCTTGAGCGTAACCTGAAAAAATCTTTTCCATGGATCGTCTTCCATGTCTTTGTAGATCTTAAAACATGAGGCAGGGCCACACAATGCTCCTCCTGTAGATGCAGCAAGTCATCTGTGTGTTTTTCAAAGCAAATGCAGAAGTATCCAGATTTTTGAAATATTTCTTATTTTAAGCAGAAATGAGTATAGAAATACTTAGCTTCATGTAACTGACATGTAGCTAGTCAGCACTGGATAAGCTATACTAACAGTTACCTCCTTTCTTGGAAAACTGCTGGTGACCCTTTTGACACTCATTCCCCCTCCCAGTGTGGTTTGGCAGCTGTGGGAGGAGGTAAGGCAGTGCTGTACTGGAAAGGGATATTGTGAACATCCTATTCAAAATGCTCCAATTTCCCTTCCACTCATGCAAATGCTTTTTATTTTTATTTTTAATTATTATCATTTTTTTAAATACTGGTACAGTTTCTGTGGGACCCTCTTGATAAAGCTGTTGTGCTAGCTTTGACCTAGCAATCCAGAGGACCCCAGAACCTTGAATCTCATGTCTCACAGATTTTTGCATGCATGTGAAAAGCAATTAGCTTATCATATAGCTTTTGATGTTTGCTGTTTTTTGTTTTTGTGTTTGTTTGTTTGTTTTTCCCTTATAGGTACAATATTATGTGATTTTTGTTGAAATTCATAAATTCCAGTGCAACTCTGCAAAACCTTTTAAGGTCTTTTAAGACTTTTAAAGTCTTTGATGCCCAAAGGCTTAAAATCCAGGAACAGTCAGGGTTTTCTCCTTTTCTTAAAGTTTGGGGGATTGGTTTAAACTAATCATACCATTCTAAGGTCCTGGCTTGAATGTTTTGGAGGTCTGTGGGAAGCTCACAAACATGAATTTTTCCTGCTGTTTGGGTTTGTATGAACATGTGCAGCAAAAGGGTGTAAGAAACAGGCAGAGGCTAGTAGAGAAGGATATCACTTGGAGTGGCGGGGTATTCCTGTACCACAGAGCAAAATATCTGAACTGTGCCAGTGGTCTGTCTGCAACCAGTGTGGTTGAAGCATTAAGATTAGCAGATGAGCCAGGCCAGGAGTCTCTTCCCGCTACTGCTGTAGCGTGTACAGGCACACAGCAGGTGGTGTAGGCCCAGACCGCACCTCCATGCTGCTGGGGCCTGGGAGACCTTTCAGAAAGAGCCTGTGACTGCTGTCAGGGCACAAAAACTGTATGTCCCATTTTCTGAGCCTCTTCTGAAGAAGGTTCTGTTGAAGTTCTCAACGTTTTTTAATGATCTGACTGCAGATGACGTGTGACAGTGTTTCCTCGTGCTGAAGAGTGGTGGACACAACTGCATTTTCTAGCCATGTGGTAGTTCCCTAGTTTAGGCACTACTTAATAAATCTTTGATGGCAAATAGTACTTACCTCAGCATCCCTAAGAGAAAACTATATTTCTGAGACTAAGGTGAAAACATACTTTGTTTTCTTGCTGTTCAGAATGTGCAGAACCTAAAATTTTATTTCATTAGCTGAACAAACCGCATGTAATATTTAAATTGTGGACAGTCTCTCAGACATTTTGAACTATATATTAACAAACCTGTTCAGAATTTCTGCTCTTTTCCCTCATCCTCATAATATACTGCAGAAGAAATACATAAAAAGAATAAAGTTAAGAGCAAAGATCCATAAGCTGTCTTTCAGTAGGAATGCTGGCAACAAGTTTTAAAACATCAGTAAGTCATTTCCACAAACATTTCTATTTTCAAAGCCTGTCTTGGGGCTGACAAGTAGGGGAAATTTCAATCACAATGATCTCAGTCATTCTGAAAGACCATGAAATAAGTAATTACATTTGGCACCTAAGTTTGAGTGCACAACTTCAGGGTCTGTTTCTTCTTACTTGCTCAGTATTCATCAGAAATGCAGGAGATACGTGTTCATAATCATTGCTTTTCTGTGCTCTCCATTGCTGTAAGAGCCCTAACAGATACTTGAGAATGCCTCTTCCCGTTATTGGTGTTATTTCATGTGTATAAAGTAAGTGCCAATCAAAAGAGAATCTTGACTCTCACAATGCCAAATGGGGCTAGTGGTTGGGACATGAAGAGTATTTTCCCTCTTTTTCTCTGATTCAATGTGATTCAAATTCAACAAAAATAAAAAATGTCCCAGCAGAAAAGACTATGTGCTCCATGCAAGAATAGCCCGTGCCTGGTAGTTGAGTCAATGATCTGATATGCAGGAAAAGAAAGTTAAGTGTGACATCTGGGTGAGGGAAAGCAAAGATACATCAACGATCTCAAATTTTGCATGGTAGTTCTATCTTGGGTCCCAAACAATTTCTAGTGACAGTTTTGACTGTCAAAGCTGACACGCTCCCAGTGGCACTTTTGTTTTGATCAGATCATATCTTTTAATTACAGAAAAGTTTAGTAAAAAGATTCCAGACTAGGTAATTTTCTAACAGGAATTGCACAGAGTACACGTCTGAAACTGTGGTGCCTGAATCTTTGGATATTACACACCACTGTTACTTAAACAAAAACTTAAGAAACTACATGCACATTTAGCCGTGGGTTGGAAATCTGGTTGTGATATGTTTAATTTGGCATTGGGCTGTAAACAAAAATAATTTGAACCTTCATGCCAATTAGATACACTATATGCTAGTGGCAGGTTAATGGATGTTATTCAGAGCTTAAAATAGAGACAATAAACCTTGATTTATAAGCAGGATTTTGGGATCAAACAGTAGGACTATGAAAAGAGATCGGCTAAAAATTATGCTTTGATTATCAGAATCCTATACTTGCAGGGACGTGCTGTCTGCGTAGCCTCAAAGCAAATAACTGATAAAAAAGACGTAAATCCACTCCACGTTCCTATTATCAAATGAATACAGGATATACAGGGGGTTTACCATAACAAGTATACTTTTCTGGACTAAGCTTGTTTTAAAAATAATTATTTAGAACAGATTCATAACCTAAAGTAAGAGATAACTATCCAGCAACAATTTATTGATGGTTGAACAGAGAAATTAAAATTCCAGTCCATGAAAGGTATGTTACTTTGTTGTTGTGCCTTGCATTGAAATATGCTACACCTGCTTCTGTGCACTGCACAAGTGTTTTCTCATCTGCACTTGCCCCACATCTGGTATGTTTTGTAGTGATGGTAATGGCAATAAAGTCATCTATGAATAATGTTGTTATTGAAGTGGTCATCAAGATTTGGAGTTTCTTGTGTAATTAGCTTTTCACAGCCTTGAGAAATCTTGATAATGTTCTAAGTAAAGCTCCCCATTCCTGCCTTTTTCTTTGGATAGTTTTGTGACATGATGTTTCTTCTCTGTGATGCAATCCCCAATTTAATTTTATTAGTATCTGATTCTGCAAAGCAAAGGGGACATAGCATGGAAGTTCTTCTGCTTAAGAGATTGTTTTAAAACAGATGTTTTCTAAGTGTATCAATACATGAGTTCTTTTTGGTACATATTACCTGAAATACAGAATCTTAACTCTTTTTTTCTGATCTCTGTAAGAATCCATGGTACTTACTAAGTTTGTGGGCATGTCTTGAGAATTCATTTGTCCTATTAATTTTTATATCATCGGTGGTTTGCTAAGGAAGGAGGAAAAATTTTATGGATGTGTATTCCTGATTCTTATAGGTGATTTTGAGTGTTCGGTACAAAAGTGTCTAGGTGTATGAAGGCTGAATTCATGCTGCTCTCCATATACTATGTTAAATCAGTGGTAACTCCCTTACTTTAGTGGTAACTTCAGCCACATCTTGTGATTTCCTGCTGATTTCAAAAGACTGCAAAGGGAGAGGCTAACTAAGGATAGTTTTGGCCTTTAATTTCTAATGGCTTTTGAGTACCAGAATATTTGCTACACACCTGTTCCCTGTTGATTTCAGGAAAACTTAAAAGGAAATGAGGCTATTTCCTTTCCTCACAGCTCCTTAGCACTGCCTTTTCCTGCACCTGACATCTACATTAAGAAAAACTGCAAGCAGTATATGCAGTAATCCTGCAGCACCTGTTACCAAAGACTCCTGGTGTTTAATCTTGGCTTTTACTCTTAGGGCAGTGGAAATAAAAATGGACAGCATTAATCTTCTGACTTCTAGTATAGCTGTGACTGCCAACTATAGTTAGATGCAAACTCATGTTGATTTACTGTTTTGCATATTTCTTGCTTCTCTTAAACCTTGACATAAGAGATCTGATTTATAGTGTATCTATCTTGCCTTGCAGAGGGAGAAAGATGAATCGGTGTAGTTGCACTGTCTATAGCAGAAAATTATATGCAGTACCAGTTGTTTTCTCCCTCTGATTTTAATGCCACCAAACTAACCTTCTCTCAAAGAGATCATAAATCCACAGTAACAAGACTTTTTCCTAAACACCTGGGAGTTCAGAGTGGCAAACTTTTTATTCTAATTACTGCTTTCCTGTTGCAAGAAGTACTGTTACAGTGCTACCCCAGTAGCCTTGAAATTCCAGCTGTGATCTGCCCTGTCTGCAAGAGTCCTTCACTCAGCTGCTCAAAGAGCCAGTTTTCTTAACCTTAAGAGAGCAATCTGTTCAACAGCTGATGGCTTTTCCATATGATTACCAATGAATACATACCATTTTATTTTTCTTTGCTCATAGAGTAAGATCTCTAACAACAAAACTGGTTGAAATGTTGAAGCATTTGCTTATTCCAAAGAATTTAACATTAGGTAGGCAACTGCCAGTTGGACTTGTACATATTCATCCCTGTGATACAGTTATAATATATGAGAAGACCATAGTACCCCTGTTTTTACATGACTAGGTGGATGGTAGGAAATTTAGAACCTCACCTCTTGATTGAACATGATGCCTATCTCACAGATGCTGTCTGTTGGTAAATTTCAGCAAAAAATACTGGTTTGGTCTCTTCTGAGTACCTCAAGTTCAGCATTACGTGCATGCATTGTATTCAGGACAGTGGCTCCAAAGCTTTACACCACACTTCTGGTTTTTGACCAGGTTACATGCCTTTCAGGAGACAGACCTGTTAAAGTAGAAAACAAGAAATAAACATATACATTTAGGAAGCAAGTAACTAAAGGAGCAGTGTGGTTAACAGAGACTTTTCTCTATGAATCAGTTTCCTAAGACTTCATGACTTTGAGGTGTGGCTTTAGAAGCTTTTTATGATTAGAGAGTCTTCCTCTCCTATTCATTGGTCTATTTTCAGGAAATCAGGAGAGATTCAATTACTTTAAGACCTCTTTTTCTGGTTAAAGCTGGTCAATGGATTCAAATGCCCTCATAGTGTAGACAAAGAGATTCACTTAGATCGTGTATTAGTCATCCTCATTTGAGTAACCTGACAAAAAACTAGTCCTGATAACTGCTAAAGGTGAAGCAGCCTTTGGTTTTACTACCCTAACAATACTGACAGAAGGGGACCAAACTACATGTATTTACTCCATTGTGAGAATTACAGCAATAATCTCTTTGAATCTAAGCAAGAATGATGAAAAAGTGAAAATTATGGAAATCTTAAGGCTAAGACAGAAAAGACAATATTAGCAGAAATTATTTCCATTTCTTTTCAGAATAGCTCTTTGTATGCAAATATGGGGAGAAATCAGACAGCCTTTCATTAGAAAGGAGAAAGTACTCAGAAATTGGATGGCATCATGTCTTTTGTTCAAGCCATCTTTAAGTAAACTGAGTTACGAACCCATACAGGGTGGAGCATATCAACACAGCATGAAAGATTAAAGTTGCCTATTTCTGCTTTTGTTTTTTATTACTGAAGTAGAAACAAAGGAACATGAATCTAAGCTTTCTCATTACAATAGCTAATCCTTTTCTAGTTCTCCTCTTCTGCCATGATTGTGCCTTTCCACAGCAGCATCAACCTTTTATTAAGACAGCACTACTTTAATTCAGCCATGTGAATCACATGAAATCATGTTGAGAACTGACAGGAACGAGGAATAAATCTATCTTCCATGTTTTTCTTGAGGTTATCACAAGTTAGTAAAGTACAGTTAATATAACACTGTGTGGATTTCATTGAGATGTTTGGGTTAATATTGTGAATTCTTGATTAATACATTAGAGCAATGCAAACCAAATGTGGAATGCATTAAATAGACTAAACTAGATGAAATTACATATTATGTTAAATGATTCTGCTCCTGTTGGGATTCTGTAGACGTGCAGAATGCCATATGACATTAACTGGAAAAATATTATTAAACCTTTCAGGTGATTCTGAAATGACGGTGTTGGGAAGATAGTTAACAGATTGCTTAGTCATCTGGGCCAACAATATGTGTTATATCACTGTCAAATGTAATATTATAAATCTAGGAATAAAGAATGTAGACCATGCTTACAGACTAGGGGCCTGTGTACTCAGAAGCACTTACTAGAAAGAATCTATGTGTCATAGTTTATTAGTTGCATATGGGTATACAGTGGGCTGCTGTGGCCAAGAAGGCTAATGCATCTCTTGAATAGCTGCAAGAATAAGAACGTGCAAAAAGAGGTCGGGTTGTTACTTTAACTCTGCATTTGGAGTAGATACAATCACAGCTAGAATATTCTGTCTAGTTCTGATGTCCACAGTTGAAGAAAGATGCTGAAAAAATGAAGAGGCCTCAGAAGGGGCACAAAGATGATCAAAAATTTGAAAAACATGCCTTCCAACAGCTTGACTTCTTTAGTTTATCAAACAGATTTAGAGGGATGTGCAGGAAACCTCTGCAGGGAACAGAAACGTGATACCAGAGGACTTCAGTCTAGCAGACAAAAGCATGTCAAGACGTAATGGCAGGAAGTTGAATCTAGACAAACTCAGAGTTGTAATGAAATGTGCATACTTAAGAAAGGGCAATGACCTGTTGAAATGAACAAGAGTAGCAGCGAGTTTTCTTTTAGTATGTGTTTTTTCAATTAAAATGGGTATTTGAACAAAAAAAGGCTGCAGTTAACCACAGTTTAGGGGCTTTAAGAGATTTAACGTAGGCAAAATCCATCGTTTTTGCTACACAGGAAGTTAAATATTTTAGAGAGTCATAATAATCTCACTTAACAATCTGGGAAGACATTCATTTTTGTGCAAGTTACAGCAACAAGGAGTACTATTTCTGTTCCTCTATCAGACAAACGCTGTAACAAAGCATAAGATAAAACTGCAATGAAGAAAGGAGTAAACTATTAATTTTCTTGATTTGACTAGGAGTGATTGACAGGTAAGTTCTTTAATCTTTTTTGTAGATGAACAAAGGATTTATGTTTTTATCTGCCAGAATGTGGATTTTTTTTTTGCCATTTATGCAACAAGACGTGGAAATCTGTGTGGATTTTTTTCCATGGCTTCCCTGGGCACACATCTGGTTTAGTAGTGCATTGTTTTGCTGTTCTTTTGAGATTACATCCATTTCTTGTCTGTTTGAGAAAGTACACCAGTATGCAGCATAATACAGCATAAGAAACCAAACCAATTCCCCCCCACCCACCCCCACCCCCCCAAAAAAAAAGCACTATTTATTTATTTATTTATTTATTTATTTATTTATTTATTTATTTATTTATTTTAAGTTATCAATACTACTTTTCTTTGCCTTTTGGGTTGAGGTTGCCAGTCAGCAAAGGTGATGGATGTTTGTTGCTGGTAAATGTTGCTGGTAAAAGTGCATTAGTCAAAATCATGATTGGGAAAAAAGCATCTTAATATTCTGATATTAACATTAACAGGAGAAGTTAGGAGTCAAAGCTGAAATAAAAAAACATCCTGTATCTGAAGGCAAAGACTTTGGGGCAACTGTCGGAGCTTTAAAATTACTGGGATAAAACCAATGTAAAAAAAAATACAGCTGTTCCACTTGATGGCTCATAAAATCTGAATAAAGTCCTTCAAGGGCTTTTTTTATAGTGAGAGACTATTTTTTGTATGTGTAGTTATGGTAGCATCTGGTTCCCATCTCTGGGAATTCAGAGAATCCACAGGCACCGACATGCTGTCTGCTGCAGAGAAGCTCTACAACACAGATAAATGCTTCAGACAAGTGCTCGATACGTAATGTAATTGTCTGCAAGCTGGAAAGATGTCGGTGTTTGCTGGGAGGAGGCAAAATCTGAATCAGTGAAGTTTGATTAACATAAGCAACAGGATCAGCCCTTGCATAAAATTTCCTTTGTTCACCTGTGAAGAGTGGACTGATAAGCTAGCAACACCTGAGTCAATAGGATTAATCAGTCAGAGAAGGTAAGCAAGGCATACCAAGAGGAGTCAGTGGGTTTTCACAGAGGCTATATCCTTCACAGATGGTTCAAACAATGGGATCGATAAACTAATTGTCAACAATTTTGAGCAGGAAATATATAAGGGACCTTTTATGAATAATGACATTGGATTTAGTTATTGTTGAATGATGAAGGAAAACACGATTTGTCTGTTATTTATGGTTCGTGACATTTTTCATTCTAATGCCTTATCCTTTCTATACACAGGATTTGTGTATTAGTAGTCATATCGTTATCTTATATGAAATTATATTACATTGTGGTAAGAGTTTGTCATACATTATTGACATATGTATCACAGAAAACAAAATCTTCAGCATGCCTTGAACATGGGCACAGACAGCACAGATTTTCTGGCCCATATTGTGCTCAGCGTGTTGTTGCTTAACAAGTAATATGCTAGAGCTAATGGAGAGGCTATGTAAATATTGTACTGCTCTTACAGACGGAGATAGGTTCAACTTCAGTAAGAGCTAAATACGAAAGGCATTTAAGTACAACTTTGTACATGAATGAAACGTCCCCGAACTTCAAAAGAGTCAAAAAATGACATCTCATGCTACCCAAAGGAATGCCTTATAATTGTAAGCAAGGATGGAATAGATCCTTGCTCCAGTAATGTCAGCTAAGGATGCTCCACTGTGTAGAAAGCAGTGTGGGACCCATGGGACTGTTGGCAAGGAGGGCGAGCTCTTCCCGACGCCCGGAGAACAGGGCTGGGCAGGCTGTGAATGCTGTTCCAGCAGACTTCCTCCAGCAGCCACATCTAAAAGAAAAGAGAGGTGCCAGCTGCTGTCTGTGACTTTGCAACTCAATCCCAGAAAGAAAGCTGGAGCTGTGACTCCGAGTTCCACACAGGTGCCTAGTTCTAGAGAAGTGCTGTGGTCTAGGAAAGAGACAGTATTTCAGAAATTTATTTTCAGCTTTTCTTATGGCTCAGTTTATATGTTTGTGGTGTGCCAGGCTGGGGTGGTGGTGAGCAAAATGCCTGAATCTTCCTATTCACTGTGTACAGAACTTAGGTGAGATGAGGTTGTGACTTCACCATTATCTGAACTGCTGAGAAATCCTTGTGACTAAGGCCCTTTCTGGATCTAAGATGAAGTTTACATCTGAATCTGAAGAGGTGTCCAGACTAACAATTTTGGTTTTAATTTGCATTACAATGAAAAGTACATAGTGAATACAAGAACCATACATTTCTAGAGCAAAATTTTCAAAATTGCTGAAGAGACTGGGTTTCCATGAGCAATGAAGTGAGAATGATTTGGGAACCTAGGTCCCAGTTTCAAAAACTGAGTGCTTAGGAACTTAAGTAATGGTGGTTATCACCTAGATTCCTGAAATTCTAGGTAACTTCTGAAAACCATACCTTTGTGATTACAACTTTTTCAATGCTTCCGGGAGACAGATTTTGTAACTGTGTTCTGATTCAGATTTCTCTTTGGTTCTGTCATAAAGTACTATTCTTGTATTTTGAAAATTGTTTATTTTTAATTCTTGACAAATAACTATACTTAAACGGCAAACACATTATACAATATGTTAGCTCCAAGGGACAATATCTTAAATAGAAACAGATCCTTTCCTTTTTCTTCATGCCAGCTCTTTGTTTAGCAGTATGGCAATTGCACACACACATCCCAGATGTTCATGGAAACAAAATTCCTTTTTAATTTACAGCAGAATATGGTTTTATCCCTTGCTGGCTTTGTATTTGTCAAACACACAAATGTTTAAAGCCTTTTACTCAAATATACTACAATAGTATTGTGCATGCCTCTTTAAAATTTATGTCTATGAAATCACAGAATAATTCAGGTTAGAAGGAACCTCTGCAGTTTATCTAGTCCTACTCCCTACTTAAAGTAGGCCCAGTTACATCAGGTTGCTTGGGTTCTTGTCTCGTGGAGCTTGGAATATCTCTGGATGGAGTTTGGACAAATTCCCTGAGTCCCTGTTCCATTGGTTGGCCGTGAAAAAAGTCTGTATATAGAATTGGAATTTCCCATGTTGCAACTTTCTTTCGCCCCTTCTTTCCTTGTGCATCTCCAAGAATGCATCTGGCATGGTCTTTAAACCCTCCCATCAGTTGTAGACAGCTCTAAGATCTCCTCGCCACCTATTCAAGGCTAAGTAAACCCAGATGTCTCAGCATATCCTGGTACTTTACATGCTCCAGCCCACCATTATCCTTGATGTTTATCTCAGTGGACAAAGACAGAATTGTCTCATTGGACAGAAGGTCATGGAGATGCATGTTCAGTGAGACACTGTTCTAGAAATGTAAACTTCTTATCTAGGAAACCTGTCTATGGTGCAATTCAATCAGATTTTGCTGGGACTTAAGTTCAGGTTTTGATTGTGATATCCAAGATTCAGGTTTTAATCTCTGAAGCTCAATACATTTTCCATTGCTTTTACCAAGCAATATGTAAATACATAGTCAGGAGACACTGAATTGACAATATATTTTGTAAGAAGATGCAGGATTTTATATTTTAGGTGTAGTAATTTCTACAGGTAATTTCCTCTGCAGTTCTCATAATGAATGTGGATAATAAAGTGGAGCACCCAACAGTGGTTCATTTGTATTTGCTTTGCAAAGTCTTTGGCTGACAGCCAAACAGCACTGACAGCCCCAGAGTCTGCTTCATACAGTCAAGAACCATTAAATATTGATGTTTCATGGAAAAAGTCATCTTCACAGACAGTGCTGATTTGGCCACCAGATGATGGCATAGACTACAACAGGATTCCTCCTTAGATTGCTTTTTCACACAGGCTGGTGCTGTTGCTTTGGGTCATGGAGGATAAAGGCTCAGACAGTGCCAAGGTCTTCTCAGGGCACTACAGGGGCTCCTCATGGGGGCTCAGGGCAGGGCCTGTCTCAGTGCCCCAGCCAGGCACTGGGCCACACACCCATAAAGCACTACCCTGGGGCTAGGCCCATGGGTGGGCTGGGCCTGGAGGGGCCTGCAGCAGGGCAGTCTGCAGGGAGCTGGAGACTGGTCCTGCTGTGGCCTTGCTGGCGCAGGAGCCGATGGCCCCAAGGGCTAAAATGGGGTCCTGGGCCATGGGCAAGTTTGGAGAAAGGCCCAGGGGGCCAGGGCAGGACCTGTAAGGTCTGGGGGTGCCCTCAAGGCCCTGGCAGACCTGGAACTGGCCTTGGGGTTAGGAGGAGAAGGGCAAAGCCTGGACTAGCAGTGGGTGTGAGGCTGGAAAGGGGATGCAAACGGCAGTGCAGGCAGTGAAAATGTTTCTCCTCTACTAGGTTGTTCATGTGGGCCTTGGCTCTGGGGCTGGGGAGCTAAGTGTGACCAAAGCCTAGTGTTAGGATTAGATGGAAAAACCCTGAGCAGTTATCTGGCATGAGGCTGAAAACAGTCTGGAAAATGACAGAGTAGGCTGCAAAAATTGTCTCGCCCTGAATTTCTACCTCGATGATCTGCAGAGTAATTTGGCTGAGGAGTCAATTAATACAGGAGAGGGGAGGAATTGATGTGTTGCCTGCAAAATTACTAGTGTAAACCTCTGTCATATTCTCAGTGTGGATCTCAATCCTGTGTACATAGTATATGAAAAACAAGCCAATGACGAGACCTGTGTGAACTGTAATTTTCATTGGACTGCTTAGTTTGTTCTGCAGTCTTTATTTTTACGCTGGAATCAGACTAATTTCAAACTTATTTTGACTCCCATTGTGGAGGGTCAGAAGGGACGTATACAGTAGTGGCATCTATCTCTGTGAACCTTATTGCACTGAGAACTAACTAGCACAGCCATCACGTTCTTACTGCTTCAGCTATTAGTGAAAGGGGTAATACAGAAGAGTCAGGGAATTCAGTCCAAGTACAATTCATTTTTCACACAAGCCACAGAAAACCAGCAGCAAGTGCTAATTATGGGTTTTAAGTTGAACGTTTCCTCTTTATGCGTCTGTTTGCAAACAGCAAATTCCCTCCACACCCACATGTTCCAGACACAAAGATACTGGAGCATGCAAATATATATCTTACTGTAAACCAATTTCAGATTTTTCTCTTTAGTATGGGTATCAAAATAGAAGATTGTTTAGCTTGGTCAGTCAGTCTTTCTTGACTAGCTGGGTGTTCCCAGCTTTATCCAACACCCTCTGACCTGAGCGGCAAAGGAAAATAAATCTCAAGTGATAGTGCTTGCAGAGTGCCCTGTTCAGCCTTGATCCTCTCCTTCCCTACTTTGGGGAAGCCACTGTCTTCTGACACTTGATTTTCTATCTTTGAGTTTACAAGGCTTAAGACAGTGCCCCACCTTGAGCTGGAATTTAATTCTGGATAGTAACGGGGATAATACTGTTTACAGTTTCTCCCTAAAGGGAAAAAAATGTTCTCTTCCTCCAGTTTGTTGGTTCAAGGTTGATGCTGGAGCACCTAGTCAGTTGTACTTGTGCCCCAGAGACCTGGCAGGCACCATTTCATTGCTATGTCCTGGCTTCTTCAGTGCACCGACTTCACAGTGTGTATACTGATGTTACCAACAGCATTTTGTTATGGGACAATACATATCTAATGATTTATCTTTTCTGATTTGAATGATAATCCTGTTACATACACTTTCCTGCTCTGTAAGGATTTTCCACCTTTTAAGGTTTCCTATGGCAAGTTGGGATTTTTCGTTCTTCTGTGGTTCCCCAGTACTCTTAATTGTTTTACTGTTTGTTTCAGCTCTCTTATTACCTTTCCTTGTCTTCTTCTCCCATTGGCATTTGCTTCCGCATGACTCTTACTTCATGAATTTTGGGATACTGAGAAACAATTTTGGGAGTGTAATAAAGTTAAGAAATTTCTATCCCTCATCCTCCCCAGATGTCTTGGTTTGGCTCTGTGCCTTCCCTTTGTGCCGATGAAACCTTGGGCCTGCCTAGCGTGGTGTACCGTTGAATGACTATCCTTATGAATAGCCCTCCAGCAACATAAAGTTCTTTTAACCTGAATCATCCAGTGGTCTGGTTTTAGAGAACTGGTGGTTGTTTGAGCAGAGCTTAAAAGGGCAGCAGACCTGATGAGAAGCATGTAGGAGGGAAGAAGGACTATTATCTCTAACTGCACACTGAGTTATCCTGTTGTACCTTCTAAGGCTTGAAGATGGAGAGGTACTGTGTGCTAAAACATATGTTGTTTTTTTCATAAAAACAATACAAATATTTGAGTGGGCATTTGTATGTCTCAAAACACAAATGCTGTTTAAGTACTGAAGTGTAGTAAAAATTACGCAGTTGCTTAAATTGTTGACACAAGCTGCAGCAGAAAGGATGTTAGTTGCCAATCTCAGAGTTAAGATCTAGGTTTCTCTAGATAAGGAAGTAACCAAGACTTGAATCCCACAGTGCCCAATAATTTCTGTCTGTAAAGAAAGGCACCTTGGCTCAATTTGTTCAGAAGAATGTGTAAACCATTATATGCAATGAAAGTTTGAAAACTGGTGCTTTGAGTCATATGTGAATTCTCATGGGCTTGTTCAAATTTATGGTTTCGAAATGTGTGCAAATTATGACTTGTAAACAATTTTCTATGTGATATGTGAGAGAAAAGAATGAACTATTATCTTCAATAAGCCTCCATAGAACTTACTGAATTAGTCACTACAAATTGTGTATTGAGCAGGAAAGTCTCGCTCAACTAACTTAATTTCCATTCACAACAAGGTTATTCATCTAGGTGATGAAGAGAAGCTAGTAGACATGATTTTTTGGGTTTGAGCAAAGCTTTCAGTATTGTCTCTCACAGTGTTCTTTTGGACAAAATGTCCAGTGTACCACTAGACAAGTACATAATATGATGAGTGACCAATTTGCTGGTGGGTTGGATTCTAAGGATTGTAGTGAATGGGGTTACATCAGGCTGGCAGCCAGCTGCTAGTGGCGTACCACAGGGCTCCATTGTAGGGCCAGTTCTCTTTAATGTTTTCATAAATGACCTGGAGGCAGGACTTGAATGCATGCTAATTAAGTTTCCAGGTGATACTAAATTGGGCTAGACAATTTAGTATTCCCCTGAAGGGCCAGACATCTGAAGTTTAACGAGCCAGTGCTGGATTCTGTAACTGGGGTAGGGCAACCCTGGCGATACATACTGACTGGGGGATGAGAGGCTGGAGAGCAGCCCCACAGACATCTGTGGGTTTTAGTAAATGGCGAGTTTGATATGAGTTAGCAGTGTGCCCTGGCAGTCAGGAGGGCTAACTGTACCCTGGGGTGCATTAGGCACAGCATTGCTAGACGGTCAAGGGAAGGGATTGTCCTGCTCTGCTTGGTGCTGCTACAGCCTTACCTCGAGTGCTGGCTGCAGTTTTAGGCATCGCAATATAAGGACATAAAACTATTAGAGAGCATCCAAAGTAGGGCCATGAGGATGGTGAAGGGTCTGGAGGGCAAGATATTTGAGGAATAAGTGAGGTCTCTTGGTTTGTTCAGCCCAGAGCAGGCTGAGCGGAGGCCTCATGGCAGCCTGCAGCTCCCTCAGGAGGGGAGCGGAGGGGCAGGCGCTGAGCTCTGCTCTCTGGGGACAGCGACAGGACCCGAGGGAACGGCATGGAGCTGGGACAGGGGAGGGTCAGGCTGGGGGTTAGGGAAAGGTTCTGCACCCAGAGGTGGTCGGGCACTGGGACAGGCTGCCCAGGGCAGCGGTCACGGCACTGAGCTGCCAGAGTTCAAGAAGTGTTTGGACAACACTCTCAGATACAGGGTCTGATTTTTGGGTATTCCTTTGGGGACCCTGGGCTTGGACTTAATGATACTTATGGGTCCTTTTCAACTCAGGATATTCTATGACTGTGTGTGTGTCAAATACTGAAATTTGTAATTCATCTGTCAAGACAGTGTTACCTTGATTGTTGGGGGGGGGGGGGGGGGAAGGGGGGCAGGGGACACACACTGTATTTTAAGTGATTCTTTTGATATGTCTTTGTAGTCATGGGAGGTTTGAAGAGTGGAACAAACTAGGTCCTCTGTGGAATCAAATTTCATGTCACTTTGCACCAGAAAATCTCACTTTTGTTTTTTTTATTGAATATTCAGTACGGTTCTACCCAACAATAGCAAACCCTAATGAAAAGGTGGAAGTGACCATTTATATGACAACAGAGTCTTTAGGTCATATTGTGAACGTATTCAGCATCCTGGTGCATTTTGCTGCAGGGATATGGCCAGGGGAAGAGCAATTCAGGATGTGCTGCCAAGTCCTTGGGGACATCTGCACATCAGGTATTCTGCAGGCATGCAGGGATTCACCCCCCTTGTCCTGGTGGCACATACTTGCCTCTTCCTTGTGCGTGATGCTTCCCACTCCTCTTTCGTATCTTCTCCTAGCTCAGGCCACCCAGCAGCTACTCCTGCAAGAAGCCATGTGCCCTGCTTTGAGTTGCTTTGTCAGGATGGAAACATGAGGTTAAGGGAAGGTGATGTTTGGTTTTAACACTTACCATTGCAGCTTTCACAATGCAATTCTTTGCCGTTTTTTAAAACTTTTTGAAAGCATGCTTGCTCATACACATCCAGTTATGCACCTTGTGAAACAGACCAGCACATTAAAATTAATAAAGATTAATTAATAAAGAATTAAGGCAATATAATTAATGCCAATCAACAGGAACTTATGGAAAATAGCTCTTGTCAAAATGACTTGTAATTTCATCAAAAAGAAATATCAAGTAGAGCTGATTAAATATAATTGCATTAATGTGAAATTTGGTAGTTGAGGACTCTTAAGTCTTGTGGGTGTTTAAAAAGTGGCAATGGCTAGGAAGTGAAGAAAGAAGAGCTTAGAGCGGAAATAAGGTTTTTACTGTAAGGACAGTTAACCATTGCGGGTTGAGGAACAGTAAAAGCTTTTTAAGTATGACTAAAAAATATACAGTGCAGATCTGTGGCCTGTTACATAGGAGGGGACGCACGGTGATGATGTTGTTCATTTGCTCGGTGTATAAACCAGCAAACTTCAAAATGGAAAAACTCTTAATGTAGCCTGGGGGCGAGTGAGGAGGATGGCGGGTGTTTCTTGTGAAAGAAGCAGCAAGGAAGTTGTAAATGTGAGTCATAAATGGGTCCAGGAGGAAGAGCCGAGCTGAGAAACTGTGAACTCTAGGGAACAATGTGAAACCTGGGGAGTGGTGTGTACTTTTTAATGAATAAGTATGTTAAAATTTATTAAATAATTGGCAAAAATGTTTTCCTAAATGTTTGTTAATTGCACAAATTTCTAGTTAAAAGGTCTCAGTCTTCCACCTACTGTCATAATGCACAGAGCTTGATATTTGACCATTTGACCTTTTTTTCCTTTTCAAATAATGCTATTTATACAAAATTTTCTGTTGAAATAAGAGGCATACTGGTTGCACTCAAAAATAGAAAAATATAAATATTTGACTGCTGCCACTTATTATTTGTATAAATAGTGTATCAATGGACTATTTAAATTCGTGAAAAGACATTGTTCTAAGAGATGGGTATTCAAGTTCCATCGCTTTGAGAACAGTTACAGGAAGCGTTTTACCTTAGGTTAAACTTGAATGAAATTGAGCTTGGGAGAGCTATGGAGATTCTTCCAGGGCACAATTCCTTCTTTTCTATGCCCTTATAATACATTACATTTAGAAGCTTGTAATTTACTTCGAACTCACAACATCATGTTTTAATATCCCTTAAGCTTTTCAGTTGCACTGACAAACACAAAAGGGATAAGAAGCCAAGGAAAGAAACCCTTTCTTCCACCTTCCTATCTAGTTCTTGTGTACCTGGTCTGGCACCAAGGGGTCAGTTCTGATGAAAATTTATGTGTATATATAAATAGATTTAAAAAAATGCTTTGTCAACAAAAGTGTCTTGTTCTGAATCCTGATTTTGCATCAGTGTGATGTTACTTAGGTGACCTGAGAAGAAGAAGCCTGGCATAACTGGTGCGTACTGACTAGGAACCCTAAAAATTGTGGACTGACTTAATGTGTCAAGGAAAATCTGAGACACAAACAGTAACATCTAAAAATGCAAACTGATAGACTTGCTGTGTTGTTTTGCTCAGTGTGATTGCCTTTACTGAAAAGTTCAGAGGGATGGCTCTCAGCTGCATGCGCTCTTTGCTTTTAGCAAGTTTGGCACCTCAGTGCCACACCACTCAGGGTGAGGGGGTGGGTGGGATGTTTTTGTTTGTATTTTTTTTCCCCACTGTGTCTTCTACTCATCTGTAATGTGAACAGCCTCACTCAAACATTCAGAGAGAAAAATGTGTTTGTCTGTGGGTCTGTCAAACAGTTTAAGCCAGGTTTGAATTTAGAAACAGTGTAAAGCCTTTCCTTATTTATGATATTAATAAATTACCAGATGAAGCACCTGGGAAGTATCAAGCCTATCTTTAGCAAAGCTCTCATGCTCCTGTCATGTTCCCAAATGTTGTCCCCCACATGTCCTCCCTCTGGTGCAGCTTGCGTTATTACCCCGTTGTCAGAGTGCCTTCCCCAAGGACCTTGGCAGAAATACGACAGGATGCTGCTGAGCTTCTGTCAGAGCAGAAGAGCTATAGTAGAAGTAGAGGCTGATGGAGATGCTAATTATAGATTATTAGTTGTAATAATTAGGTAAAATCTTACCCCATTTTGAAACCTATGTGAGTTTTGCCATCAGCTTCACAGGTCAGCCTGTAACCTAACAAGGAACCAAACCTGCTTGCTTTCTATTTCTTAATCCATAAACAGCAATACTGATTGCAATGAAAGGGCGCCTTGGCTAAACAAGGTGACTAAGGACACAGACATCTAACAGCAGAAAGGTGATGTGAAATGCAGTTTATTAATGACTTATTTACAACATCGTGGGCTCTGCTACTGGAGTCAATGAGGAATGATTGAATCCTTCCTTGGCATTATTGTAGTTCCCATGTCAAATTATGTGTCTGTCTTACTGCTAAATTTTATACTGGTTTTGTATTATTGCTATCATTTCCTTGCTGTTAATTCATGATTCAGAAGACTTCCTGTAACAACAGGTTTCCTGAACTTAGAAGGATCTGAAATGTGATAGTTGGTCAAAACAGTTCTGAGATGTGTTTGCATATTTTGCCAGCTCCCCAGTTACCTATACAGCTTCTGTCCCTTTTTCAACTGAATGAATTAAAATATTAGTAATCTGATCAACATTTGGAGCTAGTTCGATTTTTATCTTCTTTAAGCATCTTAAATCTTTGTTCCTGGGGTTTCCCAAGTAAAATCAAGAAAATTAATTCTTGTGGTAAATGTTTTTTTCTTTCAAGTATAGCTATGCACAAAATTGCACCTCTGGAATAAATACACAGTTTGCCCAATGATATTCTGTGCTCGTCTCCAAAAGAAAGGAGCAGAAACATTCCATCTGGACTCTGCACTTCAAAAGCTTCAATAAAAATTTATATTAGACTGTAACCTCAACCTGAAGGAATAAATACACCGTGTAGCCCTTCTAAACCTATTTCTTTTAATCTCTTGGCAGCATATGCATATAGAAATATCCTGACAGCTGATTCAGCTGCACTCTTTAAAAAAAATATATATATGAAAATGCTGAAGGCTCTTTTTCTTTTTTTTTTTTTCTTTTTTTTTTTTTTTTTAAAGAACGCTGCATTTAGTTTTCATAAATAACTGTTTAGTATAGGAATGTGTTTATTCTATGGAAGAAAACGATATTCCTGGTTTCAGTATTTTTGTTTCTATTTGAAGGCTTTTGAGTCACTCCACAAGTATGGCTCTAGGTATCTGATGTCAGGGTAATTACACACCTAGGACAAAATTTTACCCAACTCCCTGAGTGGTGTGACTGGTGACGTTTTCTTTATCATCAGCCTCACTGCTAATTTCAACTACTTCACATTTATTTCTCTCTGAGTGGTATACTGGTGCAAGTACAGATGTTACTAGATCTGAATTATCACCCTGGAGATTTGATCATCAGGGTGAGAAGGCTGATTCACTTATCTTTGATGGTTTGCAACTGGCAGAACATCCTACAGTGATAAAGACAACCGAGTGTGGTCAGGCATTACTTCTCTTCTTCAGCCTAGATGAACATCGCCTCAGAAGCAACTTTTACATGAAACTTTTAGTAATAAGGTATGCTCAGGCATATGTGTTGATATACATGTGTATGCAGTGGGCTTGGGTGTGAACAAATGCATTTCACTTCTGTGAGAAGTGAGCAAATATTGTTTTATTTATTAGATTACATTCAGAGTTTTAATTGAACAAGTATCACAGAATATTTTGGCAGTACGTGGACAGGTTGTAGAGACTGATCCAGTTCCCACTGAAGCCAAGAAAAGTCTTTAATATGATGGAAGCTGGATCAAGTTCTTTTTAAGGTATCAATTGTTTGGTTGTATTTGTCACTTTTAAAGTAACTAGAACAGATATTTCGTTGTCTGGATTTAAAAAATAGAAATTTGTTTCGATACTAGTGGAAACTACTTTGACTTGTTTTCCATAAGTATTTTTACAAAGAGATTTTGTCTGCAAAACTGTTCACAGAAACAAGTGTCTGTTCATCTACGTGTTTACGACTGAAGTGGATATTTTGGAAACCTTCCTTATGTGTTTGGGAGTTAGACAGAAAGCAAAACGTATGTTGTGCAATTGAACTCACCAATCAATTCATTTTTTTTGTTGGAAAAGAGCAATGATCAGTATTTAATTGTCTAGTGACTGTTCTATGTGTGAAAACATGCTTTTGAGTAGCCTCAAATAAGGAAGTTATTTATAATAATCTAGTTATTTCAAAGGTTAGTAAATAGGTCATAGGACTTAATTTATATCTATATCTGTATGCAGTGTTCAGATCTCAGTACCAGAACAAGCTGGATTTGTAGATCAGTTATGAAGAAATCCCCATCAACAACCCAGATACAAAGAAATTCCCCTTCCATTGCTAGGTTTCTAGGAAATGCATTTACTCGTAATTACACTGGCTTTCCAGTGTAATGGACAGGAAGGAGTAGATAACCCATTCAAGGAATGAACCTAAGGAACAAAACTGCAAGCCAATCAGAAATACTACAGCAGTTGATAGCTGGTACGTCTCTATACCACTAGTTGTTTTCATCCACTGGATTTGTCTCCTGCAGCTGGGATTGAAAGAGTGGAGCTTTTCTTGTGCCAGGGAGGTTGGGATTACGGTCCATGTGAACAGTTTTTGCAACGTGAAGGCACATACAAAGTCTACAGTGCTGTACATGAAAGTCTGGCTTTTGACAGTGACAATCTCTTCTACAAACAGACAAACAAGGGTCTTCTTTTTTCTGTTCTACAAATAGGCAAACACAGGCTACAAAGATTTTGATGATAAATTGCCAGCCCTTCATGCACGACTTTGGCAACGTCTTCCCACTTGTTGTCATCTGTCTGCTATGTATGGCACTGCCAAATGGATCTGACTGCGCAGCCAGCACACCTGGGCCAAGAGGGCTGTCTCCACCGGGAAGGGAATTATCTGGTAGCGCTGAGGCTGTTGTGTCCTGTTGTGTCTCTGTCCCTGGGATAGTTAAGTGAAGGGATCTTGGCTTGGCTTTCTTGTGCTGCTCCATTTCTCAGCCTTTTGAGACTTCTGTAACGTGGCGTAGAAGGGCTGATTCTTCTGCTCGTGTCAGATAAAGGGCAGTGTGTGCTAGAGATTGTGCAATCTTTATAAGCATACCATAAATCTTCCGAAGCACCTTGTGTGAAGATCTTGTGGCCTTTTTAATCTCAGAGGTAACCTCTTAGCTTGGGGTTTCATCGTTGGTTTTCTGTTCTAACCTACATGGAATAAGTCTTTCTTTATTTGCAGAGTTAAAGAAGGCTTTAACTTTGCACAAACTTTGTACGAGAACCCTCTCTGTTTGAGGCTATAGCTGATAATTAACTGGATGCCAGACAAGGTAGTTTAGGTAGTAACATAAGAAGAATTCATACTCATTAACTCCATATTCCTATCAAAATCAAATTTATTTTCCCTCTTTCTTTTCTTTTCGTCATTTGGTTTATAAATTGTACACAATGTCATGGGCCACCGGACAGTCATCTGAGTGTAGCTTGCTCTGAATAAATGATGCTGAACAGCACTAGGCAAGCCTCGTTCCTTTACAGAGATAATTTTAATTAAATTTCAATTGACCTAAAAAAAAAAAAAAAAAAGGAAGAAACTAATTAAAATTATTAAGAGGTATTTCAGTTGACGTAATCTGTCAGTAAGAAAGAGGGAAAATCAATCTGCCACAGAGTTTTCTGGCACCATTTGTACACAAAGCCTTCACGTTATGATCTTTATTGACAACTGGAGTGGAAGGAGTTACCTAAGCAGTAGTATCGAATCAATACTTTACTCACAAAGCAGTTCTGAATAGCAGAAATAGAGAGCCTTTCTCCTTTAAATAAATGTTAACTCAGTGTTTTCTTAATGCGTGATTTTCATCACGTATATTTAATGCTGTTGACACAATTCCCTTTACTGTTCTTATGCATCTCCGAAACGTCCCTGAACCAGTGGCCATGGTAACCCTCGCTGCTTGTACATTAGGTTACCTCCAAGATTGCCTTACTAGGGCTGGTTGTTAATGAGCATCATTTGCCAGTTCCCTTGTTCAAGGTCATTCTTAATTTCCTTCTGGTTTTAGCATAAGTTCAGCGTTGATGAATCCCACCCCTAACATCCCTTGTGATTTTTTGTCTGGGGGAAAGAAAGTATTTAAATATAAATAATTATTTGTTTAGCATTTTGCTGATGTGGCATCTTATCCATTTGCTATTTATTTATTAATATTTTTATTGTTGAAATACGAAATTTTACCAGTTCATGGCTCTGCACAATGTATCTGGGGCCTCTCTGTGCATACTCTAGTTATGTGGATAAGATCCTAAAAATGCTATGTATTTATTGCCGTCTGTCTGCCTTTGAGCTGGTGTATGGTAAATAGCGTGCTGTTTGCATACGATTACATAGTTGTGCCCTTGTTGTTAATACATTAATTGTGCATCGTTGCTCTACTAACTGACAGACCCCTACCTGACTTCTGAAATGCCTTCTGCAGGCTCATCCAGACAGCGCTGTCTGTATCAGTGTGGCCTTCAGCGGAGCTTCCCTTGCAGCTGAGAGGTGACCAACTGAGCAGCACGGAGCCATGGCCAGAACTGGGTAGCTGGACATGGTGTGCTTGTTACTCAAGTAGTATTTTGGAATTAAGACTAAGACTATTAGCAGTTTTCTGCTGTGTTGGGAACTTGGTTCCAGTTTTGTGGGCCAGGCTCTTGCAGTTTAGTAAGCTGAAGTGGAAATTAAGGCAAAGCGTGAGAATTTGGGCCAAGCACTTTGTTATTTGAAGAGTCATTTTTCCTCCCACAACCAAAAGATTTGCAACTGACCATATAGGAGATCACTGCTGAAAGGGGCTTTTTGGCTCCTGTATCAGTTTACAAATTGAAAATATTTTCGTGGAATTGTGGACACTGCAGTTCGTGATGTTCTTAGAAGACTGAATCTTACTCTAAATGACAAATTTTGCACAGAGATGGAGACAGATAGAGAGTACAATTGTTTGTCTGATGGGATTGTCACTTCTTTTTGACTGCCTTATAAATAAGGTGGGCTGTGCTTTACATTAACAAACTTTATTCTTGCTGGACTTTGTCTTTCTCTTTTTCAGAGCTTGCTTTTTGTGTGTATTTGAAATGAGAGCCATTAGCTTTAATCACAGTAATATGATTTTACTACTTTTAAGTCCTATCAGCATTACAGAACCCATAAAGCCATATGAGGAGAGGGTTTCCTTGGCCTGCACATTCCTATTTTCCTTCAGAAGGCCTCCTCTGCATGAAGGCAGGTAGCACGAGGCAGCTCACCTGTACCAGAGCTCCCCTTGGCGATGAACATCTGAGGCAGAAAGGGCACAGTTTCCGTTCAGCTTGAGCATTTTGGTCTGGCAGTAGGAGAAGAAAAATCTTGTGAACCTGAAGCCAGAGTTAATTTGCTCAGGATAATTGAAAGACAGTGGAAAGGGAACTTCATGCTGCCTCTTTTAGCAACTTTTCAGAGTGAAATCAGCTGGAGGGTTCAGGGCTTACCAGTTTGAATAATAAGCAGAGGCCATTAAATAGTGCTAGAAACATTCTGGATAGTTTGTCCTTTTGCTGTACAGGATATTTGTTTGGAGGTTATTTACTGGGTTTGCTTCTCAAACATTTCATTCCCAAGTCAAAAATTACTTATGTAAGCATTTCTTGAAGGGAATAAGAAATCACTTTTGGAAATTAAATTCCTAAACAGTGTTGCAGATGGTTGGGTAAGACTTTCTGGATTCTCTAGTTCTGGCAGGGTCATGAAACCAATTAATTCTATTGCAAATGGCATGCCAGCTGGAGAAAATAGCACTGAAAAGCTAGTTACAGGTTAAATATTTTTTATCCCTAAACATCATGACAAACCTGCAGTAACATGAAGTAATCAGGCTGGGATGTTTCTTGTCTTTCTTTGTGAGAAATAGAAATGTGGTTTCTGGAGCAAAGCAGAGGAAAAGGCAGAGGAAGGGTAATGTTTAGACCTGTTTTTATTGGACCTCAAAAGAAAGCTGCAATTATACATTAAAAAGTCACTTTTTTTTTCACTTTAATTAATAGCTGAAACTGGTTCATGCTTCTTCGCATGTCCCGTGGTGCAGCCATCATGGTTTTTAGTCTGTGACCTTTCTTTAGAACTAAAAATGCTAACTGTAGGTCAATGCGACCTGACTGGTTTGTGAAGTCACTTTGCAGGAAAGTGGCTAATTCTCTTGACAGAGAAAGGGACAGATTTCAATATATAGATAATGTCTACTCGAAAAGAAAGACTGTGGAAAACTTGTCATATTTGTACAGATGAAGTATCTGGAATGGAATCCCTGAAGTACTGGTCTGGGTTTTTAGAGAATAGCCATAAAACGGAAAAAAATCCCAACAGGCCGCTACTTCGTGCTGTTTCCACCCATAGATGGTGATGGAATACATCTGCGATGTGCCAGTGTTGGCACTACATTCTTTATCACTCTGTTTCAACCACCATTGAATTAATTGATATAAGCATTGTCAAGAATTGGTTTGGGAAGAATCTTCTCTATGTCCAGAATGTGCCCAAAGAGTAGGTTTAGATGTCTAGAAACCCACAAATCTATGAAAGGCCAAGCCATAAATAATAAAAACTATTTGTTGTGGGGTAATGAGTTTTTTAAAGACAAAGGAATCACAGAATAGAAGTACAGAGTACTATATTATTTTCTCACTATTATTAGCATTGAGCCATGTTAGCAGAAAACAACAGTGATCTCTGAACTGGTGATTTCCAACATCAGTAGTCTTTCTTTCAAGGGGAAGCACCAAATGAAAAAGAGTGCCAGGCAATGATTTCACAAAGTGGTGAATTTGTTCTGAGGCCATCCAGAAACAGGTGAGAGCCACCAGATAAGTGGTACAAATCACTGTACTGATGCCAAGCTACTCTACCAGTTCACATTTGTTTAAGGTATGTAAAGGGTTAATTTGCCCTTGCAGTTTTTTTCAGCCACATCAAGTAAAATCTGTCATCCTACCATTCACAGAAAAGCCAGCAGGAACACCCTTTCTACTGAATTAGCTAGGTCAAGATAAATGCGATTGTATGTTTTTCTCCCAATCAGAGCAAATTGTACTGCCAGGTAAATTGGGACAAGGCAGATGTGGTATTAACAGTTGTATAACCATGATGGTAATCTTTGAGGATTAGCGTAAGAAAATATGGAGGCTCAATTATGGCAGAAGTCATAAACAAAATTAACTTGATGAGTGGGCTCAAACTTCTGTGTTGTTCACCAGTTTCCAGCAGGGACTACATGCTGTCCTGGTGGTACCCACCCGCACAAGAAGCTGGGTATATAACAAAGTCTGGGCTAATAAATCTGCTGGTTTTATTAGTTTGGGCTCTATGCTGGCACCACAGGAGGCAGCAGGAGGGATGCAGGGGTAAAAGGATGCTGATGAATCAGCAACGTGTCTTTTGTGGGATGAGGAAAATATCTGTAAAGCCCTTCTGAAAAAGGTGAGAAAACCAATACCGTCATGGATATTTGCTGACATTATGAACTTTCACACACCCTTATGCTTTTTCTTTGGTGTGGGTCATGGTCTGCTGCTAGCACAGTAGGGGTGTTTAACAAGTTGTAGTAAGAGAACTGTGTGTATGGAAGCTGCTGTGCAGATTTGATAGGATGTTAGGATGGAGTAGCAGAACAGTCAATACACTGAGACATATTGTTAGGCAAAAACTAAGGGAAGATACATATATATTTTCTCTTTGATAAGGAGTGAGCTTTTGTACCGGGGAGCTCTGCTGTTAAATAACTAGCAGGGTACTTCCAGGATAATGTTTGCTTCTGACCATGTTGGTTTCAGAACAATCTCCCTGATGCACTGTAGCAGACAGTGACTGCAAAGGCAGTGTTAAGGAATTGGTAATCCTCTCTGAATTGCAGCCCTACTGTGTCAGTGGTTAGCACACCACTCTTGGTTTACATTTTTTCCTTTGTAATATACGCTTCAGTGGATTTTGAAAAACGCAGCAAAACCTTTGAAGACGGATAACAGTTCTTTTTTTCACAACACCACAAGTCTGCATTGTGGATGCAGGAGGCAATGAAGTATTCAAGCAGGAAAGACATTTAGGGGATAAATGGGCAAGAGATCTGTTCAAATGCATTTCTAAGAGTTGTCTAGAAGAATGAGGACAGTAATACCATAGAACTGTGACTTGTATTGCAATCTGACCCCATTCTACACAGTCCTCTACTTCTGGTTGTTCACAGTGGATTTTTGACTCAGGTGCTTCATAATAAGTCAAATTAGTTGTGAATAAGACAATGAGAAAGTGTCTGTACTGCCAGGTGGATTTCCTGGTACTCAGCCTTGCATGTTCAGCACAGGTGACTTGTGTGGGCTCAGAGTCTGGCAGAGGCTGCTGAAGGTAAGGCTAGCAGTTTCAAACACCAGAACCAAAAGTGTTGGATGTATATATATATATATATATTCTATTATAAAGCTATAGCAATTTTATTCACGGTTTATTTAAAGCATAACTTAAAGAAAACTGCAGTTTGATTTCCAAAGTTAGACTAAAATGAGAATGCTTGATCATTTTGTCAATTTACATGAGCCTGTCAATTATTAATATACATGGAAGAGAAATGTAGACATAGAGAAATATACTTGTACACTAACTGAATTACTCCCTTCTGACTTCTTTTTGGTGGGAAATTATACAAGATGTAATGAAGTCTTAGAGTGGAAATCAAAGAAATGTCACCCTGTATGATTGGGTGTAATGGCACCAAGGGAGCCTGAAAGTATTGTCTCAATTTATCATTTCCAAGACAAGCACCTTGCATTTTAAATGAAGCAAGGAAGCCTTCAGAAATGTTCATTCAAAAAGCTCCACTTCTGCATTTGTTATTATCCTAGAATCTTTGAATTCTTGGCATTTAAAATATCCTTCTGGTGTCATTGATTTTCTGCTGGTCAGTCATATTTTTCCAGCTGAAAAAGGAAACTAAAAAATCCCTTCCCCATTCCCTTCCACTATCCACAAAATAAAGACCATTAAAGAAAACTTGATTTTTCCCCAAGAGTTCTGTAGAATAAAGGCCAGCATGAATGTCTCTGGTTTTTGCCAGCTCAGTATTTTCTTATGCTAATATACCTCATATCTCATTGTGTCCCTCTTTTCGCTGATAGTTTTCCATCCTGTGGTCTATTATAATAAGAATATTTACATTATTCATTCCTTTGCTTTGTGCTTCACTATTTCCTATCAGCTACTAAAGTGTAAAAACTGAGCTTGCATGATTGTCTTTTCCTGCCTGCTTCCCTCCTGCCTTGCACCACTGTTTGTAACAACCTGTTAAAATACAAAGCTAAATTGAGGTTCTTTTTTCTTCTTCTTTTTTTAAACTTTTCACTGCTCTTTCCTTCATGCTCCTTTTAGATTGCTCCTGGGGAGAGCTGGGGTGTTTGTTTCATTAATTAAAAGGTCCTGTAGTATTTGGTAGAGGGCTATCTCCTACTGATAGACTTAAAGCAGCTTATAGGATTTAAAAGGGTAATGCTGCTCTGCTACAGAACTCAGTTACATAAATATTTCTTTGAACTCTCCTATGACCCGTATGTAGTTTACAGTAATTTCTATAGAGTTAATTTAATTTATTTCAGACTTTTATTGGTTTGATCCTTATTATATTTGATGGGAATTTCCCAAGAGAAAGGGATAAAAAAAATTATCCAATGAATTATGACTTGAAAAAAATACCCTCTAGTTGTATGCATTCTATGTAGAAGAAATGTAGAGCTGTGTCCTTAATTGGTAACATAATAAATTAATGTATCTGCCTGCATTCTCAATTTTCTTTTTGGAAAAAATGTGGTAATACAACTGTTTCTCAAATTATAAAAAGCTTTCTATAAGACCAAGTAAAAACATTTCTAAAAAAAAAAACACAACAAAAACATAATATAACCCTGAGGTGCTGCACTATTTTCTTCCACTTCCTGAACTTCAGATTTACATTATGATATTAAATATGCCACATTACAAACAATAGGTACTTTGTAAGAGAAAACAGTATCAGAGTAAATGAGGCAGGATAACAATACAGACCCTAGCACTAGGTCTGTAGTATCAGTTGCTATTTTCTGTATGTTTCAATATAAATGTAAATAGAGAGAGTACATTTTCCACAGGTGGTGAGTTTTTTTGTCTGTTACACATGCCTCTGAAAGCATGCAGTTTCCCATCCGGTTTTAAGCTATTACTGACTTTTTAAATTTAGTGTGAGCTTTTGATTGCAGATGGGAGCACAAGGGAAAACTTTATCATGCAGCCCCTCAGTCCCTTGGTACAAATAGTCTTTGTCTCCTCCTGTACAGGTACTTTGTATTGCACCTTTGTTGTACATTCAAGTAATATATGACCAATCTGCACCTCTGGAGCTGGAAGTGCAGTATTTTCTGTTAAAATATTTCACTTATATTCATCCAACCAGTGATATCTGTGATGCAATAGTTAGCACTTTGCATTCATCTAAGATACGATAATCATATTTTAGAAACCATTCATGTAAAACCCATATTTTTTCTGATGTTGCCTTTTTTTCTGAAGCGTACTAATCTAAGGTTGGTCTAACTTTATTTGCAACTTGGACATTTTACAAAGCCAGCCATTTGACTGCACATGGGGGTTGAATTAGAGATGAATATCCACATAAGATTTGAGCTGTAAGTATGGCATTCCCCTATCAGGTTGAGATTTTCCAAGCCACCCCTGAGCACTGATGTCCAATGACCCAGTTCCCCTTAGAGTTGTCATGCATTCAGCAGTTTTTAATACCTTCTAGAAACATAACTAGTAGAAGAAGACATGCAAACTTTATGTTTATTCCCTTTGTTTTCTGTTTATGTTGAGACTCTAAGATCTATGCTTCTCAACACACTTTTTAAATGACACGTAGATGGTGTTTTCACATAATTTACAGTCCTGTCAAATAACACTGTTGTGCCTCAAGGCCAATTAATCTGTGAGGGAAATGAAGAAATTTACAGAACATTTAACAAGATGAAACATTACCAAATTTACAGTAATAGGATAATGCTCAGATTTCTAAGTGTGTAAGATGCTAATTCCATAAAAATGTGGAAGACAGTTTTGTTTTGTTCCATCCTATGTGGAACAACCAAGCAGAGGAAGATCAGCAGTTCAGTTTACAGCCCTTCTCTAATGGAAAACAAGGCCTTGGGACAAAGAGAAATGCAGTGATTGCAACTCTGCTGGTGCTTTGTTATGGGCCAAATAGGTGACAGAAATGAAAATGCATCTATATTCTGTTGGTTGAAGTTTTAGGCATTCTCCCTTGATGGGATTTTGTTTCTGGCACCTAAAGCTCACAGTCAGTACTGCAGTAGAGCTGAGGACGTGTGCCATATTGAACTACTTGTGTTTTCAACCTAATTATTCTTGTGTGATTTGAGAAGCTAGAAATTGAATTGGAAACCTCAAGGGCCTCTAAAGTGAAAAGTCAGCCAGGGATGCTAAGGTTATCACTATCAGCTCGGTATGCTTAATTAGAAGTTGAGTAGCAGATTATCATTTACTTTACCAGTGTCAAAACCTTCATTAGAAATGAAACCGTGATGAAGAGGAGCATGTGGTGAACAGAGTCTGTGAACCATAACTCAGGCCTGTTTATCTGGGGCAATGATTGGAAAGAATGAGAGGAGAGAAACACTGGGGCTGGCATTACCCTGGGTGAACAAAATAATGAGTTTTAGCTGGCACTTCTTTGGAACTGTTAAAACCTTTTATGTTTTTTTATGGTGTGGGGGTTGGGGAGAAGGAATGGTTTGCAAGCCATTATGCCGTTCAGTTGTTGACATTGCCTTTTGACTTAACAAATGTAGAGAGAAACAAAAAGAGTCCAATATAGAGGTCGTACCCAGATACAAGCAGTGAGGTTAAGGTGAATAATGTTCTGTGTCTGTGGACCGAGGGTGGGTTTGGGTCACTTCCCTCACTGCATGGATGCTACAGCACTGCAGAACCCTTGCTTAAAAGCTCAGCTCCTCATAGCCCCCTATACCTTGTTCAGAGCTGGTAGTGAGCTCCATCGTACCTGCTTGGATACACTCAAATCAGCCTAGGAAAAATATCCAGAGGTTTAATTGCCCACCTCACTGTTGCGAGGATGTCGGTGTGCAGCGTGCTGGGGCTTAACGTGACGGAGCCTTCCCAAGCCTCGGTGAACAAAGTTGTTCCTGCGTGCATGCGAAGGCTTGCAGACAGGCTGGCTCTGGCAGCTCTGATAACCACAGCATTTGCATTTTCACCTTCAACTGCTGATTTACTCCAGTGCTTTTACATCAGATAACCTACTTAAACAGAGCTCACAGACAGGTGAGGAGCAGTCACGAAGAAAGCTGTAATGGCTTAGGTGGGCAGAGAGAGATTTGTGGGTAAAGAGGTTTAAGGAAAGCAGATTTTGGTTTAAATCATTAACCAGTGGGTGCAAAAGAGGTACACTGCAAGAACAATTTTTTCTGTGCTTTTTAACGTCTCTTTTATCTGTGGTAGATCTCTGGTGTGTGTAAGCGACATCAGGAGATTCCCATTTTTCCCTCAGCACAGACTGTTACATAGCGAAGCAGTTCTGAACAAAAGGAAATACTTCTTCAGAAAATAGTGAGTGGCAGGAGTTACATATCTGATTTGGATTTCAGTTCTGCTCCTAATGCTAATGCTGCCACCAGCTTCAATGGGATCATTTTAATAGAGACCAAAATAGAGGAGTTAAATTGTTTCTTCTTCTGAATGGAGCAGTACAGGTGAACAAAAGTCTTGTAGCAGTGTTCTGTTAGCTTGTTCCCCTCACTTGTTCCAGAGAAAAGCAGACAGTTACATGCCAAGCAGGAAATATCCTTTACCTGAAAACATTAATTACATCTTGCCTGAGATGTTTCTATCCCCAAATCAGCCTGTAGGTTGCACCCACCATTTCACAGTGCTGACCTGTGTCTTGCTCGTGTAATGGGTGTGCACCAGGCCAAGTGGCAGGGGGAGTCAGCAGAGCCCTTGGCAAGAGAGTGGCCAGGAGCTGGCTGATGCTGCTGGAACAATTTGTCTTCCTACAGCCCACTCCCTGTCCCTGGCTAAAGGCCCTGCAGGAAAACAGGGGTGGCAGGGAATCATCTGTAGGTGGGTGAATTGTCTTGACAGCCTGTGGTCCGTAGGTAGAGCCTACATGGGTGCCTGGGGATCATTCCTTGCTTAGGCTTTTTGAGCTTTCTGGATTGGTGGTGTGATGACAACAACGATGATGGTGATGGTGATTCCAGTGAGCGGAGAATATTTTTTGCTAAACTCCTAATAGTGTCAAAGGTAAGTTCAACAGTAGTAGTGTAGCATCTGGTCTGCTACCTGTTAGCATATTGAGTGCCTTGGGCATCTTGGCAATGCTTTTATGTATTATTGCCAGCAGCTTGTCAAAGTTGGCTTCATTTTCTTTTAGAACCCACCAGAAAAATCTCTAACGGTGTCTGGCGGCTTATGTCGTCCTCAAAGCCTACTAGAGCAGAGAGAGGCTCATGTCCAGCTCTGGGATAATGCTGAATGAGGGAAGCTAAGATGATGGTACACCCTCTAGCATCTGCGAGCTATGAAGGAGCATAAAGGCGCTCTAGCATAGGAGGGCTGAGGGAACTGGGCCTGCTCAGCCTGGAGAAGAGGAGGCTCAGGGGGATCTGATCAATGTGTTTAAGTATCTGGAGGAAGGGCATCAAGGGGATGGGGCCAGGCTCTTCTCAGTGGTGCCCAGCAACAGGGGGAGAGGAATGGGCACAAACTGCAACACAGGCAATTCCAGCTGAACGTGAGGAAAAACTTTATCGGGAGGTGACTGAGCACTGGAACAAGTTGCTCAGAGAGGTTGTGGAGTCTCCTTCCCTGGAGATACTCAAAAGGTGTCTGGGCACAATCCTGGGTAATGTGCTCTAGGTGGCCTGCCTGAGCATAGAGGTTGGAGCAGATGACCTCCAGAGGTCCCTTCTAACCTCAGACATTCTGTGGTTCTGTCCAGTGGACGCCAAGGACGTCAGCTTTTCTGGCATGCCCATCCCTTTATTTATTTGTTTACTATTTTTGTTGATGTTGTTACTGCATGCTGCAAAACATTTACGCACCTGGGACTACTAGCGATTTTTCTTAGTTGTTAAAGCAAGTTTTTTTAAATGAAACCTTGTATTAAATACTTCCCCTTTCATTATCAATTTTTTTGATTTTTCCACTTAATGAAAAAAGTTCCTACATGTAGAGAGAAAAAATATTCCCCATGCCAATGTATTTGGTATGTTTATATATATATGTATTGTTAATACAACTATAATTTTTTAATTATATAAACTTAGGCAAATATTTGAATGCTTTTAAATGCATGTATAGTGCATTTTATGGTTCATACACGGTAAAATTGGGTTCTACAGTCATCTTCTGTATTGCAGTGGGAATTACTTGTGCTCGTTGGTGGTGTGGTATTGCTACCGGTTGGGTTTACATACTTCTAGTTAGCCACTTGGTCACATACATACCCAATCAAAATTCTGAATAGGTGCATTGGGAAATAGGAGGTTTAGAGCTGTCAGCTTTAGAGGCAGGAAGAGGCTTCTGTCATGAATGATTTTTTTTTCTCTAATGTGTTTAAATGATACCTGATACCTGAACAGAAGGTATGGGCTCAGTGCAGTACCTGCTGAATGAGTTTCTGTGGCCTGTGTTATGCAGGAGTTCAGACAGGATTGCAGGATGATGCTTTTGATTTTAGTATCAAAAAATATCTTCTATAATATAGCTTCTTCAGAAACTTACTCAGCTCTTCCCTTCTCTTGTGCCAGATTTCACAAATTAGGCTTGTATTATTGCATCCCACTGTTTTTATACAGGCTTTAAAAAGGCAGATTCAAGCAGAGGCTGTGCTTTGAAAAAGAGTGTTTGTATGTTTTTATACATTTGGTGGTTGCCATGGTTAGTTATTGTCAGTATAACTCAGTTTATATTATAATGAGTATTTCTGAGAAACTTCATTTGCTTCAGAGCATGAGTAGGTGCATACGAGCTTGGGCACACACATGCATGCCAGCACAACCATTTACACCCAACTGTGCTCCTGTCCCAAGCATCCAATTTCAATAAGTTCACTGAGTGGGACTGTTACTTTATGCATACATATTTTTAAAGGAATAACATTGCTTGCTGCTTTTGGAAACTGTCCCTATTTTATAGCAAGAGATATCATGTGGCTCCTGAATTCTTTTACCAGCATTTAATGTAATTCCACGTTATAGTTTATTCTCCATTATGCAGGACAAGTGGAGAGCTGAAACAACCTGAAAAAAACAGATGATGCAGTATCGAGGGGAGGCAGCTAAGTGACCACTACAGCCAACATGTCTATAATTTGGCCACCATTGCGCTGCAGCTACTAATCCAATGCTGACTTCTGCAGATCAGACAGGAGTCCAGGATTATTGTCTCAGCCAGAGCATCCATCTGCGCTGCTCTTCATTGCATGATGAAGATCATTTCCAAGAACCTACGGATTGAGGAAATGTTGACTGAGTGGCTCCTGTGGAGTCATGTCAACTTGGGTCTGCCTTGTCTGCAGTCAGGTGGGTATGCCCATGCAAAACCCAGCCTGTCCATGTGCAGAGCTGTTTGGAGGTACAGCAGCACACATAACATGTCCCTAGTCCAGCAGGAGCTAATTTTTTGGACTCTGCTTCAGGGGTGCTTGTGGCTGCTGTTGTGTATTTAGTGGAGCACCGGGGCTTGTAGCTCGGGTGGGTCCTGAGAAGAAAGCCACTTTGGGAGTCTCAGTGTCTGCACAGCTGTTGATCTCAGATGGTTCAATTGTCCTGGGATACTGGAGGACTGACAAAACTTACAGAATGCTCTGTAAGACTTCGGTCTCAGCAAGCATATTTTGTTACTTGAGTTAAAGGAATTAGTCCATTAACTGTGCATAAGTTGTATGTTTTAATACTTGATCAGTTCAGCCATGGAAGGAGAGAGAGAATCTTGTAAGATTCTCTTAAACGAGACTAGTACATAAAAGATCACACTTTTGACTCATTGTAGCATGCTTTTATTTCCAGAGCAGCTCTGAATAGGGTTTACCCTACAATGTGTGTAGGTATTTTTTATGAAAATTTGAAACATTTTATTGTTGTCTAAATTTTCTATCATGTTTTACATTGAGTTTTACAAAAGAAGTAAGTGTTCCTCTCTCCTCCTTAAAAACGCTGTAAAAAGAAAAATCCGTGTCATAAAATGGAAGCTGGAAACTACCTGCAACTTGACTTGCCTTATCAGAATTGTGATTTCTTCTTTATGCTTTTCTGTGAGCTAAGTTCTCTACAAGACAAGGTGTTATTGGTGGTGCGAAGTGCCTTCTGTGAAGGAAAAATTATCCAGTAAAAGACTCCAACTATTTCTGTTTTCTTAAAACTTTCTGTTGCATTGCTTCCACGACAATTGTTTTGGACTAGCTGTGCTTATAAAGGACACAGAAAAAATTTTAGAACCTCTGCAATTTCAGGGAAGGGGTAAAGAGCCCTATCTTCAGGACAGGGCCTCTTGAGCACTTTAGAGGCTTGTGGATATGATGCCCTTGACAGTCCTTGACCCTTTAGATATTCCCAGCACAGACAGCCTGTTCTGGAGAGCCTCTCTCTGTGATAACTGCTAAGGATCCTGCCAGCAGTGTTCAGAGCAACAAGGCCTATAATGAGGAAGTTTCAGACCATTTATCCATATGGATCATTCTACTGTATTGGTTAATTGTGGTCTAGCGATGTAATTGGAATTCTGGAAACATAAATTAGTGTCATCCTCAAAAAGAACCAGACCGAAGTGACATGTTTTATTGGTTATTCCATTTAGATGTAATGTAATTTCAGATACTTGTAGGATTATAACATTGAGGCCTTATATGATAGATTCTGTAATTGGCTAGATTGGCTGCTTGATAAAAATTAATAGTGAAGCAGGCCGTTCTTATTGTATTTTGGTCTGAGGCAAAGATCTTTTCAGTCTTACGTCTGAAGATTCCCCAAAATACGACTTCACTGATCAATTAAACAAAAATCAGAGTATTTTAAAATTTGAATAATTAGGAGTAACACAAACAGCTTAAATACATTTTTTCACTACTCTTCCTGTTTTTATCGTGGTATGTACTCCATGAGCTCTATGTGTCTACTGGAATAGATGCCCATGTATTTAGCATGAGAAACAGAAGCTGTCAATCCTGCTTTGGAGAGATTCCTGCTCAAGTTAACAAAACAGATAACTTTTCGTATTTTTCTTCAGTTGTAAAGTAGATGATGATGTGCATTCCTCTGGTTAGTTCCCTTAGTTTCCTTTCTGCAGAACATTTGATGGTGCTGTCCATCAAGCATGATATGAGAGGAATAATGGGAAATGAAAGAAGAGGGAACCTGGAAGCGCTGCATGTGAAGGTGATTGGGAAAGCTGAGGCTGGGGAGGCGAGTTCATTATTGTCTTCGTGTGTTTTCTATCAAGTGGAGTTCTGCTTCATGTGGCCATGCTAGTGACAGCTCACGGGATTCTGCTCATTCTCATCCTAAATAGGTTTTTACAGTTACAAATCCAAGAGGAAAAGTAAAGCTACTAACTGAATGTAAAGGCTTTCTGACTTGACTCACAACTTACGTGAGGGCTGCTGAGTGCCTACTTATTAGTTGTAAGTAAGAATGAGCTCTCTGTTTACAAACAGTGCATATGATATTTAACTTGGCTGAGGCTGCCCATCAAAAAAAAAAAAAAAAGTTGAAAAGGTAGTCTAATGACTTATTTGAAATTTGAAATCCATGGAGGTAACAGTATGATTTTACCACAGTAAAATCCCGAGGCACATTATCAAGGGGAAAGGTGCGGGGTTGTTTTGAATCTGAAGAGCAGCAACTGTGTTCTGCTTCTAAGATTTACTGTCCTAAAGCCCTGGAAAGTGCAGGTAGCGTTTCCAGAGTCAAAACAGCTGGCCTGAAAGAATAAGAGAACATTTCAGGAGAGGGAGTAAGAAGAAAAACAAAGGGGAAAAAAAAAAAGGCAATGAAGAAATGACATCAGGGTTTTGCTTAGTTGCAGTTGAAGTGTTAGGTCTGATTATAGGTGTTCAGACTCCCCTTCGCTGAGCTTCCTGTTGAGCCCAGCGTCCTACAGCGAGGGCAGGGGACAGGTGAGTGACTTTCCAGGGCAGCTGCCCCTTCCCCTTTCCTGCCTGTCATTACTGCCCCTTCTGATGGCAGCAGCTGTCCTGCTTCTGGGGCAGAAGAGGCAGCCTTCAGCGCTGGGGCAGCTGTTCCCTGTCAGCCAGGCTGAGTTCTCTCTCTGGGTGACCCACTGGGGACATGCAAAATGGATGGGAATGGACAAAAGCAGTATATCCACATGCTTAGCAACATGTCCATCTTTCTATTTTTAAGCATACCTTACCAAATCCTTAAAACCTGCTGTCAACCCCCATTTCCCACAGTGTGCTGTTCCCGTATGGGCCTGCTGACTGTAACATGGCTGGACATGGGCCCAAGCAGGGGTAGGCAATTGCCCGTGTTGCTCAGGAGTCATTGTGACTGCTGGGTACCCTCTGAGATAAAGGTTGAGGCATCATCCACAGCCTAGCGTGGAGCACAGCTGTTCCAAGGGGCTGTGTCTGGGTACAGACACCCTGTTTTAGGGGCTGAGAGGATTTAGCTAAATGCTCTACCAGCTGGTCTTGAGGCCAAAATACGGTTCCTTGCCCATTTTGGGTACTGGTATAGGCACAGCTGTGGGTTTCAGCTAGTGCCAGGTAACAGTGTATAAAACTTATCCTGGTGCACCTTCCACACGTGCTGCGGGAGGTGACTTTTGTGCTGGAATCGATCAGATGGTCCTGGCCTCATTTTGGCTCTTGCTTTAGTCTCTGGTGAAATTCCCTTTATCTTTCTTGTGAAAGCAAAGCTGTACTACAACCAAAAAGTTAAAACAAAATAGCGCCCTTGTCTGTTATGCTTGTTACTAGAAGGTTTTTGTTTTTTTAAAAATTCCAAAGGACTCCCAGGGTGTTCTCCAATAGTCAGGCGTGGGATAAGCATCTGATCCGAATAGGTGGACGCCGCTGTTCAGTAAAAAGTCCAAAACCATCCTTTGGCTGAAAGAATGCTTCACTTAAAAGATAAAGTCTAGATTTCTAAAGGTCAATGGAGTAAGGGCAGTGGAGTGCCAGAATAGATGTCCAAGGAAAGCTGTGAAGTTGCCATCATAGGGAGTCTTTAGAAGTAGGGTGGGCAAGCATCTGTCAGAAATGGCACAGGTATGGTCAACTGTGGTCAGAAAATTTGGATCTGTCAGTACAGGTTCAAAATTTTTGAGACAGATTTTCACAATAGAGTCAATAAGTGGATTCTGTCCACGGAAGCTGAAACTGTTACTTGTGTACGGAAGTGACTGGAATACAAGAATATAACTGAGGGAAACCTGTGCTTGAAAATAACATTACTGCAGTTTTTCTTTGGCTTTGAGTGGTTTTACACTGTGGCTGTTGACAAAGAATGATTTAGATAGTGCAGATAATTGCAAATGGAATTTTCTGCAAACTTTTGGCAAATCTGTTCATTCACCAGGAGAGGCTTTTGCTGCTGAAAGGTTTTTCTGTGTGCAAAGGGAGTTTTTGATGAAAGATTTCTGTGTGAAGGAGTTTATGCAGAGGGGCTGCTCTACTTTTGTGTTTTGGGAAAGCTCTGCACAGAAAGTGTCTTCTGACATTGCATTGATTGTGAATGCAATATACATTACAATTTCAGCAGATAAATCATTCTGGATCAGGCAGGTAACGCCAGCTCCATTGGACTGCAGGGTGCTCACTGTGAATTGCATTTTGACACACTTCCAGTGCTCCTTCATGATTTCTTTTTCAGTCAGTTGCTTCTATTTGTCTCACTCTGATTTATAATTCACATCACTACACGTCTTAGCCTGACTCTATTCACATGGTGGTGTTTTCTCCTCCTAGCCCTTCTTTCTTTTCCATGTCCCTAGTGTAGTAGGCTCACGTCACTGGCATGCCAGATGCCATGATTCCCCTGCTCCCCCACAGCCATTTCCTCTAAATACTGCCTAATTCCAGTGCTAGTACCCACAGTTCTAACCTCAACAGGACTGGAGCAGGCTGCTGAAAAACATGCACTATATGAAGGAAATCCCTGTTTATTCTGCTGTTTTGAAATTATAGAGGGTTCACTTAAAATTTCAGTGATTCATGAATGGAAATACTAAGAGCATAAAAATTAGTGGCTATGTATGTTCCTGTTCTTGGTGGTGCACTAATTAATAAATATTTGGTTGTCTAATCATGAAAACTAAATATTGTACCTCTTAAAATGTGGTCATACACTTGATTAAGGAGCCAGTATGGAAGAAAAAATCATTTTGAGTCAGAAGAAGAAAACAGATTTCGTGGAAGACAAGTTTTTGGAAAACTATTATAAAAAACAGTAGACATATGGAGGTGCTTCTGAAGTTGAAGACGTGGAGAAGACCTGCATGTGAGGAAGAACAGAAGTGAAAGCAAGTCCCTCTTATGCAGGTCTCCCGAGCAGGCCTTGTCAGTTGTAAGCTGTAATACTAAACTAATTTATATGTAATGGGGGATTCTTATACATGTAGTAATCAGCTGATAAAATTCTCAATGTATGGAGAAGCTGAACTGCTACAGGCATCAGCTTAGCATCAGAACCTAATACAGGTGCTCTCAGTTGTCTTTTAGAGGAGCTTCTTTCTCTCCATAGACTGTATAGAAACTAGAGGTACTATCTGGGCAGGTAAATCAGGTTCACATGGCTCAGAATTATGTATAAATTTAATTCTTTTCTATGTGCTTTGTCTCACCAGAGATGACATAAATATGAATTTAAACACGGATCTGTGAAGAGAGAAGGAAGTTACTGATTCAGCATTTGGCACTCTAATTATTTGTTACTGTTGTCAGAACAGCCCTTGTGAAAGGAGCCTAACTGTGACTTCTGCTCTAGGACTCCCTTCTGGGTTAGAGCATGTCTGTGCTGCCTGAGGGATGCCCCAGGGCCCTCCTCTAGTTACACACAAAACTCTTGCCCAAACAGCACTTTTACTGTTTGAAACTCTGACACTGTAATGAACTGTATGGGTCTGGTGAATTCATGAGTAATAGACTGACCAACATACAAGTAGTTGCTAAGTCCAGTACAGTCATACAGTGTAGCTGCTGTTTCAAATGAAAATGTTATTAATTTTAATGAAAACTCTTAAATAATGTTCTCCACAGATTATAGTTAGAATAGTTGCCTCCAAACAGTGTCTTCACTGATTGTTGCTGCACGACTTATTGCAAGGCTGATTTCTTTTCCCACATTCTTGTCAGAATGTAAATTAATTTAGATTAGTATAATCATTTGCCTCAGATTCTGCCAATTAAAAAAGAAGAAAGATGAAATAGTAGTATTGCTTTGCAAGTGACAATTAGATATCTTGCACTGCCTTAGGTTGTGTTTCTGTTTGTTTTCCTAATTTCCTTTGGATACAGTTTCACATTTCTCTGTCTTTTCACCTCTTTTATCTTCCAGGAGGATTGTCAGCAGAAAATTCTAATCTAATTATTTGTGGATTGTGTTCTTGCCATGGAATGCCTTTCTTGCCACAAATCCCCTTGATAGGTTCCCTGTGGTATTTCTGGCTGGCATCCTCCTAGCCCTGGAGTTTTCGTACCTATATCCTGGTCATATTATCGAGGAGAATGTGTATAACAACCCCTTTCAGTAAAAGATGAAGAACTGTACATGTTCGCTTTAATTTGGCCTGACTGGTGAGCACAAAATGTTGTCTGTTCCCTCATGCAACACAAAATGCCATAGGCCTGCTAGGAGCTGTGGTTTAGAACAGTGTGTCTGAGGTGATGGTCACACTGTCATGGCATGGTCATGTCTTACCTAGGTACTTATGTGGCCGTGGCTGTGGCAGTCAAATCAAAGATACGCTTTTAAGGAACAAAAACTGCATCTACTAATGAAGCAATGGTCACACGACTGTGGTAGGCAGAGCTGAAGCAGGATCAATTGCTAGGAGTTCCTGCAGAAGAGGACATAGGCTGGCATGTCACCCAGTGGTGATGAGTTGGTGCACTAAGCAGCAGTTGTTGCAGAACAGAAATAAGTTCAGGATCAAGTTAACTCTCGCTTAGTTCAGTGTCTTCTTCCTAACCAACAGCTTGCAGCTTCTGGAGAAAAGCAGGAAATTCTGTGGGGGTCAGGCATAAGCACATCTGATGGCTAGTACAGCACTGCTTGCCACGTTTTATCTAGGACTCCTGGATAAGGAGCAAGCACAGCATCAGCTGGGCCAGTCAAGTGGTGCACCGTGTCCTTCTGGCTCAAACCAGTGGTTGCACACTGTGAATGTTCCCTAACAGGCCAGGGCAAGGAAAGAAACATCCTGCAGAAATGAAGGAAACATTGTGCATCCAAGTCCTCAGCTAAGTTGAGATGGCATTTACTCAGTAGTCTGGATTTTATATCAAGGTCTGCCATTTCAGTTGCTCGACTTCAGAGAACATGTAAAATTGTTAACAAGACTTAAAGGCTTTTCTTCTTGTTTCTTATGGTTTAGCCTTTATTAGTCAATATTCTAGTCCATACTAGATTTTCAGTTAACAAATTACAAAAAATCTCAATACAAATGTTCGGAAAAAAAAAGGTAAACATTTTAATTTGGGGAAAAGGATTATTTTTATTTTTTTTAGCAACACCAAGGCCCAAGTCCCTTTGTCAGAAGGACTTCTGCAGCTACATCTGATTGCAATACCACAATTTTAAGCAATGCTGGAATACATCATTGTTATGTATTACAGTCTGACACTTCATACTTGTAGGCATCTCCAATCAAATTGGAGAAAAATAAGTAGTAGACATGGAAGGAAGAATCTAAAAAAACGCCTTTGAAGATTTTTTGCAGAAACAGAGACTAGCATGTGGACAGCCTGTGAAAAATAAAGGGTGGCATATATCTCAAGCAAAGTCAGAGGTTACTGATACAACTCCTATACTCTTAGTCCATGCTACTCTGTAGAAGTGGAGAGTTGTCTTTCTGATAAATGTTTTCCATTAATCAGTAGGGCTGCAGAGCAGATGAGTGTTTAGGTCACCATTTCTTGTCTTGCCAGGCTTGTGTCTTGCCTTCTCTTGCTGCTTACATTGCACAGGACTCGCCTAGCCCTTATTTATGTAGGTGCCTGCAGAGGCAGTGGGAGGAATGGGACAGAGCACTCCTCTGCCTTCACACACTGGAAGGATAGAAGTAAGCTCACCCTCTCTGCTCCCTCTTTGGGCCTTCAAGACGTGCAGAGCATCCCAATGGGTGGAGAAAGGGTTATAGATAGGTTCTTCATGTACTCTCTTGATATATGCTGTAGCCTGCTGAGGAGGGTTGATTCTGTGGGAGGTCAGATGTACCCTGTAAATATGTGCTGCACCTGCTTCTCAGTCCTTGCCTCTTTACCCATCTCCCAAGCGATTCAGAGCCATCTCCTCAGCATTTCAGAGCTTTTAATTGTATAAGCTGAAGCCACTGATACCAGCAATGAATCCCTGTTGCTTCATTGAGGCAGTGCCTCAGTAATTATGCAATAGTCAGAATCTGTATTTTTATTAAATGCTAGCTCAATATTAAGAGTATTAGTTGCAGCAGAGCCCTGCTGCTTTTTTTTAGAAGCCAGTTTATTTTTACAGCCAACATTTACTGAAAGCACCCATGGTGACAGAACAGTTGCATTTCTAAAAATAAAATAGGACAGTAGTGAGAGGTGATTATACCTACCTTGTTAGAACAGCACCGAAAATACAGCACTGGAAATAAAGTTGATTCCTAAATCCTAATACATGGCTAATAGTATTTAAGTCAGATTTTAGGTATTTAGATACTTAACATTCAGTAGCTTTACAATACTACTGAAACTACAAAACCAGGTAGAAACTTCCAAATTGGGCCATTTTATTACTGCAGAAATGAACATTGTACTAAACCTTGAAAGAGAGAGCAATTAATTAAACAAACAAACAAACAAAAAAACAACAACAACAACAACAAAAAACAAAACAACAAAAAAAAGGAAGTGAGCACAGTTTCAGATGGTGGAGAAAGCCAACTCTTAATCCTTTTTGTGGGCTTTGCTCCAGTCGGGCTAGCCATGTGAGTAAAGGAAGCAGGATTTGGCACTGGGAAGCAACAATGCTGAGGAAGACATAGGCGCAGAGAGATGCAGTATGCAACAGCTAAACTATATTCTATACTTCCCGAAACACTGGGCTGTAGAAAGGGGGGTTCCTCTCTCCAGTCTAGTGATGCAGGAACATGGGGAATACTGGCGGCATTGTTTTGAGAGAGACTGAAATCTTGGGGAGTTCAGAGGAGGGGATTAAGAATAATTAATGAGTTGTAATAAAAAGGACTAAATATGTATAGTTTGGCTAAGTGGTGACTAAATGTGGCCTGAGGGATAGAACAGCCCACAAATACTTGAGGGATGGGACTCCCTCAAAGAGGGAGGGAAGAAAAATTATTTAGCATAAAGGATAAGTTTTAGCTATAAGTAAATGGCGGAAATTAAACAAAGAAAATCTTAATCTGAGTATTGGGAACAATATCCTGAATGTGAGTTCTGCTATTGCCCCTTGGAATAATCAGCCCAAAGAAGCATGGGAGCCTGACTTCTCCCTGTATTAAACACTTGGCTGAAAAAATACCACAAATACTACTTGGAACAATCTCAACCCTAGCGAGAGGGAAGAGAGGAGGTGGCATCATCATTGGTCTACCACCCCTAGGTTCTCTGAAGGAATAAAACATTTCTGGACCTCTTCTTCTGCCAGGATTTCAATTTTCCCCTGAGAAATCGGTTCAGGTGTATTGATGCAGTTGCCCTGGGCAGGATGGAGCCTATGCAACCACACAGGCTCTGCAAGCAAAGGCCCTGGGGTCCTGCGAGGCAGTGACAGTGAGCAGGCTGGGCCGTGCCCACGCCATGCCCCGGCAGCAAGGGAGGGCACCAGCAGCCCAGGCTGTGCTGCCAGGAGTGGGGCCATGTATCAGCGCTGCGTCTAGGCCCTGGGTCTGCTTTGAGCCTCCCACTACAAGAGTCGTGGAGAAGCCGGAGGGAACTCTGTGGGGCCACCAAGAGCCTGGTTTGAGCAGGAGGATGGAGCAGAGATCGCCCACCCAACCTGAACCAGCCTGTGGTCCTATGCAGTATTGGTTTGGTTTTGCTTGGAGCCAGCAGTGCACATCAGACAATCTTTAGAAGTTTTTCTAAGAACATTTTATTCCAGTTCATCCTACAGGAAAGTATAAGGTGATGTACAACCTTAGGGAGAAGGTGAAGGATGTTATCAGAGTTTTAAAAAACAGCACAAGCAGTTAGCACACCTAGTAATATGTTCAGAAGTAATGTCTCTTTTTATCCTGTTCACATTTTTACTTTGAACAGAACCTGTGCCATTGGGTTACACTGATACACTTTTTCTCCTGGGTAAGAAGGAAAATAGATATAGAGAAATTGTAAACAGCATAAAATCCTTGAGATGGCTCTACCTGTCTAAGCCACGGTTGTGTCTGAGGAGCATGTGGCATCCCCACTGTCCTGGTGCTCCCTTAATGACATACTCCTGTTGCTGCTTTAGCTCACATCCCCTGTTAGCAGGTGATGCCACTGTCAGTGCCTGTCTTCTGTGTGGGTCGCGAGGTGCTGGCTGTGCAGGCTGCATGCGATGCGATACCGCTGGCAGCTTATGCAGATGCCGTCACTCTGGGCTCTTGCACACATGTAGGGAGATGGTGTGGCTCTGCTCAGAGCATCTCTTTGCTGGTAGGAGATCATGCTTCGCTTGCTCTGACATTCTGCCACTTGTGCAACTGTTTATACCCTGGCCAACTGAGGATAAATTGCTTTAACATCTGAATTTCATGCAGGTATAAACAATTAACGAGTTTGCAAGGTAGTGTAAAATTGGGCCTCAGGTCCTCAGCCCTGCATGGCGTGTTATCAACCCTGAGCAGACGGCACCAGTATTTGAATGAGGAGGAGACATGCAACAGTGATTCTAAAGTCTCGGTAGAGCTTTTGCAAACACACATAAACCGCACTTTGAAAACTGAAATTGAAAGGTATGTTATGGCAACAGCAGGGTGAAAATTAAGAGGCTGGGGGGAACACAAAGGGCCATGGTGGCACAGGAGAAAAGGGACAGAGGAGCTCACCCCACTTCTGGCTATACCTTGATTTCATACCACAGCTTACTACCTGCCTCCCCCTTCCTTCCCCCCATATTGTGTGGGTTGGTGGTGTGTGCTGGATTGATGTTAGGCTAGAAAGGCAGCTGGCTCTTCTGGGCTGTGCCTGCACTCCTGGCTGAGCAGGCTGTGAGCAGCAGGGCTGCAGAGGCAGCTGTGGTTCAGCCTTCCTGATACATGTGAGCCTTGGCTTCTGCACCAAATTGGACCTGCCCTTCCCATCAGCTTTTCCAACAACCTAGGTTTGAATATGTACAAGATAAACATGTGTGACGACCACATATATTTATGCATCCTTTGCTATGTGAATTATGCTTAGTTAGTGTCATGACAGAGTTAGAAACTACATTTTGTGCACATCTGTATATGAAAAGAGCATATATTTTAAAGGCATAATTCCTTCTGCTCTCTGCAAGGGAATTCTTGAGTTACGGGTTAAATGAAGTCCCAGCAAGTGTTTCTGCCTCCCCAGTCACACAAATGCTGCGTGCCTCAGTCTTTCACAGCCATGCCTACACATTGGATAGCAAGGAAGGGAGAAACAGATGCAGTTTCTTTCAGAAAGCTGCAGGGAGAAGCTTGCAACGTGCTATTCAAAACCTGCTACAGAAGAGAGACGTATTGCTAGAGCAGGTACAGGTTGGGATGAGACATTACCATGAAATTCAGTGGAGCCACCTTCTCGGATGAAGTTTGTTTGGCAGTGGTAGCATGTGCCACGGGAGCTGTGACTCTTTCATTCCATCTGGCCTTGCACCATCCTGGTAGATTTGGGGATCTTTATGGCTGTCTTTCTTCACCTCCATGTTGTGCTTCCATGAGGGAAGCTGCAGCTCTAACCAGGAACATCTGAACAAAACGTTTTATTATTGACCATGAAGAAAAGTTTCTTGCATTTGATTATTTAGCCATAATGTAGTAATGATAATGATGGATTGGAAGGCAATGTAAGTAATGTGATTATAGTTATTTGGATGGTGAATCAGAGGATTTTTATTGCGTTCTTTGCTTCTTTTATAACTTTCAACATGCCCATTTTAAAGTGTAATCAAAACAGTATGCTTTCTTGGTTTATACATTAGTCACTATGAAAAGTTCTAGCATTGAACTATGCAGATGTTTTTTCATGAAGGAAAGGCTTAAAGTTACATGTGAAAGACGTGCCTAAATGGGTCTGTCTTTCTCTTTTTGGATCAGCGCAGCAAGAACTGAATGAATAAAACCCAGTAAAACATTACATTAGCCTTTAATAATATTCACCATTATTTTAATTTGCTTTATTTATTTATTTTATTAGCTGACCTACCTTTCATCCTTTCATGTTTTTTCTTCCATTTTAACAATCATTTGTGGATTAGAAGGTTTTTGGTTTTGCATCTAAAGAGGCAATTTCATACTAATTCAGGATAAAGAGTGGGACAAATTTCAAGCTCTCCATAACCAGCTGCTGTGAAATCATACAGAAGTACATGGAGTGACCCTGACTTAGACTTCCTGAAAATTTGCCCCAGATGGACTAAGCATAATTATGTTAGCATCAAATCTTTTTTTATTATTATTATTCCTAAGGTTGGCAAAGTTTCTTTTTGGCAGTGCATTTCTAGATACTCTAGTAATTCTGAGCTATACACCTGAGCAGCCTTGGGAGAAGCTGGAAGTGGTTTGTTGGGGTAAAGCTCCGTGCAATTGGGTAATATCAGCAGAATTCCTCCTCTAATTCTCGTCAGGTCAGTAACTAAAGCTGTATGAACAATTGTTTTTTGGTTTGGCGGCAGAAATAAAACCAACAAAATTCTGTTTTGAGTTAAATGCAACCTTCTTTTCAGTCTGATACAGATGATTTTATTTCTCTTTTCATGTATGCTAAAGCTTAAAAACTTATGCGTATGTGGTTTTAAGACATTTAAATGTTTCACAGGTCTTTTCAAAATTTCAGTACATCTCTTCCTTCTTCACATTTTTGCGACCAAAGCTATTTGCCAAATTCTGGTTTTCCTGTCTATCTGACCAAATGGTGCAGACCTTCCAGCTTCTTTGGCAAATGCCATTAAATGCCTTCTGCTCACAAGTTTCAGGTTTCAAGCCGCTGACTGAGCAGGAAAAATAGTAAGTGCCATAGTACGTGTAAATGAATCATAGTAAGTGCCATAAGAGAACCCCGAACCTAGAAGCCTAAGAAACTGAGGACCACATCCTACCCTGTCCTATGCGAGAAGAGAGAAATGGCAAAGGGAGTGTTAGCTCTCTCTTCTGATAACCGTGTAGCAGTGGCAGGCTAAGCTGATGCTTTACTCGTTAGCTTTTGGGCAGAAAAGTCCTTTGACAAGGAGCAGCCACTTGTCCCTTGCCACTTGAAGATGGTTCTTCCTGCCCCAAGGGATTCAGACCAGCGTGAGGGGTAGTGCTTGTGAGCACCGCACACTGACTGCTGTCCTTGCCTCTGGGCTTGTCATTCAGAGGAAACACCGCTTGGTCCCCTCAGCTTTGGAATGATTTAGACGTTATGGAGGCTTAATCTCCTTGGCACTTTTTCTCTAATTCAGCCTACGAGGATTTATGTAACCAATATTATTACATACTAATTAAAACTAATAATCTTCAAGTGGTCGCACATACTTATTTATACTTCCTTAGCTTGTGGCAATGTGACAGACGGTGTTCAAGCATCCAGAATAACCGTGCGTGCTTCCTGTTATATAAGATGACTCCTTAAAATAGAGGCTGAGAGACTGTTTTATTGGTGCTTTTTCCCCCCCAAGCAGCTTCAGAATAGCACAGCATTGTCCTCATATAAGCCAGCGTGACTGCCCTTCTGCTGAAATCTTTTTAAAGGCTGGTGAAAAACGTGAAAATAGACATTGTTTTTTTAATCGGACTTTTCTTATGACATCAGATAGAGAGAGGGGAACGGCATAGTCATCATAGATGCCCTGTGTTTATACTCCTGTAATTCCTGAATGTGTTTTCCTTGAAGTTCTCCTGATATTGGGTTTGTCTGCAGCAGAGGCAACCAGTCTCCGTGTGCTTGCGAGCCATTTTACTCCCAGCCAGGTGCTCACAGGCTGTTGTAATTCAGTCATGCTTGATAAAACACCGTGGCTAGCTTGGTGAATAACGATAGTGTAATGATGTCTTGCCCTCCTGGTGCTCACTGGCTGGCTGCCAAACCAGACAACTTTTCTGAGAGCCTTGTAACAGCGCTGGTTGGCGTACTGACCAGCTCCCTTCGCGGCCTGGTTGTCTTCTCTTCCAGCCTTGGGGCTTGCTGTAGTCTGCTCCTTCAGGTTACTGAGTATTTTCTGCTTCTGCTTCCTTCAGCAGCAATACAGGGCGTGCATCAATGTGTGGGATCTGGTCCACAGACAGGAATCCCCTTAATAACTCAGAAAATGCCTGTTCTTGAAATTTGTCCAGCCCTTTAAGATCCCATTAGTCTCAGCGGGAGCTGAGCACACACCACAGCACACTTCACAGGAGGTACTTAGGTCCTCGTAAAACTGAACTTGCATGGCAAATTTATCATACATTTAGAAACAAGTGAATCTGAGATTGGCCTCAGTGAGCTTCAGAGCACAATCCTCTCTCCCAAGATTCATTGAAACTGCCCCTAACTTTATTGATTTGCATTTAATGTGATCAGTGTGTCTCCATGCGGTGTTAGAGCTGTGAAATATAACTGTGCAAAAAGGCCCTGTGGATATGCTGTTCCTCCTGGTTTAAAGATGCTGTCTAATTGTGTATCACATACTCCATGTTTTTTCTTTTTGTATCTTCATTTTCAGAGGTAGGTACCTAGAACAGAAAATAAATCCGAAGGGGAATATCAGTGTGCTCTAGCCTGGGGAACAGAATGGCAAATGAAAGCCTGACTGAGTGCAGTGAGTGGGCAGGAGCTGATAATAGAGCGAGGACTGTAACATCGCTCCCGAACGGCCAGCAGTATGTGTTAGTGGTGAGCTGTGTGCATTTCATGCCCCTGCTGTGTTTCAAATATTATTTGATTAAATGAATTGATGGAACAGTAACCAGACAAAGCAAAAAATGGATAACAAACTGTATGTAAAATAGCTACAAGAGCATCTAATAAAATGACAGAAAAATGAAGCCAGTGACACTGATGACTGGAAAAAAGAGGTCTGTGGGCTGGTAGCTTTGTCTGGCACGGTATTGTGCTGTCCCTGCTCTGGTGTGGAGCAGTGTGGTGAGGTTTGCCCACGTAGCAGGGCCCATCCCGTGTGCTGTGCTCTGCAGCACTTCTCTTCTTTGGTTTCTGCCAGCGGGACTGGTGTGGATGGTGATATGTTTGGGGGAAAGTTAGCTGGTGGTACTGCATCTGTGTGTGTGTGTGTATTCAGGCATAGAAAATAAAGACATTTTAGTTGTGTGGCTTATTTCTTCTTGCCAATCTTATATAATTGCAATTTTATCATTAGGTGGTACTTTACATTATATTCCCTTATTCCCCTTTCTGTATGAGAATAAAATGTGCCAGAATAAATACCTTCACACTGAGAATGCTATCTGCTATCACTGTACTGCTGAAATTACAATGGCATAACTTAAATATATTTTTTAAAGTCTGTGGCTTGGTGAGAGGGTGCAGAGTGTTGTTTTTTTTTTGGTCTTGAGAAAGGAACGTGCTATGATATGCTACTATCTGCAAACAGCCTTTTAGAAAGGGTTGATTGCAATCTCAGTTTGCTGGGTATGAGGACACGGAAGAATCAGGGTGGGAGGATGGAGGGGGAGCCAGCCTGAAGCTCCTCTGAGTTCTGAAGTTTTGTTTTGAGCCCAGGAGGCCTAAACTGATAAAGCTAGGCAGCTTAAGTAAGTCCCAAATGGATCGATACCTTACAGATGTAATGAAGTTTTCATTTTGATCTGAAGCTTCAACAGGAGAATGTTTTACTCTGGAGGAGATGGAGAGTTTAATACGAGGAGGCGGCCCCAGACGTGCCAGATCACCGTCGGGTTCCTTCATTTTAACTACACTACCCATTCAATAAGGTTGCAGTCCTCTCTTGTTTAAATCAGATAAAAGCATTTCAATTGAAAGCAGAGTCTCATGACATTGGAAACTGAATTCTGAGTTTTATCTCCTGGCTAGCCATTGTGTAAAGGGGTTTATAGTTATTTAAAATGACCAACAGGCTGGGTGTATCAGCAGTGATCAGATTTTCAGAATGGAAAACAAGGGCAAACACAGGGTGAAGGAGCATTTTGACTGCTTGTGCCTTGCTGTAGATAACTGTAGTAAAGCAAAGGAAAGAAATCATTCCTCTGTTATCCTCTGGTCTGGAAAACAAATTATATTCAAATTTTTCTGAAGGCAGGATTCATTTTTTTGGATAACCAACAACACAGACTGTAAGGCATCAATATACACAATCAATTTGTTCAAAAAGATGGGAAAAATTACTTTGCAGATGTTTAATTTGCCCATATGAAATGGGAAATGCCATATATCAGGATATCAGACAATTCTAATACTGCTTATGGGTTTTGGGGTCTTTGCCCAGGGTCAAACTGACCATAGCTACACCAGGCATATATACTCTAGGCCTTTTTCCATAAACCCCTATTCTGAAAAAATGTCCTAAAAAGCTGAACCAGAATTCTTGAGAGAGGAATCATAATGAAAGCAGAGAAAGCCCTATACATAAGATGACGCAACCAGCTTAGGAGATGGCCCGTTCTGGAAGGTGATTGCATCCATTTGCCTCTTGTAAATAGGAAGAAAGAGAATGCTTCAGTTTTAAATGTTAACGTTAGCATAAATTGTGCAAAAATGATTTTTTTTTGGGTAGTCTCTGTATAAAACCATTTAAGATAGTTGAATCATAACCTCTTTGGTGGTGGGTTTCTCAGGAAAAGTTGCAACATCATCTACCCTGTGATGGGATTCCTGGTTGGGAAATGAGTATTCATTCTGGCTGCACTGCATGAAACGTTCACACCTAGCTCTCATTAGAGCAAATGGCAGTGTTCCAGCTTGCAGATGACAAAATTAAATCTCAACAGCAAGGTCTGTATCGAGAAAAGAATAAATAGCTTAGTTTTCTATTCATCTGAAGAGGGAAAGGAGTATTTTGACTAATACTGCTGCTTGCATTTGTCATACCTGCCATGATCCTACGGGACTCAGATACTGCAGTACCTGTAATGATCCAGAATTACAGAGAAGACCCTTAATAATTCGTCTGATTCATGCCCCTCCAGTCAGTTTCAGCTGTAATTTATAAATGCTTAACATGAGCTAGTGACACGGTATTCAGATGGAACAGAGGGGTGCATATGGGTATTAACTAATCAGTTGAGGTTAATTTCCAAGTTAAATCAAACAACAAATGTATTTCTCTATCTTCTTTATATACGACAGGATGCATTTAGAGGAACTCTTTTGGCCTAAAATTTTGGACCATTGTAAATAACTTTTTTGTTCATTTTTAGAGGTATTTTTTTTCTAAAAATATTTTTGGTAAGTAAAAAAAAATGTCAAATTCTTGTTTGGCTTAGCAGTTTGCCCAACTGTGTAAAGAGTGCCCTCAGAACCGAAAATAAATGGGCTTTCACTGAAATTTGTATAGGTAATAAGCAAAAAGCTGTAGATTGAAGTCTTTATATCTCTTACAAATTCTGCTTGTTGGTGCCTGTACCACACCTCTCTACAACTCATTTCCTCTTGGGCATGGTTTACTTCTTTGTGTGATGTGTTTAATTCCATGTTGTTTTTCATTTCACTTGACTGGAAATAGAAAAATAAGTACAAAAGGGTTTTTGTAAGTAGTAACAATAAATACCAACAGTAATAGTGTTTTCCAGTTTCATAATTTTTCTCAGTAATTCATTCTGCAGCATGATTTAAGTAGGTTAAATATTAAGGTCACCTCCCAAAGGAGGTGGGGTCTGAGCTAGCAGAATGCTGAACATTCTTGCAAAAGGCTGGGCATGTATGACTTGCAGGATGAGGACATTCAGTGCCTTGCAGAGTTGTTTCCTAAATCTTCAAAAGTTAGAGAGAGAAGGTCTTATAACAAGTCACTGAAGGTGGTTTGGGTGAAAAATTTTGTCTAACTTTTTACCCAGCAAAAATGTAGATTTCAGTCAAATTAAATTGCTCCATCAGCTTCTGCTGATTTAATTTCCTCCCGGAAATTAATCTAGAATCAACACATCAAGACTTTTTAAAATGTGTTTTGGTTACACACTTGCAAAAAGTAGTAGTAGTTATTTTTTTCCCATTTGGAATTGTAGTTTAAAATTTGCTTCAGTTATATTTAAATTAAATTCTAAAACTGAAACCTTTCATTTTGGATTGAATAAATTGCTGAGATTGATGCTAAGTGATTTTGTAGAAAATTTTCAGAGAAAAGATATTTTGAAAGACTAAAAAAAAGTGTCATATTTTTATTATTCTGCTCTCAGAACTGCAGTAACATATATTTGGATCACAGAGGCTGGAAGGAACCTCAGGACGTTTCTTGTTGAGCCCCCTGCTCAAAGCAGGCTCAGCTCTGAGGTCAGACAGGTTGCCCAGGACTTTTGGGTCCTGAAACCCTGCATAGGACAGACTTGTCAATCTGGCTTGTCTGTCTACAGGGTGTAAAAGCTTGTCCTTGTAACTCATCTGAACCTCTCATGTTTCAGCATATGCCTGTTACCTCTCTCCTGTCCTGCACCGCTTTGAAGACCCTGGATCTGTCATTTTTGTGCTCTTGTGTGTATTGGAGGGATGCTCTTAGGCACCCACAAAGTAACCATTGGCATGATTCTGCTGAAAAGACCTAAATTAAATTACTATTTGCCACAGCCTATTAATTTCTTTGTGTTTTGGCATATCTCTGTAAAGGCTGGATCATAATATTTCTTTCTTTGTCTTGTCTTTTTATAAGCTGTTGGAGCTGGACTGACTGCAGCAAGTGTGTAGGCCATTAAGAAGATGACCTCAGTCTGGGACCTTGACATTTTATGGATAGTGGTGGTGACAGGCTCCAGTAGTTGAAGAGCTAATTTATTTCAGGAAGGTGTAGTTGGCTTATTTAATAAACCAGAGCTTCTTTTAAACATAATGTTAGGAATAAATCACGCGTTTTAAAAGCCATGCTGTGCTTTAAGCTCTTATCGCCTTGAATCCTTGTGCCTTATTATTCCTGTGCTGTGTGTGTCTTTCCAGTATGTTTCTCTGTGCTCAACAGAAGAAAAGTGAATTTGGAAGGACCGAGAGAATGCTGAGGACAAATGCGAGCCTTGGCTGCATGTTAGAGGTAGAAAAAATATCACTAATTGAAATATGGGTATGTGTTTAAATGGTCTTCCACAGTGGTGCCTGTTTTAGGCCACCACTGGGGAAAGCAAAACAAAACAACACAAAACTGTCTCAGAGAATTATCCCTGTCTCACGGTGGTGACCTAGGTACCAGGCAAGGCTTTTGGGTACTCCCACAGGAGGTGTTTTTGACTATGAGAGGAGATTGCCTGTCAGAGCTGAGTTTAAGTGCATTGAATTTCAGTGCATCTGCGTTGTCAGAGTATTTTCCCATTTGTATGCTGATGTTAGTTTAAATGTATTGGCCTCTGAAATAGTGATGAGGCAAAGAAAACTATAAAGCTTACCCACCTTTTGGCCTTTTTATGCATCTCTTTAATTGTTCTGCCAACCAGAAAGTTAAACAATGACACAATGGGCTGTGAATCTGTGTGCTGGCTGCTTTTCCTCCCGGTGTTATGAGAGGCTTTTGCTGGATGGGCCAGAGATGAAGCAAAATAGTTTTCCGCACAGTGTGTGGTCATGCTTTAGCACTGAAGGTAATAAAATAACCTCAATCTTATAAGCCTCATAAAATTTACAATTAAAAGAATTGCTTTATGCGATTTTAAGGACTGTTATTAAATGGCCTCTCATTTCAGAGCTTCTGTTGGCCACATCTTTGAGTTGTTGTCACTGTGACTACTTGATCATGAGGAGAGTCAGCTACGGGCGGCCTGACCGTCAGTCCTGTCCCAGGGCTGGAGGTTGGGTAGGTGAATTCAGGCACTGGGAAAATCTGCTTGCCAGCCATCCCCGCTGGTACTTCAGGAGAAAGCAGTGTAACTGTACATCTGCGCCCCTAATATTTTCCAGCTAACAGTTGAAGACTGACAGATCTGTGTGTGTTTCTTGTTTTACGCAATAACAGTGCAAATATAAAACAGCGCACGTCTCCTTTCCTATTACTTGGTGGCAACGCTGGCGTTTTACAATCTAAATCTTAAGTATATGCAGGCAATACCTCTTAACACCCAAAGCCTGAGCTGGACAGAGCTTGTTTTGGGCCTTTCCTTGAAAGGTACTAGTGCCCTCACCCTCAGCAGGGCGCGGTGGAAATTAAAGCTGCTCTGGTCTGTGGCTGTCAGGCTCGTGCCTGTGCAGTTTTCCTTTGTGATTTGAGGATGCATTGCCAAGTAACCATAGCAGTAATTGGTAAGTGCTTACATTTGAATTCGAGTTATAGTACATGTAGCTGTTTTTCTTCCTGTATTAAACTAGTGCTAAACATCTGATTTTATTTTATCTAAGTGTAATGGTTCAGCTTGCTTCATGCATTAAGCATGCAGTGACACGTATCCAACTCATCCTCAGAGCTTTCCAGGAACAGGATGATGCTGTGAGTACCGTCATCTCTCTGACTACCATTTCTTATAAAAGCATTTTTTAGAGACAAAAATAAGTCAGATTAATTATAAAAGCAACCTCTACCCAGTCTTAAAAAAATAAATAAATTAGTGACTTGTGATTTGTCTTCTGTATTTCAGTGCTGAAGATTTTCTTAGAATGGGGTCCTTCTGCTGGTCACCAGAATCCCTCCTTGCCCTAAAAATGCAGGTTGCTTGTGTGTCTGAAGTTAATAACACAGCAGGAAAGGTGGCTCTGGTCATTTTTACAGTTTGTAAAAAAGGATCAGTAATGCCTGAAATTTGGAAATAATAAAAAGAACAGAAGAGAAAGGAGAAAAATAAATGAAAAGAAAGGGAAGAAAGCAGAAATGGTTTTGTCTGGCTAAATGCATCAAGCTATAGAGTCAACATGTAGTTTTCTTGATGGGTACTATTTATGGACAAGGGCATCATCTCTTGTAGAAATTTCAGATTTCATTTATTACTTTTTTTTTGGCCAATATTATACCCATGCATGAGAGCTAGTTAATGATTTTGTTGCCAAAGACAGAAGGAAGTCTTGTCACCGAGTCCAGGCTTATCAGGGTATGTGAAAAGCTCTGTGCTGGGGTACAATATTATCTGGTGAAGGGAATCATGTGGATCAAACAGCAATGGCGTGAGAAGCAGTTTGTTTCATACCTCATCATAGCCTTGTCTAAAACTGAGTTTCACCCAAATAACAGCAGTGTAGAATATAAGTCCTCTGTCCTTCAATATGCATTTGTGTATGACTTTGAGCTTCCCATTAAGCTATTGATCTTCAAGCATATTGATCTTCTTCATCTTGGAGCAACTTAAGAGCAGCTTTGATTTACACGAATTTGAACTTGATATAAGAGGCGGTCTGAGCAGTTAATTTCGCTGAGATTACCTGTGTACAACAAGCCTCAGGTTTTATAAGGCATGTCCTGAATAAAGATCGAAGCCCTATTTTGACTGTGTGCTAGAATTAAATAATAATTTAAAAATAATGAATTTCTGGACATTTATAATACAGTTCCAGGGGAGAGCAGTCACTAAGGCATTGTGGCCAAAACATCTGAATTAACCACCCAAGAAGTAAAAGATTGCAGCCTGGGATAGCTTTATTGTTGCTATGAAATTGAAGGCATGCATACAAATAAAGAGAACAATAAGGGGCAAGTGTTTACTGGGCATTAGAGAGATGTTTATTATACCTTCTACAGCATAAGCAGAAAGCGCAAATTATCTCCAGATTTTAAAGGCATTGTAAAATAATTAAACACAAATACTAAGGATCTTCCTGGAAGTACAAATGCAGAAAATGTTCCTCTGAGGATTCTTATTTCATTCTTTACATCTCTTACTAAGCTGCAATGCCACAGCCCTGCATTTGGCCACCCAGAGAATTAAAGCTGAGTGAGTTGCCCTGATTCTCATTCTTAGCTCACAAGTCCTGTTGGAGGGCAGGGAGTGTGGGCTGTGAAGCTGAGTGCAAGATTTATAGCCCTGTCTTTTTACTTTCAGTCTGGATAAGAAAAATTGTTCCATGTAGAGGTATGAGAAAAGGCCTTTGGAGATCATTCTTGCTTTGCTCAGGGAGCAAGCTTCTCAGGTGGTGTCTTCCATTTGCAGCAGATAGTGAAGAGGCAGCCTGGCCCCTTGTACCAGAACATGGTTCACGTGTTGGTAAAACACTCAGTAAAGCTCCTCTCTTCTCTTTCCTTTAAAAGATGTGAAGAAATGTCTGGTAGAAAGGAAGCTATGTGTCCTGGCTAGATTATTGCCCTCCAATTGGAAAGATGAGATTTTGCATAAAACCACATTTAGTACCATACATCTCAGATTTTAGGGTTGAGTAAGTGCTTGCCATATTAATTTGTGCATATTAGCCATTTCAAGTAAGTATGATTTAGAGCACCCTTTAGTGTGATGCAGTTCAGAAGGTTAAAGCAGTAGCAACCAAGCCAAAATAAATTGAAGAAAGGAGCAGGGGAGGGGAAAGAGTTACACAGACAGAACACTGGCATGTAAGGGACCTTCCCTTTTGGTGGTGGTACCTAGGTCTTAGCTGTATTGTCATCTCAGTGAGCCTTTATGACCTCTGCAGATGATTGAGAGAATCACTTTCAGGTAGGTTGCGTCTCTATCGTTAGAAAATGTGTACATCTGATTTAGTGCCCAGTGTCCAGCTTGTGTAGGCAGAATGTAACTGATAAAATTCAGTATCTAAAAATCTTGGAGAAGAAGCAGCTGTAGAGTGACCCTGTGTAGCCAAAAATCAAGACTGGCCTTTTTCATAAGAAAACAAAACAAAACAACAACAACAACAAAAATGAATGTAATTTTTCTGTATCCCAGTGGTTCTTACCATACAGATAGGTGAGGGCCTATATGATATGATGACTCATTTTACATAAGCATGTTTACCCAAAATGGAAAACATACCATGAACCCATATTTGCGAACATGACAGTTGGAAATAATAAAAAATAATGCCAGGTTTCCAGTATATTCTTGTTTGACATTCCATCATTTAGCTAGGATACTATGCAGATTATATTTTGCTTAGTAGGTGACAGTCAAGGACTTCTTCTTTTTCTAAAGAAAGAATTATGTCCTGGTTTAAAAAAAAAAAAAATCATCAGCAGGCCTTAAGTGTTGGGGGTGAGGCTGAGGAATGTTAATTTTCACTTGTAGGTGCACAATCTGAGCCCACAGGAATTGCCATATATGAGTGTTTCACACTGGGTAACCAACACTGTTAGTCACAAACGTAGATGTGTGTTACCACTAGTGATATAGCTGCACAAATACGCTTAGGGACTTTTTTCAGAAGACTGATTTCCAAACTAAACTTCTGTCTGTTTTCCAACCCAGCACTAAGAGACAGCAGGCAAGGCAGTTTTGGATAGGTAAAGGTAGCGTTTTGATTATTAGAGAGGACCATTGATTTCCTGTAGATTTATAAAACAAGCCCATCTTTTGGTAAGATGTCCTTTGCACATATGAAGTTCATACCGTGCTCCCTGGAATTTTATTATTATGATTATTTTTTTTTACAAAATGAAATATATGCTTCCAAATAAAAAAGAGAAATAGATTTTTAGTTTTAATGAAAATTGCAAATTAGAATTAGCTAGTACCTGACTATTTAGCCTTCCCCAGCTTGAGAGGCATTTACTGTGTGGAAAATTCAACATGAAAGTGAGCTTATTTTCAATTTTTTTTTTTCCGCACAGAAACTGATATACCAGCTCACTGGACCCTATGATCTGGAATTCTGTTTCCAAGGGCGATAAGTACTAGATACAATATAGTGTAATATAAAACTCCACTAATGAATAATTATACAGATATATGCCCCAAAGGAAATTTCACATCAGTGCTGAAGGGGTGTGTCAGGTACTGAAGCATGAGAGTCAGTGCTGCTCATCAATGATGATCTTTGCTGACACAAATGTGATTTATATTTTAATTATCCACAGAGGCGTCTACTCTCTTTCTGAATTTCATGAACCTGTTGGCCATGCTGACCTCTTGGCTGGGATGATATGTAGTTGAAAAAAATGTATCTTTTATGAACCTAAATAGGTTCCCCTTGAATTTTATTAGCAGTGCCTGTTTTCTTACTTAAAAGAGAGGAAGCAAATATGCCATGAGCTGCAACAGCCAATCCCCCCTGAAGTTCATAATCTTACATGTATTTATGCCAAATGAGCTTCTGCACGACTCGGTTCAAGCTGAAGACATGAGCATTTTGTATCGCAGGGAGGCTTTATTTTCAAACAAAGTGAAAACCAAAGTGTTTGTTTTCCTTTTCTCCCCTGAATATTACATAGCAAAAAGTGCATGTATGGGTGTCATCCTCAGTTTCTGAAACTGCTTTTTGTAAACAGACAAAGTTAATTTAGATCTCATGAATGTTCGAACTGTTCCTTCCACCGTTTCCTTGTAAACGTTGTACTGCAACTGTTACTCAGTTATCTCTCTAAAGAAGCTATTTACAGTTTTCCATAATGGCTTTTATTTTGTCTGAAGTGTTTTATCAGCTTCATTGTTCATTCATGTATTGCTTACGAGTAATACAAATAGCTTAGCAGAGATGTTTGGGTTACCCATAGCAGCATCTTTCTTCTGTATTAAAATTGGATTATTTAATCTATTTCTGTTCATTCGTCTCTCTAGACAAATTTCCAAAGAATACACTTTGCCACCAACTTCTCAGAATTACCTCTCAGTTGGCTTACTTCCATTTCTTCAATAAATCCCATAGAGGGCCTTCAGCTTTCAGAAAATTCGTATCAATCAGGAACTGGCTTCCACCATACGGGAGTTTCCTGTGCAGTGAATGTGTCTGACAATCCCAACCTGCCTATGGAGTTTTAAGGGAAAAAATGTACCCATTTCTGCATAGGCAGGAGGTAAAAAGCCTTCTGACTGCCCAAAGATATCCTCTGTTAAACTTGTATTTCTCTAGACAAAAAGCAAGGAATGTCATTTCAAGAAGTAAACTCAGCCTCTTTTATGGACCAGCTGGGCTTTTGAGGTACTTCCCCATTCCTGCCAGCAATTCATTAGTTTTATTTATAATCAACTTTAATCAGCTTTCTAACACCCCTTCTGCAATCTCAAATCTTGATCTTGTGATTATTTTCTCTGCCACAAATCTCTTAAGCTTTCAAAAAGTCTACAGCTGCTTGTTTACATAGGGACTTTCAGGAAAAATAATCCAAATTAACTGAAGGTGTGAATCCAAAGTGTATTATTAGCTAAACAGCTTTAAATCGGTCTTCCTTTGGAAGATAATTCAGTTAAATCACATTAAAGACACGTTTGTGGTGAACGAGTGTGGCCACACAGTGGCCAAATACAGGTTAAGTTACCCACTTAAGACGTTTAATTTGGATCCAGTTTCTTGTGTGCTTCTGTGGGCAATATCCCTGCCACAGCTGTACCCCACGGGGTGGTGAAGTGGTCTGCATCATGCTGGAGCCCACTGTGCACCCTGCTGGTATCTGTAGCTGGTATCACTTGGCTGAAACGGGATGTAACGTAACCTGGAGCATCACCAACTTACTGTCAATGCATAAAACCAGGCTCCCATCATTAGCGTTGCCGGTACTGCAGTGGTACACATAGTCTCAAGTGGGAATCAGCCCTATTATAATAGCTATTAAATGAAAGCAAATTAGCTGGCTCCTGTACAAAGAGCAGAACCAAAGGGCTGGGCTGGGCAGGCAGTGAGCTGCAGCAGTATTGGGTCTCCCAAGGTCCCACCTGGTGCTTTGCCAGAGAGGTCTTGGTGGCCCAGGGAGTCTGTGTGGGAGGGCCAGGCCTCTGACTTGCCTGGAAAAGTAAAATGTGATAATTTCTATCCTATGATAGATCACATGGCCAAACTCAGCTGCAATTTGCATGACTGGCTGTGCTCAGAGCAATGCTAGCCACCCAAGCTGAGTGATTTTATTCATGCAAATGTGCTCACGAGAAAGCCACGTTGTACAGGTTTGTGCCATTTTGCAGTCTACATCTGGTTGAAATATCCTTCCTTTCCCAGTTAAATGCTCTGGGAATTACCTGAGGCTTATTGCATTTTTGATCCCTTTCAAAATTCAGTAAAGTCTGATAGGGCTCGTAAATGATTTTCTAGCCCTCCATCCATTGATTTTCTCTCCTTGGGGAAAAACAGAAAACCCCATGAAGTTGTGAGATATAGTTCATTGCTTTTTCATACATTTTACCAGTTGCAGGCCAAAAATATAAAGTAATAATGCAGGTTCTTCCATTTGAATGCAATCTCAAAGGTTATAACTGTCAAACTAGAATATAGTTCCAAAGCTTTGAAAAGGCCAGTTGCCTCCAACAGTGCTTTTTCTTTAAGAAAAATGCCAGCCACCAGCTTGGTCTGTTCAAGAAGTGGTTTGTATTACACCATCAGCTTCGTAAAAAGAACAGCATAATGTTGTTAGTGACAACGGAGAGAGAATGGCTTAGTCGACTTAGAAAATGCTTTTTAGGCAATGCAAATTCCCCCAAGGTGAGTCAGTGAGACCAGATGTGTGACCAGAGAGGGGGGAACCACTGCCTTTATTTAAGCCTGGACTACTGAGCTTGACCATGTAAAGACCGTAGTAAATTTTTCATTGCGTGCACTCAACATTTGTATGTTCAGCTGTTGCATGTACTAAAAGATTTGGCTTAGAATAATGTTCTATGAAGCTAAGACACATGGGAAATCTCGATTCAGCATGGACAACTTTATAAAAGCATTAGTAATGGACAACGTGGAAGCTGAAATCAACAAACCCTATCCAGTCATTGATATGTCGCTAGGAAGAGGAAAAAAATGGTGCTTTTCGCTTTGGTTTTGACCAACTCATTCTGATTATGTTTTCTGAGAAAAAGCAGATAATCTTTAAAGAGAGGGCCAGGTTATGCACTGCAGTCTCTAAGCCAGAAGGAAGGGGCAGGTCAAGGGCAAAGAGGTAGCGAAGAAATTTCTGAGTTGTAATTGTGTCAGGTCAATTAAAATCTCGTAGTGCTTCTCTTTTATTAAAAACTAATTTATCGAGAACTGCTTTGCATTTGCCATAGGCTAAAAGAATACACTGGGGTTGCACACAGTGCACACGTGATCAGCTGACATATGGCAACTTCATGCCCAGCAGTAATTTGTTCGTGTGTTTGAGACATCTGATACAAACACAAGGTACTTGCATACTGAAATAAGTGTGTATATATTTATGTATACACACTCAGGTTTTTTTTCCTTAATGCTTTGGGATAAATAATTAAATCACTTTTGGAAGTTTAGATTTGGGTAATGTATACTAATACCAGTGTAGTAGAGCTAAAGTTTCTTAAAACTAGAGTGTTTGACTGGTCTTGACTGTCACACTTCAGCAAGGTAAGGAGATCTACTGTCAACATAGCCACAGTTCTTTGCCAAAGCAAACAGCAGGACTGTAGCTTCATGAATTGTTGAGCTTCATCCTTTGGGATGGTGCTTCAGTTGACCTGCGCTGCTTGAAGTGTCCATTTTACAAAAGGGAAGCTCTAGGACAACATGATGAATATCAGCTTTATCACTGAGCATTGTAGAATGCACGTGTGTCAGCTGCAACAAAGGCTGAGTGTTGAATTGCCTCTCAAAACATTTTGCAAAGCAAGGTATTGAAATGTTTCTGTTCCAGAAAAGCTTAGCTTTTTAATGAAAGCCTATACAAACTTCAGCATTCTTAGCTAAGAATACTGCATCCTAAAAACCATCTTTGTTGTTTTCCCTGCTTAGTGGTTAATGCAGCTATAGATGCTATGATTGTCTCATTGCAAGCAGCAATATTTTCATTGGTCATCACTTCTTAAACTTTTAGACTGTCTTGTGTTTTAAGAATTGATAGAAATTTAGAACAGCTAGTGCAAGGCTTCTTATACCTCAGCAAATTAACCTGAGCGTTTAATACTGATTGATGTAACAGTGGCTGCTTACATCCAAACATTGCACACGTATTCATTTTCTAATCAGAGGCTTATGAGTGACAGGTAATTCTGTGTCAACCATTTGGTGACTGAACTTATTTTTGTAACAGAAATTGGCACATTGATTTAGTTGGAGGTTCTGGAGCTTTTTTGCGGGTTGAATTGTTTCAACGGGTGAGACAGTGACAGAGACCTGATTCTGACCCTACTTAATGAGTAAAGTACCAGAATTGTAGATCTGTTGTGATTGGTGAGGTCAAAATTGAGATCCTATATAAATCCTAACCTGATAATTACTTTTATTTATTCTTGACTGCTTGTCTTGATGAGTTCGGGATTGTTTTAGCTTACTCTTGTCATTTTTTCCCACAGAGCTGCTCAGAAATTGAACCTGTCTTCTAAAAAGAAGAAGCACAGGCCTTCTGCATCGTCTGCTCCTGAATCTCCGCTCTTCTCTACCAGTTTCAGCAGTATCCTTCAGACCTCCCCACCCCCTGCACCACCATGTTTGTTAAGGGCAGTCAGCAAAGTGAAAGACACCCCCGGTGTGGGCAAGGTAGGCCTTACCTTTATCGCTGAAACACTTATTTTCTGTGGGAGGATATTTTTTTCCTTGTGCAAAGCATCAAGAGAATTGGTAAAGCACATTGTTTCTTGTTTGGCTTTACTGCAGTTGGTCCCTGCATATGCACAAAGGCCTGACAACACAGACTACGTAGTGCATGCAAATTTTTAATAAGGTTGAAGTTGATCTGAGCACAGGCAGCCCTCACTGTGCAGCAATAATACATTCCAAGCTCTCAGGCAAAATGCACTGGTACTGGGGTCACGGTGCTACCCAGGGGTGGCACTGTCCATTCTGCCAGGGTTTCTGGAGCAGGCTGGTCTCTGTAGCTGTGTTTCAACTGTGTAGCGGGTGCTTGCTGTGGCATATTCTGGGTTCCTGATCCCTTTGTTGTCCAGGCTGGTATCTTGGCTGGACGCACTGTAATTTGCTTCTGGCTCATGTATCCTGGCTTTCTTCCAGTATGGTCAGGACAAGGCTGGACATACCTGATCGGCATACCTGAACAAAGCATATGCTGATAATGATGAATTACTCTGTTTTCCTTCTGTCATGTTACTTCCTTCCATTTTCCGCAATCACACCCCTTAAAATGCTGTGTAGGTGCATACTCATGATGGAAAATGGTGGAAGCAATGGAGAAGGTGGCTATATAGTTTGTTGTTGCTGTATTATTTGTCTGAGTAGCCCTTTTTCCCTGTTAGAAATGGAGAGCCTGGCACATTACATCTGGGAATACACACACGCGGTTGCTGAGGACAGCAGTTTGCTTTAATCAAGGTAGTTTCTTATGCAAGCATCTGTGTGTGCGGCTTTTCCATATTCATTGGATACGAAGCAGAGACAATGAGTTTGTTGCAAATCTTTTTATTTAGAAGAGAAACTAATGCATAATCTTGGAGTACTGAGCATATGATGTGCTTCAGTATTTCTGTTGCTGGTTTTGGATATTCACTTTGGGAAACTGTACAGTTCCATTTTTTTCATAGAACAGTGGTGTTACTTTTGTGGCTGGTTTATGCCCATTTGAAAAGGGCCTGTAGGATTCCCTCCAGATAAGGCTCCCTTCCTTTCCTCTGGCTTGGTAAATGGGAAGAAATGTACAAATCTGTCATAATTGGATAGAAGGCAGTAGTGATGCCTACTCTGGCTTCAGTGGGAGGGGGAATAAGCTTGAACGTGTTATATTTGGTGTAAGAACCTGCTATGGAAAATATTTACAATAGAAGCTCTCTTCTCAGGATTCCTGCATTGCTGTGCTTGAGACAGGTTATATCTCAATACAAATAAAATTTATGCTGAGGAATCATGGAGGATGTGGTTGTGAAAACAGGGGGCTAATTTCCCGTTGTTGAACTATGTGGACACTTACCCTGACTGTTGGTTTTAACCATTCCCAAGTAAAGGGTCTACATGCATGCACTGATGGAGCTCCGTGAAAACACTGTAAGCTTGACCTGAACGCTTCTTTCTCATCTGATCTTGGGTTTCTAATGAACAGGTCTTGGGGACCAGTTTTGCAGTATGCCCAAACAGAGATACAGTTTACTTCTCCATCAACACCATGTACCAGAACAGGCTCCGGGCTTTATAAGTAAAACTGAAATGTTGCAGTCCAGCAAATGAAGCTATTGGAGTATGTGAGATATAGCTAAGAGGCTCAAAAATGTTTTAACACACGCTTCTCCAAGGTAGCAGGCCAAATTGGATTAATTCATATAGTCAAAATAGAGAAAGTTCCTTTTTTCCACGACATTCTCATTAGCAAAAATACATCTATCCTGCAGTTTCTGGAATTCAGTTCCATTTTTCACCTCTTTGATTTCTTCTAGGAATCACCCTATAATTATGACTGAAAGCTCATATGGTTTCATCAGAGTTTCCCATCGGAGTTTCCCAGGGTTTACCTCTATAGCATAATTTACATTTCAATAGGTGAGAGATGGGTGTGAGGCATAGTAAGTGGGCAACAGCAGTATAGCAATGTCATTTATCTGTCAGAATGGGAAAACTTCTGATGAAGTACTGGAATTTTTGGCTTGTTTGCTTTTTATTTATTTATTTTTTATATATATGTTTAGTTTGGTGGGCACATGTTCTGATATGAAAAGGAAAAAACTGTTAATTTTCTCAGCATTTCCTTTCACATATTTTTTCTGTAAGTTTATAAATCCATAAATTGTGGACCCATGGGGAGGAATTGGGTTCAGGGAAGCCAAACTTTATTTTCAGTCACTTAGTTTTTTTCTGGTTTCTATTTAAATACCATGTTATGAACAATCCCAGTGCGATAAAACTCTGGTTCATTTTGGGCTTGAATGGGCTGGGAATTTTCTGGCAGGGCAGTTTGTTACTGGAAATCCTGGCTCAGCAGAAATGGAAGGCAGGCCCTTGCCAAGGTATTTGGTTTCCAAGATGCCTGGGTATGGCATCGTACAGGCAACCTGGGGCTGGCTTCCCAGCAGGCAGGCTCTTGGCTGTAGGGCTAGGAGCCCCAGCACAGAAGCTCTGTGTTACTGGCTTGGCATCAGCTTGAGAGCTATTTCCCAGGGTAGATACATATCCAAGAAGCTGCAGGATGGGAAGTCAGGAGCTTCAAAGCATAGACTTTGAGGTTAAATTTCATTTTGCAGTTTTATGAAATGGGCTGGGCACCAAAGAGCAGACATTTTTTTCACATCTGTTAGTAGAATTTTCAAAGATTCTACTTCTCGTTACAAAATTGATGGGAATACTTCATTTCAAATTCCAAAATTTCTGAGGAATAGATCAACAGTCTTGTGCAGGCATATAATTTATTGAATTAAACTGGGAGGATTTTGCTATCAACGAGATATTTAAAAGTTAACTAGTCAGCTCAGTTAGTGTGGATATGGGTACAACTGAATAGTCTAAACAAACAAAGAGAAGTGATTTCTAGAGTTTATTTCCAGATTGTGTGTTTCCCACAAAAGCACTTACAAAGCAAGCTGTACTAGCCTGGAATTTGGAATAAATATTATTTGATTGCTAACTTTCAGCTTTGTAGGAGGAGGCGGGTGAAATAACAGAAAGCAGCATTTTATTTCAATGTTAGACACACCGTTGACCACACAGAAAAACAGCAGTGTCAAGGTGAAGTAGTAAGGGGTCAGATCCTTTGTTGGTCTCATTTCCAATTATCTCTCCCTAAAGTAAAGTAAAAGGGTTGCGACTATATTGAAAATAAATTAGCAGTGGTGCTTGTATGGGTTGTGACATACACGTGTGCTTTGGGTTTGCCTTTGCTAGCAGAGGGAGCTGATCCCCGGGGAAGGTAGTCTGTTATTTCCGCAGTTGTTTCTTGATAGCAGTTTTCTTTTGGGCTGAACAACACTCTAGCTCTGTAAACTGACATAGCTTGAGCATCACTTTTTGTTCTCTCTGTGCTGTCTTTGAGTCATTGTGTTCTGAGCTACTGTCCAAAGGAGAGTGGCAGATTGCTTTCGCTGGACTTAAACACAGACAAAGAGTGCCACTATCCTGGATGACTGTACTTGCGGCTTCCCCAAGACCCATCATTTTCCAGAACATACTCCTTAAGTCTGTTCTTTCTGACAACGGGCCGAGAAGTAGGGAAAAAAAAAAAAAAAAAAAAAGGCTTCCCATGCAGGAATAACAAATTATTCCATGACTAAGATTTCCATGGATTTGCTCCCCAATCTGCTTCCCTCCTTCTCTCCACCCTCTGTGTTATGTCAAACAAAAAGGAAACTAAAACAGATTTTTTTTTAAGAAAACTTGAAATGTTCTTTCTGTGAAAGATGATGTTTTGCTGAATCTCACATTTCCCATGAAAAACAGTTTAAATGAAAAATTTGCTGCCAGCCTTAACAAATAGGTTGTTTTCAGGTGGCACAGGGTTTAGGATGAATGGATGTGGTCTCTGGGCTTTCTTTAATTTATTATTTTTCTGTGTGTAGTCTTACAGAACTCTGCCAGTGAGAAGTATTTGTTATGTTTGGACAGAGATTAATTTACCTTTACTTACATATTATTTTTGTGTGTGTGCGTGAGTTGTTGTTTGTTGGTACTGGTTAATATGAAAATAAAATAGCAATGTTTGTATCGGGATGATTTCTATTAACAAACGAGAAGCATGTCATCATGAACTTTCTTTGGCAAGTCATTTCAACCTGCTAACGAAATGCACTTTAATTGTGTTTATTTTTTGTGTGTTTGTGTTTTACTTACACAATATTGTGTTTATTTTTTATTTTTCTGTAGCACCAGGATTTGCTTGCTTGCAAAGCCTAATCTTATTTTGATGGATAATATATAAATTCAGAAAACAAACAAACAAACAAAAAAACAACAAAACACCCCATTTCTGTCCCAGAGCACTTACAATCTCAATGTAGGGAGAAAGATGAGACAGATGGGAAGCAAGAAGTAGGAATGAGGTATTATCACTCATCTTCATAGTGGTGTCAGCCCATCTAGAGTCCAATATTAGATAGCCCTTTTCAAGTTTTGGTAGGTGTTGTAGAAGATGAGATTATTAAAATCTTTGAAATGGGAGTAATAGGTTACACTGCAGATGCTTCTGAGGAACCCTTGCTAAGTGTGTAGGGCAGAGTAGGAGGCAGCACAGATGAATGTTTTTTTTTTTTGACAGTCGGTGAGCAAGTGAGAGATGCGGGAGATGGTCTTTTGGCAGGGACTGAGCATGGAGCCTGGCTGGGAAGGTCCATGAGTGAGAGCTGGCCTGTGGCTGTGGCCAAATGCCAGGCATGCTTGCAAAATGCTGGCAGGTGAGCTGGTGGTGTGATAGACGCCCCTGAGTCACAGTACTTTCTTCTAAGTATCTGTGCCATGTACTGCAGAAGGTTCAATTAAAAATAGTGCCTGGCTTGTAAGAATTTAATCTTCCATTAAAGCACAATACTTGATTGAAATAAGCCTAAAGCTTACTATTCACTTTACATTAGTCTGCAGCTTACCTTTCCCTCACACTGACTTGCCTAAAACTCTATCTAGAAGCATCAGACAGATTTTGTCTGACCTCACATTGCTTCTGCCAAAACAGCAGAAGATTTTCAGAGGCACTCAGCTGTGTCATTCCTCTCACTTGCTGCAAATGTCTCAGCAAGCTGGTACCAACTTCCCCGAATCCCACTGCGGGTTCCCACCATGAAGGCTGGCTGGTGATTACCTCAGTGAAGGTGAACACATTTGTGTGGGGAGAATTGTGATACTCCTTGCTCCTTTGAAGGCAGGAGGTCCACAAAGACAGGATACCACTGATGTTTAATGGGCAGAGTCTTAGATCCTTGGCCTAAGAAACGCAGTGGTGTGTTGTTAAAATCAAAAGATGGTCTTATATCATCCCACTTGATCACATAACATACTAGTAGTCTTTTGATCCAAGTGGCTAGCAAAGAAGCATTGCTTTGCAGAGTTTTTCCATATTGGGGAAGTGATATGAAGGGAACAGATCAAATATTGTTTATGCAATTCAGTTCCTTTACTAAGAAATACAAAATCTTGCATGATAATGAAGAGAAGCAACCAGAGGCTTCTTACACCACCAGGACCTTTCAGGAGGTACTTTGTTATCCCATTCCTTTCCCGGTTTAAGGGCATTTCTTATTTCTACTGTATCAGTGTTTGTTCAAGTTTTTTTTCTTGTCTATGTTGTTCTTTCTGTCCCTGCTTCTCCATTTGAGCTGTTTCTTGTTTATGTGTACCCCTGCCAAAAGTAACAGTGAACAAGCCCTACTGCCCAGGCAGTTCAGGTTTCTCAGTAGGTTCAGAACTGTCTTTTGGGGTAACAGAACATGCCAGTGCTTTGGCTTTGCAAACTGCTAGTTTTTCAGCTATCCACTGCCTTAAAATAGTTTATTGGACTTTTCACTAATTAGGCAAAACTTACTGCACTGGCCTCGACATGTTTTAATCCGGACTGTAACAGTGCAATACGTTTGTTAATGGTGAGTTTGCCTATTGGCCTGTATGAATCATGATTTGAATAGTCTTAGCCAAAAGATGTTTTCAATAGCTGTGTCTCCTCTTTGTATCAGTACAGTGGAAAGTAGAGAGACATTCTTAGATTTATGTGATTTGCAAAGTTGATTTGAAGGGAACAAAATGGATGCACATCTTGACTAAGCCCAGAAGATAAAGAAAACTTCCCTTTTTACTCAGAGAGTTTTATTTTGACTGATTTGTGGATGTGAGGATTTTTTTGACAACATTATTGTGTACATTAAATGGGTGTTTATGAAAACCTGTGTGAAGGTCAGCAAAAAAAGCAGCACAGCTTGCAAGATACGTTCTGTAGTTCATTTCACTGCCATCCATCTTGAAGCGTTTTCAGAGAGAAGCAGAAGTGCCCTTCCCTTTGCGAAGGAGAGGTTCTCTCTCCTTTATCTTTCAGGTGTATAGGGAGAAAAAGTTAACTGTTAGGCGATAAACCCTTTATCACAGAAAGCAATTTCTGAGGTGGAAGCTGTTTTTGCCCAAAGTTACCATGGTTACTGAAATGGGGAAAAAAGGATGATCCCTTGAGGCATTTAAAGGAGACATATGTGTTCATCATTGTTGTCAACATGATCGTTGTATAAATTAAATAGTTAGTTCCACTTGGAATTAAATCCAGACGGCCTTTTGCCGTCCAGAGTTGCGCAGAACTGGGATTTTCCTTTCCAAATGTATTAGCTGGACCAGACAGAAGCCTTCGTGCACCTCAGCTAGATTTCTGCTAGGTGCACTTTTCTCAGAGGAGTTTTAATACCTCAAGCTGCTTTAAGAAAAAGGTAAAATTAATAGAATTTGGAAGAATTACTATAAACAGTAATCTCTTACTACCCTTAGTCATATTTTCTATGCACACATTTTTTGTTTTTTCTCTAAAGCCAGTTGTTGTGCAAGTGCCATCCCAGGAGCTTGTCATTGCATTTTGGTTGGCATTTTGTGAGGTTTAAAGAAAGATGGGTTTTAAAGAAATTTCTACCCAGCCATGTTTCCACAATTTAGAGGATGGACATAATTCCCGTTCCTTCTATTTGCAAAGTGTAGAAGCTGCAGCTTCATGGAAAGCTAATAGTACCTACCATCCAAGCTTGCTACAGGAAAACCCGTCCAGTTGCCTAAACTACACAGAAATTCTGTGCGGAAAAACAAGGCTTCATTTCTGCCATATAATCTAGCCAGTCCTTTTGGGAGGGAGGATTAGATCTCAGCCCTACTCATTAATGAGCCAGATTACGGGCAGTCTGTCTGTTTTGGCCCACCTGCAAACCATTGAAAGCCTGGGAAGTGGTCTGACGAGTTGTCACTCCTGGCATCGGGAAAATTCCTTCTTTTTTTGCCTCAAAGAATTGAAGAGAAAAAAAGAAAAGGTGTTCCTCTCTTTATTGACATTTTCCTATATGTATTTAGAAATTGTACCTATGGGTGAACCTGTGAACACAAGAGGTGGGTAGAAGATGTTTCCAGATGGAACTGAACCAGACAGACAAAATATGAAAAAGGCTGCACCTCATTTTGATAGACTTTTCCTATTTTTTTTTTGGAAGAATCAATCCTTTCTGTGATTCTTTTATAGTGCACTTCACCCAGGGAGAGAGCTGTAAGTCCTAATTTTGTACTGTTTACCTTGGTCTGTTTTGTTGAATTTTTGTGTAAACATTGAGGATCAAAAGAAAAATAGCTTAAATCACTTCAGGCTGGTGCCATTAAGTTTTATACATTCCTGAGTGACTTTATTTATACAATGCCCTCTGCATTGTCATGGATATATGATTTTATGTGCATCAGTCATTGACTTTAAGGTTACTTGCCTGTGTTCTTGAATTGAAGCCTCTTATTGGTGTGAATGATCATAATTTATAGACGTGTAGTTGACTAGGAGCCTTCATACATAATCACATGGCTCAATTAATTTGGCTGTTCCAAATGTTGTCAACCTTCATTAGCTCTAGAAATCTTTAATATTGGTGACATATTAAGTATGTTTTAAACATACTCTTATGCTATTGAAATAGTATCACAGTAGAGTAGCCACATTTTAAAATCCCTTAAATATTAATTCTTATGCAATTTGAGTGAAAATTACTGAGATTTTTCTAGAATATAAAAAAACCATTGTTTTTAAGACTTTGATTTCTTCAAACTTTGTCTGAGCTATTGTATTTTCCTTTACTCTGCTTTTCAGTTTAAATTATACTGGTTGTTGATATTTTGGGGCATTATGATAGGCCTAGTTAATCCTTTCCAGTTCATTTCAAAGACTTTCAGTAGTGCCTCTTGAAATGTCCCCTTCTTCCCTGCCCTATCCCCCCTAAATCTCTCACCCCATTAAATTCATATTTAAATCCATGAAGAAGAGGTTAATATAAATCAGGAAAGTCAAGATGAAAGAAACTGAAAATTACAAGGGTGTTTCTCAGACAATGCTGAGCAAGGAACTTAAATGCTGAATAGCTTCTTTAAACCGGGATCATGGTAAGTTTTCTGAGATCTTATGTAAATTGAAGGCACTGTACTTTAAACTCTCAATTGTAGACCCTATTACATTTTTTTTTCCATAAAACTTCCTAAAGCTCTTCTCCTCCCAACTTTTTCTTTTGTGTTTGACTCCTCTCAGCATGTGTCCAAGAGCAGTGCTCAGTGGCGCAGGCAGGATGGGGACACTGCTGGAGGCTCCTCTCTGGCGCTGCTGTAACATCACGGACTAATGATTCAGCTGCAAGGCTATTCTGATTTCCATTATAATAAAACCCTGAGCTTTGTCTCATTTCTGTGGTACAACATTGATAACCAGCCCAGCTGAGGAAGAGTCGAGTGTGACCTGTAGCTTAGTAGTGCGAATACCACTCAATGTAGCTTTTTTCATTCACCAACTCTTCCCTTTTCTGCCTCTTTACTTAGCGATCAAACACATTTTGGGGGGAAGATCTCTCTGGATACATTGACCCTATTTTTGTGCTTCTTTTTCGAGAAACCTGTGTCTCTATGCTCCAAGTCATTATCTCTCTGTCTTTTTCCTCAGTGTTCAGAGACACAATTATTGTGCTTTCTTTGGCTGGCATTTCAGTGACTGCTACACTTCTGATCTAGGCTGGTCATATAAACTCCTCCTATGGATGAATAGAAAAAAATGTTGCCTCTGTTAGGATGGGCTGACTTGCCTACCAGATCTAATTTTTTTTCTACATTGATTATGGAGCTGACATAGACATCTGTCTTGGAATAAGACATCTGTGTTTTGGCTTGCTCAGATAAGGTGAAATGAACCTCTCCCTGAGTAGGAACACAGCCTCTTCTTGTGTTCTACTCTGAACCTTTAACTTTAGTATGAAACCAGCTACCAGGAGAAACAATAAGATGCTTGCACAAAGTTCTAGATGCTTGCAACTTTCCTCCAGATGGAAGTCTGCACCCCCTGCTTTCCAGTCTAAGAAACATTGAAGATTCACTGTACTGCACCCGAGTCTACCCAAGGCAGCACAGTGACTTCAGAGGCTCCACCATTTATGCATGAAGTCATCAGACTTTCAAAGAAATGACCAAGAAGGCTTTTTCACATTTGGCCTTCTGCAAACCAAGGGAAGGCTGAATTGTTGTTCATTGATTGAAGGGCTGGAGATGTTTAGCGTTACTTCTGCCAGGATGGACCTGTAAAGCTGATGACAATGCACACAGCCATTAGACGAGCCTCTGGCCCTCAGATCCCCAAGGGGTCATTGCTCTGTAACCAGAACAGCAAATTGCTTTCAGTGAGGGCTCCTTCCTAGAAAGGTAGGTAGTGCGGCTTGGCATTGAAACATTGCATTAGTGGATCTGAATTCTTGATAACCAAATGCCATTTAATTTTCCACGTCTAAATAGGTGTTTTCATCTATAGTGCTGCTGAAGTGATTAGCAGTTAAAAGACCTTTAATTGGATAGTGAGATATTAAATGCCAGGAATGAAATGCAATACATCAGCATTACCACCTTTCATTATGAAAGAATCTGTCTTTTCTATACACTAAAGGTAAAAGTGAAATTTGAAAACATTGACCTGATTGATTTTGCAAATGAATGAGGTTAGTTAATACAATTTTTAAGGTCTATGACCATCAAAGCTACTTCTGTAGCACTCAGAAGTGAGAAAAGGAGTGGGTGAATCTGAGGGGTGGGTGGTTAGGTATATGTGCAATACACAGTATACACAGTGTGTATATTTGTATCTACAAACATACATAGGTGCATGTGTGTATATATATATATATATATATATATTTACCTCCCACTTCACCTAGCACAGTGGGAATATATTGCAAAAAGCAATGCATGGTGTTGCTGAATGAGTTATCTGAAAAACTGAGAGGATAACTTGCCAAGACTTTATAGACCAGATGATTTTTGTAAGAGTTCAACATTTTCTTAAGATATTCCCAGTAACTTGATTTTAACCGAGAATAATATTCTTCTTGCTTAGGTCCATCCGTCTATACATTGTATGACTTTTTTTCTCCTTTGGGGTGATTGAAAATGCTCATACAAATGGCAGCATTTTACATTAAATTCTCTAGATATCTGTGAGGCTCTATTACATTTCTTTGGATCCCAGTTGGTCTTGTCCATATTAATTACTGCTTGATTTTTCCACAGATCTGCTCAATTTATAATATTTGTACTGAAAGGGAGACACTTAGTTAGAAAAAGATGTGGTGTCAAAATGTGGTGTGTATTAAAATGCCAGGATAGCTGTACAGTAACCTTTACAGCAGCACATATTCCATTACAGAAACATAAATGTGGGAAGACTTAAAAACTGTTGATCCTTTCTTCCCTGCCCCCTCTTTTTCTCTCTCTCTCTCTTTTTTTTTTTTTCCCCACAGAAATAATGTAACACATGTATTTCCAACTGTACACTGAGCATAATTATTGTCATAGAGTTGTCTTTGCTGTAATGTCTTTCTCCCTTCTTTCCACCATTGTGTGTTGCTAGAGGATTAGCCAGACAAAGATCTTGATTTCCAATAGACTTTTTTTCCTTCACTAGCTTGGCACCTGGGCCCAGATTCTGGAAGCAGTGTGGCCAAAAAAGCTGCTATACCCCCCCACCAAGAAAATACCTTAAACATTGCATTTTTGTCTTTAACTTTCTGTCAGCTCTGAGGAGCGGTGCTAAGGTATGTGCTGGCAAGAGATCTGACAGAGGCACCAGGGCTGTGTGTTGCCTGGCCACACAGAGGGAGAAGGCATGCACCCTGATTGATAACAGTGTGTGCAGATGTGATAAACACGGGGAGGCCCAGGCTGCTTTTTGGGAAACCAAATAGCAACACGGATGAGGACGTGGGACTCCCCTGGGGCCTCGTGCCCCGTGACCAGCAAGAATCGTGAATCTCTTCAGATGGGAGGGAGCTATTCGTCGTAAAGGCTATTAAGCCAGGAGAGGCATTGCTGAAATGGACCACCACCATGCTATTTCCTATCTTATCAGGGTGTATTAATAATGCAGCAGTAATAATAGAAGTACAAATTAAAAATAACTGGATGGGCAGATAAGTGGAGTTCTCGAGATTAAGGGGATCGGGAATTGCTTCAAACAGTTAATTGCAGAGCAGCACAGGGAGGGAATTTGCCTTTGCTGTTTTGCCTTTATTATTTTCTTACTCTACATCTTATCTCTGTGAGCATTATTTCTAGGGCTTTTACATAGAGACTAATAGGCACAATATTTCCTTACAATTTTAGACTGTTCTGTTTCTATCTCCAAAGGAATGAAGAATCTTTCACTGATCCATCTAATTCAGCAGAGACTAATAATGCTGAATAAGAAGAGTATTGTGATTATTAGCCTTCCTCTACATAAACCTCTTACCATTTTCTCCTCCCACAATATAAAGCCAGATAAGACATTACTAGCGTGAAATATTCAAGCTTCAGGATGAATTGATGCAGGGTGTTCCCTGGAGGTCTGTAAGCTCCTTTTCACAGCGGCATGAAATCCCTGGCGTCCCTGAGTCTCCTGGGACATAATAGCTGAGCTGGGCAATGAGAAATGTGAGCATCCAGTTGTCCAGCACCTGATGACTGTGCTCTCCCTCCATCCTTTCCTGTGCAGCCCATGGCTGTCTGTCAATGACTGGCAGGGCTTTGCCTGATTTGGGGATTCTGCATGATACCTTTCAATACTATTAAAATAACAACTCATAGCTACTCTTTGGTCACCTGCTGGATACCAAAACGTGCTTTTACTTGAGGCATGAGAGAGTACTGTCACTCTGATTTCAAGTCCTGTTTGCTAAGCAGTTTTCAGGACACTGAAATTCTGCTCTAAATGAAATAGGTAACACAGCTGGTGCAATGTGCAGCCATTTTGCAGTTCCGTCCAAGCAACACTGCCCACTGAGAGATAAGGCTATCAAGGGAAGCCCATTTGATTAAGTACCTGGTACGGTGATGGAGTAGGAGCTTAGCAAAGAACTGCAGCATGACCTTTAATCCACCATTTTTCTGGAAAGCAACTGCATTTGTGAAACAAGCAGTATAGGAGCTCAGTGTTGAAGACTGTAAATCATATGTTGCCCTGCTTTTAATGTAGTTCTAGTAGTCCAAAAAAATAAAGTAAATGAAACTGTTCTCCATTTAATATTGGTATTAGTGAAGATTTCAATCTCCTGTGCAGACTGTTTTATCACAGGTGGTTGCTGTGGGAATATCCTTCTTTTTTCATTAGACCAAAAGAGCAGAGAAAGCTGCTGCTGCTTAAATATTGGTTTCTTCAGTAGCAGAAGATACAATGTGTAAGGAGGTAAAGTGCACGATAAGTGCATGCGGTCCTTCTGCCTGTGTTTGTTCCTGTCTGAGCACTGCATCTTAATTATTGATGTTTCTTCTCATTCCAAAAGCCTTGCTTTACCCTGATGTGATTTGCATATGTGTCGGTAAATACTTTATTTTTATATTTTTTTCTTGCATCTAGAGGGTGGAAAAGGGGAAGACAAGCAGTCAGTTACCAAAAACTGGAGTTAAAGTGTACAAAATGAAACTGTTCTTCTTGTATCTCTGAATCTCCCCTAAACTCTCAGGCAGTAATCCCCAAACAAAGATTAATCAAACGATCCTTGTTTTAAGGCATTGTCAGCATCCGCTGTCTCTCAAGGCTAGACTGCAGAGATTTGGTCAGATCTGCAAAGAGTACCACAGAGGCAGGCTATTAATATTTTCTTACAGATTTCCCAGTTACTGTCTAGACAGATAATATACAAGGTGGGTGCCTGCCCTGCATTTATATATATTTTTTTGCTTTTTTAAGGAAAGTTTGTTTGAGCCAAAAATACCTCCTGGGCTGTGGGTGTTTTCATAGCAAGTCTTTGCATCTCAGTGCTTGTTTTTGTGTGTGTGTGTGTGTGATTTTCTGGTTTTGCGTGTGCATGTTGCACGATGATGTATATCAACTCATCTCTGCTAGAGAGTAGTCCTAGAGCATCTGGATAGAGAAGGATATGTCTGGATATGTCCTGTTTAAAGTATGAGACTGTGGACAAAGCCCACCTTTCTTTTCTCTGCACGTTTCACTTATTTTTATCTCTCTGAAGCACCCTTCCACTTGTTTTTAACGTGCTCCCTTATGACCCAATTGTTTTTCCTTTATTTTTTGGTTCTTTTACTACTGTGAGATAGAAGAGTATTTGCCAAATTCTCTGCCCCCCTTGGAAATCTTTTAAAAATACACTACTAAGTAAACATGTTCATTGCTTAGTCCAGGATCAAATGACCTGACGAGAGATAAAGCTGTGGTTACATGCTCTCTCCCTCCCTTCTTCCCAACACCTTAATCCTACAGCACTGCCCACCCATACTCTTCCTTCATCTCCTTGGAGGATTGTTAGCTTTATTCCCTAGCTGTCAGGGACAAAATGCACACAACCTTACACTGAAGTGCATTTCCTTGTTTTGAAGTAAGTCCAAATTTGTAATGATTGTTCAAAGTCCAGCTGATCAGAAAATCAGACTGTGAATAAAGGCTGATAATGGATTTTGATACTTCCTAGAGAATAACTTTCATGCCTCATAGTGAGCAATGGTTTAGTAAGTGTGGTAATAGAGCAAGTAACTAAGGTCTGAATTGGATGCTGAGTCAAGTATTTGTCATCTAAGTGTTACCATATGAAGCCACTTTCTTTAAGACTAGATGGCAAACAAGCCCCTTAATGGAACATAGAAGTGCTGTAAGAGCCTTACAGAGCTTTCTGAACCAAAGTGAACCAAATTCAGCTATGACTCTCACATGTAGAAGGCAAATGTTGAATCAAAATGGCTGTTTCCTGAACACAGTGTGCTCCTTCTGTTGGGAGTTTAAGAATGGAAAGATAAATTATAGCTTGCTTTGCTTGGCCGCGCAAGCCTAGGGGGGTGTTTGCATATCTGCTGCCTACCACTCATCACAGCAACATGTGCAGTAACTGAAGTTCAAGGCTTATTTAGGACAGCCGTCACCCCACAGTGAGCAAGGGACCCTCAAGCAACTGCCTCTTCCTCTGTGGGGTTGTGCAGGAATTGTGCTCTTGGGATTCTCAGAGATGTTTTGCTGGAGATAATTGTTCAGTGAGACCATGGAAGCCTGCTTCATTTTAATAATTTGTATTATATCCCAAAACAGAGACTGAGTAGAAAGATACTTTCTTAAAAGAAGGTGTTAGAGGAGAGTTTTCAGGCCTGACATTTTCAAAATCCAGACAGATTAAGATTCAGAGTGGTGGAGGGAAGGCTGTTGGTGGTCTCTCAGTGAATTGACAAATAGATCAGAAAAAACAGTATGTGAATTAGCAATCTTGACTGAGAGCCCAAGGTTAAACAGGCACAGACACTAAACAATTCTTTTTTCCCTTGAAATGGCCCTAGCCAAATAGAGCTGAGGTATGTTAATAGGTAAACCGATCTGGATACAGTTTATGCAGTACATGGTATGTTTAGAGAAATATTTTGGCCTCAAAAACTGTCAACATGGCATCTTCCATACTATTTAATTCACTTCATTAAAAAAAATAGCAAAAATAAATATTGTTTTATGCACGGTGGGCAGGTTGTCCCCAGCAATCATGCCTTCAGTTCAAATCCTAGCCTGTGCTTGCAGAAGTCAAACAAAAACACCTCTGTCATGCAGTGGTGCCTTTTAATTTACACAGCCCAAACAGCTGCCAGAGACCGCATCAAGTTCAAGAGTACCAGGGAGGAGGAGGAAGGATGAGGAGGATTATAGTCTGGCGTTAAGTGAGACGTTAATTTGCATTTGCTGATACTTAGTCAAGCTTGGAAGCAAAGGCTATTGCAGCCCAAATATACAAATATTTTTGCTTTGCTTGTGCTTTTTTTCCCCCCATTAAGAAGCCAGTTTGTCTGTGTTTTACTGATCTTAGAGATAACACAGATATGGAAAGAAGTGAACCTTCCTTTCAATTCAGACTGAAAAAAAACAACAACTACCAATCTTACTCCTAGCTCCATCTAGACATGCCTTTGTCATCATGGTTCAGATCTGATCCCTTTGAAGAATTTCTTTTGAGTTGTTGTTAAAAATGTCACAAAAGAATGAAAGAAGGAAAGTAAGAATGAACTGTAAACTCTTAGACCTTGCTTGGCTTGGTACTTTGCCTTAGCAGAAAGCACACAAGGTGGTAGATAAATCATTATCACAGACCAAGCAATAATTTTTACATTGTTGAGTAAATGGCTTTATTTTACCAGGTATCCTCATCAGGCCGTCGTACTGGTAGATCTGTAAGGATGTTGCGTGCAATTCATGGGTTTTCTTTCTTTTGATTTATCAAGGAGCAAAAGCAGTTGAGCTAATACTAAAAGACTCTACTGATAATAGAAAGTAGTATAATTCAGTCTAAATCAGATAGAGAGTATAGATCAGAGATTAAAGCAGTCTATTATGATTATGAAGAGCTCCTTGGAAATAATGCTTCCTTTTCTTTTGACTGTCTGGTTTTTGTCTTTTAAAATAATTGTAATTAGTACAGCTGATGAGATGCAGAGGGAAGATGGCATAAGCAAAGGAGACTGACAGCAGCAGTATCAACACTGTAAATGGAGATGCATAAGGACTAGTGTCCTGTACTCACCTGCTTTCTTTTGTTATTGTTTTCAGCTGCTCCACATCACAAATACCCATTTTTTTGTTTGTTTGTTTGGTCATAGAGAGGTTACAAGGGTGTTTCTGATGTATTTGCATTGATTCTGTCTTAAGCTCCTGAATATGGTTCTCAGAGGACATTCATTGCTATGTGCTTTTGACAGACAAAGAAAAATAATTTCCAAGTGAGAAATTAGGTGCTTCCGAGGACTAGCCTTTTAGAATAGCGTCTGCAGTCAGAAAGGCTAATCGTCCAAATGATAGACATGCATGGTTGACTCTCCTCTTTATGCTGCCTTGATTGAGACACGATGAGCATGCTGCTGGCCTTTACAGTGGATAATTTTGTTAGAACAATATCCTCCGGGAAAGGCTTTTATACAGCAAGGATGACAAGTGTGGCAAATTGCTTACAAACCCCAGACCTAGAGGCTTCTCTTTCTGAAAGCTGCCAGCCCACAGTGCAGTAGTGCTGCGAAGCTGGAATTCAATAACAGTTCCTGCTGCTGTAAAAAGTATCACTTTTTTTTTTTTTTTTTCCTAAGCTGTTTGCTTATTTTCTCAGAAGGCTTGTTTTCACAGGGCCAACAGGTTTGGGAAGCCCAGAGTATATGAAAACTGAACAGAATCAATGGTTCCCAATGAGGACTGCTTGTTGTTAAACTAATAATGACAGAAATGATCAACTTCCCATTAAGTGAAGTAGGGCACTGTCTTCTCTCTTCCATTCCATTTCTGATACAGAAATTTTGTCTGTGGTAACTGCAGCCTCTTCTCGTCTAGTAGTTTTGCTTTTTATCTTTCCTATTTTTGATTTAGGCAGAGCACAGCTGCCAAAAACATCATATTCCATGGCATTTCTTATATACTTTGTAGTAGCTCCAACACAAATACGTAGTTTGTGATGTGCTTCTCTTCCGATCTGTGTGTCTTCCGATATATTTTATGAAGGTGAGGGCTCTGGTGCTAACTGCCTACAGTCTCATAAGCAGAATGGTCTCCACAGAGAAATGAAGAGGCAGGGCAGCACATCATTACCACAGTGGGTGACAGATCTCAAAGGATTTATAATCTAATTTCAGTTCATTAATGACTGTGATATTTAACTCTTCCACCCTGCCCTTTTGCTGGCTTTGTCTAGTTTTCAGGACCACAGTATCACTCTTACTCTACAGAACATATCCCCTGACTACATCTTGCTGTCTTTGCTTCCAGGAATATGGTCTGTCTACCTTGTCTTCACCAGTGCCACTTTTACACCCTTCCACATTCATTTCAGGGCTGTCTTCTGTTTCCCCTTTTTGGAACCCATATTTTCCTCTTACACCAACCAGTGTCTTCCCTCCCATCCAGCTTTGCCTGTGTGTCCTGCTGACACTACTCTGTTATAAAAAGGGAGGAAGATGTCTGTGAGCCGTAGTGGAAGATGGTGATCAAGCAGATGAGGGCAGAGCTCCGCAAGAGCAGCTTCACTGATCAATGCTTACTTACATCTGGTAAAGATCTAGTGCCTAAATTTTATGCACTTCCACCTAACTCATCACATCTTACTTGTTTTATAGATAGATAGGACAAGCAGACAAGTACTTGGTTCCACGCTGATTACGTGAAAAGAGGAATACAGAAGAACTGTAATCAGTCCAGATGCCATTTATACAGTAACAAATATCTCTATTATCTGATACTTGAGATATTGCTTGCTAGAAACAGCACTTTATTGGACTTACCAGAGGCAGAAGCTTCCCGCATGCTCAGCTAATGCTGTTGCTCCATCTGTGTGGCCAGAGGGGTGCTACTAGATCCTCCTCAGCCTCCCTGCCTGACCTCTATCCACTGCCTTCTAATGGGAGGATCTGCTCCCATTTCTCCCATAACACTTTTTATTTCAGCTGATGCCATGATCTTTATTGTACCTTTAGGATGTATTTATATGTTATGAATTATATTTTACTCCCACACTGGTTTCTCTTCATAAACAAGCCTTACAAAAATCTCTGCATTGGGCAGTTACAGATAAATTTGAACCTTTGTTTTGTTCATGCAGAGGATAAGGTAAATGATGGATTGCATTAATAAAATATACCAGTGTATTGCTGTATGTAAACTGGTCCCTCTTGGTATAATATACCTCTCTTCAGCCCTGTATCAACAAAGCGTTCAACAAGGCATTCATTTAGAAAAGGGGAAAAATATCACCTAGCCTGAAAGTTCAAGCCCAGAGTTAGCACAATGTGAGGGTTAGTGAAGCATACAGACGCTTCTTTGTCTAAACAGTGTGCCAAGGAGAAAAAGGCCAGAAACGACCCACCTGGAATGTGGAAGCTTTGGGACCATAAATGAAGAACCTCGTTTGCACTTTAACAAAGAGTGTGTTTAGAGGTATGCTCGTTATTTATTAGTATGTGCTCCCAGAAAGCAGCACAAAAGCTGAATAGGCTGTTCTGGCTTATATGTGCAGCGGGACATGACAGAGTTCTCATGCTTTTCCAGTTGAACATAACCGTGGATGTTGTGTCAGGATGTATGATAGTAATTCTAGAGAATAATCCAGGCAAATCCTGGCCTTGCCCAGCCCACCCCTCCATCAAGAGAACTGTTGTCATGAGGAATTAAAGTGCTCCTGAAATGACTTACCATGGCTGTGACATCGTGTTTCTATTTGCAACTCTCTGGAGGTTATCAGCCTTGTTAATTCATGTGTCATGGATATTGTTGAAGTTAATATCATATCACAAATCAAAGTATATTTATAATATTGGTTTAGAAGTCAGATGGTTAGAAACTTATGCATATTAAAAAAGAAAATTCTCATCATTCAGCCAAAAAAGTAATGCTGGATTTTCTGTCATTAAACTGACAGGATGTTATAGCTGCTGTAAATAATACTGACTGCTAAAATCTTTTGGCCTCCCCAGTGTACAAATCAACCAAACATGGATTAACTAGTTTCCTCTGATGCGGTTTGCACTAATCCAATATCCTCTGATAACAGAAGAAGGCCTTTAATTAGAACATTTTGGTTTCTCTTCTGCATATGCTGTGGTTTCTCAGAAATCACTTCTCAGCTTGATGGAGTTCAAAGTCAAGTAAACTTTTAAAATCTGTTACCTGAATGATGCCTTGGGACATCCGTGCAGGGCTTTTGATGGTGCATTAGATGCATGTCCCTAGGAACACGAGTTAGATTGCGAGTAATTTGGACATTGCTAGTAACAAGATGGTCAGATTGCCCCTTAGACTTGAAAGCCTGCAGATAGGCGGTACTGTGCCACATTTATTCCCCCGTGTGCTTCACTACATACAGGAATGATGGGAGGGATAATGGGCTCTAGGTGGATCCTGACCTTCCTCTTGTGTTTGCATTTTTTGTTCTCAGTTGCAGGAGCCGAACAGCTGCAGGGCTGCTCTGGTACCCCTTCAATGGCCTTTCTAGAAGTCTTTGCTTTTGCATGAGAGGTTTTGGAGTGTTACCTATTCTTTCAGCATTTCCTTTGCTCCTGACATGCTTTTACCAAGTGGTCCCATCTGGGGCTGAGCAGTGGGAGTGCAGATTTCCCATATACGCTGCTCTGCCTCGGGAGCCCCCTACACTGTGGGTATTATGTGAAGGTTGGAGCCAGCAGCTCAATGACTTTGTCATGCTGCTGCAGAGAAATACAGAAATGGAGCTGCTTTCCGGGGCTGACAGGCAGACAGACTGGCAGCAGCCATCTGAATTGAATGGTTTCAAGTTTTAACAAAAAAAGAAGAAGGAAGTTATTAAAGGTGGCAGGAGCAGAAGGCAGGCTGTCTGCCCGTCTCTGCACTTTCATCCTTCTCCAGATGACATTGTGATCTTCAACCAGTAACCACTTCCCTTTCTGGTAATGTCACCTTTGCTCTCTTCTGCCCCTTTCGGTCATTAAATTTAAAGCAAAACATTTAGGGGTTGACGAGAGAGAGAAGGAGAGACTGAACAGGAAAAGCAGTCATAAGTTACTTTAATAGAATACAGGCAGGCTGGTGCCTGAATAGCTTTGCTGAAATTTTCTTGTAACGAAGCAGAAAACTGCCCATCAGCACAGATGCCTGAAATGCCTCTGCTTTCTAGTTAAGTTTGGGGAGCTCGTTTAGTGTCTACTACCTAATATGGTCTCAAGAACCTTAAAAAATTGACTCAAATAGTTGATGCTTTGATTGGTTAGGATTTTTAGTGTGTGTGATTAACTGAACCCTTCGAGGCTGGTGTTCCCCCAGAAAACCAGGCTTGTTCCTATTTAGCAGTTCAAGAGACTTTCCCCGTCTTGGAGGAATCTACGGCTAGTCAGGTAGCACCTTAACATAGTTGCTGTGCCAGAGATGTGCCAAATAATTTTAATGAGGCTTAAGATCTCCACAAGCTTGCCAAGTCTCACGAGGTGTGTGTGAGACCGGCTGCAGCTGTACCTCATCTCACGCTCCCCTGTGGTCAGGTCTGTATCCCCTGGTTTTGAAGCCTAGTGAAGCCTCCTTCCTGACCTGCTGTGCTCACTGTCCGTGCCTGGTGTGCTGGGCCGAGGAGAGGTGTGGCTGGGGCAGTACACATTTTGTGGGCTGGCTCTGGGCCCTTGCACCACGCGAAGGGATGTGCAGCTGTCCCGCACGCACAGAGGCTGGTACACAGCTTGGCACGTGGAATTTCATGCACTGGAACAGAAGAAAGCTGGATCTAACCAGGCATCTGCTTTTGACTCCCTTGACAGATGTTTTACGCCCTCAAGAAGTGCGTTATACCCATGTAGGTTTTCCCTTGCCTCCCTCAACAGTTATTTACTGATGGTCCTTCAGTGCATAAACCAGTCTTCCGCATCAGTTGTGGATTGGCTCTGTCACAGAACATTAATGGTTTGAGCAGCTGAGAATCAGAGGAAGGAGGAATAGTGAGGAGAGAAAAGGAAGCTAAAGCTCTGTGTTAATGAACATGGTTGAACATAATGAATATTTTAAAGTGCTTTATTTGGGGGGGGGGCAATGTTTTGTTGATGCACAGTAATTTTACTGTGTAAATTAACATCTTGGGTGAACTCAAACTAGAAAAAAAACTCAATTTCTTTTTTTTTTCCTCCTTTTTTAATACATTTGGAACCTTTTGAGAAGGTTGTACATAAAGGTTTTGGAGATTCACAGCTTGGGGGAGAGAACATTGATTTTATCATTTTGCATAGACACACACATCCACAGACAGACGCCAAGTCACTGTAATAGTTTATAACAAACCGTTGTGATCCAGAGAGGTCTGTGTAATTAGATTAGCCTTTGGCCTGGCAAACACTTCATAAAGTTCTGTTAATACAATGTGAGAGAGCTAGTAAAATAAAAAGAGGAATTTATCATGGTCTGAAATTGAAAAAAAAAAATCTATTCTTTTTTAATTTCATGGCAATGAATCCACTCGATAAATATATTTTCCAGCTGGTCACAATAAGGGTGTTAAACTAGGAATACTTAACCAACACTCAGTCTCCATGTTTTTTAAAGCAGTATTTTAAAAATCTCTACAGGTCTCAGATGGGACAGATTTCCATTCCATCATGCACTGAAAAATTGATCTTTAGTGGCAGTTATTGTTGTTGTTTTTATCTTTGCCATCAGTTTGTTCAGCGCTGATTCAATGATCCTGTCCTCTAAATCAGACTGAGAAAACAGATGACACACAGCACCAGGATACAGACAAAGTCCAAAATAGAGGAGAGAGCCTGAGCTCTGGCATAGCACATGGATGAGAGAGAAGCTTTTGCAAAGCACAGCAAGGGTCTATCCCTGCACCCATACCTCTAAAGGCAACAGGAATTTTATCACCAGGTTCAGTGGCAGCCTAATTAGGTCCCTGAAGGCATTTGGAAAATCCCTCTCGACATCTGATGACTGTTCCCTGTGGTGTCAGTGGAAGAGGATGCATCATCTGTCAGTACAAAAGATGGCCCTACGTGGAACTTTTTTTTTAGAACAAATTAGTATTGCAGCCTTGCTTTTGTCACCGTGTGGCTGAAGCAAAGTGCAGCCTTGTCAATGAAATACAGCATGAGTTTGTTGCGAAAGCAGACAAATGGCACGGTAAGTTAAAGCAATAGTCTATCTCTAGACATCTGGGTTCACACCCATGCTCAGGCCTTGTGTAAAAATGAGTTTGTAGTCCCAGTGGACTCTTTAGCACACCTCATTCACAGTATTCCTGCATGTTTTGGCAGGTTTCCATCTCTGGCCAGAAGAGGCTTAGTGGTAGAATAGCTGTGGAGCTTTTTCAGGTGAGAAATGAAGAGTGCTGATAGACAATTGCAAGAATATTGTTCAGACTGGGTCTGTGGTGAATAGATAGAGATACCGCCAGTGAGGTGCAGCATTTTTGGTGGTTGTGTGGACACTTCCACTGTGCCATTTGATCCTGGCAGTTACAGTTGTGCACTTTTATGCCTTCCCTGTGAACCTGAATGGTATTTTAAGGAAGGTTCTGCAAGTTCTGGGACTACTTAGCACTTACTTGCTCAGTAATTTAAGAGCTAATTTTGAAATTTGAGGCTATGTTGCACAATGCCTTACTTTTACAAATCTCATTCCTCAGAATTCATCAGGAGAGAGTAGCATTTGGCCTGATTAAGTGTTGAATTTGTCAATTGCTGAATGCTCAGGGCAAAGAGCCGATCTTTTCTCCTCACGATAGTAGAGTATCTTGCAAAGTAATTAAGAGCATACACCTAATGAATCATAGCAATAGGGCCTGAAGAACCGAGTTATATATGAATATATAATGTAGTGGAGGGAGCGAAGGAGGAGAAACCCTGCTTTTGAAGGCATTGAGTACTATGAGGTAGAGATCCAAGGACATCAAATTGTTCCACACAAACTAATCTACATGCCTGGGTGTATTTAGCAAAGATGAAAGCAGTGGTCCATACAGTCCAGTCTCCTGCTGCCTCTATCGAAGGCCATTGCTTGGTGATTTAATGGACATTTTAAACTAAGTTTCAAACTACAGCAGCATGGGTAAGGGAAAAGAGGAGGAAGGATTCTTTCCTTACACCTGTGGACAATTAGGTGACACAGTCTGGCAGGTGGTTTGATTGTTCGTAGCATCCCTGTGGAACCATAACTGCAGAACAAATCCTGTTCAGGTCACACCATCGTCCAGATACCAAAAAAAAAAGCATAAATCCAGTTATACAGCATATACCTTAATAGCCTTATGCAGCAGTGTGCTGCACATTGAAGGAAAGTGCTTGGTATTATCATTCCTAGAGTTCCCCTGCTTGAGAATTCAAAGTGATTTTTTTATTTAACCATTTATCATGGAGAGTTAGAACTAGAAAAGCCAGCTTCATTGCCTTGAAACTTACAAACCTTTCTGCTGTAGTCCCCAGTATTAAAACTGCAAAGTTCCCAGTGTACAGAGGGCAGCTGAGCTTCAGCATAGGGATTTTGTCCCATTTGGGGAATTATCATACCAGCTGTTTTGATGCAGAAGTTGTTCCAAGTGCTTGGCCAGGCATGGACTTTCTTCCTTCCTTTCTCCAAGGGTATCAGCAAGGTTAAAGTAATTGGCTGTGTTCAAGCCTTGGGGCAATGGTTCTGAGGAAAAAGATGGTGGATGAGGTGGAGGAGACTTGCAGGCTAGGTCAAACTTTCAGTCCCCAGCTCCAGGCACTCTTTCCAAAGAGTTTGACTTCTTTTGCAGGAGTTGTTAGAGGAAACCACTTTTGAGGGATACTCTGGTCATAATGTTCCTTTTGTATTTTTGTTTGTTACATCTAGTGGAACCTTTTCCTTCCAGTCTGAAAAGATCTTGTTAGTCTTCAAGACTTAGATTGATGAGATCCTATGATTACCTAACCTGCCTGAAAGATACTACGTGGATAAAGTCAGTGGGACCAGGATTTCATCTTTTATATTGTGCACTTGTCTGTCAAATATCATCAAACATTTTAAAAGCATTTTAAATATCTACCCTTACATTTTTCTTTGCAGAAGTTCTGCATACTACATTTTTATTATTGTGCAGGAACTATTTGCAAAGGCTGTACAATTCAGATTTCTCTAGGTTTATAAATGAAAAGCACGTTTGTCTTCCTTTTCAACCTCTGGAAAATGAAGGTTCTGGGTAGTGTGCCATGTATGCCTGCTCCTATTCAAAGTTTTCTGCACAAAAATATATTGTCTTTTAGGTTGGATTTTGGGGATTTTTTCTTTAACTCATGTTGTCTTATACAAAGATGATAAATTGGTTTTACTAATGGGGAAATGTGCTGGATATATGTAGACTTTGAGTATGCATCTCTAGAGAGAGTAACGAAGTGTAGATTAGCTTTATGAAATACATGTTAACACTACTTCAAAAAGATATAATTATGTGCTTAGAACTTTTTTTAGAGACACCAATTTGCTCAGTCTTATTTTCCTCATTTTTTTGAAGTCTGATGTGAAATTTTAATAATATATATATATATATATATATAATGCTAGGATTTGCTTTACTTTTTCAGTACTTAAGTGCTTAATACGTGTCCAGTTAGTAGGTCTAGTTCTACTACAGCATGAACTTAAACATGTTATTCTTTGTACTTGTAGCTATATTCTTGGTTAGCTCCTCATTGTCATGTCATGCTACTCCCCAGTAATCACCAGATCAGAATATCTAAAAATGGACTGAATTGATTGAAACTTGAACCAATGACTGAGCTAGAAATAGCTGTTTTTTGTTTGTTTGTTTCCAATTGTTTTTAATTTATTTTCTGGATCAAAACAAATACGAGATTACGGTAGTCCATAGGTATGGAGAATTTTCATTTCAAAATAACTTTCTGTTTATGAAAATATACTTTACATTACACATTATAATGTATTTTGACAGTCAGTAAGAGGAAAGTATTTTGTTTTATCAACACAGACATTTAGAATTCATCTCAAATAATGTAAGCATTTCTCAGAAAATTTCAGTCATGGGGATTTTTATTCCTATGCAAAAGAAAACTGTATTCTGGTCAAAGTCTCTGTTATGACAAAATAGAAGTTAAGAGTCTTCATTTTTTTTAAAGATGTATTTGAAAGTTGTTAAGTTAAAATGTTTGTGATTTCTTGTAACCAAAAGAGCTTCAACTGCTTATGTTGCAACAAGATAAAGAAAAAAAAAGTAAAAAGAAAAAAAAAAAGTGTAATTGAGAGTTCTTCTCTTACCAAGAGAAAAATAAGGCATTTTACAAAATTCGCTGGCTGATCTGAGTTTGCAATGATAGGTTCAGGGAAATAAATGCCACACTGAAGAGGTTTGGCAAGATAGGCTTTGAGTGTACTGTCCCTACTGTCTAGAGGAGAGGAGATGACATTTTAATGCCTTCTGTAAATATTTGCAACAGTGAGTGTCAGTTGGCAGAACTGAGTGGCTTGAGTTTCGTCTGAACGGGCTGTAGGGGCTGAGCATCATGTAAATCCAGAATGCATTCTTCCCCTGCAGTGCCCAGGGTTTCCAGCCTGATGAGCTGAGGTTTGTTCCAGTCTACAGAGGTATTTAAAGATGATTAAAATATGTCCAGATAAGAAGTTTGGACTCAAATGTTTTTTTGAGGCTCCAGTTAATAGCAGTTTAAATGTAGTCTGCTAGGTATTAGAAACATCTTCTCTCTTAGGGCTGTAGAAAATAATGGCATACTGAAGCAGCAAATAAACCACCTTTTTCTAATGAAATCACTGGAAAGCCAAGCTGGCTGATGCGTAAAGTAGATTCCATGTATCATATTCAGGCACTGGTGTGCCTCGTTAATTGCAGAAACTATTCCGCCAGGTGAGCTAGCAGGAGGGATTCTGAGTTACCTGGAAGTCATTATAGATAAATGACATCTTCTTCCTCATGCCTTTGTCCCTCTGGTCACTTGCAGTATTTCAGAATCCATTTTAGAGGATGTTGCGGTCTGTGGATGTTCATGCAGTAAGAGACACACTAAATTAGGCTCACTGTGCATGTCAGTGAGCTGTACAGAAAAGATTTGAACCATAGACCAGAATAGTTTGGAAAGAGTTATTACAATCTGTCAAGTCAATAATTCACATTTTAGAAAAGCCCTCAGTATAAATTTACAGTTTGGATTCATTTTACAACCTATCAGGTCATTAATCAGGGCTTTGTGAGATCCCCTAATGTAGTTTTATATAATCTGTATTTTTATGTTTTGACATGATGGACTGTAACAGCTTAATTAAAATAATGTTAAGAGGTTTACTGAATCCTACACTACCGAGGACATCCAGAGTTAGTCACTGCATTGAAAATATACCCTGCTCTGTCTTGTTAGTACACAATGAATGGGATATGTCCTCAAGCATCTTGACAGAGAACACGTTTCTTGCAACATGTAGACAAATTGGTAGGAATTAATGACAGAGTGAATTTCCTTTACATTGATGAGTTTATATGCAATATTCTTACTCTAGATTGTTTTGAATATTAGCTAATGAGCATTCACATGCAGTCAGTTAAGATATGTAGCATTTAACAGAAATACAATAAGAGTAGTGGAATAGACAAGGTGGTGTATGAACCATGATAGATTACCATTTATTAGAATCTACATTAGGAAATAATCTGAATCAAAAGCCAGATGTAAATATACCATAAGTGGAGATGCATTCTTTCCAAAGCAAGATCTATATCTTAATTTTGCCTTGTGTAGATACTTTGTAAGAATGAAAAATACTTAGCTATTAGAGAAATAAGCACAGAGATGCATGGTTTGCCTCCCAGATGAGTGTTGCTGTGATGACAGTCTTTAAAAAATGTAGGGCTAATGTATAGCTATAGTGCTGGACGACAAGGGATAAAGACGAGTGCCTCAGAAGGCCAATTAGAAATCCACAATACTTGCCTTAATGTCTGTGACTGTACCTGAGACTTTCCAGCTGGACCGATCTTTGGTCCATTCTGTCTAAATGTGGTACACTGTCAATTCCTGGAACTATTTGGAAGGATTTTGTGTAGTGAAAGAAATGAGGAAAATCCAAGTTGATCCAAGTTTTGGCTTTGGCTCCACCAGTGAAAAATCTGAATATTGTTGTGGTTGGCATGACTCTCCTTTGGATCCTGTCCCAACCCTGGCCACACTCTCTTTCTGTGCTTCTCACATTTCATACTGATGTATATGATCAGTCTGTACTCGTGCAGTCTCACTTACATCAAGACATACCCTGTTCAGGTTTTGTGGTATAAAACCATCCCTCAACAGACAGGCAGGCAGTAGAGCTGTCTCCTTGTCTACCACACGGTGCTGACTGAGGATCACATTTAGATTTGGAGTGTGAATATTTCATCAAGCTTCCTTCTATGCTGCACATAAAAAATCCACTGTGCTTTATTTGTTGTAGTATCTTCTCCATTTTATCTTCCTGGTATATTTTACCTTGCTTATTTGTTCTGCCTGTGCTCTAAAATATTGTGGGAAGATGCTTCTAAAAAAATATATATATATATATGTATGTATGTATGTATGTATTTTTTTTGGTCTTCATTAATCTTTCTATTTTGTGCTGAGTGACAAAATGTTACAAGGCATCAAAGATCATTTCTTCCCTGATACTAAGCTACAATAGTGACAAGCATGGAGGATAAATTATCTTAAAGTGGAAGATACTTTTATTGCTCAAGAAAAGGCTAGTTGCTTCAATCATTTGTGAAACCTGTGCACTGACTGCTACTTTCATAGCCACTGTATGGCACGCAGTGCCACCTGTGACAAATAGCAGTGTTACCATAGACATTTCTGTAGTAGGTGGAAAAGGGCTTTTTAAAGAGATGGATTTAAGAACAAATTCCTCGGTGTAATAGCTAGGATACCTCCGCTAGTGACAACAGTGATGTAGTGTCTCTGCAGGAATTGCTGCCTGCCAGAGGCACTGTGTGATCTCAGTTTTGAGAATGCCAGGTCTCGTTGGTGACCCATGGTGACTCATGGTGGCATCACGGTGACTGGAGTGGATTTCATGAGTGTGGAGGAGATGAAGCAGACAGCTCTGTCTCCCACGTCCAAGAGTCCTGGAATTGTTACCTGCTCAGCCTCACTGAGGTCTTCCACTTGTTCCTATCCAATGCCAGGTTGTTCTTCCTGTCTGCATCAGAAAAGAGAGCAATCAAATTGTCAGTGTAGTTCAGGCTAGCTAAAGGCAAAGGCTTCTTAGGCTGCTGATCTGTGGATAGGAAGCTTATATGGCTGACACAATTCCCATCCTGGCAGTAGGTGCAATGGAGGGAGCCTTGCTTGGATACAGAGTCCAGAATGAGATTACACTCTTAGCTACTCAAATAAATAAGATATCTAGAAAACTGATCGCTCCAGGTTTAGGATTTGATGAGGCAGGATCGTTTTAGCAGCTACAGTAAAATTTTTAAGCCCTACAGGACTGCAGAAAACTTATTAAACTCCTGTTTTCATCATCTTGCTCATATCTGTCATAGGTGATTATGTACCTTAACTGTTGCTACTCTGTTTACTGCTGGATGTAAATTATCAGCAAAGGAGGTGGAGTTGCCATATGCTTCTCTATTAGATCATTTACTAAGAAAAATGAAAGCTTTCCTTAACAATTAAAACTACTTACTCCTTCCATACATGCTTCAGGATGAGGTAAAATTCCTACCATTTTCTTTGTTGTAATGCTTGTCTGATTGCCTCATTAATATGAGGTTTTGAAACCCAAATATAAATGCATTTTTTGCGTCCTGTATAACTAGTGGCTTAGGGACAAAGTACTATTAAGACAAAGTTTGCTTTAATACAGCTTTTGTAATGACCATTGCATTCATACTCAGTAAGTCTTTATTTTGTGTTTTGTGGAAAAAGCTAATTACACTCAACACAAAAAACATATTTGCAGGTCTCAGCAAAGTTGTTTTTTATAGCTCTTGTGGACAGCAGCTGCAGGCTATCAGTCTGGACCCTTGATAAATGGTTTTGACATTTTGTACAGACACCCCTCATGAAAAAGGATTTTTATTTATTCTCAAATGTTGAATTCTGCATTATTGATCAGGTGCCATTCATTAAAGGCTGCTACTTGCTAGAAAGAATTACACAGTCCCTAAGCTACACACAACATAATGAATTATTCTGCTGGTGAACATCAGCATTAAAGCAATGCTAAGGTTGCATGGTTAAGCGTGCAAAAGTCAGGAAATGGCAGTTAAAGTTGAAAACAATGGGAGTTTTGCCTGAATTAAGATTGCAGAACTATGTCTGAGAGCATGTGCAAAGACTACTAGCAAGTGGTAGATATTAATTCCAGGGCAAGTGTTTATAGTTACCCAGTCCATTCACAAACACTGCCGTTATTTATTAAGGCATTTAACAAGGCTGCAAGCAGTGGATGAAATCATTAGTGGTAAGTGGCACCAAGCAGATGGGTACTTTGCGGGCTGTTTCTTGGTTGAACAATGCTACGGAGTTGAATTGATCAAGGTTGAGGGTCAGTAGTAATGCTATGCCATAAACCACAACCATGGGTGTAAGAAGTTAGTTGCTCACTATGATGTGAGGCGAGTTTCATTTGTCAAAGTACTGTTTCTATTTAGCTTTCCCCTGGGGATTCCTGTTTAGTTTTCTTTCTGTCTGTTTATTTGTCTGCCTTTCTGGTTTGGTATCATTTAGCTAGTTACACTTGGTACAAAAAGCACATTTACTGCGCTCAACAAAGTTGGATTTTCTGGTTCTTTGCAGTTGCTTCTGACAGCTGGCTATAGCCGGGTGCTGCACTGTCTGTGTCTGTGCCAGGAGGAAAGATGTACAGTCCTGGCGTCATGGTTCTGTGATCAGACAGACCAGGATCAGTGCTAGGTACACCATACCATCCTCCTTGTCTGCATACTTGTGTTTCCTCCCATGGGAACACAGGATGTGGTGGAGATGAGCTGCATTGTTCCTGTAGTCAGATGCATGCCCAAGAACCAGTGCTGTAGAGTACAACACAGAGATCATTTGCAGTGGCAACATAGACTTAGATAATATGTCTTTGGAATTTTCTGAGTTAGTAAGAGCATCTCTGTGCCACCAGAAGCTGCGTTTGCTGATCTCCGTCATTAGGAACAAATTTTCTCAGACATGAGAAATTTTGTTGGCTTTACTTGCCTTCAGGGACAAGAGTCAGGTTGTAGTGCCTTCTAGTGGCTACTGCAAATTTCGGCTCCATGATCTATACTGGTTGGAAAGCAACTGGATGTTAGAACTAGTTAAGAAAGGCATAAAGCACAAAGTAAAAAGACTCTGTATGCTGCTTTATTATTAAGAAATCTATTGAACGTTTGCACCATGAGTGCTGTGCACCACGTCAAAAGGGGCAGAGTGGCGCTGGAAGAGATACAGAGAAGAGCATCAGGAGCAGTAGGAGATATGGAGTACGTAATGAGAATCAACGAAGGCTTTGCTTACATCATGGGTGGCTGGGGGAAAACATGAGGAGTGCTGTGCAACTCATAGGGACCCAGAGAGCTTAAGACAGCTGTCTCTTCGGATTTAAAGAACTGGGCAGCATCAAATAAAGTAAGCAGGTAGCACACTCTTTAAAAAAAAAAAAAAAAGGAAGATGTTATTTATGAGAAATGTATATAAGGCATGGGAATCCTTGCCAGAAGATGCTGTGGGTGCTAAAAGCTTACAGAGGCTGGTAAGATTTGGTTCAGGCTACAAGCTGGATCATCAGGGCCTGGGGCTCTCCCCCGTCTCGGAGGACAGAGGGTGAAGGAAACAGACCATGTTGGCACAGTGAGCCAGGCAGGTATAGTCAAGCCACAGCCATGAGGGGACCAGTGAGATGTCAGCGCAGCCCACAGCGTGGGAGGCTCGCAGGGTTGGTCCCTTTTGGAGATGGGATATTACAGATTTATGTGAACCTTTAGATTCAGCTTGTAAAGCCTTTTGTTTTCTTGTCCCAAGCGCAGTAAATAATCCTGTTTATTTCAGAGGCATGCGGAATCAAGCCCACCATAAAAATTCATTCCACATATTTCTTTTAAGTCTCAACAAATGTATTTTTAATTATAGATAATATATAGCATTACAAATGGATCTCATTAATTCTAAGTGGCTGTCTGCTAAGGCTCTGTAGCTGTTGTACTTCCCTGTACCACTGCCAAAGTAGAAGCATGCAGGTAGTGTTAAATGTGATATAACATGAAAGAAAAGGTAGATTTAATATTATATTTATGCCCTTGGAAATACTACAATTACACCATAGGAAGAGGAAGAACTAGAATTCAGGTAGTCTGTTTAGGTAAAACAAGCATTTCCTGGGACCTTGGATGATTTATTTATTCTTATACTTTATTTCTTCAGTTGGAAAATGAGCATAACTGTAAATAGGTCGTAATCCTGTCAGAAGCTTTTGCAAACCCCTGCAGGATCTTCGGATGGAAGGTTTACTAACCATATAAATAATTTCCTTGCTTAGATACTGAACCTTGGTTTTATCATTTCCTCCTTTTTTTTCCTTTTGTTCATGGATGTTCCTAAAAAGGGTCAAATTCAGATCTCATATGCTTCCAGGTAAATAAGGAATTATTGTTGATAACACTGACATTTTACTATATTAAATTTATTGCTAAAGCATCTAACTCTAATCCTTGAAGTCTCTACTGGATGTTTCATGCCACATATAGCACTGGAGGGTGGTTATGCTCCCCTTCTGGGGACTCTACTTCTTCTCTGAATATTCAAATGCATATTAGATATCTCATTTAATATGATGACTGTATCTCCTTCCATTTATGTGGACTCTTTAGCAATGCCAGCCCCTTTCTTTCTTTGGGCTTCTTTTTTTTCCTCATGAATTCCCAGATCTTTTTCCTAGTAAGTACCATGAACTGTCCCTTTTATTTACTGGCTGTCATTACCAACTGCCACTCCAAAGCTCTACACATCTTTTTCCACACTTATATACATTAAATTGTAATTTTTCACCTCTTCCAGCTTGGTTTAAATAATGTAAATCCTTCTTATTTGATTGCATTGCTACTCATTATTTATGGTGCTATGCCATACAATGTTATGTGCAGACTGGGGAATCTTCTTTTGTATGCAGTCATGGAGATCATCTTTATAAATAATGAAAAAGCTTACAATTGTGATTATACATCTTCTGTGCAATACCTGTATATACTTTGTCTCCCTAGCACTGAAAAGACGTCTCAAAGGCACGCGTAAGAGAAACTTTGTCTTTTATCTGCATTCTTTCCACTGAGATTCTTGTTTCCTGAGACAAAAAACAGAGAGCCTTGTTCATCTGGGAGCTCCTGCTCTCCTGAGAATGTAAAACGCGAAGCCCTCAATGCTACCCTCTCTCTAATTAGGCATGAGATGACCTGCCGGCTTACACTTACCAAGCCACATCGTGTGCACCATTCCCATAGCTTCACAAAAAAGGAAACTGAAACTCGTAGAAGTACTACAGCACACATAATTACCAATGAGCATGTTTGAGACACTGCTACTGTTGGTATTGCTACTGCTTTCTATCCACACCAGTGCTTTCAGCAAACACATCGGTGCAGCTCGGGTGTGCTGGAAGGGAAGGTTTCTAAGAGGGAACTTCGGGTGGGTGAAGTAAAAATCCCTTTAGTCTTTCTGCACTGCAGTGGGATATGAGCATAGCCTGTGAGAAGGAGACAGCTAATGTGGTGCTGCCTGCTCCTTCCTGCCCTGGAGGCTGATCATAACCCCGTGTAGGCAGCCTTGTCATTGATCACGAGAGGGAGGAAGGGAGTTGCTTAAGGGAGACTCGCCTTACTGGTGTCAGAGATGTGCTTCTTGGGCTTTGTTGATTTCTCTGTATGATCTGCAGATGCCAAGCTGTGTTGGAATATGAACAGAGCAACATTTGGCATATTGCTTGCGTGGGGAGCCAGTGCTGTACCACCTGAGCTTCTTGTATTAAACTTAAAACGAGGGATAGTTTGGCCAAGCTGTACAGTGTTCTGTGGCTAGGATCATAATGTCAATTAAACAGCACCAGGAAACATTCCCTGGGCACCGGCACTCAATCATCTATACTCCTGCATTGATAACAAGGTATCATGGCATGATATTGGGCTGGTAGACCACTCTCCCAGACAGTGGTTGAAAAATCAGCACAGGCAAAGAACCACCTTAGTACACCATTGGTATGGCCACACTGTATCAGAGGATGAAAGTTACAGGAAAATATGCTGGCCATTTTGTGCCAGAAGACAGGTTTTGACACGTTTCATTGCTAGACAAGTATTCCCTATCTGAAGACCCTTGTGAAGTGGTTGCATTAAGATGAGAAAAGGAAGGGGGAAAGGGATGGAAAGCTGTACTCTAAAAGGTCACTGAAGTGAAGCAAAATATTGGTTTGATTTTGAAAGGTAAAGAGATCTGATGCCAAGGAAATGAGGAGCACTTGAAATTCATGGCAGACATCTGTACTTGCTTCTCAGCTCAGAAAAAAATAAACTCTTATTAGAGTGAGAGGGTCAGTGCAAATTTTTGTCGGTAGTAGTATGCTAGAGGCTTAAGGAAGGTATCTGTGTACTTTACCAGTGGGCACATGGTTATGTATCTGCAGATCCACTGCAGGGAAGACGATTTGCCAGCTGATCCTGTCTTGTTCATGCTGGGACCGCTGAAGGCTTTTCTATGTTTTTCAGTTCTTACGAAAGTATCTGTAACAGTGCCACTTATAGATATTCTCCAAAAAAAGGTGAAATTTCATCCCCACACGTGAGCTCAATTAGTCTGTTGTTGGCTGCATCATAGCTGCAGATACGGTTCTGTGGATGCATGTGGAGAGTGTCAGAAGCTGGGAAAAATCCTCCTGCTTGAGGCAACACACAGATTGCCCCAGCTGTGCAGGTCTGAAATGCAGACTTCCCTCAAAGAGATCAGAAACAAACAAAAGGAAAACAAGGAACACAGAATGTCTTTGGCATGAGGGGAAACTTAGGGAAGGGTTGTTTCCATGACAGGGTGATCCTTATGCCTTTTTTTTTTTTTCTTTTAAGAAGAGAACAAATTTGCAATGCTCTGTGTTATCTAGCAAATGCTGAAGTAGCAGTGTGGGAGCTGAGTAACTGGGCTGCTGGGATGGATGTACACGCTGGTTTCAGATGGTGTAGGTGCTCAGCACTGTCTTTCAGCCGTACCAAATTACAGGGACAAAACTCAAAGCTACTGCTGACACAAACAAGACAGAGGTCACTGAGCCATGCCCTGTGACCTGAGCGTATTTCACACCAGATTTTACTGAGTTCATTAATAAAGTTACATCAGGTAATCAACAAAAAGATACAACCCTGATAAGGGTAAGTTCTTAAGATAAGAACAATATCATTGGTGTTTGGTTACAGCGCATGTAAACTACTCCCCTTTATTGCTGGAAGTGCAAATTAGTTCTGCTGCTGTGCAGGATAGGCTTGATGAGCTAGTAAAGGAAATGTTTCCTTACTAGTTTTAGCAATGGCACAAGAAAGAAACAGAGGGATGGAGGGATGGTTGTTAAAAAAAAAAAAAAAAAAGGACCTGTGAGCCCAATGATTTTTTTTCCCAATTGTTTTCATTGCTTTTCCAGAGTAGTATTTTTTTGCTTGTGGTGATAGTGACAGCCCTTCCCACACTGAATGTGAGTGATCTGGCCTGATTGTTTTCTAATTTCTGCTGAAGTGAGGCACTGATGCCTACAAGAATTACCTTTGTGAGAACAGAAAGGGAGGAAGGAGAATGAGGCCCATGTACACATGCTTTCCTGACCAGTATAAATCAGCATAATTTACCCTAGCTTTTTGCCAAATGTGACCAGCAGACTTCTATTAAAACACTGTCCACCCATACAAATCTTTATTTGTCTCGTTCTTGCTCTGTTTATCTTAACTTTCCAAATTTCATTTTAGCACTATCATTTAATTGTCTCATGATCTGTAGGAAAGACCCTTGAAAATACTTAAGAGACTGTTTCTCTATTCTCTGGGCACTGTAGAAAGGTTTCTAGCTTTACATCCATCATGCAAAAGCATGTATGTGCTTAAGCACTTGGGATGCCATAGATTTTCCTGTGCTGTAGTGTTTTGTGGCTGACTACAACAAAAATGCATGCCTGCCACCATTATTTACAACTGTAACAGTGAGAAATTACAAAACCCACTCTTCATTAACCTCCAATAAGGCTGTTCCTGCAGCCAGTGATTGCCATTACATTGATGGAGTGCTAATACAGCTCAATAGCCCCGGTTGGCCCGTCTCGCCCATGAGTGCATCACAGCTCCTGCCTCCCACCACTACCCAGCACACGTCCAGCAGAAGCTGCTCAAATGATTGATGAGAAAGGCAGCTCATAAAGGCAAGCACAGTGCCCAAAGCAACAGCTGTCTAGCCCTATCCCTGCAGTAATTAGATAAATGAACCCCAAATGAAATCTTACAGGCAAGAGTAGAAGGAAGTGATAATATCCCCATTGCCTCATTCCAGCCTCTGCTTGTAGTTATTCTTCTTTGGTATGGATTTGACAGAGCTTACCTCTCCCCTCTTCCGCACTCACTTCACTGCCGGTCCTCCAGACAGACCCCTGCAGGCACAGGAGACATGGGAGTGTCAGTGGCTGGGGCTGCACTCAGTTTTTTCTCTTTTTTTTTTTTTTTCTTTTTTTTTCCAATGGCACCAGTTGTTCGAATCTGCAGAGCTTGCTGAACCTTTGTCCTTCTCTGCAGAGGAAGAACATAACAAAAGGTCCATGGCAGGTCACAAATTGAGTTTACCAAGAAAAAATCCTGCAATTAGCAAATGCCATCTTCAAGAAATAGTTGATGTATTTGTAGGGGGGATGCACTAGGTAAAAAACGAGAAGACAAAGGAATATGGTTCAGGCAGCTGAAATTGCAATGGAAGCTATTAAAAGGTCTGTGTTTATTTTTATGGTACAAAAGCATTGTGATATTACAGCAATGTTCCCTTGATGCTACTGAGTAGTACCCATGAATGAACAGCGACTACTTAATGCCCATATTTACCACATAGAGATAAAATTATGAAAAAAAAAAAGCATATATATGGTTATATATAAATTCAGAAAACACCTATACATCTATGCATTTTTAAAAAATAGTTCATATAATTATGCACAGAAAATAAATATAAATATGTATACAAGAAATATAAAGAAACCATGCTGAGGAAATCTAAGCAGTACAGATCCAATTTTGCTTTTATTTATGCCGTTGCGTATCAGGCATAATACTGTGGAAGTACATGACTGTAAAACTCATTCAAGAACAGAACAGTTCCTCCCAGGTAGGAACTGATGTCCGGAGAAGTAAATGGGAGTCCTGTTGGATTTAGTAGTTGTCAAATCAGATCCTGTGATCTCACAGGAGAAAATACATTAACAAATGTTTCCGGCATGAGCAGAATTAAGAAGTGAATTTATGTCCTAGAAGAGGCACAGTAATGATGCAGAACAAGTGACCTTTTCTTTTATTCTCTCTCTCCACTCTTAAGCTAGGGTAATTCTTGCTGAGTTCAGCCAGATTTGCAGGAGTGTAAACTTAGATCAAAATTAGACCCCAGTTGTTTGTTTTACCAGCAGCCCATGTCTCAAGAGAGGGCTTTCATCTCTCCCTGTAGAAACAGTCAGAGGTGCGTCTAAGGCTGGGCGCTGCCAAGACCCGATCACTGGGATTCAAATAAGAATTTCTGGCAGACAGAGTGGTCCCATTAATCACAAGTGGTATCTCTTAAACCCTTCAATTACAAGAGATTAGTGGAGAATTGTAGCATTGGACTAAAGCAGTAATGACACATAGGAAGTGAAGCAGAAAACCTGCTTTCTTCTTAAGAAGAAGTTCAATTTACAGTTTATTTAAATATAAATTGCAAGCATAAAGTAATAGAGTTCTTAAACTTCACTGTTCAGTTAGTTTCAAATTAACCATACTGTACTTCTGCCTTCCCCAGAGCGTCACTGTGATCTTCAACCTGTCTGTTCCTTAAATTGAACCGAAGTCTTTTAAGTCCATTAAGTTCCTGTGCTATCCCCATAGCTGGCTGAATTACATTCTCCTCTTCTCGCACTGCCTCCCCTGTGGCGAGGATTGCAGGGGTCAGCACGGACTCCAAACCTCCCCCAGTCATAAATCGCCTGAAAGACTGAGAAATGGCCGTCTTCTCCCATCGTTTGTACTGCTGTAGCTTAGTTGATTTACTGTCATCCTAACTGCTATTGGGAAACATTTTGCATGAATCCTTGGGTTTAAGTTACATGCATAATAATATTTACTAATAGAGTGCCTACCTAACGGCAACTGCCAGTCCTTGGAGGCCCAGGTGCACAGACCTCTTCATACCAGCTGTAAACAAACTGTCTTCAGAATAAGAAGTGGCTCAGTTATCAGGATACCCACGTATAGTCCTTGCAGTATTCCTCTGCCCTAACACACAGGAAAAATTAGATCTGAAAATAAAACTCCCCAATGCACAGGAAATCAGAGGTTCATGGCAATAGCGTATTTTTCTTGTGAATTGTCTGTATTTGCTAGAGCTGAGGAGCCGAATGGTCAGAAAGTTTATGTCATTAGACATCTCCTGGGACTTCTGAGATGAGCTCCTTTTTATAGTGGTTCATTCGTTTTATCTGATGCTGCTAAATTTTTAGGATTTCAGTTAAATTGATCTTTTACTCCAGGGAAAGACAAACCTGATGCTTGAGCTTCTATCACTATAGCTGTTGGAAGTAAGGAGGATTTGCAGTATTACTTCAGTAAGAAGTGACAGGTACTAGTCTGATTTTGTGTAAAGAGGTTTAAATCAGGGCTCAAAGCTGGCGATGTTATACTGGTACAAAACTGGTAGAGGTTGAAATGAAGCGTCCGTACAGTTTGAGGCCAGAAAGAATGTATTCATACCTGTATATGTAAGGTTGTTAGATTTAACCTATTTTCCTTCTAAAAACCAAAACAAAACAACAACAAACTTACCCTTGGGGTATTCAATTAGCTCTCCTTTGCACATAATGATCAAGGATCTGAAGGACATGGACTCACAGCAGCCAAAGGTGCACATAAACTTATAGGGAAGTAGATTTGTAAAGTAGAGTATTTTATTTGATTTAGTTGAAGAACAGCAGTTAATTGAGTTTCTAACAGATCAGTCTAATATTTTTACAAAGTGATATCTGTTTTAAAATAGGATACAATAGAAAAACACAACTCATGTAAAATTGAAAATAGGAAAAGAGGTGAAGACTAATATAGCTGACTTCATGGCGGCCTGCAGCTCCCTCACGAGGGGAGCGGAGGGGCAGGCGCTGAGCTCTGCTCTCTGGGGACAGCGACAGGACCCGAGGGAACGGCATGGAGCTGGGACAGGGGAGGGTCAGGCTGGGGGTTAGGGAAAGGGTCTGCACCCAGAGGTGGTCGGGCACTGGGACAGGCTCCCCAGGGCAGTGGTCACGGCACTGATATGCAGGAGTTCAAGAAGCATTTAGACAATACTCTCGACACATGGTTTGAGTTTTCGGTGGTCCTGTGTGGAGCCAGGACTTGGACTTGATGATCCTTGTGAATCCCTTCCAGCTCAGGGTATTCTATGATTATATGTCTTGTTTTTTCTCCTCCAGGACTCAGTGTTGCCCTCCCTCCCCTTTCTGGTTACTTGACGAGTGCCTCTCTTCTGAGCTGCCAGGACAACTAGGGCTGAAATAAACCAGGGCCAGGTCATTACAACTGTCTGGGGGTGTTGATGGTCTTTGTCCTCAGTAGAAATTAGCTCTGCTAATTAAATTAATGCCTTGGGCAAAACGCTGGAAGTGGCTTTTTTCAGTTAGGTGTTAGGTTTCATAACTGCTGAGCTGAGTGGTTGAAAAGAGAACCCGTGCACACCCAAGCTGCATTCTTCCTCTTTCCCCTCAGCTAACCATGTAAAACTGAAATCAGACTCTTGACCATTTCACCATCTAGTGACAAGTTGTTTTCCTGGTTTAAATTTGGGTTCACATTACCAGTTTGACTCACAAGCATATAGAGACAACATTACAAAAATACTGAACAATCTTGATTGATTTCTGATCTCATTCTGTTGTCTTCAGAGGAGTTGTTTAAAAAAATGAATTTTCCCAGATTTGACCTCTCAAACCAGATGATTTATTTACATGTGGGATGAGTTTGGGCAAGCATGAAATGAGGTCTACATACGAAAAGCACCAGTCTCAACGAGGCTGACAGGAGCCACAGCCTGGCCTGACTTTTGGGGCTACAATACCTCCCAGTGTGTTTCTGCCATCCCAGCAGTGGCTGAGTGCCCACCCTGTGCTGAAGTGCCTCTTCATGGTGACTTGCATGCCAGCCATGCATGGGTTTTAATACAACGGAGGTATAGTTAGAACGAAACAATTAGATAAAAGTTCTGGTTGGCATGAAAGTCAGTCTGCCCTAGGACAAAGTAAATGAATGTGTGGCTAGAAGGCAAAAGCTGGCAGAGAGGTGAGGTTTGCCCTGTAAAGTTCAGGAACTGATTTGTCTGCAGGTAGTGAATTTATGGGGAGAACCAAAACAAGACCGATTATCAACTGTATTATTTACATCTAAATTGCCTACCAAGTGGGCTAATGATGCAGTATAATCTCATTAAATCCATGAAGATGTATTTTTGTCTAGAAATAACGTCTTATGTAGCCATTTAATGAGTTGTGAACTAACATGTTTTAACAAATCTTTTATCACTTACTACATTTCACTCCCTTGACGATGATTTCAAAATCTGACCATTAAAACAGGGCTATTTTCACAACTCTTTGATGATGACACTTAGATGTGAGCAGTTCATCTTTTTGCATTTGGATAGAATCAGAAAGGTGTAAATTACAGATCTGGCTTTTATGTGCTTGTCTTATTGATCACACTACCGTGTAGAAACCACAGTAGTTCTGATAGTTTAGCAGCCTAGATTACATTTCAGCTTTCTTAATTGGGCCACTAGGGTACAGTTACTTTTCAATTTATACTGAGAGTAAGACAAGGTGATGTAATACTTCATCGTTGTACTTGAGTAACACGGGCACTAAAACACCATGAGGTAGCTTGTAATTCTAACTACATGAGGTGCTTGTTGAAGTAGACAGAGATAAGTTCTGGCTTTGTGCAATGTGCATTGTAGACCAAGTTCTATCTATAATCATTCCCGTGTCTTCACTGACTTCCATGGAGCTACAGCAAAGTGAATCGAGTGGCTTGGGTCAAGTGTTTTGGAAAGTTCATTCAACATATAAGAGTCTAGTGCATCCAACAGTCTCATCAAATGTGGTCATCTTTTTGTGTTTGCTGACAGGTCAAAGTCATGGTGCGCATTTCTTCCACGCTTGCCAGAGACACATCTGAATCCAGCTCTTTCTTAAAAGTCGATCCCCGTAAGAAGCAAATCACACTCTATGACCCAGCGACCTGTGGAGGTCAGAATGCTTTTCAGAAAAGGGGCAACCAGGTTCCACCCAAGATGTTTGCTTTCGATGCAGTTTTTCCCCAAGATGCATCACAGGTAGGCAAAGTCTGATCAGAACTGTTATCTAACAATGGAACGCACCAGAGCCAGATGGATTTCAGCTGCAACAGCAGTACTTTCAGTAGAGTTAGACCAGAGTCAAATTTGATCCATCAGTGTCATCAATAGTGAAATCAATTTATTAAATCATATCTAAATTGATTGTGTGCTTTCTTTATTCTTTACTGTAAACAATTGGTCCTAAAATTATACATGCAATAAATGTGCTAAATGGTGCCTAGAATGCAAATACTCCATATCAACAATTTTTATATATTTTAAACGGATTATTTGATGTATACAGCAATCTGATCAGAAAACTAGTTCTCTAATACAATTCTCTATTCATTAAGAAGTCAAGGATTATTTGTACACTGTTTTATTGTACAATTTACAGTAGAAGGTTGGAGATTTTAATCCACAAATCTCCAATCATAAGTATATAACCAGATTTCTCATTTTTATTAGGCTTTGGTTTGGTGAACTGTTACACAAATGCCATGAGGAAGACAGTAAAAGAGCAAAGTAGACCAGAGTGTCTGAACCTTAACTCTAAGAATGCCCTGGGTAAATTTGTGTGTTGTACTTCTTAACATACTTCTGCTGTTGTCAGGATGGAGTCTACTGCTGCTAAACGCCAGGAAGACTCATAGCAAAATAGAGAAAAATTAAGAAATGTCACCTAAGTAATACCAAACATTCTGTTTTTCCCCCCTACATTCCTTACCCACTTGCTAGTGGAAATTAATTCAGTCCATAATTGGGGAAATAACAGAACCTGTTAAAATTTCTCAGCATTTCCTTTTCACCAACAAAAAAATATTTTTATGACTCCTTAATAGACAGATCTATCAAACCAACTACATGCCCTTCATAGTATGTGTATTTTGTTTAACACCATGCCAGTTGTTGATAGTCAGGAAATGAAACTTCCTTGAGAGAGCAAATATCTTATTTCTTGTGCTTACACAAACAATGTCATTACCATCAATAGTATTGGTCACACAAGTGAAACAAGCAAGATTAGACTTTTTGATAATTTAGCATGCTATCTGGAGCACTGATGACCTTATGACTACTTATACTGAAAGTACTCTGTTGATTTTCCTATTATTGTTGATAATTTTCTTTAATTTCTTTCTCTCTCTCTCTTTGTTTTTTTTTATTTTTTCTTTAATACCTGTTACAGGCTGAAGTATGTGCTGGGACTGTGGCTGAAGTGATCCAGTCAGTGGTCAATGGTGCAGATGGCTGCGTGTTCTGCTTTGGCCATGCAAAACTTGGTTGGTATCGCTAAATTTCCCTATTTGAACAGCAAAATGAATATTTGTAACCAAACGTTGTTAATGTTTGACGTTAGGGAAAACAAACCATCATTTTTCTGTGCATAGTAATTGTATTTGAAAGTAGTACACTACATGTGTGGCCTTATACTACACCTTCACCTTTCATTAACACATCTCTCATCTCTGCATACTGTCTAAATGATGGACAACATGCTCTTTGAAGCAGAGGTTGTTTTTGAGTTCTTGCTTTATTCAGTCCCCTGAGCACTACAGCAACTGTTAGTATTCTCCTCAATTGTTAATGAATGATCCAATAGGGATCTATAGTTTTACAAATGTGCCTAGTATTGGAGACTCTTTGCCAAAACACCACTTCTATTAAGCTGAGAGTATCCACTCAAGTACTCTGTGTTTGTGGTGACACTGTTCAAGTGCAGTGACTGGGCACTCACATCATACGCTTTCTATTCGATTCCCAGATTAGACAATTCTTTAATTACTGTTCCCTGTTCTGTCTCCAAGAAATCCTATTCTAATGGTTATCTGAATATTACCAGTGGATTAAAACTCACTCTTTGCATCAACAGCATTTCAGGTGTTCACAGAAAGACAATAAAAAGGAGAATCATTATCATTAACAAACTTTTCTTTTGAAATAACTGAATTTTATGAGCAATCATATTTTTTGTTCATGTTTATTGAGATGTATTTTGAAAATAATATCTCTTTAATGAAGGGGGGTTTGTTGTGAATGGGTGCAATGATCTCTATTTTTTACTGTCCCGAAGAAACAGATAAACACACAAAACTGAAAAGGATAATTCCATTTTTCAAGTAATAAGGAAGATCGAACTGTATCAGGCTATGATTATCCCAATTTAAAGGCAACAAAAGCTGGAGAATACAACAAAAGCTGCAGTACCACCCACCAGCTCTGGTACAGTAAATAGAGCAGGGCCATTTGTCCAACTAACCACAGGACCCCTCTGGACCATACAGGAGTAACAGTGGGATGAACACTTGGATATTTAATCCTGTGTGACCTGCCAAACACTAGATGACAATTGGAAAAGAAAGCCGTCAGATGCTGGTGACTCACAAGTGCTACATGTCCTTCAAAGAGATGGCTTAGTTGCAGCTCTACTGGAGCACAAGTTGAGTCTCTGCAGTTGCATCACCATTCCGCCAACTGTGGACACACACAGACACTGCCACAGACATGTGCTTAAAAATATCACCGATCTTCTTCCACATAGATTCAACATACGGAATAAGACAAGGCAAAGAAACCACAAGCACTTGCCAAAAATTATGTATACCTTAATAATTTGGCTTGAAAATTTAGAAAACTCGTCTCTATATACTGACACCTAAAGCAGCACAAGATAGAACTTGGTGCTTCTTGTTCAACAAACTTTTACAGGAGAGACAAGCTAGAATTATAAGTGCAGAATAAAATAATAGTAAAGTAGGGGAAGCTTTAGGTCCATATAAAATATTTATTCTTGTGGACCCACTTCTGCACCAAATGATCACATGTACCTGTTTTTTGTTTGTTTGTTTTGTTTGTTTTGTTTTTCTTTTGTTCTCTGTATAAAGTTACATCTCTGTGATCCTGGGACCAAGGTTATGTCAATGCCAGTCCCAGTGTGTGACACATAACGTAGTGCTTTTGATGTATATGGTATACAAAGTATATATCGCACTCACAGTATCTAGAGCAGGGAATTTCATAAACCATGGTATTCCTGCTCTGCTCAATTCACCTCGCTATTCACCCATGGTACTGTCTGCAGTGTTGTGTGATAGGGACCTGCAGACGGTTGCCTGGGGCATGGAGAATGTCAGAGGAATACACGAGGTTACAATTCTTGAAAGTGTTTCAAGATTTCATCTGTTGATTTTAAATGCTCTCCATTTTCCATGTATTATTTGTCTGCCTGCCTGCCTATCTCCCTTTTTTGGCTGTCCTTTTGGTTGTGAAGAAGTTGTTTTCATGAGGCTGATAAAGGATAATATCACTTAGCAGAAGGCTGTGAAGGTCCTGGAAATGACATTGTTATTTTTTCTCCACCTCCCCATTCCTGACAGGGAAGTCATACACCATGATTGGCAAGGATGATTCCATGCAAAACCTTGGCATAATCCCTTGTGCCATCTCCTGGCTCTTCAAGTTGATTAATGAACGCAAAGAGAAGACAGGAGCCCGCTTCTCAGTCCGAATTTCTGCAGTGGAAGTGTGGGGGAAAGAAGAAAATCTTAGAGACTTGTTGTCTGAAGTGGCTACAGGAAGCTTGCAGGATGGCCAGTCCCCAGGCGTCTACCTATGTGAGGACCCCATTTGTGGCATGCAGGTGAATCCAATCTTAATTTTACACTAAAACAAGCAATGTGATTTTTTTGAGCCATTGAGATGGTTCAAATTCAAGAACTACCCAGAGCACAAAGTTTATAGACTTGAAAGTGTTTACTTTAAAACATGCAAGAACTTTATGACCTGCAGCTGCAGGGCCATCTGCTCTCCTGGCCTAAATATTTGTACCTCTGGTATAACTGATGTTGAGCAGGGGCTTGTGTTTGCAATAAAATGTGAAAGCATTCAGTGCAAACAGAAATTCACCTCATTTAAAAAAAAAAAAAAAAAAAAAAGAAAAGAAAGTGTGATCTCTTTTTTGTAAAACAACAAGATAAAATATTTACAGTACTGCACAAATAGCTGGAGGCCATTAATATGGCTGTTTATCTCTTTATAAACATTATTTATAGCACTTGCATTAGCAATGTTGTAGGAAGCATTAATCGCTACTTATTAATTGCTGCCAAGACATAAATTCCTGAGCTGGGCAAGCCAAGAATAACTCCAGATCTTCTCAGGTTTAGAGGTTTAGCAGGAATGAGTAACTGGTCCATGTATTTCCTGGGAAACCACTAGAAAGTCTCAGAATTTATTTATTTATTTATCTATTTATCTATTTATTTATTTATCTGTCTATCTATTTATTTATTTATCTATCTATCTGTTTATTTATTTATTTATTTTGCTGGGTGGAGGAAGGGCCTATTTTTCAATTTGTTGTCTGTGTAAAAGTGACTCTGATTTTTGTATGAACAGATGATGGGGGAAGAGGGGGCAAACTAGCTTCAATACATTCTTTCAGCCTTAAAGGCAATGGCTACATCCATCCAGGAACTGCAGAGCAATTCCCTCCAGGAGTGGGAAAATGGAGGGAGGAGGGAACAGACTCTGTCTGCCTGCTCCCTGTTTCCAGCTGCAAGCATCTAGGAATCATGATTCACATCCCCAAAAGTTGTGAATCATGAGATTTTAAACAGCAAGTAGTAAACTTTGTGTTTTATCTCTTTGTGGTTTAAGCCTTTTGGACATACTGAGAGTGTATTTTCAATCCTTTCTGTTTTACCCAAGGACTGCAAAGTTTCTTCTTGGTTTTAAATAATGATTAGCATTCTTATTCTCACTTGACTCATAGTTTTAGTGCCTCATGAAATACTGGCATTATCACAAGAGCATTACTGGCATTATCTCACCCCCTGGTATCTAGTAGTGGGTGTAGTTCAGTGAGTATAGATGGGAGACTCAAGTCTTCACAGTTCCCACTGGGGTGATAGATGGGTTGGTTTAGATCTGAATTAGAATATGTATGCATGTTATATATGTTGCATAACTGTGTGACAGATAACCCCTCCTTAGAGCTTAATTCTTCACTAAGGTATTTAAGCACAGCAGCAATAAAAATAAATAATCCACAATAGTAGACTATTTTTACATACACTCAGACGTAATAGCCATATACAATGTGAATTGTTTTAGATCAGCAGAGAAAAGGTAGCTCCATGGGAGGGATGCACAGGGCTGTGCATCTCTACAGTGTAAAATACTGAATTAAAATAGGAGCAAAACCTCTTTTTATGTGTGTTTGCAAGACATAATAGTGTTCTGGAGTCGTGTCCTACACCTGAATTCTCAGAATCCTCAGTTGAAGGGAGGAGATTATGTTATAGCCATACAGATATGCAAAACCAGCAGCGTGTATAGCAAATGAATAATCACCATATGTCATACTGTCTGTCATTGGGCCTTTCCAAGTGTGCACATTTTTTTGTTGCTTATATTAGTGAGATCCGTCCACAGACTGGTCTGCCTTCTGCTTGCTGTGTTAACTCCTTCTTGCCTCCCTTTCTCTTTCTAGAGAGAGCTTAGCACACAGCTGTGTTACCCCATCCCGTGCAGAGCGTTGGCATTATCCCTCCTTGCGCTGATTAATGATCACAAAGGGAAGGCAGGAGCACTGTCGTCCTTAGGGAGAACTTAACTTTTAGCTGCATTACCCAGCAGTGGAGCAAACTCCGAGAATGGGAATTCCTCACCGTATTTATGCCAGACCAAACAAGCCTATCCTATGGGCTGTGGGCCAGCTCTGCATACTGCCAAAACTAATGGCATCGGATTGCACAGTCACGTGTCCTTTCCACAGGCAGGCTAGTCTTAGGTGACACGAAACACAGGTGCATTCCTAACATTATGATGGGTTAATAATACCTGCCCTCCTATGCTGTCGATCACTCTGGAGAGATAAGAGCAGGCTGGTGGTGGCGATTGGGGTCCAGCAAGTATGAACATATGCACACTACCTGTCTTGCTCCAGTTAATGCATTGCCCTATCTTGTGAGCAGGTGCACAGGCTGGTGGTGTGAAGGGGCATGGAAGTGTCTTCTCTTCTGTGCTCCTCTCCACGCGCTGTGGGTCTGACCACAAGCTTCAGTCCTGTTATCTCACAGATTTGGCTGTGGACTGCTCCCTTCTAACACTTCCTGAAGAATAACACGCGGGCCTGCCCCCGCCAGTCTTCACCAACTGTTGGGCTTGACGTGTTATCCACAATAGCTTATTTATCTTCTAACTGTCAGGAGGACACAGTGATTGCCAAAGTAGGAAAAAACAGGCAGCAAAAATAACAAACTTTAATGAATGGCTTCAAATTCTGGAAAAGTAGAGGAACAAATGTGTGCATCTGTGTCCAGCCCATAGGACAGACGTTAGGTTTATTTGTAACAACTGCCACCAGAGGTACCGCAAGCAGCGACCCTCAGAAATGGGGCCTGGATTCAGTAGTGGGGCGCCTGGAGGACATGGCAATGTCCCTGCCAGTGCCAGGAGGTCTCATTCAACAGGGCGCTTCCTCCTCCCCAGCCCCATCAGAAGCCAGCGTATCCACAGCGTTCATTGACTGCGGCTGTTGTCTGATAGTGTTGACTCCTGTGGAAGTTTGTGGGTAACTTCTTCCCTGTGTTAACCCCCAGCTCCAGAACCAGAGCGAGCTCCGCGCCCCCACGGCAGAGAAGGCCGCCTTCTTCCTCGACGCCGCCATCGCCTCACGGCGCAGCAGCCAGCGGGACTGCGATGAGGAGGATCACCGCAACTCCCACATGCTCTTCACGCTGCACATCTACCAGTACCGCATGGAGAAGAGCGGCAAGGGCGGAAGTAAGCTGCTCCCTCACTCCCTTCCCTTGGCGCTGGTGGCTTTGGATAAGCCTTTAAGCAGTGTTCTCTAGTGGTGAAAATAAGCAGTGGTCTCCGATGGAGTGGGTCCATTTAGACTGCTTGCCCATCTGGTGAAGATCCAGCAAAGGCCATTAAAGGCCACGAGGGACTATTGCTATCAATTGTCAATTTAGCTGCTGCCTTTGTGGAGGTATTAACAGTTAGTGCTCAACACTGTGCGGATGTCTGTGTTTAGATGCAAAAGTACTCTTCAGGCTAGCTTTTAGTGTTATCTTTGCTGATAGTTGCAGGGCTGAGATCATGGATGAAAATACTGTGGCGAAGGGGATTCCCTGCCACCCTCACGTTGACTGTTCCAGTCCAGCACCTCCATAAGGCAGAGTGTGTGGGAGCTGATTTTGCCAGTGCATAACCTGCAGCTTTCCTTGAGGGAGCACAACGTTTTAGTTGCTGGCCCTCCTGCATGTGTGCTCGTGGTTCTTCATGTGAAGACTCCAGGCTGTAGGTTTGCTCTCTCTCTGTGCCATAGGTGCTTTCACTGACTTGTGTCTTTATTCCATTTCCTATTTGTAAATGAGGAAAAGGTGCTTCCATATTTGCTGTGTTTATTCATACATTCTATAATTTTCAAAGGTTTCTTTTGACTCTCACCATTTATATTTTTTATTATATTTATCTTTTGTTTCAAGTCTCCAAACTGTTTATAGCTAGAGATATACTTTTTTTTTTTTTTTTTAATAGCAAATTCCAGTGATAAATGATTTGTATAATATAAGGAGCACCCCCAACCAAAAGACAAACTTCCCTGTGTTTTTTTTTTTTTTTTTAATAATTTTTTACAGGGACAAATTGCTTGAAAGACACCTGAGACCTCTGATTTTTTTTTTTTTTTTTTTTTTTGAATTGGTGTCTTAAACAGTTCTGCAGATATAACACATATTCCAGTTCCTGGCTCTGCATAGGTCATTTGTCATAAGGAGTAGATTGCAAGTAATGATGTGTAGTGGGTGAACACCACTGCAGTATTAATGTCTGATGTTTGAATGCAGAAAATTTACATTTACTGTACTTATAATGTGAGAGAGAAAACCAGAAAGTTGTTCTAAATGGAAATGCAGTTTGCATGTGTTTAAGTAATAACCCCAGTGGAATTGGCAGGCAGAAAACTCAATTAACTAAAGGTTTATTAATTAACCACCCTGCGGTGGAAAGGAAGACTGTGAATGCTCAAACGGATTGGTGCATAGGAATAAAGATGGCTGATTTTGAGGGAATTATTATTACGATTATTTAATACTCCATGTTTTTTACTACAGGCAAAAATACTACATGTACACACAATCCTTTTCTACTATTTTCAAATGCAATTAATAAAAGAGAAAAAAACATTTTCCTGTGGCTATAATGACTCATTTTAAAAAGCGAAGATGACACGATCCTGTAAGATTATAGTATGGCATGCTTTCCCAACTGCCTGTAGTTATATTTTCATCTCTTGGCCATACCACCTCCTGTCTTCAGGTTTCCATATCTGAGTGGCCTCTTGAGCTGGGCAGGGTCAGATCTGGCTGATAATTGAATGAGGGGGGAATTCCAGCTGCTCAGAAAAGGCGCCTAGTGATTATCAGTGTCTCCTTCTGTAATGAAGGACTTCTCAGAAAAAAACGTGCAGACAGTAGAGATATATAGATTCCAGTAACAGGATTAAAAAAGGCTTGGAAAAAAAAAAAAAGAAAAATAATTAAAAAAAAAAAGAAACCTGCCTTCTAAAGGATGAGATTAAAGGGAAGGCTAATGCATGATTTTGGTAAAAAATGACAGTTAGAGTAATGCATCAGTACTGTACTTAACTCCTGGTCAGATTCATTACCAGGAATGTCATGAAGCAGGCTTAGTACCACTGAAAGAAATGGAATTGTGGCAGAACTGGCACCACCATTTTTCAGCTGTCAGCTCTGCAAAGTCTCCATGGCCACTGAGAAAAACAAGTGCTAGGATGTTCTACTTCTCTTCTTCTCTCTATAGCTGCCAGGTACATTAATGGAGAACTTGCCTAAAAAATAATTTAATTTTCAGGTCAAGCAAGTGGATCTGCCGTCCTAAAACATGTCTTATTTTGACTTTTAAATTAAATAAGAATGAAGGATCCAGTCCTTTCTCTTGTTCTGGATTTCTTCAATCTGTATAAAAGGACTATGTGTGCAAACAATATGACTGAAGTTTGAAAGGCAGATTTTTTTAAATAAATCATAATTTATAAAAAAATAATTATTATAAATTGTCTTCATTTTGTTTTGTTTCCCCAGTGTCCAGTAATCCTAGCAACAGAAATATTTATTATATATAATCCAGTAAAGACACCTGCAGTCATTTTTGGTAGCATCTAAACACATTTCCTTGTTTTTCTAAGCAAAATCATCTGGGGGTGCTCACAAAGGGTAACTTCAGCCTTCTGAGGGTAGCAATCTTAGAGGACTTAGGGGATCCTAAGTCTAAGAGTTTAAGGACAATTAGAGGCCAAGGTTCAGAGGCAGTGAAGGTGCCGCTGCCTGCATGGTTCTCCTGGGGAGCCTGACTTTTTTCAGTGAGCTCAGGCATTTGTAGCGTGCGTGGATACTTCCCTGTGAACACCTCAGAGAACACGGTGTTGAAAATATCCATGGACGTTTAATGGGTTGTAGTGTAATCTGGGGAATGTTACGGTATTTTGAATGTCTGGCTACTTGTATTAATTTTAATCAGACATTTATTCTTCACTTCTTTTTCGTCATATTCAACATGACTTAGCCGATATTGCAGTATAATTTGATATGTGGAAGTCTTCTTGCCAGATACCTAATGTAGCTGGAGAACTAACAAGACCTAAAAAAAAAAAGCAGCAGTTACTGTATTTTGGTAATTGTTGAGAGAGATATTGGCTACATTATTTGAATATTATTGTCAAACTCCATAGCATAAACCGCTTTCATAGAAATATTAATCTTTCTTCTTTTTTCTTTTATCTTTCTTCTTTCTCTTTTTCCTTCTATTTTCTTTCTCTTATTTGCTCTTTTCCTTTCTTACTTATCTTCTCTGTTGTTTCCTTCTCTTTTTTCTCGTCTTCATTTTTCTCCTTTCTTCTAATTTATTTCCACTTCTTCTTTGTTCATTTTTCTTTTTTTTCTTCTTTTATCATAAAAATCTATTTCTAGTTGTTTATTTTAATTAGCCATAACCTACAACTGAATAGAGAATTATAGTGTTATATATAATGCATTGTCATGGTTTCTACAGAAAGGCTTTGTATTTTTAGAGTTGTGTGTCATGCAAGATACCAGGTAGTAGCAATAAGCAGTGAGCCTTGTGCTTTGCAGTGCATGCAGAATGAAATCTCTTTCCCTCCTTATTTTTTGAATGTCGGTTAACATCTTCTAATTTACATATGCCTTTAGTGTGCTGATGTTTTATATGCCTTTGGTAGCTGTATGATTTATATATTTAGATATGTATTTCATACTAAACTTTCTCTAAGTACATCTGCAAAATGATATGATCATGTATCACCTTTTAGTCAACACGCAGCGTTTTACAAGTTTCTTCTTCATATATCTATGTGCATTTATTCTGTGGATTTTCTTCTACCTCCTGTGGCACCTACGTGCCATGGTACCACAACTACTCAATGCAGGATCATTGAAAAATGTGTTTGTGGTTGTTAAGGCATTACCAAAGCAATGAAATGTATCTGAAAACTTATTTTCTAAGATCTCCATCATATAGTTGCTCCCATTGCCATCTTTTCTTGTGAGCAGGTCTCCCCCAATTCCAATATATAAAAATATTTTTGATTAAATGCGTGAGTTAGGGTGCTATGTAGAAATGGCTGTGAATTTAGTTGCACAGAGGTAACCTCAGAAGTGAAAGTATTTCTACTTCTGTTTATGTTCAGATCCTCAAAGAGTGCTAACTTTTGAGTTATGATTCTATAACAAAACTGTCTTTTCCTTCAGTCGCTTTTAAACTAACTCTTGAGAATAGGGACAACTGGTCAAAGATCAGATGTAAAACAACAACAACAAAACACAAAAAAATGAAAAAGAAAGCAGCTAGGAAATTGTCTTCAGAAAACAGAAAATTAGAAGCACTTCTGTAAATTCTGCGAAGTCCCCACCCTTGGGTTCATAAAGGAAACATAGATTTTTCATAAGAGCAAACATTTGTTAATCTTGGTATTTCAAAGGTAACATCCTTTCACTTTCAGTGTAGTTGTGTTGATACAGAGTAAACATGACAGAAAACAGGCACCCACTACCAGTTTTACAGAAACCATTTTCAGAACAGAACAGCTTTCTAACAATCCACTACACACAGCATGGAAAACCTTTTCTTAGCCCAAATGATAATTTAAAAATATGTAAACTTAAAGCAAAGTTTAATATCCCATTGATGCCTTTGTTCCTATGAACCTTCAGTATCCCAGATGGGATGGATAAGAGAAAAACTGAAGCTATCACAAAACCACTGCTCACCAAGCAGCAATTCTCAACCTGTAGTTTTCCAGGCAGAGAAACAGAAATCTCAGAGACAGAAACAGAGCCAACTAAGGTATAGGCTAAAGGAGTTATATTAAAAACAACAACAACAACAACACATTGATGACTGCCTGCCACAGGGTTAAACTCGGAGGAGCAGATGATTAATGAAAACCTCATCAATTTTAAAGCAAGTCAGTAGTGGACAGAAACATATAGCAATACAGGCTGAAAGTGAACTCACAGGATCCCTACAGTTTGCTGCTGATACCACGAATTAGGAGAGGTTTCTGGTTTGTTTCCTCTTCACAAGTCGTAGCTAGCCTTTAGCTTTCCTGGGAAACTGCTTTTGGAGGCACATGCTAACCATTTGCTTTCTTTGTTTATGGCAGTGTCTGGAGGTCGCAGCCGCTTGCACCTTATTGACCTGGGGAGCTGTGTGAAAGTGCTCAGCAAAAACCGCGAAGGAAGCTCTGGCCTCTGTCTCTCGTTGTCAGCACTGGGCAATGTCATCCTTGCCCTTGTCAATGGAAGCAAACACATCCCGTACAAGTAAGTGATATTCGGTGTTACACCTAATGAGAGGATGCTTGCAAGCAGTTTACTTGTCTCACCCCAGACTTGTGGTAAGCAGGAAGACAGTCTCCTGGGGTTGGTGCAGTCCTCTTGAGGCAGTCTGCAAAGCCTCCCTCAAGTTGAGTGAAGCCTGATCTAGCTGTATGTCTGGTAGCTACACTGTATTTCGTGTTCAGGTTTCAAAGGAAGAAGCCTGACGATAGAGAATCTGGTTGCCTTAAAGATCTTATGGATGAAAGTTCAACACATGAGGATTTTGTTTTCTAGGGTTGTTAGAAGATTTTTTAATCCTTTAAAGCTTCAGAGATCCAGTTTCGTATTTGCTCCATGGAGCAAAAGTTCCTTTCATAAAAGAGAGAAATCATTATAGAGAAAAATGTTTTACTGTTCATTATACACATTTTTGTTTTTCAAAAATATCTGTCACAATGTACATGAATCTTTACCATGGGATTGTTTCTGTGATGCAAGGTTACTTTACATTTTATTTTTGTGTAGTTTGAATCTCTGTCAGCCTTTCACTTGCAAAAAAAAAAAAGTAGGCCCTATTTGTCACACTAGACAAGTGGCCTTTGCTACTGCAGGTGGCTTCTGGGAAATTAGAGGAGATCCTCAGCTAGTACGTATGTTTTTTACTCATTTCTCTTCATTGTTGTCTCAGCCCATTCATCATGTGTACAGGTCTGAAAGCAAGTTTGGACTCATTACCCAACACAGACAGTCATACAACTTTTATTTTAGAGAGTTTTCTTATTTTGTGGGGAGGTATTGCTTTTCTGTAGCCTAAATCCTAGGGAGTAGCAACCAGCCTCATAGGAATGGCTTATGTAGCATCTTGTAATTGAACTGCTACTGAATGTACATCTACATCTGTGGAAAATGTGTGTATCAGATCTGGAGGTGGCAACAATAGGGTGACATGAAAAATGAACTAAGAAAGTCATGTACAGAGTTTGTTTGAGTCCATATATTCTACCTGTTTTACCACTTTGAAGATTATAAACGTGCTTTTTCTCAAGTTCATTTAAGAGTATAAGATATTGATAAGTTTTACTTTGTGGTTTTGTCTTCATTTTAGAAAATAAAGATGAAATGAGTTTTTGGCTTTATTTTTCTTTAAATATTTATTTCCCAAAATTGTTTGGCAGTCTTGGCTTAAAGCATGCTCTTCAGAAATATTCCTGTTCCTTGAATTCAGTCAGACTGGAATTCAGTTGGCTAACCAAATTTGTACATATAAATATTCATGAATTTTTCTGTGGCTTGTTCACCTGGTTGTAGTGTGGAAATGGCTTAAACACTGTACTTCACTAAATGCAGCTCAATCTATGCTTATCAAAAAAAATCTGTCCTTCTTCTTTTCAGTTTTTATGGGAGAGAAGAGAAGGCAGACTGTAGAAATAGAAAAATGATGTTAATGGTGCTCCCTAGGCTAGAACGGAACACACAAGGAATAGTTACCACATACAACAGCTGTTTTCCCTGGCAGTGCCTGGCTGTGAGAAAAGCATTACCAAACACGTCTCCCACTTGCTGCACTAGCGATCCCTTTCTGCAGAGGTTCCCAGCTATTGCACTTCTGAGCTTCCACAGCCAGTGGTGCCAGCACACTTGCTCATCAATGCCTCCGTACTGCTGAAAGAATATAAAAGCTCTCTTCAGGCCAGCATCTCCTCTTGTGTCTGCTCCCATAAGAAGAGAAGCACAGTATACAGCAGTGGTTTGTTGTCTGGAAATCAGAGGCAATATCTCTGTCTCCAAAGAGGATTTTAAAAATGAAATTTGCTAAACATGCTGGTGTATTTTGGAGCAACTTCTGTCCACTTCTTGCTGAGAAGAGTGCAGAATGTATTTTTTCCCAAGGGTGATCTATTCATGAGCAGTGGCTGTGGGAGCACACAATCTGGCAATGCAGGTGTGTGTAGCTCGTGTGGAGGAGAGAGGAAGGAGATGTCTGTGTGTGTATGTTTGTGTGCTGCATTGTAGAAGAGGCTGTGCATCCCATAGACTGAAGTGGTATGTGTTCAGTAGCACCTCTTGTGTGCAGCAATGGCTAGCCTATCTAGCTGAGATCATATCCCTTTGTTTAGGGTTATTCTCTTTCATCGTTAAGGATAAAATTAAAACTTTGTTGACTGCCATTTGTGAGTGGTACTGAAGGAAAACAAGGGAAATGTTTCCTTTATGCAATAGCACTGTGCATTGTGTGTGTGGTCTCAACAAATTTCCACATCGCAACAGACAAAATGGAGCATCTTTTCTCTGCCTGAGCTATTAAACAGCCATTAGGTAGTTTGTGGCAGCCTGTTGGTGGGCACCATACAGCTTCCTGGCAGCCCTGAAATAATGTCTGAGAACAACAAGTAAAGGTTTTCTCTTACTGCAGAAATGTTTTCTGAACTTGGAGAAGCTGCAGTCTCTTAAACTCCACCTAGTGCTGTATTCAGCCTTGTCTCTACAGGTAGCAGTTGTATGGAAAAGCTTGCTCAGATTCATTGTTGGTATAGGCAGATATTACTCCATTGTCTTCAGCAGGCAGTGTGTTTGTGCCAAGATGAATTTGCCTCTTTGTCTGCAGTCTCCATGAAACATGCTGGTGTTCAGCACATTTAACATTTTTTTCTTACCCATAAGGCTAGGAAGCCTTGGAAGCCAGTACATTGGAATTTTTCTCCATTGAGAAAAGAGTTTGGGAACTGTAACACAGATTGACATTATCTTTAGCATGAACTTGTCTATTAAAGCTGTAAGAAAGTAATACAGAAATTCTCAGACATCAAAAAATACAGGTTGGGATCTTGTCCTGCAATCGAGTTAAATTCTACTTGGGTCTGAAGAATGGGCAAGAATCTCTGTAATGGGCAACCACATGCAGCTAATAAGTGACTATGCCATGATTTAAGGGAGCTTGTGACTTTCATTTATATGCTTATAATCTCTTTTTTTAATTTATCAGTGGGTTATCTCTTTGTCATTATTAATGTCCAGACCAATTTTGAACATTTTTAAGCACATCACTCTGTCATAGTGTGATATGAACCAGTGAGTTCTTCTAGCTCAATATGTGTCATATAAAAATAGAATTATTTATTTGAATTAAATACGTTGCCATTTCATGTCACCATTTTCTGTTGCTCTTGAGTTAGGAGCAAATCCCTCAGAAGACGGCAAGAATGATTTCCACCACAGGATTGTCAAACATCTTCATGAAAATTGGAAAGGGGCACTTGCTACCCCTAGAAGAGCAAGGAACTCACCTCCAGCCTTGACCAAGTTTGACAGAGCTCAGCTCTGCTATAGGAGGAGGATTTTGCTTAGCTGCAGCAATTATTAGAGCTGTTTTATTTTCTTAAAAGTGTTTCAGCTTTACATTAGTGCTGCATTTTCTGCATCTGATTTCTATGAGGAATGTGTTTTAAGCCCTCAGATGAATACCCATTTGCACAAACTCCAGATACTGGTTTATGTAGCTCACTATTCAAAAATTACTCCAGTTGCTAGGCAACAGTAGTGGCGATAATTCATGGTAATGCTGTTTAGGAAATAATCATTTTTATACATTTTAATGGCTATGAGAATGTAAGAAAACTGTTTAGAAAAGTGCAAGGCTGTATGAATTTCTTTTTCAGAAATTGTTGCTTGTTTTATCTAATAGGCTTTTCTCTTAATGTGCTATCCCAATGTGTTTGTGTTTCCGGAGGCATCCTGGATTTTGAACTAGATGCTCACGCATATCCAGAGGTGGAGTCTTGTTCATAAGACAGATGGGTGTGAGTTGAAAGCATGAATGTTATTCTCTGAACTTCTGCTTCTCTCTCAGATGTTTGCAGATTGTCCCATATATTACATGCTGGTATTTTTATTTTATTTATTTATTTGTAGAAAATAAAAGACACTAAGTGTTTGGTATAAGGTTACACAAGAGCCAGAGCCAACATGTTTTAAGATCTAATATGGTGCTTAAACCTTAGGCTAAAACTTTCTTTCTTTCTGCATGACCTTTGGAATATCATCTATTTATGTATATATTCACATTTATAATACTGAGCTAGAAAAAAATCAAGCAGGACTTTGTAAAGGGCATTCAGACTTGACAGAAAGCATGACTTACATTGTAAGTGTTGCTAGGACTCTGTTACCTTTATTTCAGAGCTAAAGACTCACACAGATTGTTCTAATGGGTTGGAAAATCTGGCTTTGTGCTTTTCCCAAGGGCAGACTATTACTGCTTTTAAGTGAAAAGGAGAAAAGGGAAAGTGATGTATTATGGTATTGCGGTATAAAAGATGAGCTGAAAGAATATGCTTTATGTCAGGTATTTACTTAAATTGCTAGTTGATTATTGGGGTTAAAACAAAAATGAGGTTTGGATGAATCCAGTTATTGAGATTTGCTTCTTGGTTAAATGGGTGTACCTGTCTGCAGTTTTTTCATCTGTGTGAGGAATTGCAAGAGAAAAGAATAGGGATATCTTTTGTTTATGCATCTTGCCTTTGCATTTGTAACATAAGTTAGAATATTCTCAAATGAAACATCAGTGAAAACTTTTCAGGAAGAGATAAGGAAAGCTAAAAACCGCTTCACAATAAACTTAAAACTGAACACAGCACCTGGAATTAACTGATAAATAGCACGGATGCTGTACTTTTCAAACACTACCTACATGTCTGCCATTTCTTTATCTATTATACTAAAAAAAAAAAAAATATGGTCTGGGGGCTCTTACACAGATGCCAACTGGGAGAAAGTGCATGTGGAAGAATAGGAAGAATAGACCAAGAGTTTAACTGATGTGAAGACAATATAATTGAAAGAGAGGCCATGGTGGCAAGTAAACTACAGTAGTGGTAATTTTCCTACACTCTCTTCCATCCCAGCATAAATCAGGAGTACCTCCACTGTCATCAGTGGAATTGCAGCACTATAAAAATGGTACAGGCACAGAATCAAACACAATATGGTGTTTTTTTTTTACAGCGGTGAAAGACTCTGACAGGGCTTCCAGTATGCCTGCTACTAAGCATGTAGTAGCATGATTGGTCCGACTCTGGGATTATCCTCATTGGTAGTTGCTCCTACTAACGCTCAGAAGATGGAACATCACAAGGGATGGTTCTGCTAGTGCTGTCCTGGGAGGGTTTCTCTGCACAGCAATTTGAGCAGCTGCTGAGGAAAGAATTGGCAGTAACACCCAATCAATGAGAAAACATTCTGTATAAGGAAAATGGTACGCTGCTTGGTGGAGTCCTTGTTTCCAGGAGGACTCTTGTACAATGACTCGTATGAGTACTGGAGATTTTATCCTTAGCTACAGGCTTGTACTAAGTCTTAGTTTAGTTGGATTCATAGAATTGAGTCTGTTTTGTAAGTGTAAGAAGTTAATGCCAAAATTGAACTATATGCTCAATGGGGAATGTGTTTATTGGTGACTTTACCCACGCCTAAACCTAAAATCACATTACTATTATTTTTTTTTTTTTTTGAGTGATTTCAGTTACTTACGCTTTTCACTGCTGCATTCCTATTTTCTGTTGCTTGCTTTTGCTTCTTCTCAATGAGAATATGGTACAAAAGCCACAGAAAGCCTCAGAAAATAAAATCTTGTGTAGCCTTTGAAATCCGTGATCTTTCTGTGTTAATTTAATACTTAATATATTAGAAGTGGGTGAAGAACTGTTTCGCTGGTTTCCTTCCATAAATGTGAAAGCAGATAAATGGGGAATAGAAAGGGAAAATGAGGACATGAGTGACAGCTGAAACAGAGCCCCAGGACTGGGAAATGGTCCAAAATGAATGGGAGAGCTCCAAGAGAGACTGGGAGATAAGGCATAGAGGAGGCAACAATCCACAGAGAAGAACTGGGAAGCAAAGGAGGAAATGAGATGAGCCCATTCAAATAAAGGAATAAGCCTAAGAAATACCCCCAAGTGATCCGGTTGTAGGAGAGCTGTCAATTGAGATTTTGTTGAATGTGAAATATTTCCTAATTAGCTATCAAAACCATGAGCTGCTCAGGAACAAAGGAAGTTTTCCATGACGTTGGCAGCCAGGTCGCACGGGCCAGAGCTTTGGCTGGCAGGCACTTAAGCCCTTGGAGCTTTGCCATATTATACCAGCTGAGGACCTGGCCTTAGGTGCACGCTCTTTGACACTTGCCAGAGTGCTCTGGCAACTTGGAAGAGCGATGCAGTTGCTAGCAAGAGGTGAGCACAGAAACACTGTCAGCATGGATATAATGAGGATTTGGAGCATCTGGCAATTACTTTCACCTTTGGGGGTTTTCTGTAGCTGACACTTTTACTAGGTTGAGTATCTGTCAATTTTCTTCTTTATTCCAGGGAACTGTAGATGGAATCAGGGATGCACAGTCTGTGAATGTAGGAAAACTTTTTACATTTTATTAATTTAGTCTGCAACTTAGGAGCAGGAGGGTAACAGATTTTGCATGCTCCAGCAATCACTGTTGTAGTTTTCATCAGCAATGCAGTTTATTGTAGGATGGTTTGTACAGCTGATAGTGCAGATTTGAGCTTTATCTGCATGTCCTACAGTAGTGTGTTTCATCACCAAGTTAATGAGAGGTAGTAGACAAAATCCTCAAGGAAAGCTTCAGTGGAGCACAAAGCCACAGCATGCCATTCCCCAGCTTTGGGTTTTCAATTCAGTTCTGCCAGACTGACAGCACGTTAATTATTGGAGCAGGGGTGTCTGCATGCATGTGGGGAGGATGCAGGTGAGTGTGTTGCTTTCACTGAGCCCAATCCCATTACCCCAGTTTTACAGCAGACCTCAGCTGACGTGGCTCCACTCTGCACAGATGTTCACATGGGAAGAATCAGGCCTTGTGAGCTCGCTCTTCTAATGCTCTTTCAGCCACTCAATGAATTGCTTCTTTACAGATACTGTAATAAGCAAATAATGATGAACTGCAAAATGAAATGAGAAGGGAAGTGCTTTTGGCTTATAGGAAGATTTAATAGCAATTACTAATTGCATTTAAATAGCCATTCCTATCATCAGCAGATAGCTGTATCAGGGAAGGACACCACGTTGGTCCAGGGCCAGCACAGCCACGACTGGTAATGAACAAGCAATCCGGTAGCATGCAGTTATTGTTGAATTATAACTTGACTGGGACCCAAACAGGCAGTTGTGGTGATTTCATGTACAAATGAATCTATACTTAATTCATTAAAATGCCATTTTGAACCTTAATATTGCTTCAGTAAGGGTATCCAGCAGTTTATTCCCACCTGTTCCCTGACTAGTTCAGGCTCAATTGAACACTAATACATTTTCTCCCATGGAAACGTGGTGGTAATTCATTTCATGTATAATTGAACAATTTTTAAATAGTCATATTCTTGGAATAATGAGATCTTTTGCAATACAGCAAATTATCAAAAAGCATGTGGTAATTTTTATTAGCCTTAGTTCACATTTTTGGTTATATTCAGTTCCTTGAACAGTTGTACAAATATTATCTGTGAAGCTAACTTTCATTTCCCTGCTGATCCTTCTTTCCCTACACAAAACTGGGGTGACTTGGGGCAAGAAAGCACACACATGCCACTGCAGACTACCAAAGAAAATTGATTTTCTTTGCATAGTGCCAGCCCCTGCAATACCTCCTTCAGATTTGAGCACCTCATTGCTCAGAAGATGTTACAGGCTGAAGAGAATTTAAAAGAGGAGCAAGAGGAATTATGAAAGGTCTGAGGTGAGAGGGTTGCTTACCTGGAAGAACACCGTAACAGAAATGAAGCTACATAGCTTGCAAGGAAGCTCCTTTCTGAGAGGGGAGATGACAACTGCTCTGTAGTATTTCAAGGATGCAAGTACACATAGGAGGAGAGAATTGCTCTGGTGAGACAAGGTTGCAGAATGATTATCCTTCAGTAATGAGGCAGAGGGATATAAGCTTGAAAGCATGCTAACAGTGCTTCCTGTTAGTTAATGGAATAAATTCCCAAGAATCAAACTTTTCATTGCTAGAATGAACCTGTTTGCACATGGCAGGTGGTTATATAAATAAATAAATAAATATTAAAGCATGTTTTAGTGTGTCTACTAGAATCTCCTTCTTTTAGGAGTCTGAAAACTAGCACTCAGCTGAGTTGTTACACTCGCATGACTTCCAGAAACTTTTAGTGATTTCTTTCTCAAGACTCATCCCTAGTTACACGAGACATCCAGACCATTTAACTCAGTTAACTGCTTTTCTTCCTTTGTCATTAGTTACACTTTTTATTAAGGTCTCTGTCTTTGAAATGCATAATCAAGTTCTCACAGTGCGTGATCCAAAACTCAGTGTAAGTCAATGGAGGTCTTTTTATTGGGCTTTGACTTAAGCCCAGAGATTAGAAAACATGCTTATATCTAATTAGATGAGATAATCCTCAAATCCTTGCTAAGGGGTATTGTATACAGTAGTTCATGTTCAGTATTCGATGATTAACAGCTTACTTTTTGAGAGAAGCGGTATGGGGTTAAGTGTTACCTAGTGATGGGATTGTTGGGGATTGCAAGGGATGAGCTTGCTGGTGTGAATCAGTGAATGTGAAAAGTGGAAATGTACGATCATCTGATGGCTTCCTGCAAATGGGTCTGTGACCATGAATTTTGAGCTCAAGGAGATTATATAGGAACTTGCCTCATAAATAGGAATTTGTGACTCCTGAAGTGGCACAGGCAGGACTATATGATTTTCCTTTTCAAAGGCGGAGATGTACATACATCTTATTTGTGAACTCAAAAGTAAACAAAATCTTAGTATACATTCTAAGGGCAAATTGTTGAACAATGCTTCTTTAGACCGTGTCTTCTCTCTGACTCTATTTCACCAATATGAAACTTAACTGAACCCCCTCAATGGAGTGACAGGCCCATTTTGAAGAGCTTTGAAGAGAATTAGGGGCTTCAAAATGCTGAATTTTTCAGCCAGTTTTCATATTGCTTCAGGAGCATTTGAATGGCGTTGCAGCTGCAAGATGTTTTTTTTTCCCTACAAACTTTTACTGAAGTTGTTATTTTCATAACACGTTTGAGAGGAAAGCGACGAAGACAATCCTCTCACTGCCCTTCAGATACCAACTAGCTTCTGCTGGGTGATCAAAGTTTTCTGGATGGTGCTTGCCTCCAGGCCTGTACACAGTGAACAGATGTGAAGTGAATTTTTTAAAATATGCATTGACTTTTCCGAGTTGAGCAGGCTGGTGAGAACTAACTTCTGAAATATTAAAATGAGCTCCCTCTCCTGCTGCAGAACCAAACTTGTTAGAATATTTTAATTTTTAAATTTTAGTTTATTTATAAATGCCATCAGGTGACATGTTTTCCAGCAATATGTGACAACACTTAATAAAAGTAATTTCAGACAGCAGGAACTGATTTAGATGTATTTTGTCCTACCTATCAAAACAGCAGAAGTGTTCTATCTGCCATATTTTAAATTATGGGTTATTTTTTAGGGGGCTTGAGTTAATAAATTGTTTCTCTTTCTATTCCTAAGTTTTGCTCTTGGGCAGAAAAAAAAGCTTTACTCGTTTTGAAAATCAGTGATAAAATGTACATCAGTACTGTCAGAAATATCAGCCCTTCTGCCTTCCTTTGATTTCTGGTTCTACAGAGCAGAGAGCTGGGTTAGCAGAATTGTGGCAGCGGCTATTTTGGGTGCTGCTACCAAGGTGGGACCTATGGAGATGCAGTCTTCAGCGTCTGAAGAACAAAAGGAGAAACTGGGAGCTGAAGTAGATGTGAAGGGATTTTGGGTCTCAGAATTGAAACAATAATGTGTTCAGAGAACCACAGAATGGCTGAGGTAAGGAAGGGACCTCTGGATGTCATCTGGTCCAACCCCCTGCTCAAGCAGGGACACCCAGAGCAGATTGCCCAGGGCCTGGTGCCTTTTGAAGATCTCCAAGGAGGGAGATTCTTTGGGCAACCTGAGCCAAGGCTCTGTCCTTCTGTGCAGGAGTGGGTGCTCTCACTGAAGTCTCTGCCCTGCTCTCGGAGCTTGCAGCCCTGCTGGGTGTCCTGCCTGCCTTTTGCAGCAGCTCGAGGGGACAGGGGTCTCCTGTAGCTCCTGTGCCAACTGTGCCAGTCCCTCAGGGCAGCCCAGGCTGCAGTAGGCACCTGTGCTGCTCATCTTGGAGGCAGCTGGAGAGCAAATGAAGGAAACCACTTAAAACAGGAGCTACTAAAACAACGTCATCACCTCTCTGCCAGTAGGACCTGAAGCTCCCTGAAGCAGTCTTATAAGGACTGGACACAATTTTCATTTCTGCCTCCAGATATAAACAGGGTAAGAGAATCTTTTGTGCTCCTAGACCACATTTTTGCTGTGTTGCAAACAAGGTTTTTCACAGGCTTCCTGTGATGTGCTTTGAAATTACACACCTGTGCAAGAAGACAAGAATTAGATGCTGTATCCAGATCTGCTACCCAGCTGGCATACAGTGCATGGGGAAAAAATGTTTCCAAAGGTATGGTGTTACAGAAATAACTGCACTTCTGCAGAAAGACAGAGAGAGTGTGCCAGGAGCTCTATGCACTCAGACCACGCTCACATGCATCTCCTGATTCCTGCTCACCTTTCACGTATGGGCACTTGTGGAGTGGTGAAAGATAGTTGTCCTTGTGCAAAAGGGGACTGAGGGTAACTGTGCTGTAGTTGCTACAGTCCTGTGTGTGTGTATATATTTATATGTTTATATATATTATATAATGTGTATATATATTTATATATTTTTACATATATAGACACACGTATTTATAATTTTATATATATATATATATACACACACTGGTGTGAAAGAGGGGCTGGTGGAAGAGCAAAGCTGAGTAAGATTTCACTGAAAATGCATGTCTGCGAAAGAAAACCTGTTGGCAGGCTACAGAGTTTTGCTCCAGTGAGATTTGTGAAACCCTCCCATGTTTTTCTCAGCCAGGATTTGAGGTTCTTTACTGTGGAGTGTGTTTTACAGAAAAATTGAGAATGTTCTTTGGTAACCATTGGGATTTTTGCATCATACAGAATATAAAATAAGCCTGTTAAACTGATAACAGATTTTCTTTTCTCTTGTTAGATGACTACTGCCATTTTAGATGTGTTGTGTAATGGTATTTTAATTGGTAGCTTTTGCTGGTCTTGAGCTACATTTGGTTGCAATGCTTTATGGGTTCCTTCACCAGAAATAATTTCTGTGTGTGTCAGACAAACCTCAGGTAGGTCACAAACCAGTGAAATCCTGAGCATCCATTTGTAGGTGTCATGCCAGTTCCCCTAATGTTCCTCTCAGCACAGCAAGCCTCAAGGCAATGAGGGTGCTGTTTGGTGAAAGGCTCCTGCTGTTGTGAATCTGAATGCGATGCTTTGGGTCTCTCTCCTGTACATGCTCCTCGGGGCTGTCACCTGTGTTCCCAGCAGGGCTGAGCCTTGTCCAGCCAGGGCCACAATGTTTATGCAGTGCTGTGGAAGAATTTCCCTGGTTACTCCTGGTATCAAATACTTCTGTTAGGTGTGCTGCGAAAATTGAAATGGATTTTTTTGTCCTCCCAGAAAAATTCACAGTTTAGCTTAAACTTTTCTGCCTTTTTTTTTTTTGTTGTTTGTTTTTTTTTATTTTTTTTTAATAGAGCAATAAGACAATGAAAATAAATTTTTAATTCCATTGTCCAGGTCCCATCCATCAGTGGTGCTTCTCTATAGGATGATGCTTCATTCTTTTAAGGAATCTCAGCTACACACTAATAACTATTTAGATGCCTAATCAGAGAGCAAACTGTCCTGTTGCTAAACATGTCCCTCTAGCCAAGGACCAGAGAACAATGGGTACCTGAAGAGAGCAGCAACAAAACAGCACACTTTTTCAACAGGGAATGTTTAGCTGAGTGAAGAGTGTTGCAGGCTGTGTGTGAAATTGTAGTAAGGTAATATTCAATATAACAGTGGGGATATGTGAAAGTCATTTTGACTAGCGATATCACATTTAAGTACTAAACAGTTATTTTATCTGTCTCTATTGAAGGTTGCTCCCAGTGCAGAGCACAAATAAATTTCTTAATAATTTTATGGTCCATACAGATACAAAACCCGTAACTGTTGTGCTTTACATTAGTTCATCTCACAGGAATATAAAAATCCAAATTTTTCCTATTAATATCTGATTCTGTAATCCATATTAAATCTAACAATCTTTTTATTCTTCTCTGTGTATTAATTGTGCTGGTAACTGGAGCTTCATATCAGTTCCCTTCTAAGACTGTACAATTTGGAAATACAGTTCTATTGTGCCAGAAGCAAACTAATACTATTTACCAATGATTACTATCTTAATAAAAAGGGACTGAGTTAACTGACCTTACAGTTGATATGCTGCCTGTATCACTTTTCACATTACTTGAATGCAAAAGTAAGTTCTCCTTGGTTAACCTCATAATATGCAGTAGGAATATGTATGGTGCTTTTTCCTTCCAGCTCCTTTTCCATAATAAATGAACATCTCTCTGCCCTGTGGTCTGATTATGTTCATATAGAGATGTTTCTTGCCATTAAATCTGCAAATCTTTTTGTTTTTAACTAGAGAACATTCTTTTGGGAGATCTAGAAAGATGGGCAGAGAGCGGCAATTCTTCATGCCTCTTGCTTTTCAGATTCCAAAACAGGGAGTCCTGAGGAATGATTGCTCCTTTTGTCCATAGTATGAAGAAAAAATCTCTACCTCTGTTTAGGAAAAGAGTCCAGGTTCCTGCAGATCAGAGACCGCTTGCTTATCATCTTAAGGTCAGGACTAGATGAGTGTTGAGAACTTTCTCTGGCATTATCTAGTTTTTGAATTGGACAAGTAAAGAGCAGCAATGTAGGTGTTTGAATCATTAAATTATAGCCATATTTTGCTTCTCAAATCATTAATATGCATTTTAACCATCTCTATCTTCAACTCATTCAGAGTAGAGTCCAGTAAGCACAGGGCATGATTATTGGTATTGTTGAGTAAATCTCATAATCTTCAGAAAAGAAACTCCAGCAAAGTTAGATTACAGGGAATGAGATAGCATCTAAATGTGATCTTATGCTGCTTCCCAAATCTTTATGTCATTGCTCTCAATCTGTTTATATTAGTTATTAAATACAGAACTTCTATATCCTGTAATACTCTTAATTTATACAAGCTTTACAGAATGTACATTGTTTTCCTACCTACATCTCATCATCCTTTATCATCCTTAAACCTTCATATTCGTTAACAAGTGGATATTATGAAATATCATTTTTTCTTTATCTTCAATGTATTTCAGAAGTAATTCTTGTTTATCATATAATTCTATGTAATTCCAGCAAATAAATATGAAGCACTCATTGTCACTGCTGCGGCATCTGTAGTCCATGGTTGTTCAGAATCTGTACTCTGGAGGCAGCTCCTCAAACACTTTCATAATCTCGAGAAGAGTAGAAGTAAAGGAAGCAGACATCAATAATAGCCACATTTCTGGTTCTGGGCCATTCCAGGGGGTCACCTTCCCATGTGAAACCTGGAGGCTTAACTGGCAGCAGGCACCCCAGGATGCCTCTTGGGCCACCCTCCTGCCTGATGTCTTTGTGAGACACAGTGGCCAGTGCTGTGACCCTATCTCTGACATGTCCCATCTCTTATCTGCAGCCACATCCTTGGCAATCCACTATGTTAGACTTGTAGGAGACCCACGGGAAATAGTATCTTGACTGCTGTCTGTGACTGTGCTCTTAAACATTCTCTGCTATCATGTGTATGATATATATGATGCCCTGTCTCATGGTGGAGAAGGTCTAGAGACATGTGAAGCTCTCACCCTTTTATGTTTTCTTTTATATTTGCTAGGTCTGGATTGGAATGAGGTGTACTGCTGTGCTAATTGATTAAATGGCATCTATCATAACATAAAGAGATCAAATAGAATTATTTTCTCTCCTGTGTTACAGTTTAAAGCTCTCAGTTCTGCTCAGATCATTAGCGTATAATTTTCAGATGAGCTAGCCAGAAGGTCCCTAAATAAAAATTAGTAGAAAAGATTAGCTAGGAAAGCTACACTGGTAATGAGCTGTTGCACTATGGTAATGTGCTAGGTTTATAGTTCATATCTAGCCCTAATCAGTGATAAGTGCAAGTTGTCAGCATTTGATAGCTAATTGGTGTTTCTTGGAATTACATTGCAACAAAAACATTGAAATTAATATAAAGCTTTTCTTTATGTATGACAAGTTAAGAGTTAATTATAAATGCCTGGGTCAAATACACCTCTTAGCTAAACTATATGCAAATGTGTTGCGCTGAGGGAGTATTTGTGGGTTGACAAATTTCTTTGGTCCCTTTTGCGTCATAATTTACCGTTTTTGGAAACTGATACAATAGCAGCTTTGAAAACAGGGACCTTAAAGCCATTTGCTATGTATTTAATGTGTCATACATCATAGGAAACAAAAACAAAAAACTAAGTCTGTCCTACTGGAAGATGTTAACAACACCGTAGTGACTTGAACTCTCATAACAGCTCATTTGTTATTTATTGTATTTACTCCATGTTCATCTGAGAACTGCTATCCTCCCAGAGAATTAATTGGACATAAAATCATAATATGGATCTGAAAAATTATAAAGCAGGAATAATCTAAGCCACAGGACATGAAGAACTTAAAAGCCTGGCTAACTTGACATCTGTGTGCTGAGATTTTTGTCGTTGCAGAGTTATAATTAGGTGGCTCTAATCACTCTCATAATGCTAATATGGGGAACGTCCTTTCTGTCCTCAGTAGCTGGTGGGGGGAATGACTTCTCTGTGCTGTGTTCCAGAACTGTGGAGTCTGACAAGCTCCAAGAGCAGGACTAACTGTGGCATATATGCTGCAAGAGATTTTTAGCCACTTTCTAAGACACTGAAGGATACATCATCACATCTCTCTTTCCAGTCATCTCAGTAGATCTTTTAGTTGGCCATTTAATTGACCATTTCGACTCAGATTTAACAGGCCATCAGACATCTGAAGCCTCCTCAAGGCTCCTGGGCCTGGGCAAGGGAGGGGGCAGAAGCAGGTGCCCGCTCAGGCTGGGCCAGGAAGGCTGCAGCCCTGCGCTGCTCTGTGCAGCTGTATGTCTGTGCTGGCTCACACAGGGCAGCAGGGAGAGGAGGAGATGAAAAACTGATGAGACGAGCTGAGTGGGATGCAGCAAGGTGAGGTGATAGGAAGCATGGAGAAGAGGGGACAGCAGAAGGGTAGGAAAGGGAGGAACATAGGTCACAAACCCACAGGAAACTGGTCTTCATTAATTCCTCTATTCACAGAACAATCTGTTTCATTTATTCAAATCCTTACCATTCAAAGTGCAATTAGATGAATATATTTTCGTGCTGAGTAAAATCCATGCAGTCAGCAGACAAACCCCTCTCTAAATGATTTGCTCATCAGCGTGTATGGAAGATGGAGAGAAGAGAGGAGCTGAAATGAGTTCACTGCTAGATCGTCTGAATTAAATGATCATTTTTTGCTATTGTGATAGCTGCAGAAGTTAACATTGAAATGTTAAGAAAGTCCTGCTATGACACACATTCAGAATTAGCATTCACATGTTGGAGGGACAAATCCTGAAGGTGTGAGTGAATTTAAACTCACTTTAGAGTAAGTACAGACACCAGATATTATCTTCATGAAGGGGGTGCCTTGACATTTCTTGGCTGTTCCAAGAAGTGGAAATGTGGAATAGCCACTTGTGCATTTAAATTCAGCACTCCTCCGTGACAACCCCGGATACAACCCTCACCATCTCTTTTGTGCATGATGATACCTAATGTCTGATTTTCTAGGTGAAAGAACAGTGGTAAATGTCATCTGTCTAGACTTGAGTAAATAACTGAATTGGAGCCCCATGAGGAATTATTTGTTAAGCTGCAGAAGACAGGGAGCTGTAAGATGCATCTGATAGTGAAGACTGATGAGGCAGCAGTTGCTTGCATTGAAGTGGAAGCTATCAGAGTAGAGGAAAGGCCACCAGGGAAGTTCCTCAAGGATCAGTTTTGGGAGAGATTTTATTTCATGTTATTATCAGCAGCCTTGACACACAAAGCAGGAGCATGCTAATCACGGTGGCTGGTTGCACAAAGCAAAGAGCCATCGTCTGTACAAAGGAAGAACATCAGCTGGGAGCAGCTGCAGGACCTTGAGGGCTGGAGTAATAGAAATGGCATTAATGGCCTGTGCAAGGGCTTGCTCTGACAGACTGCTAACAATTTCTACTGAAATCTGGGAGCTCATCAGCTAGACAGAGGAGTGTGTGTGGGGGGGCGTGTGCTGATTTAGGCATGTCGGTTAATGACCACGGGTGTCCACAGGCGATGCAACAGTGAGAAGGTAATGAAGTCTGCAGACACATGAGGAATGGCAATAGAAAAATATTAATGCCCCTATGCATAAATATTAGGACTAGCAATTCCTCTCCTGGTTAAAGCTCTGGTCACCTACATGGATGAAGGATGAATTCAGTCTGAAACAAGTACAAGAAAGGCTGGTGAGGGGACCAGGATTGTCAGGGAGTGTAGTGATAGGACAAGGAGTAATGGCTTTATACTAAAAGAGGGTGGGTTTAGATTAGATATAAGGAAGAAATTCTTCACTCAGAGGGTGGTGAGGGACTGGCACTGATTGTCCAGAGAAGTTGTGGATGCCCCATCCCTGGAGGTGCTCAAGGCCAGGCTGGATGGGGCTTTGGGCAACCTTGTGTGGTGGGAGGTGTCCCTGCCCATGGCATGGACTGGATCCAGGTGATCTTTAAGGTCCTTTCCAACCCAAACCATTTTTATGAGAGAAGACTAAATTAATTTGCTTCCATACCCAAATAGGGTGAGGCAACAGAGAGAGGGTGAGCAGCAATGTGTTGCCTGTTAATGCAGCAGGAGTATTCCCGTTACTGGGGAGTGAGAGCAAAGGAAACCAAAGGGTCGTGCTGGAACACGAATAAACAGGAGATTTGATGGCTTCTAGCATTCTGCTCTGAAATGGCAGTGGTTGTGGGCAGTGCTAGGAAGCACTAATGTGTTCAATGATGGGTCTTGTAAATGCTTATGGAGGATGATACATATGATTCTCTCTACAGGACAGGATCAGGAGGTGATAATTCGGTTTCTTCCCTCCCCAAGCATCACCCCCTTCTGATGACTGTCTCACAGGAACACAGAACAAACAATGTGTTCCTTTTTCCTCCTTCTCTGTGGTTGTTGGCTGTGTGCTGTCCTTAACACAATGACCATCTTTCCCCTGGGCCTCTCCTATGCCTGCAAACCCAGCGACTGATGGGATTCTGAGGAACGCATTTCCCCATCGTCAGGAGAGTGCGGTGGGCATGCGGCGGGGATGCAGGAGGGAGACTGCAGAGCCTTGCTATAAATCACAGTAATACGAAGTTAAGAACATCACAGTAATACGAAGTTAAGAACATAATAGTGGCCATACTGCTTCAGGCCAAATGTCCCTCTAGTATCCTCTCTAAGTAAATTCAACAGCAGATGCCAAGTAGAGAGTATAAGACTATGACAAGAACTTTGCCAAAATATTCCCGCAGCCTCAACTATTTTCAGCTGCAAGAATTACCGAGCTTCAGCAGCAGCTCTGTAAACAGAACAGGGCCCTTCCAGGCACGTTGTAAATGAGTCCAGTTTGAGGCTTTCTGAAGATGGTTGAAGGTTGAAAGGGGCTTTTTGTGAAAGACTGGCTCAGCTTGTGTTTGAAATTTTATTTTAATGCTTCTGGGATTTTGAACAGCTGATTCTTTAATAGATATCTTTTTATCATTTAAAGCTAAATACATACAAACATTAGTAGTTGTATTTTGCTTTTTGGCACTCACAAGTCTGTTCTGACTGCCAATCTTGTGGAGAGGCAGCTATTAGCATGGAAATACTCAAATTTACAGTTGATTTTCTGGGTGTAATAGATGCCTATTGAATTCTAAAACATGCTCTGGTTACCTTAGGTAAAACTGCAAGCTATGTAATGGTTACAAAACACCAAATTTAAAAGAGTTCCTTTTCTTTGCTGTCACAGGCTATTAAGAGATCTCTGAAGTGCTGGAGATATGAGAGTCTGTTGAAGAGGTTTTCTAATTAATGGCATTACAGTGGGCAAAATAAATCCCACGAAAATAAAGAATCCATTTAAAGGGGGAGCACAACTTTACATAATATGAAAAATGCATGTGCATCATTAATATTTTAAATTGCTGCATAGATGAAGATAAATGTATTTCATACGGCCAATCTCCAAATGGTTTACATGACAAACACATATACATTTAAAATCATTATATATTGATTTGGCCACTTTTGCTTACAATAAGAAATATTTGCATGGAGACTGGGGTCCCTCAGGTTTTATCTCGCATCCTCTATGAATAAAGTATGATGAAGTGTGAGGGGGGTAAGAGAACCAAACATTTAGTTTTCTTGTGCCTGTGTTTATAGATGAGAAAATTCCCACTGCCCTGCAGCAGCTGCTAGATTTGGCCCTGTGCTGCCAAAAACTTTTAAACACATCATAAAACTGCCTGTGGTTCCATGGTTTAACTTCATTGCCATGTATTTGACTTCAAGAAGGGATTATTCAATTCATCATCTCATGCATCCAATCACTGAATCTGTAAAAGCCCAATTCAAATCCTGCTGAAGCCTTTCTGTTGACTTCAGTGACAGCTGGGTTCGGACCACACTACCATGGTTTTCAGCTCATAAAAATCTCAGTTTTGAGGCTTTTTTTCAGACATCACCAAGCCAGTCACAGATACAGATTTTTTTCATCTGTAATCTTTAATTACAGTGCAAGATAGCAACATCACTGTTGTCGTTCAGTCTGTTTCATCACATCTCTCAATCAGCCAGCCCATTGTGAGGATAGCTCCGCCCATCTGTAGACAAAAGTTGTTGCTGTCTGATGGCCATTAATTTTTATGTGAAATGAGTTTTTGGTCTCTCTCCAGTTCCTAACAAGCTCAACCCACCCCTGTTCGTTGTTGGAAGTGCAAATATAGAGGCAAAGGACTTAGGGGACAGAGAACTCTGCCATTCATCTGGTTCTTCAAACATCATTGCAGATGTTAAAAAAAACACTTATTTTGACTTGAAAAAAGGCAAAATGGAATCTGTGAAGTGAAACCAGCTTTCTAGTCCATTTTGCTTTTTGGAAGAACAGAGATGTAAAGGAGAAGCTGTGTAGATAGACAGCTAAGTCCAGATTTAGTTACTTACCCAGATTTTTGGAAGGTGATGGACTCACATGATATTTGCTGACTTCAGTGGGATTTTCCAAGTGTCTAGGATCTGCATGTATCACCTGTACATGTCAGTACAGAATTCCAAAATACCTGTCCTGAATTCCTAGATGGTTTGGACCTCAGGCATGTGGATCCCCAACTGACAAATGGGAAACAACACATAAAAATTGCCCAGTTTTGGAATTTGCTTCATCTGCTTGATTTGAATCCTAAATTAGCACATCAATTGGCTGTAGCTGAGTCCATCTTCACTGCCAATGAAAAGTTGTTGCTTCTCTTAGCAGCCTTTAATAATTTCATGCTTCTCTGTGAAGGAGAGTTTGGAGTTGTATGTGAAAAGGAACTTTAAAGAGCTAATAAACTGACTACCAGGGATAGCACTAATTCTTCAGGTATCTGAGTGTATATTTTGCTCTAATGTTGTTAATAGTTGATAGCCAAGATCCACTTTCATATGAGTGGATATTTTTGGGGCTGTTAATCTAAATGAGCAGTTCTGCAAGGATCAGCACCAAGAAAATCACATTTCTGATAATGTGTCTCTTAATTTTGGCATCCAGAAAGGTATAAATACTGGCTGAAAGTTGACACGTAGTTGGCAATTTCTCTTACCTGTGTACCTTCCCCTTGTGTGTTCAAGGGTAGTGTTTAAGGACTCTCAGACACGTTGCTGTGGGAGCACAAATACGATTTCATCCATCCACCCAGCCATCAATTCTCACAATACTTATGGAGACTTTGAGGCTTTTAAATTGTTTTCTCAAAGCTTCTTTAAATTAGCCAACAGGCTGAAAGTTTATTGCTGGAAGTGATAAGGCAAACTTGTGCACAGATGCATGGGCGGAATAAGCTTCTAAACCTAACTTTCTTTTGGAATAGGTCTAGTGAGTAGCATAGGTGAACCGTATAATTTTCATGATATTAATGACAGATTAAGTCTGGGTTTTTTTCTCCTTTTTTTTTTCTTCTTTTTTTTTCTCTCTTTCTCTCTTTTTTTTTTTTTTTTTTTCTGTGCAGGAGTGTTTGTGTTCTCCATCCGCTATGATAATACTGTGGGTTGAAGACTGCAGGGGGCTGCCATATAAAATCTTACTTATCAAAATGCAAAGTATTTTGCTGAGTGACCTTCCAGTTTCCTGGAGATGTCATCTGTTTATGCTAGCAGCACTTCCAAGTGGAGTGGTTTCTAAAACCGAACAGCAGTCAATTTATTTTCAGGTACCACTCCATTTGGGATTGCAATTAGGATAACTAGAGCTGCTCTCCAGCACAGGAAACTGGGAAGGTCACGCTGCCAAATTGTTGGCGTCTTGATGAAGGAGTGTAAACTACTGCTGTCTCTACTGCAGATCAAATGAGTCTAACCAGAATGAAGTAATTATGAAATCCTCCCAAAAGATCATGAATATTCATGGATCAATTACAAACATTTGAAGTTAATTTTCTGTGTGAGGAAATAACCCTGGTATTCCACTCTCGGTACATATGAATCATAACACTCCTTGAAAGCAAAGGGCAAAGTGCTGTTGTTCCTTGCTCCTCGGGCTAGCGGGTGCCGCTGTGCACAGCAGCGAGCACCGTTTCTGTCCCCCTTCCAAATGACCACACTGTATTCACCAGGGAGGCAGCCGAAATGGTCACCCAGCTGCCTGGGGTGTGCACAACACAAGGGTCGTGCCGGTCTGCTTGCGCTGAGGTGAAAGCCGAGGTGGCTGCTGCCCTTGCTGAAGGCCTCTCCTCGCCATGCTCAGGCCGTCACCCACCCGAATCAGCCACCAGAGGGGCTGCTGTGAAGGTGGCTTCCAGAACGTGTCCTCAGCAGATTGCCAGGGGACATGTCCTTGTGTTCTGTTTTTGCTATGTGATTTCCCCCACCGCTGCCCTGTAGCAATGGTGTTGGCCGGCCGCTCTCCACCTTGTTTGCTCCCAGGACGAAGGCAGCCCAGCAGAGGCAGGCAGGCTCCTCAGCTACTCCAGGGGCTGTTCAGAAGTGGGTACGGCTGTTGTCCTCTCATTCAAAGCAACCAAATCGCTTCACAGTGATAAGCTGAGCCCCTGTGATGCTTCCAGATAGGGAGCCAAGCAAGAAAGGATGGGGGATTGAGGGAGGAAGGCTTTTTCCTTCCCTTTGTGAGTGTACTTTGGTGGAGGTTACGACAGGGCCTGGCCATATGCAAAGTCTTTAAATGGTTTAAAATCTGTGTCATTATTGGTTTTAACTGTGGGGATTTTTTTTTCTCCTGTAAATCACAGTCTATTTACTGCTCAGGTTTTCCTGTGGCATGGCTGGTTTGGGGGAATCTGGCTTTAAGTCCAGCATACAGTTGCACAGCCTAATTAGCTCCCTGGATTAATTGAGCTTCTGTTTTTCAGCCGAGAATTTATTTGGAGCTGGCACTGTAATGCCAGCTGGGCCAACCAGGATCCTTTTCTTTTGATTCGCGTTGTGCTTTGTCTATGTCTTTTTAATGGTTCCTTGTGAGTGGAGCTTGGCTCTGTGCTAGGAGCTGGAGGATGGAGCCTGTGCTGGTTCAGCTCTGCTGGCGGCACAAGGGAGCATGAGATGATGGAGGGGACATCTTTCTCTGGGCTTCCCCAGGGCTGGTGTAGAGGTGTGCAGTTCAGACCCTGGCTGGAAGTGTCAGAAACCATGAAAACTGCTTTATTGTGAGGTAGATCTACTGTGGATAAGCACGAATTGCTGAGAACAGTCAGTGGAACCTCCAGTCTGGGGAATTTCTATGTCATTTGTGGATAACAGGCTTTCTTTGGCTATTTTGTTGACTATTAAAGTTTCACCAGCTTTGGGATCTACTTCTATACAAAGTTACAGCTCTTAAGCCATCCTTTTTTATGGTCAGAGGGACAGTCAGTTTCAAGGAGTCAGTGTAGCTGGAGCTATTTGGGTTGTCCTATTATTAATTTCTGTCTTCTGTGAAAAGAAAGAAAAAAATGCCATTTTGTGCACCTGTCATGTGCTTATGTGTTGTCACATGCACAAGGATCGTTCTGCAATATGAAATTTGCACAGTTAGGCTCCTACAAGACAAGAATTGTGGAGGGAAAACCTATATTTCATATACCTTTTTTTAATATTAGAATTCAAGTATAACCCCCTGCCATCCCATACTTGACTGCAGCAACTCCTTTTTCCCGCCCTTGACTTCTGCAGTGTCACATCCTTTCATACCTGGTTTTGATGTTCCCAGCACATGAATCTGACCACAGTATCTCCCCAGTGTGCTCCTTTCAGCTGGCTCCCCACTCCCCTGTGCAGTGAGGACAGCTTTCTGTTTTGTGCTGGTGTGCTTCGTACAAGACAACTAACTGTAGTGTCAGTGGAGATTTTCACTTTGCTTAATTTTCCCTTTAAGGCTAGTTAGCCTCCATCTGGAACAAGTTTACAATTTCCCCAATGCCTCATTTTATCAGGTGAAGGATTCCCCAGGTTAAAGGTCCAACATGTTATCCATATTTCTTCAACTGCCTTGCTTTGTTCTGCTTACACAGCCAGGCTTACATGGTTGAATCACCGAGTGGCTTTACTGGCCACTTTACTGGCCTCATTTTGCTTGTGCCTACACACATTGCTCCTATTTCCTTGCTCCTTCTGTAAAAATTAGGAACAGAAAGGAAAGACGTGGCTAAGCAAGCTATATTGGTTCTTCATGAACTCAGTTGTTACCTACCTGTAACATCCAGTGTTAGTTTTGTGCCTTTTAAGTTTTGAACTGCCCTCTATAGAGAGTATTTCTGTACAATAGGAACCAAAACCAAATGGAGTATTTATATGATTCTCTCATTATGCAAGCATTTATTACTACAAATAAAGCTGTGCATTAGCACTAGGGAGCAGAGTTAAGACTTTGCGATCAAAAATAGCTGCCATAGTTCCAGAGATTTTTCCTTTGACATACCCCTGTAAATAATTAGATTACAAGACACCTGAGGGCATACATCATCTTATCCTGTAACAATAACACCTTGAGGGACTTGACAACATTTTTCTTTTGGCCAAGTGCCTAGGAAGACACCAAGGTGTATGATTAATAGAGAGCACAAACACACACCCGTGCACGTCCTAAAGCTTATTTATAATAATATTGTATTATAACTCTTATGCAGTGTTATTACTTCTACTCCTGATGGTGCTGCTTTTGTCACTGAATAGCCAAAATCCTTATAGTAGGAGGGGGAGTGGAAGGGGAAGACAAGGAAAATATTTTCATTAAGGGGATGGGATGGGACGGGACGACAAAGAGTCTAATAGGATTGGTTTAATAATTCCACAGAAAAATCATGATTCCAGGACTTTAGCTGGATCTTCCTCTCCAGCATTCCCTCCGTTTGTGGAAAAGCTCTGTCCTTGCCTCTCCTATACAAAGAATGAGATGCTGGGCAATGAAAATTCCGGCAAATTTACTGAGCATAATATTTGTTCTTACTGCTTCATTTTCCATTCATGAATTCTATTTTGCAGCCCTAAACAAAAGCAATTATCATTTGCCTCTTTTCTGTGAAACACATTTTGAACACATTACTAGCACGAATTCTCATAAAGCTGAAGGATCTGACAGATGCTGGAAGATACAGGAAGGCTCCGTCCATGCTATGCCCCCTCACCTATGTAGTATGGTGCAATGAGCCGTGCCAAGTTATGTGGGGGTTATGGGATGCCTTTGATGGGTATCAGTGAGCAGCTGAGGGGATTCAAGTGGGGAGAGGGGCTTTGGTGGTTGTACAGTGACAGTAGAGGACATTAATGGGAGCAAGAGGTAAAGAAAAAGGAGATCAGTTCTAGGAGAGGTGCTAGCAATGATGCTGGAGACTGGCGAAGTCTGGGTGGTTCGAGCAAAGCAGCATAAGATGGAGCAGTGTTGGGCCACTTCAGGAGGGAGCAGGGGGTGAGGATCGTGGTGTGGGTATGAGAATGATTAAGAAGGGTGGATGAGAAAAGCCCATGGTAAACACTGGTAGAAGGGAACAGAAGTATCTGATGAGAGAAAAGCATGGCAAAAAGGGTGTGAGAGGAAAACTATCCTGTACTGCAGGAAAGGGTTGTAGTACTCCTGAATCTCACTGTTCCTCACCAGCAGCAAATACTAACAAAACCTCAAGGTAAATCATGAGTCACCTCCTCCTTCCCTATTGCTTTTCCATACAAAAGGTGGCAGCTGGGTGCTGCTGCCAGCTGATCAGCTTGTTCAGCAGTTGAGGCTTTTTAATACATGGGAAGGTTTCAGGCCTGCTGATGCCTCATTGAAGTGTAAATATAAATCCATTTGAAATGACATAAAATATATGAGAAGAATATACAGATTGTGAAATCAATTACTACAGGGACGGAAAATGCCAGTAATAAGGTTATATTGGCAAACTTACTATGGCTCCATGGGCTATATATATTGTTTTCTCTGCAGGACTTCATTTTCTCCATAAAATTATCATCTCTTTCAAGGCAAGTGAAGGACTGTCTTTGGAGATGAAGCGGGACTGTACTGTGATGTGGTCGTTGTCAATAAATTCCTGCCTTGACCTATGACAGAAGTTGGAAGGAGTATAGAAATTGGAGCTGTGCAAGGACAGGGAGGTATTCTGAAGGCAGCTGGTACCACCTTCAGAACTGGTTTGGCTAATGCATTACTGCTGTTTGTAGGTGGCTGTTCCTGGTTTGTTGGGTACCCAGGCTGAGAAACAGCTGCACCATTTTCTTTGCAAAGGAAGTCAAAGGAAGCTGTGCTTTGAATATGAAAGACTGTATAATGCTCAGTACTCTGAAAGATCAGTGCTTCACACCAAACACCTATGCTTAGTGAAGTCTTCAATGCTGCAGGTATTAACAGGGGATTATGTACCTCACCTCAGAGGCATTCATCAGATACTTCATTGATGAGCTCCACAGGAAAGAGAAAAAAAGCCTTTGAAGAAATAAGTAATTCTGGATGCAGAGCTGAGTTTGTGTAGTCCTAACAGTAGATAAGCACGAGTCCACACATTAAAAGGCAGAGATTAAACGAAAGACTGGATAACGTCTTGTTCAGGGAGCAGTGTTTATCCTGTACAGTGATTCAGTATGGTGGAAAAATAGTATCCAGTCATGAAATTAAGGACTTGTACTTAATGCACATAGTCAAGTAGGATTCAGGCAGAGTCTGAGCAAACTTTTCATTATCCTGAGTACTTCATTCTTCTAATGTATGATTCTATTTTGTTTGATCTGAGTATAATTAATCATGAGGAAGGAAGATAGATATGTTTAAGAGGAACGTAAAGATGTATGCTTTTTCCTTCTTGCTGAGCCAGTGAAAGGACTAATTCACACTGATCCCAGTTTGTATGGTGGTCTCAGAAGACAAGAAATAGAAAACAGTTCACTATGCTGCTGTGAGAAATCTGTAACCTTCTACAAACCAGCCTTTGCTCAATTTAATGAGCAACATGCACCCAAGAGCAGCAGCCCTTCTGTGAGCTTTCTTCAAAATTTCCTATGTCTTTGTTTTGCACAGACAGAAGATCAACAAAGTTCTTCCTTCTCAAAACTCTTTCAGTCCAGACCTTCTCTTTGTAAAACTTAAGGCTTCACAGGAAATTTTGCTTTTGCAAATACCAGCTCGTGAATCACCTAATGAAGCAATTCAAAGCCTTGCCTTTTTCAAGCTGAAATACCATGTCAGCACTCAGAAGAGCAAACCATCTACTTCTCATCTCACACTGTGTGATCTGCACAAAGTATTTTGTCAATAATTTTACTTGCTGAGGATAGGGTGAGTTAAAAACTAATAGTTGCTAAGCCACATGTTTGTGTTACTATGTTCCCTTTGTTTTTCATTCTTTCTTTTAGAAGTTGGTAGGTGCTATTGTGAGAGATCAGTGAACCACGAACAGGTGAAACTATGACAATGTCTAGCATTGACAAAATATGAGGCTAGCAAATTTCTTCCTCTTAGTTTTATTTTTCAATATACAATACTGACAGGAGAGTAGTTTTTTTCTGTGTCTAAAGCTGACAGTCAAGATACAGGCAGTATTGAATGTGGAAACTCTGAAATTAGAAATCAGTATCGGTTGGGCTTTTTTGCTGCTAATTTTCCTGCTTCAATCCTAAAAAAAATCTGCCCTTTAGTTTCTTTCTGGTATATGTCATGGAATTTGAATTATAGAATAAGAATTTCCTCTGTCATTCTTCTTGCAAGTGTGCATTTCAATGCAAGGCAGATGGCACAGATTATTTTATATTCATAATGCATATAGCTCTAGGAGAGCCACGCCGCAGCGTGCTGATGCTGGCTGCATGGGTTATGTATTCCCAGGAGACCGACATGTTCAGAATGCATTCTTTTGCCCTTTCCCCTGTCGTCTCATGTTTTGCTATGATAGAAGCACTAGCAAATGAAAGGCTTGTTATTGATTTCTGTGCAGATGTTAATAATTTCTGTTTAACTCTGCATTGGAGTGGCAGTAACTGATGTACAAAATTTGACATCTTAATTATTCCTTGATGGAAAGGAGGGCCACTAACCTGGGGTACAGCAGCCTATTAACTCTGGATCTGTGGATTCAAAGCAGCCTTAGGTCACAAGTGAAATGAGTGAGGCTGTCTCAGTGTAGTCTTTATGGATGTTTGTTTGTTTCTCAAAGCTGCCAGACTGTTTTCAATGAGTCTGGAGCAGAAGGAAGCAGAAATTCTGAAACAGAAAATATTTTCTATCCAGTATTGCTAGCCTCGCTGAAATTACGAGTACTAGAAAACTCAGGAGAAGCACCATTTGGGAGCTCCCCAACCTTATTGCTAGATGCATTGAAATACGCATACAAAATGCTATTGTTTTCCCAATCAAAATAGAGGTTTAAGAATTTTGATGATTGTCTGTCAGTCCTATCCAGTAGAAATAGGTTTATTTCCCACAAATTGCAGCTGTTTTTTTGATTCCCATCAGCTGGGAATGTTAAGTGGATGACCAAGGGCACACATGCACCCTAGGTATTAGCAGATACTGATCAGTGACCCCCCAAAATCTGATCCGTAACCACTGACAGTATTGCTATTATTACAACAGTGAAAGCCATTCATTGAACAGGAGGTAAATATTGGGCTATTGTCTTTACTTTGAGCTGTATGTAATGATTATCCACAACCTTTAGTGTAGGAGATGCCCTCTTCAAAAAGGAGAACTAGTCAGCTAGTCAACCTGTGCATCTCGTAGCTAAAGCTCCCTTAAAAATATATTGTATGTTTTTGACTACAGAATTGGATGAACACCACAGAAATGTTATATATGCATCATTATGCTGTTAAAATTGTCATGCTTGACAATTCCCATTCTTAGTCCAGTCATAGCCCCTCAATAAGGCATCAGCATTTCAAAAGCTATCCTGTTCTGAACAATAGAGTAAATGGCAAGAACAGAAAATTTGATTCCCGTCTCAGCGGAAGAAAAGATCTAATATGAAAGAACAATTGTGAGAAGTCTTAAGGCTTGATTGTTTTGTATTTCACCAGTATCGTCCAAAATTAATTTCAGTGATTTAACTACTAGTGTTATTGAATCATGCAGTGCCCCAGCAAGCAAGAAAAACTTTGAGTCCTCAAATCTAATAGTCTACATTCTTGTCCTCCAGAGCTTGGCCAGAGTTTGCTTGTACACTGCACACTGGAAAAGGGCAGCAGTCTGCTGCAGTGGCTCCTTAACAGTCCCCAGTGCTGGTCTGCAGCTCTGTATTCACAAAGATGACAGTGCTGAAGGAGTGAGACCAGAAGACAGAGGGGGAACTGGGAAGACAAAAGAAGTTTAACTCGTAGTCTAGGGTCTTTCAGTGTGCTCAGCTGCAGACACAAGATAGTGCAAACCTGAGGAACAGAACTAATTAGGATTCCATTAAAAGGAGGGGAAAAAAATCTTACTGAGACCCAAGTCACATCACAATGGTCAAAGTGAAACCTCGATTGCTAATGCAGCCTTAATTCATTTTATTTTGCAGAGACAGCAAGCTCACCATGTTGCTTCGAGAGTCCCTGGGGAATATGAACTGCCGCACCACAATGATAGCTCACATTTCAGCCGCTGCGGGGAACTACGCTGAGACGCTGTCCACTATCCAGATTGCATCAAGAGTCCTCAGGATGAAGAAAAAGAAAACTAAGGTAAGGCAATGTATAACTTCCTTCTCGTAAATGCTGGAGGGGGGAGCAAGGAGGACTTTGAAGGTTCCTTAATTGGGTAGAACAGCAAATACAACATCAGTAATCAATTCCAAAGTGCAGAGGTTATATGAACTGTCCTAGGCGAATGGCTCAGAGCATGTATCAGAAACTAGGGGGGGTAAACACTTCAGCTTCAGATAGAGGAATGACTTCAGACATATCTGTTATAACAGGTACATAAGCTGGCCTTGCTTAGTGATACAGCCAAGAGCATAAATTTTCAATTATATTCTTAGTACTAATGAAATAATAAGGAATGAAAATACTGTAAAGAAAATTGGGATTAATGAAGAATTAGATTCTCTGTGCTTCTCACAGAGAGCAGGAACAAAATAAATGCAAAGCAATGTTTCCATTGCCAGTACCAGTGCTCCTTTTATTCTGACTGCTTCTAAATATGGGTGATTGATTTTCCAAGAAGTAAAGAGATGGTGAGCCGTATCCAATTCTGTGCTTATGGAGGCCTGGTTCCTTCTGTATAGCTTGCATTGGGAATTGGGTACAACCAGTGAATGTCTGATTTAAATTGACTGCCTATGGATTGACAAAAAACTTTGAAGAGAGACAAGAGAAGGAAATCAGTCCACACACCATCACAGCAGTGTGCCTCCAGAGACTCTGCACACATTATACAAATCCACACGCTGGTAGTATGACCAAAAGGGATTGTCTGTATTTTCTGTGCCTTATTTGTGTAACGAGTTTTCTTGTTCCTCTTCAGACACACAAAATCAGGAAAGCCTTTGGCAAATACCTGACTTCTTTGGTTGGGCTAAATTAGAAAAGAGATACTGATTAATTTATTCAGTGCTTTTTATTTTTGAAATCTCATGACTCTTAAAATGGGACATTTAGAGCTGGGGCACTGTGTTCTCTGTTGAACACTGATGTGTGTTTGCTGTAAGACTGAATATAAGAGGCTTCAGAGGCTTCATTAGAGATTTCCCTGTTTAGATGTGACTCTGACTTTTTTGTGTGTGTGCTTTGTGTAAGGAAGTGCTTGCAATATTTAAATGTCATGGTTGCTGTCTCTCTGATGTTGCAGTACACATCAAGTTCTTCTGGAGGAGAGAGCTCCTGTGAGGAGGGCAGGATGCGGCGGCCAACCCAGCTGAGACCTTTCCATTCCAGAAACACCGTTGACCCAGACTTCCCTATTTTGCATTTGTCAAGTGATCCTGATTATTCATCCAGCAGCGAGCAGTCCTGTGACACAGTGATTTATGTCGGCCCCAATGGCACTGCCCTTTCTGATAAGGAACTGACAGATAACGAGGGTCCCCCTGACTTTGTTCCCATAGTTCCTGCACTGCAAAAGACCAAAAATGAGGGAAGGCTGGAGGAAGGTAATGAATCAGGGCCCAGCACATCTGAAAGAGATTGCCTGAAGTGCAACACCTTTGCAGAGCTCCAGGAGAGGCTGGATTGCATAGATGGCAGTGAAGAAACCGACAAATTTCCCTTTGAAGAGATGCCTGCTCAATTTAGCTCAGACCAGATGTCTAAGTGCTCTGTCTCAAGCCAACTGGCAGAGCTTAGCCACTTACCAGAGTCAGATAAGGAAGATACAAAGCCAGAATGTCAGCATCCTGATAGAGAAGCCAAGGAAAATATAAATGCAACACCCAGCAAAACTAAAAGAAATCACTCCCCCATTCCTTCTGGAGCTCTTACTAATGTTTCAACTCCTTCTTCTCCCAGGAGTGTAACAGGGAGCTCTAGTAAAGAGCTGAGCTCTTGCCAGTTAGCACACAGCACCAGCTTGCAGAGCAGTAGAGAAGGTCTCAACACCTGTGGATTTGTGGAAGGCAAACCTAGGCCAATGGGTTCTCCTCGGCTTGGCATTGCAAGCCTCTCCAAAACCTCTGAGTACAAACCACCAACTTCTCCTTCCCAGAGGTGCAAGGTCTATACACAGAAAGGAGTCCTGCCCAGCACCACTCCCCCGCCAGCTCCTCTGAGTAAGGATACTGGGGTGATATCTAGTGAATCTTCATTACAGCCAGAAATCCGGACCCCACCTGTAGGAATGAGCCCTCAGATCATGAAGAAGTCGGTGTCTTCCAGCAGTGGGGATTTCGAAGAGACCATCCTCGATGAAGATCAGCAACAAAGCATTTCTCCTGAATCCAAGAAGGAGATACTGAGCACCACCATGGTGACTGTGCAGCAGCCATTGGAACTGAATGGAGAGGACGAGCTGGTGTTCACCCTCGTAGAAGAACTGACCATTAGCGGGGTCCTGGACAACGGGCGCCCAACCAGCATCATCAGTTTTAACAGTGACTGCTCCGTGCAGGCGTTGGCCTCTGGGTCTAGGCCAGTCAGTATCATCAGCAGCATATCTGAAGATCTCGAATGTTACTCCAGTGCAGCTCCTGTGTCTGAAGTCAGCATCACACAGTTCCTGCCACTTCCAAAGTTGGGCCTGGATGACAAATCCCAGGATGATGGCAGCAGGCGCTCATCTATCAGCTCATGGTTGAGTGAAATGAGCACAGGGAGTGATGGCGAACAGTCATGCCACAGTTTCATTGCCCAGGCATGCTATGGGCATGGAGAAGCAATGGCAGAACCCCCTGTGTCTGAGTTTGCAAGCACCATACAAAGTGCCAGCATGATCTGTGTAGGTGACAAACAGAAGCCAGTGACAGACAACATGCTCATACTGTCAGAAATGGGGGAGGAAGCTTTCGGCAAAGTGCCACCCATCAAAGGCTGTAAAATATCAGCTCTAGGGAAAACTACTGTCACAATTAAAAACACTGCAAGCCTCAGTAGCTGTGAGGGCTACATCCCAATGAAGACAAACATTACTGTTTATCCATGTATTGCCGTTAATCCCTTCAAAGCACAAGACACTGATGACGCTGTATCAGCAGTAACTGCAGACCCAAAGGCTGCCCATTCCCACGAGGGGAAAGAATCCAGTGCTAAGAAGGATATCAAATTTGAAGATCCTTGGCTGAAGAGAGAAGAAGATGTTAAAAAGGACAGCTCTGGGAGCATTGATGGGCCAAGGCCTGACATGGCCACAGTTCCAGCCAAGCCTGAGCATGGCACAAAGCAGCCCTCAGCAGATAGGTTTAGCAGCAGCAGTGGTGGGGATGCCTCTGTCTCCCCAGGATCTGACAGTCTGAAGAGGATCGTGGATGGGTGTGAGATGGCAGCATCAGGCTCTGCAACCCAAAGCCCCGTTCATTCCATTGATGGCCTGAAGAGCCGCAGCCTCCCTCGAGGGCTCCCAAAAGCAGGCAAGCTGGAGGAACCTGACAATCACCTCCAGCCTACGGTCACCGACAGCAGCGGAGCCAGCTCTCCTGCCCACCCTCAGCTTTCTAAGGCTAGCCTAGACAAAAAAATGGCCTCTCCCAAACACTGTGTCCTCACTCGCCCCAAAGGGACCCCTCCTCTGCCACCGGTGAGAAAGTCAAGCTTGGATCAGAAGAACAGAGCCAGCCCCCAGCACAGCGCAGCCAGCAGCACCACCAGCAGTCCCTCCAGCCAGCCTGGGCCCTTCCTGGCCAGCTTCCCCGAGGAGCTGAATGCCAAACCCAAGGGCCCTGGCATTGACAGCAGCAGCAGCAACAGCAGCAGCAAGCTGTTCAGTGCCAAGCTGGAGCAGCTCGCCAGCAGGACCAACTCCCTTGGAAGGTCCACAGGAAGCCACTATGAGTGTCTCTCACTGGAAAGAGCAGAAAGCCTGTCCTCTGTGAGCTCCAAAATGAACCCTGGAAAAGACACCACCATGCCGAGGGCTGGGAGGAGTGTTAGCCGCAGTGTCATGTCCTCACCAACCAACTCGGGGCTCTCGCAGTCTGCAGGGGCCTCCCCAAAAGCCGGCCAGTCGAAGATCTCTGCTGTCAGCAAGCTCCTGTTGGCGAGCCCCAAGGCCCGAAGCCTGTCTGCCTCTGCCACCAAAACACTCAGCTTTTCAACCAAGTCTCTGCCTCAGTCCGTCGGGCAGAGCTCCAGTTTGCCTCCAAGTGGGAAGAATATGTCCTGGTCAACACAGTCCCTCAGCAGAAACCGAGGCTCCAGCCTGGCTTCCAAATTGCCGCTTCGGGCTGTCAACGGGCGGATTTCAGAGCTGCTCCAAGGCAGCGCCGGCTCCAGAGGTTTGCAGCTGCGGGGAAACTCGGAGGCAGAGGAGCGCGGGGGCCTTCACGGAGAGGAGAAGCCAGCCGTTCACATGCTGCCATCCCCTTACAGCAAGATCACCCCTCCAAGGAAACCTCACCGCTGTAGCAGTGGGCACGGGAGCGATAACAGCAGCGTCCTGAGCGGGGAGCTGCCCCCCGCCATGGGGAAGACGGCCCTGTTCTACCACAGCGGGGGCAGCAGCGGCTACGAGAGCATGATGAGGGACAGCGAGGCGACGGGCAGCGCCTCCTCTGCACAAGACTCCATGAGCGAGAATAGCAGCTCTGCCAGCGGCAGGTGCCGAAGTCTCAAAAATCCAAAGAAACGCTCAACTGCAGGTAAGTTTGCAGTGATGTGAAAGAGGGACACAGACCAAACCAGCTAACTAGTTCACGGTGGGGAGGCCAACCCTGAAGATGAGCTAGTTCAGTGCCAGCCGTATCTAGTAGCAGAGAAGCCGTGCTAGGTTAAGTGTCCCAGGCTCTGAGCTTCTTTTGGTTTGCACTGTGCCCAAGTCTGTATGTTTGCATTGCCTATGCAGTGGAGTCTCCCCCTCACCCTTGTCACTTAGGTTTATTGCACATTAACAGAGCACATATCCCTAAAGCTGTTTCATGTTGTCAGTGGCCACTGTATTCAAGTATTTATTTGTACAAATATTCTTCTGATTTTATTCCAAAAAGATGCCTTCATGAGGCAGTGAAATGTAATTGTTACTCTTAAGCACTTTGGGCACAGACTAACCTCTTGGTATGTGTGTGTTACAGCGGCACAAGACCAGAGTCTTGCTCAACAGCAGTATCTGTTGTGAGCTCACTTTAGCTCCTTATGCCATCTGGATGCCCAAAGGGTACAAGATGCCCTGCAGCTGAAACTGAGCTCCTTCCCACCCATATTAGAAGGTGGAACAAAGCTGTGGCCGTGCCCCTTGTAAGGTCATATCCTGCCTCTGAGTCTCTTGTTTTTTAACTTTTTAGTTGTGAGCCCTTCACTTCCAAGTATTTTTTTATTAATAAATAATAAATTATATTAATAACATTATAAATGTGGGAATTACTTCACTGAAGTACTTAAAAATCTGAGAGCTTTCGAGTCATCACAGAGCGGATCAGAAAGACTTCGCCTTTGTTCAGCCATAATCCCCAGTAGCTTTCATGCTGCATCAACGCTTTTTAATCAGATAGCAAGAGCCTCCTGGACCATGCCAGGAGTCTCTGCCGTTGCAGCTGGTACATCTTCTCACCAGAACATTAGAGTTTCAGAGGCTTGCAGGGAGGGGATGAGGAGCATCCACCAGCTGGACACCTCACCTTTTTCCTGGGTGCTGCTTTCCCAGCCTGAAGTGTGAGCCATGCCTAGTTTATTTTTTTAAATAAGCATGTTGACATTGGAATGGGTATGTACAAGTATTTGTAATATCAGTGGCTACCTACCCTGCAGTAGCTCTGGCTGTGCAAAACGTGTTATTCTCATATAGTTCCTAATTCACCAGCCTTTCCACTTGCTGGGTTACTTGCCTCTGGGATTCATTTAGAGTGAATGAACTGAGTGATGCATTACCCTCTCTTCCCTCACGCTTTTGACTGCAGTAGCAGGAAGAACATGTGCAGCACAGATGTGAACACAATAGATACCACTATTAAAACCATATCCATAAGTGCATGGCTGATTTTACCTGTTCAGAGAATACGTCTGAAAGTGATAGCTGTTCATTGTGCAAGCAAGGGCCAAGTGATGAAATAATCTTTCTGATGCTAACTTTGCATCCTATGAGAAAGACTCTCTTCTATCCTTTCAGCATATATGGCAATGAATTGATTTTCCTCTTTCTGAGGAGCTGGTCCTCTAATGGCTCCTTTCAAATACGTACTTTTTAATGGTAATGTGCAAGAAAAAGAAGGATGATTTTGTATGTTGTGGAAAAGGAATCCAAAGCTGACTACACAGATTGCAATGAGGGCATACAGGAAAGCTGGGGAGGTACTCTTTAAGGGAGTGTAGTGTTATGGCAAGGAGTAATATCTAATCAAAACCCACCCTCTTTTAGTTTAAAGCCATCAGGATGAAATTCTTCACTCAGAGGGTGGTGAGGCCCTGGCACAGGCTGCCCAGAGAAGCTGTGGATGCCCCATCCCTGGAGGTGCTCAAGGCCAGGCTGGATGGGGCTTTGGGCAACCTGGTGTGCTGGGAGGTGTCCCTGCCCATGGCAGGGGAGTGGAACCAGGTGATCTTTAAGGTCCCTTCAAACCCAAACCATTCTGTGAGTCTTTGATTTCTGGGATTGTAATGCTAACTAGATTGTATGTTATAGAGAAGTTGCCCATACAATACGGAGTTTTTCCACAGGACATTTGCCTTTTTTTTTTTTTTTTTTTTTTTTTTAATTCTGTAGCAAAAGCTGAGCCTCTTGATTTCTAATTGCCTTGGCATTGATATAATGACAGGCACGCAGTAAGCATCCTTGAGAGATGTCCATCTGCAGTAGACAAGTGGCTCTGTAAAGGTCACCATTCCTTTTTTTAGCTTAGAAATAAAGCTTAGACAATCCTCCTCTTGTGACAGCCTATAATACCTTCCAGTTACTTCTGACACAGCTGGACAATTTCAACAAAATTTTACCCAGTAATAGAGGCAGAACTTTAACAATTTTGTGAAAACAGGCAGCTGTGCAGGTGAGGGAGCGGAGAGAAAACTGCAGTGTAGATTCAACCTTAGCAGACACCAGAGTCCATCCCTCTCTCTTGAATCTAGCCAACTTCGATCCTACCTGTCAGAGCTGTAATAGTGGTTTGTCATGCAGTACAGATATGCAAAGACATGAGTGATGGGACGAGCAGGAAGCTTTCCTTACCAGGGAACACGGAGAGTCAGCTTTGCCACTCTTTCTTTACTGCTGAGTGAAATATGACCTTTTTCTCCAAATACAGCTCTGTCTCTGGATGACAAATTCATGTCTTTAGTCGAATTTCTTTTTAGTTTTGTTCCTGTCTCCCTATTCAGCAATGGTGTGGGTGCCTACCGTTGCTAGATCGGAATGTCAGGAGTGAAGGGTGTTTAGTGCAGGGCCAGCAGCCCTGCAAGACACCTGGCCTGGTAGGCTCAGCATGGTGTGCCACATTGACATCCCTCAAAGTACTTTGCAAAGCTTCTCTTAACTCAGTCTGTTACCTGACACGGAGAGATCATGTGAATTAATGTTATTTTTGATACTTTAGTTTTGAGAATGATTCCCTGTATCTGCAAGTAATTCCTGTACTGTTTAGAATAAGTTGTATTTGTGTTTGTATGCAACTGCAATCAATATTTTAAAGCAATTAAGAAAAAAAATAAATCTTTCCTGCCTTCTATATCTTTAGCAGCAAACCAGCACCCAGAAATTATTAAGGTTTCACTTTCTTATAACCCAGCTCCTTTTTGCATTTGGTCCTGCAGCAGGGAAGTAATAATTCTGTTTTGATGTGTTTGATAATAGTATAATTTTTCACATGTCAGCAGATTTATGATGGCATAAAACCAGGATTATGACTTCAATGTAGGAGAACATGAAGGAGGACCTGAGATATAAGGGAGAATATAGTTGTTCACAAACATATTTTTACTGCATAATAAACAAAAAAATATGCAAAGATCTGCAGCCTTTCATCCTCTGTAGTATTTCCTGTCTATAGGTCTGCTCTCACCTGAATGATCTCTCTTAAGGAAAACTTTTTAATGAAAAAGCATACAAAGGTTCTGAGCTCTCAGAAGACGGATATTATTTTAATACATAGTGTCAAGAGCATTGGACCTTTCCTGATTTGCGGTCACAGATCCACTGTGCTGTAATGGATATGGTACTGTAGATATGCTCATTTCGGGTCAGGCAACCTTGTCCACTTTATTTATGATTATTATTAGCAGAAATGCTAGCTGTCAGACACGATCAACATGAATCAGCCCAAGGCCCCTTTAAGAGGAGCTATAAAGAGTCTTTAGGAGAATCACCAGCAGCGCTGTCAGATCTCACAATTACTTTTGAAGTCCTGACACATTGGAAAGACATCATTTTTTCCTTGAGATTAAGATCTCGTCTTTCAGTGCTCTTAAGTGCATTATTTGTATGTGTAGGTGCTTCTGCACTGGTTGTCATACATGAAGCATCAGACCTACATTGACAGCTTTGGAAAGATAAAGCTAGCTGATATCCTTCAGTTTTAGCCTTAGGTTAAATTTAAGTCTCTACATAGGTATGTACAGTTCACAAACAGCCCAGTACAGTGTGAACAAAATAAATAAATAGTTTTCCCATTATATTCTGACACCTATTTACATCATGAGCCATGTAAGCCTCCTCCCTGTAGTAACCTTACGGTTTAATGAACACTTCCATCTTTCCAGCAATTAGCACTGGTCCTATAATACCACATCAGCATACATTACCCCAAAGTGACTGCTTATCACAGAAACAGCTATTTGGCCCTGGTATACAGCTGTACATTTCAAAGCTTCCCTTTAATCCACCTTGTGGTGCAAGTATTACTCCAGACCCCGTTTTACAGGTGCAGGGAGTTTTACTGACTTACCCAATGCTTACAGCTAAGTGGGAGCCAGATCCAGGATTAAATTGCAGGCACCCTTGACTTCTGACCTTGACCCCCAGCTGACTTGGCCCACATCCTCCCCTGCCCTTAACTGAGCAGCAGAGAGGAGGGTTTTATCTGCTGTTTTATTTTTGTGGCAGCCCCTCCCTCCCTCTCCACCCACCCTCAAGCATCTGTGCAGCTGTGTTCGCTCCAATTTTCTTCACTCACTCCCTTAGCCTTTTCCCTGCAGGAAACAATTGGCATCTCAACCATTTTCCTGGCTCTCACTCCACCCTCCTCTCTCTCAGGGAGGCAATACCGTCTCAAGCAGGGCGCGGAAGTTTTAGGGCATAGTCATCACCAGCCCCAGTTACATATTATTTTTAATACCTTGGAAGTTTCAAGTTCAATGGCCCAGTGCTGGACCACGGAAAGACAATGACAAGGGTGCTTTTATAGTACAGACTCCGTAGTGTCATGAGGAAATGCATTCAGGCTTACCTCCATTTTAACCAAGCCATATTTGTATCCTGGGAACACAACAGGGACAAGAGGGAGGCTGGCAGGGTGGCAGATTAGGACTTGCACCATCTGTGTTGTGTTCTCAGGGGTGCTGCTGGTTCACTCTGTCACCTTGGGCAGCTCATGTAGTGTCCGTGTTCCCTGCTTACCAGCTCACAAAACTGGATAGTGGCCTTGTGGAAGAAGTAGCAGAGCAGGATCCTTAGATCAGAAGTATTACGTAGCTGCTTGTTACTCTTCTGCCTTGTTAGCATCTTTTCCCCAGTTCAGTTTGGGTGTACGTGGCCTTTACTCTAAACAACTCTCAATGCAAAACAGGACTGGGTGATTTCAGTCGCGCAGCTTTACTGCTCGTTTCCAAATGCGTGATCCCCTCAGCTCTGAGATAGCAGCAAAGTGATAGCCCAGGCTCTAATGAGGTTTACCCAGCAAAGGCAAACAGGCCCTGTTTGCATTCCCATGTGATGCACATGAATGCCTTGTGCCTGCCTTTTGCCTCTCTCCTACAGATGATTCAGGACTGCCAGGTCTGTGAGGAGACTTCCCCTGGGACAGCAAAATGAGAGGGGCTCTAAGACAATTTGTTACAAGACGGGGCTTCCCATGGAAATTGCAGAGATGTTCCTGAGGCTGTTTGCTTTCCTGTTCATTTTGGGAATGGGCTTGGGTGCCTGAGGGAGCCCCCAGCCCACATGACGTACAGATAGGTCTAAGGGCTGTCATGCATCATTGCTTGCAGTGCTTTGCCAAGCTGGGAGGCTCCTCTGCCACAGAGAGTGTCTCCTCTGACTTCTGCTTCCTTCTGGATGAGGTTTTTCAGAGCTGAACCTGGAGCTTTACTGGTGCTGTCAGAGTGAAATGCGCAACGCTGCATGCTGTGGCCCTGCTGGGCTAGGGAGAGCAGCCGGCCTGTGGCAACCAGCACAATGCACTGGTGGAGAGCAGGGACACAGGAGGAATTGCAGAATGGTTTGGGTTGGAAAGGACTGTAAAGATCACCTGGTTCCACCACCCTGCCATGGGCAGGGACACCTCCCAGCACACCAGGTTGCCCAAAGCCCCGTCCAGCCTGGCCTTGAACATTTCCAGAGATAGGGACTCCACAGCTTCTCTGGGCAGCCTGTGCCAGGGCCTCACCACCCTCTGAGTGAAGAATTCATTCTTTATATCTAATCTAAACCTTCCCTCTTCTACTTTAAAGCTATTACTCCTTGTTCTATCACTACACTCCCTGACAGCTTTCCTCTAGGCCTATTTCAAGTACTGGAAGGCCACTATAAGATCTTTTAGCCTTCCTGAACATGGGCTATCACAGAACATTGGAAAACAAAAAACTAAGGGATCCTATCGGTAGTAAAGCCAAGTCTCAGCAAGACTGAGGAAAAGCCAAGGTTTCCAGATGCTGGCTTCCTGATTTAAACCTATGCCTAGGGCTGCAGTTGTATTTCCCAGCATTTGCAGGACCCTGCTCCTACCAGTTTAGGATAGCATTTGCCTGTGTATGTATATGTGTGTGTGCCCACATTTTAATCATCTTTGCACGGGGAACCTGTCTGCCTATAGATAATTAAAGTTTCTTGCTGCAGCATTTTACTGCTTTTGCAGTAAAGTTTCATGACTTCTTATGGCTCTTTCTCAGTACTAAGTTTCACCACCAAAGTAGAGCAAATCGCTATGTGATTTGAAGTGCTTTCATAAAAAGAGAGACCATTAAGACGTGACAATGATTATCTACATTTAGAGTACCTGTTTTGTTTTTACCTCCGTACTCCAGATTTCACAGCTGGGATGGTTTTAAAAACGGAGATTTCAGGGTTCCTGGAAAGCCCTGAAAACTCCATATTCACACACATTGTCCCTCTGAAAGCATTTAGCTCAGCCTATGAAAGCAGCAGAAAAAGCCAGAGGCTGAATCTGTGGGCTGTAAATTATGAAAGTCCATCTCCAACCAATATTACAAAGCAACACGATTTGAAACGTGGCCAAAATGATAATGCTGAAACAAAACACCAACCAAAAGAGTCTGAGCTTTTCTTGTTGAATCCAAGTGAAAAGGAATTTAGTTCATTTTTAGACTGCCTAAGGCACTGTGGGGAGCTGAAAATTGCCCTTTGTATCACAAAGCCATTGGGCATCTCCAGCATTTCTACTTTAACTTGCTCACAACTGATGGTAGCTAATTGATATCCTGCATTATTCCTTTAGCATGACAAAGGATGTTTAGCATTATACAGCAAGACGCTGTCTGCGTGCAGGTGACCCTTTATGAGTGTGACTGCTGGCAGGATGGCCCTGGGGGGGGGAGAGGAAGGAGGGGCAGTGTGAGCTTCAGCTCCAATTTTAATTTTTTTTTTTGTTCATTAAAACAACAGCATTGATTTTCCCAGGTCAAAGCCAGGCCATTTCATGCAGCAAATCTCTGTTGAAAGGGATCAGAGTAATCATTTTTTACACGCTTGACTACTGCATGCCAGCACTGAGCTTTCAGCCACATGAACATAGGAATGATTTAATAGAGGAAGTGGCAGCAGGCTATTGTGCGCAGTGAAGGCTCCATGTAACATGCATGACTGAGTCGTACACCATTAGGCCGGGTATAAATAAAACCTGCTCCTTGCACTGCCACAGAATTAGCTCACAGGAATGCCTCTACCACTGTCCCGTCGGGAGCTAATGCTCTGGCTGCAGAGCCCCTTCCTCCTCCATCTCTGCCTTTGCTGGCCAAGCCACAAGTGCAGCTATTCAGTGCAGTACTGCCATAACAGTAACTGGCTCCTTAAATAACGCCCCAATGCTGACAAATCCATTTTAAACCACAGTCCGGACCAAAGGGAGATGAAGATTTAGAAGAGACTCCAGTTGGTTTTTGCTAGGGATCGTGGGTGCTGAAAATGCATCCCCTGTGATGTGCTGGAGTATCTTCCCTGGAGCGTCTCCCAGATTCCCTGTCAGCCTGCCACACTGCAGGAGGGCTGCTTCCTCAGGGCTGGTGTCAGCAGTGCTCATTCACCAGCTCTAAACTGCCCTGAAAGGCTCCTTATAAAGTGAGACAGTAACTCGGGAAGCATGGGTAAGAAATGAATGGGAGGGGTAGAAAAAAATTAGGTGTAGGCTGTACCTCAGCATATTCCTCATACCAGTATAGAAGCAACATGTCTTGTATAGGTATGGATGGAAAATAATAAACAAAGATTGCTATATTCCTGTGTACAGCAAGCAGTTATTTCTAGCCTCAGGTGTCCTTTTACTTCTTACTGATTCACAATGCATTAAAGCCAACACAGAATATGGTCTGAATTATTTTGCAGTGAGATGGGCATGGAAGATTTTTCTTCTGAATGACAAATCACATCAGTGTTTCCTACTCCAGGTTTTTAGTTGTGGCATGGTCCTTCCTATGCCATCTGAGTATTTTTTGGTGTTTGGAGCACTGACCTCAAGTTGTGTGCCTAAATACTTCTGATGAATTCTCCTCACCGTCAGAAGGCTTTTCCACGGGAAAGCATTGGCAACGTCTTTAGAAACCGGGAGGGGAGCTTAGCACTGCACATACTGCGTGAAAATCCAAGGAGTGATGGCTGTGCTCTGCACTGAGGAAAGGGCACTGTAAAATAAACTAGGAGGAGGGAGGTCAAAGGAATGGTGAGGAATTGGTTCAGTCACGGATAATTGCCCAGCAGGGCAGATCCTGTAGGAAATGGGGAAGAGAGGAGAAGTCAGCATTGCATCTTCAACTCAAACAAAGCAGGAGCCCCCTTGTCAGACAGTGAAGAGCAGCAGGGGAACAGGACAAGTAATCTTTACCAGTAAGCAGATAGTTTGGTGCTACGTTGGAGGTTGATGCTATCACTACTGGACAGTATTTCTTGGAAGTGAAGCCACAGAAAGAATGGGGTGAGCTTAGGGGTACTGCTCTACTTAGCCAGGATTAGTTTGTTGTTTTTTTTTTTTTTTGTAATCGCTTTCAGTTTGAATGGACTGTATTGTGAGAAAAAAGCAAAATGCTGAACAACAGGTTCTGCACACAAAGGCAGTTTTACCTCCCACAGCATTTAGTGCAGTAGGGAATAGCTTTGGCTCTACATCCTGCCTTTAAGCACACACTATAAACTTCTGGAATTATGATATATCAAATTACAGTTTCATCTTCTGCTTGAAACATCTTGAAATTTCTAGGACAGCAGTTGTTTAACATCCCATTCAGCCGCATCCTGCTTTGAAGAGATACACATCATGCTTCTTTTCGTGGAGATTTTGCAATTGTACTTTGTGCTTTTACCTTTTCCACAGAAAAGATGCTCAGGCTGGAATGTGTGCTTGGAAAGCAATAGAAAGGGAATGCTGCAAGCTATACAGTATTTAAGCAAAACCAGACCTCTAGGGTTTCTGCCCCAGTCAACACATGCTTTTATGAGCACATATCCATATGGAGTTGGGTAGTTTTGCAGAGGTCAGCGAGTCTTATCCTTGAAGTTACCCTTACATACCTACCTAGCTAGCTTGGTCTGTTTCTAATACCCTAAAGATGAAGGCTTCTCCAGACTTACATCTGCTGCAGTAGCTTCAGTGCCACCCTTGAGTCAGATCTGCTTTCACACTGCACACCTTCACTGCTGTGTTGCTCCTTTTAGCTTAATTTTAACCTGGTCCATCACTGGCAGGGCTGAACCTGCCGAACCTTAATTAATAGCTCCCTGTAGAGCAACTGATCTGTTGCTAAAACAGATCTTGTAATCTGTGGGTTTTCAGGGCTATTTCATAGTGTGGTTAATCATGCTCAAGATAGACTCAGGAGGGTTTGTTCTGAGTTGTGGGTTTGTTCTGAAGCTCTGACTTCAAGCTAAGTGAAAAATGTACCCTGCCTTCCTGCAGGTAAAGGGAGGGAGTGGTATGCTGCAGTTCCTACGGAGCACTTTATTTATTACCCAGCCAAAATATAGGGCTTCCTAACTCCATCACATGCTAGCAATAAATATGTGACTTCAGATAGGTATTTTCTGTGAAAATGGAAAACTGCGTGCATCTGAGCAGTTCAGTTGTTGCCTCTGTGTGTTGATACGGATGAGCGAGCTGTCAGCTGCTTTGTGACACACTCTGCTTAGGCTGTATCTCCTGCCTGATCCCAGTTAATGTGAAACCAGAAAAAGCAGAGACAAAATGGAGAGGTCAGTGCCAGGAGTCTCCTGTCAAAGACACCCTCGTTTTCTGTGCCTGGCCTAATAAGCAGCCTATTAATCAGTGCATATTTAGAATAAAGTAGATTCAGTTTTGCCTCCCTACCAATGTGCAGGTCTTTCCTTTCTCCCAAAGCACACTAAACCTCAGATAAATCATCCTGAGTCAATGTTCAAGGCTCAGACAGACTTCCCTCCTTCTGCCTCGTCTCAGCCTCACACGCAGACATACAGCTGCAGTGGGGCAGCAAGACCTGTGTGGTGTCCCCTGTGTCCCTCAGGGGATGTGGTGGCTTCCCCAGGCCCCCGGCAGGCAATGCTGTTCCCACCTCAGGCAGCTCTGCCCTGTTGCATTGCCTGGATGCGCTGTGAGCCATCAGCCTTGCTGTGTTGTGATAGCCCACGGGCTATCCAGACATGCGCTCTGACTAGGAAAACATGATGGGCATACGTTAGTGTGTCTCACCACTCCTCTGCCTCTTCACCAAAGGATACGAGCTATTAGCCAGAGCCTCATGTTGGAGCCCTCCTTCTAGCCCCCAGGCTTCTGTTTCTCATTGAGCCAAATAGCTGCGAAAGGGAACTAAAAGCAAAATCATTTACCAGCATCCCTGTAATTCACACCGTGGTGACATCTGTTTTGTTTTGCTCCAAGTGAAAGCCTGATGCTGTTCTCGTGGCAAGGTGAATCAGATTCATCCCCCTCTCTGGGTGAATTGCTGTCAGATGAAATTTGGAAGACTACTCCTGTGAGAGACCATGGCCAAACCCCTAAAAACTGTTTTTAGAAGTAGTTAGTGCCTAAAACCTTTTGGTCTCGAGTGACACTTGGGGTGCACTCAGAGCCCTTCACATCCAGCCAAGCAGAGGGCTTTTTTTCCAGGAGGGGCCGAGCCTTTTGCAGGATCTGCCTCTGCACATAACAAACGGTAATGGTCTGCCACCCTGCCCCACCTACCCTCATGTACGCAGCTGCTGTCCCCGTTTGGTTGCCTCTCTCTAACATCACAGATGAGAGTCACCCTTAGCACTACAGTTTGTTGGTCTGTCGTTGTTGCCATTGTTAGCTGTGCTGGCATTGACTTCCAGTGGCCGTTGCAAAAGGTCTAAAAAAATGTGCTTGCTGGTATTTAAAGGCTTCATTTGTTCTGGCCTGGGCTCGTTTGCTGGGCTGCAGCTTGACTAGAAGTACAAGTGTGATGTGTGTCATGGGGTGGGCAGGGCAGGTCTGAGGCCATCGGGTGCAAAGGGCTGGTAGAGCTCCCTGTCTGTCTGACTTGGCTCTGCTCTCCTTTTCTTGCATAGAGTTATCTGATGCATTGGAATAAAAACTCTGTAGACCAGGTTTTTGAAGGTGGACAGCATGATAGACCAACCCTTCTCCATGTTAAAGCTAGCATTTACAGGTTAATTGCAGGTTGCTGTGTTCTGGTTTCTAGCAAAGACTGCTGCACTCAGAAATCAATGGGAGAAAATGTGGTAGTTTGCAAAGTCAGCAAAGATTGCAGAAAAATAGACTCCCATGAATGAAACTGGCCAATAAGTTGTTACTTATAAATCCAAAAAACAAATAATCAATGGATTTTTATTTTATTTTTTTAGCATTGAAGCACAGAGTTGGCAGACATGTTGAAGCTATTTGCAAGCAAGTTTCAATGAATGTAGTGTTAGAGATTCCTGTAAATGATTGTATCTTGTTTTTAAAATAAAATCTGCATGATCATTCTGCATCCCTTCCCTGCTGGCATCAGTTTTGTTCCTGCAGCCAAGAGAGCCAGTTAATAGTTTCATTCAAACTTTCTGGCTCTGGCTTTTGTTTTTGGTTTCTCCCATCCCTTCTATTCCTGCTGTCTCCTAGGGGAGAACAGGCAGGAGTTGTCGGCCACAAAACTCTTATTTTTTCTGTAACCCAGCCATCGCTCTGATTGTACTAAACTGAGCAGGGAAATGTAACCAGTTGTTTTTCTTTTTTATGTTGTGTGTGTCTGTTCTTTGTCCCAACAAACCATATGCTCAACTTCCCTACTGCTGCCATCAGGCCAGTGACGTACTTCTTCTCCCTTGCTTTACCTGAGGCCCTGACTTGGCAACTCACATGGCAGATGCTTTCCATATGGCATAGGCTTTATCAGCCATGGTAAATTTTCAGCTATTGCAGTGCTTTGATGCGCTGTGCTGGTATTATAAAGCAGAGGGGCGTGCGTGAGCGCAGCTCCTGACGCAGGCACAGTGACGAACCCTGCTGCCAGCCCGGCGTTCTTGCTGCTGTCTCACCCTTCACCAGTGCTGGAGTAAGAGTATAAGTGACAAACATTTTAGAAAAATGCTGTACTGAACAGAGACAAGACTAATGTAGCTCTGTGGCATCCACTAAGCTTGGACGTACTCCGTGCAGATATTTTGTCCTCACTGGTGCCACTGGTGCTTTACTGCTGTAGCCGCTCTACAGGGCAGTTACAAAGGACTAGGGGGGGCATAGCATCGCTCAGCCCCAGCACAGTAGGGAACTAGGGCATCAGAGAGCTTTTTTGTGCTATGATTAAACAAAAACAAGACCATACCTCCCCTTGAGATGGTCCAAGGAGAGGCTGGCTAAGTAATGCTTGTTCTTAGGCTGTAGGAGCCAGTGCCAATGGAGTGAGAGGAAAGCAAAGCTAGCCCAATTGCAGCCTGAAGCTCTGGTCCTTCACTGGCATACCCGCATACACCGAGACCTGAGCAAAGGGAAGCAGGCACGGGCTCTGGAAGCTTTAGGGTGCATATGGCCTCTGCGGATCAAACCTAAGTGTGCTAATGCAGCATGGCAATTTCTGCATTTGCAGGCTCGCAGAGACGGAGGCTTATTCCAGCTCTATCCCTCGACACCTCTTCCCCTGCAAGGAAGCCTGCCAACAGCCCCGGGGTCCGCTGGGTGGATGGGCCCCTGCGAAGTGGACAGAGGGGGCTGGGGGAGCCCTTTGAGATCAAAGTCTATGAAATAGATGATGTGGAGAGACTCCAGCGGCGACGAGGAGGGGACAGCAAGGTGAGTGCAACCCCTGCCATCTGTCTGCCTCCTCTCGGAGGGAGGAATTCAGATCATGCAGTCAGCAGTGTGTAATATAATATATGGTTAATTCAATTGGCAGAAAACCCCATATCTCATTTAAGAGCAGTTGTAATTCAAGTTACATCTTCTTCAGTAGCAGCTAACAGACATTGGTCTTGGTGGCTCCTGTGTTCCAGCACCTCCTCACATCTGTCAGTCCACACAGCAGTGGTGCCTCAAGTGCTTTGATGAGATTGTTTCCAGAATAGCTTATTTCTTCCCACCAACAAAGTTTCTGTTCCCAACCTCACCCATCAAAACTTAAAAGTAGGCCAGAGAATTGTACAGGTCAGCTCTTGAGAGGTATGACTGGGAAGAGTATCTGAAGTTGGTGGTTTTACAATAACCACGTATGTAGCCTTTTTTATTATTTTAAGGCATTTTTTCCTCCTAGACTCCCATCATTTGGTTAGGCTATTAATGATGTTGCTGTCTGATACGGTTTTACATGGGGAAAAACATCACTTTTTGGGGTGGCGTTTCCACCCTCACACAGGTTTGGAGGAGGCTAGTTCTGGTTCTGGCACCACTCCCACCCCAGTAAGGATAGCACAGCCCTCGCCATGAGTTCCTTACTGTACATCTTGATGGGCGCCACTACGCAGAGGTTCAGTGGGGTCAGACAGGCTGCCTCTGGACAGCACTGCAGCCTGTGCTGTTACTGTGCCCCTTATCTTTACAGAAAATACATCTTCATTATTAATGACTGTGAATTGCTAGAACTTTTCACAACATCATCCTTGTTTTGCTTCAGAATGTTTTAAATTTGATATTGCTACCAGTTTCCTTATTTAATGATGTGACTACTGCATTTCTCATGCGCCAAGCACAGAGATATACTTAGCATTTTAATACACCAAGCTTTGCCTCCTTCTCCCAAGAGCATAGTTGTTTCTTAGCTAAACTTGTGGTGACAAAATCCAGAAATGTTTTGCTACAATTAATCTGATTTCAAGATGCCGTCTGTTATTAATTATTATGGTTTATTATTAACTATCATTGCAAAGTCTTCAAAGCTCACTGATGGAAAACATCAAAATCTAACAAAAGCAATAAAAATAAAACAGATGATAGATGATCTCGTGTGGTAATTCGTATGCTTGCAGAGTGAATGGCTCATTGTTAGTATTATTGATTGGAAGATCATTTAGCTGAATGGATCTGGGTGTTTCTTCATCTCTTCACCTATTCCTTCCCTGCTCATTTTTCCTGGTTGGCAGGAAGTCATATGTTTCAATGCCAAGCTGAAAATCCTGGAGCATCGCCAGCAGAGAATCGCTGAGGTCAAGGCCAAATACGAGTGGTTAATGAGAGAACTGGAGGTGACGAAACAGTACCTGATGCTGGATCCTAATAAATGGCTCAGTGAATGTAAGGACATTGTTTTATTGCCTGAACTCATAGGTGTCTTTGGTTTATTTCACTGTGGGGAGAAAGGGGAGCAGAAAGGTTTGCAGAGAATGAGATGTGAGCTACTGTGTTTGTAAACTAGAATGAACTGACATATGACCTAAAGGCAAGATTTAGCTTGACTGTATTTCTAGAACTAGTCCCTATAATTCTTATTAAATGTCGACAGTAGAACTGAACAATCCTTTTTGCCTGAGAGCTGAATGTTAAAATGGTACAGCATTGTAGTGGTGAATGTTGCCATTGGTAGATAAACGTTCACACTTTTCAGTCCACATCTACTGAAAATGAGATTTTTTCTTTTGGCCTCATATCACTCAGACATATGAGCAATTTTATAAATCTGCTCTTCTACCACAGAATAATACCATGAAGCAAACTTGTCCCTTGGAACTAGTGGGCTTACATGAAGGATGAATTTGGCCCATTCTTCATTACAATATATTTGTAAAGTTTAGTGAGCTTAAAGGGCATTTACATTCAAATGCAGAAGGACCTCGAGGGAAAAAGATATTCTAGTTCCTTGTGGGAGCAAAGGTTCACCTGAAGCCTACATGAGTTTTGTGCTGGCTGGTTTCCTCACAGTCAGCCATGCGGTTGCTGGAGGAATAGTCCTGGTGGCTTTGCTGAAGGAAAGGTGCAGTATGGTGAAACTCACCTGCACAGGATGGCAGAGCATATCGCTCAAGAAATCATCCAATGCGATCATAACAATATTTTTCACTATCAGTAAGCTGATGAGTTATTTTAATAGCCATTATATAGAGAAGGCAAATTTTAATGGCAATAGGAAGCTAAAGATAATGCTGTATACAGTACCAATGGGTTTGAAAGCTTGAATTAGATTTGTCTCTCCCAGTAACGAGTATTGGGTTTTGTCTACTTTTTCTACCTGTGTGTTTTCTTTCCTACAGTTGATTTGGAGCAGGTATTTGAGCTGGATTCTCTGGAATACCTGGAGGCCCTAGAATGTGTGACTGAACGTTTGGAAAATCGTGTCAACTTCTGCAAGGCCCATCTCATGATGATCACCTGTTTTGACATCACCTCTAGACGCAGATAAAGAGCGAACCTCAACAGAGTTTCAATGGGCATCTCTGCCATCCTCCTTTTCCCTTCCGAATAGCATCCCAAAGACAACAGAATGAGGATGAAGGTTGGAGTCAAGTCTCAACTGTGTGTATGAGAGATTTGCTTTACTATACGGAAGAGTAGTATAAAAAAAAACACAGGACAAGCATGAAAAATGGAGATATAAGGATGTTGATTCTGTTAGCCTAAAAGAGCACTTTGAGGAACCTTTAAGGACATGTCTGTAAATAAGAACTGCTGGCAGAAGAGACTTCTTTCCCTGCATTAGCTGAGGGAGGAGGGAAGGTGGTTGTAGGACTTCCACAGAGAGGTTCATTAAAAGAAAACCTATCCAGAAAGACTGTTTAAGTGCCTTGCAAATCTTTATTATCCAAACATTTATGTTCATACTTTCTTGTGTACAGATGGTGCTAGTCAAGAAAAGAAAAAGGAAAAAAAACAAACACACTTTTGAAATGTATTTACAGCTTGTTTTTCTCTTGGTGTTTTCTCCTATTTCAGACTTGCTGTTTCTAAGTAACTTGTGTTTGTAGAGATATTTCCTAATCAGTACAACATATGAATAAATGTTAACTGTCTTTTATTGTTACCAGAGTAAGGCCACTCAAAGAGAAATTCAGCTTTTCCAGATAACACACAAATATTTCTAGCAGTAAGCAAGGTTTGCTTATGTGTTCTTTTATACTACCTTCCACCTTAGAGGGCACAGTAATTTTCCCAACCTATAGATTCTGCAACATGTGAGAGAGAAGAGGTGACGTTACGGTGAAGTTAATATCTTTTCCATTTGTTTCAATCCCCATAGCTTGTTTTCTTGTTCATGTATTTTAGCTTTGTACTAGCTAGAGCTATGGATGAGGAGGCCTAGCTCTCCTAGCTCCTAACCCTCTTTTCTGGGACTAATAACTCACTGGAAACTTACCATTTAGGGTGATTGTTCCTGTACTTATCAGTCCAAAATATCAGTTCAGTTTATTCTGTCCTCCTTTCTATAACTGATAAAATTTAGCTTTGCCTCTTTTTGATACACACAACTGCAAAACATGTTTTGGCAGCTTTGGGTCCCTGGCCTGGTCTGTCCGTAGTCACAGACATACCTGAGAAGTGCAGGCTCTGTTCAGCTCAGCTGGTTCAGAAATAAAGAGGAGTCCTCAGTGAGCAAATATAACACTTCAGGCATGTTATAGAAATGCTGTCTCAATTCCATTCCAACCCTCTTTCCATGGGCAAGGACATCTCCCACTAGACCATGTTGATTGTGGCATTTTCCTAATCAACACCTCCCTTATTGGAGCAGTGACAAAATTCACATTGACATCAAAAGGATGAGGGTCTGGGCCTCAGTGCATATCCAAATGTTGTACTTGTTTGCGTCTTTATCTATAAACGGTATGTGGGAAGGAACATCCTTTGTGTTACTTGAAGAAGTGTGTGAGATTTGCATTTTAATTACGAATGAGCATAAAGAATTGTTTTGTTGTATGGGTTTCTTCTTCTTTATATTAAAATAAGCCCATTCACAAAAATTCTTCTAGCATACACTTGCATGACCTTCCTGTTGCTTATGAGAAAATAAGAGCAGCGTTTAACATACTCAGTATGCATCAATTCATGAATTTATTGTTCTTAAATGCAGCTCCTCCTTTGCCTGCATCAGCACATTAATGCCATCTTACAATACGCCAAGCACTAACTCCCAGTGGAAACACTCTGCAAAAATACTGATAGATTTATATAAGGGTTACCTGAAAAAAAACATGTACCTTGTATGTTTGCCCTTTTTATCAGGATGGACCAAAATTTATTTGTGAAGCCAAATGGATTACACCAAGGATGCATTTGACACACTGAAAATTAGGTAGTGAAAGAGCAAAATCACAGTCCTTACAAATATTTTATCTATGAGGACTTAATTATAATGACCATTAACACTCATAGAATGGCTCAGGTTGGAAGGGACCTTAAAGTTCCAACCCCCTCTGCCACATAGCTCCTATCACATATTAGTATTCATATACTAAAAACAATAGTCATCTTTTTTTTTTCTTTTTTTTTTTTTTCTGTCAGTGCATTTCAAAATTTGCCACTGTAATTTTGGGAATTGTGGTGGCTTAATGCATAGAAGGGAATGTAAATTTGCAGAGATTTGACATCTGTGGAACATTTTCTGTTAAAATAGCTTTTTACTTTAAAGTTTATATTATTATACTTCAAATATCTTCAAAACAGATAATTAAAAGCATCATGACCTTATTAAAATTGCTTTTAGTCTGTAGTAGCCAGCATTTTACAGAAGACTCATACACTTCTGCAAGTCATCCAGGAAATCCCATTATTTTAGCAATGTAATAACCAGTGTAATGCTGCTTTTATCCTGTATTTTTTAAAAGGCATCGTTACCCAAAAGACATACCAGCGATGTGAATGGAATCCTTAATTGTTTGCATATTCAGAAATCAATCTCATTTCCCTGGAACAGCTTCAGTAGGAAACAGCGGTGTTAACGCAATTAGGCCTGAAGGTTAAACCTTTGTTTGCGTGTGCAACAGAGGATCACGGTTCTTTATTGTCAGGTTCTGCAGTGAGTGCAGCGCATCAGCCATTAGCTTCCATTAGAGGCAAGAGTTTCAGGCAAGAGCAGGTGGGGTAGTTTGGGCCTAATTCTGAAAACTTTTCATCTTGACGTGCTTGAATATTATTTCTACGAGGGACAGGACTTGTTCTATGACCCCAAATTCAGGTGCACCCTTTGACTTGGGAGTTTGGCTGTGATCTGAGTCCAGCCATCCCGCTGGTCCCTGTGAGCATCGGCAGCGGGCAGAAAGCCTGGGTCATGCACAGCCAGCTCGGGCGCTCTGGGTCCCTTTGTTTTGTAGAGCGTGTGGGAGAGCCCTAATTCCTGAAGCATTTGTCACAGCTGGCTTCGCTCCCACCGTTCATGCCTTGTATCTGTTTCAGAATGATTTCTTGTCAATTCATTCAGATCTGAGTAATCAGAGGTACTATTTTGCAGAAGGCAGGCAAGCAAACCGATACCCAAGCTGTCCTTTCTTAGCGCTATCCTGACTCTGTTCTCATCTTGTGTGTTGCTATAACTGTGTGTAACTCTGTGTGGTGAAGCACAACAGCATCAGGAGTTATGAGCTATAGCAGAGTAAACCCAGTTGTGAAGAAAAGGAAGAGTCACCTGCCACTTGTTTGGTATTTATTGTGCTGCCAGCTGTACGGTTGAAGAATGAGCTCCTCATTTATTTGATACCCTGACGCAGCCCTGATTTTGCCTAAAGGCCATGCATAGGTTTATCACTGACCATTCACAGGCTTCAATCCATAGTCCAATCCATAGGAAGACTCTCAGTATCACACCATGCAACATCTGAAACTTGCAGCTACATAAAATACTTACTAGTAAAGAGCAACGTCATGATCCTCTGACACAAAGCAAGCTAAAAGTGAAAACTGCAGATAATGTCTAGGTTTTTCTTTCTTTCCCTAAACATGGGAATCATAGAGGCAGAAAACCTGGAGTAATGCTGGGATTAATACACATCAAAATGGACTTGGTCCTTTAAAAAATACTTTTCTTTTTCATTTATCTCAATAGTATGGTTTGTCTTAAAATAGCCACTATTATCTGCACTGTGGAATTCAAATTTTATGACAGCTGAAGGAAGCGTACTTTTTGACAAACATTGCCTTTTACAAATGTTTGTGATTTTTTTTTTTTTGAGCCAACAATCATCAAAACTGAAGGGTAGTATATACATACAGACAAATGCATACGTACGTAGCCTGAGGGAGATAGCCCCCACATACATTATTTTGGAGAGGTTGCATAGCTTCCTTTTGCCATTCACAAATGGCAAAAGCCCCACTCCCTCCCTCTTCCGTGCAGTGACTGTAAAACCTTTCTCCTGTCACTCAACAAGATGAAGCTGACTTATGCCACACTACAGGAAAAAGGCTTGAAAGACTTCTGAAGGCTTCCTTTAAAGGTCCTTTATTCCCCCTGTTCTGCATCCTGTAGGCCAAGTTGCTGCAGTTCCCATGTTGAGGCTGTTACTGAAATGTTCAAGTCTGTAAAAGTAATCCAGACGAACTACTCTGTATTTCAGGGTGTCACGAATTGAAGGCAAGATAGCTCACGATCATTGCTGTTAAACACAACAATTTGAATTTATGCCATGATGTGTACACCCTTGTCACGTCAGTTGAAAGCCTGGACAATTAACTCCATGGGAGATAAAGCTTCCTGTCAAGTCCTCACAGATTTATAAATTGTAACCTGAAGTTTTTGTCTTGCAGATGACTATACAAAGCAAATACTCTCATAAATGGGGGGTTTACTGAACCTCTGGTGCCTGTTCATATGGGTGGGATGGTCACACAGCATCAGGGATGCAGACATAGAGCAGTTGTACCACTGCATGCTGATGGGAGTAAATGATGGCCACACAGAGAGGTACTATTTCTCACATCCACAGGTGGGTGACATGTCTTGCTTAATCCCGCTGTCATCATGGTCGTTGTTTTGTTACCCCATAGGCTTCTGCATTGCTGACACCCAGCAGTTTTTGGAGACACAAGGCTGGATGTTGCTAGCTATTGCAAGACTTGAAATAGGTTTCCAAATAGCTATGGCAAACAAAACTGTGAATGATCTGTCAATCCAAAGTTAATTATCTCTATCTCTTGCATTTATTGTGCGCTCATCACAGGTTATCTGAGCTTCCATACCTGCTCTTGGAAATAATAAACCATTTTACTATTGGTTTTATCTTTTCTTCTTTCTCCTTCTCAAGCAAACTTTTTTTTTTTTTTTTAAAAAAAAAAAAAGGAAAAAAAATTAGTTTCCCTTGAAAATGTAGCACCCTTATCTTGACCCCTTTGAAGTCAATATGGATTTTGCTACCAGTTTCACTGGCAGCAGACTGAGGCTCACTTATGCAACATTTTGAACACAAAGGGCATGATTATTCATCAAAGAATGGAGGTGCTGGCAGTGAAATAGTAACAGTCATCAATAATATTTCAAACTATCTTCAAAACTCAAAACTCTCTCAGACACGAAAAAATATACAACCCAAACCTTCTTACTTTGAGTGGTCCTACTTAAATATTGAGCAAACTTTATAATAATGGTTAAAAATGGTGCTTGAGGCAGTTTCAGCTATATTACATATTCTCTATATACTATAGATATGGATTGTATTCACCCTCTCTATTGTATATGTATGCGTGTGAATATTTACATCTAGCACACATACATATATGTTTTATGTATGCATAGATACTAACTTTTCTGTTTGACTTCTTTCTCTCCCATAGCTGAAACTGCTGGTTACTAACATCCACATCATATTCTATGTATGAAGGATATAATTTATTTGTAAACTCAGGATGTTCTTGTTTTATAGAGTTGCTTGTATTTTATAATTTATTTACACATCATGGTTGGAAATGCTTATCTAAGTGCTATGCATTGAAGTGTATGTTTGCTAAATCCATTTCACTCTGTCCGTGGCTATGTTCTTTCTCGTTATAACAATGTTATAAGATAGGGCTAAGGAGGAGACAAAATGATGGATACATATCTTGTGCTGGTCCCACCAATGGGTGATTCCAGAAGAGGATGTATCAGTAGTAGATATATATATATTTTATCAACTAAATTTTATGGGGAAAAAAAAAAAAAAGAAAGTAGAAAGAACAGCATGAGGACAAGTTCAAAATGTGGAAAGTCACAGCCATTTCCAAGTTGGTCAACAAATGCATTGAGCCTTTTGCCATTAAAATTGTAAAGTTTATTGTTTGCTGGCTTAAAAAATATCCCTTTTGTGGTATCTGAGGTGTGAAACATTGTCAAAAATATGATGTCTGGAAAAAAAATCAAACTATAGTGGCATTAAATGTTTACTTTTATCTTACCGATATATCTGCCTCTACCTCCTGACTATTTCACTTTGGATGAGAACATTTGTCAGATGGCAGAGAAGATGTGTGTGACCAAACACAAGATGAGATGTGCTGTTCATGAGAGTGAGCAAGATCAAACCTGAAACTAAAACTCCCAAAGGGGTTCTACCATGCAAGCATTGCTGAGAAGCAAATTCACCAGAAAACCATAAGGAATCACAGGGTTTGACAGCAATGGCAGAAACACTGCAACCAAGCATGGCACCATTATCCTCTCCCCTGCTACTGTCCAGAAACAGAAAGCAAGCACAGTCACCAGGCCCAAACTGGTTGTGTTGGTACATAAGCTGGTTATGGATACATGCCTCTTCATATTAGCAGTGGTTGCTCAGTTGGCATTTGTAAGCGAGGGAACAAAATTGAGACCAAACAAATGATAACAATGTGTTTATTTATCATCTCTCACTACTGCATCAGATTTCCCTTGCCCACTGTGCAGGTATTTTATGCAACGTGAAAGTAATAAAAAGAGTTTACTTCCTTTCCTCCAGACACATTACATATAGCTCAGGTTCAGCTGCCCCCTGAGCTTCTGCTAAGGTGTCTGCAATTTCTGCTTGGCTTTTGCTCACGTTTATGATGTTCCCTATTGATAATCACGAGTGCCTTGCTTGCAGGGCAAGACATGAATTAGCTCTCCAGGCAAATCTCAAATGCCCATTAACCATTGGGTAAGTCCCAGTAAGGACACTGTGCTCTTTCCATTGGAAGAAAACAAAAAATCCTATTTCTTGTGGAGAAGACAAAAAAGGAAGCAATTTAAGATCTCCTTTAAGACACGTGGTATGCTGGCAGATGATTCTGTCACATGGCATGCTTTAGGAAGGACATGTTAGCACACTACAAGCCTAAATATTTGGTTGATACTTTGGTGTGTATTTAAATAGTCCTTCCTTTGATGTTCCTGTGTCAGCCCAGTGTCAGAGCCAACAGTCACAGTGGCAGGGGATGCCATCACCTACAGTGACCATCGCTTCTGAACAAAAAAGCTCTCAAGGTGGCTGCAGAAGTGATGTCTGGCACACAGTGAGATGATGTGTGGCAGAGAGAGGCCTCAGGTTCTCCTCTGCCAGCAGCAGACCCTCTGACTCCAGTACAACTTCAGCTGTTGCCCCTGGGCCAATGAATTTACATGCTGGTGCCTCTCCACAGTAGCTGCAAATGAAGATAAACGGCTATTTCTTTCATCTGTGGGCTGTTCAGAATAGCTCTGATTTGCTCTAAAGAGCTAAAAGGCTTATTGCCTATTTTTGAGGTAATTTATCTTCATTGCTGTTATCATGCAGCCACATCAGTATTAAAAAGCCTGAAGTGCCTTAAAGTGACAAAACCAGAGAAAAATGGGTTAGAGCAAGACCTACTCTTTGTCTGAGGCAGAACTGGTGGCGAGGAGCTCTATACAAGCTGAAAACAAAATCAGATCACTGTTGGTCAGTTCTGAAGCCTTAGGGAGCTCAGTGCTACACACCTCTGGTTTGGGGCAAGACTGACAGGAAAGGTTTCAGGCACGAGGTGAGAGCTGATTAACACACCTGGCAAACAGCTGGTGACCTGGTGTGGCATGGCTGAAATGGCTGGTACCTCTTGTCTTTTCCTAGCCATGCCCAAGTCTTACCTTGTCTTTGAAGCTAGTAACTTGCCAGGCCGAAGATACATTGCAGAAGAGGGTTTAGCCTGTAAACCTGATGGGGATCCTGAGTAAGCTGCCCAGCTCCTGGAAAACCTGGGGAGAGGAGCCAGTTGCTGAAGCTGCTTCTTCTCCCACACCTGCCACAACACACTGGGGCCCTGGGCTCTCACCTCATTTTGATCGGCAGCTCTGGCTGCCATTGAGCCACTGAGAAGGGAGATGAGGGAGGGGAAAAAAAAACAACAACAACAACAAAAAAAAACCAACAACTCGCTCTCTCTCAGACAAGCACAAAATTAATATTTAGTTCCTCTAGTAAAAGGCCATCTGTGAGTGGATTTTATGTTTCATGGTGTCTGTTAGTGTTCATGACAATTGCCAATCTGGCAGTTTTGGAGGCTGACATCTGCTATTTAACCACCAAGCAACACTATAGTGGGTACGACCATGCAAATGCTCTATGGTGCCCAAAGGCCCATCTCAAAATCTTTAACAGCAAATAGATAGCTTGGAGGTCCAGTCTGTTCTCCCTTCAAGAACAACCCCAGCAAGTGCTGACTTGGGAACAGCCCTAAGTGGTTGAAATGTCCATCCCCAGTGGTCGCTTGTCAAGGGAAAATATTTGCTTTCCATTTCACGTACATTTACATGTGGCTCTTCTACGGAACCTTATTGCATGGGTTTGGCACCCATGTTTTGCATCAGATTGTGGATGGCATGCCAGCCAACTGGCAGCCAAAAGTATGCAGCTGTGTGCATTTGGCACACATCCATATTCCCATTTCTAGCTCCTGGCTAGCCGTGGACAGCCAGACGTGTGGGTGTGGTGTGCAGGACTCCCGGGCATGCTGCAAAGAGAAAATCTCACACCTCTACACATGGAGGACCTCTCACTCACTTTAAAATGATCAAGAGCTTCCCCTGTCTTGTCCCTGCTCAGCTTCATTCTCTGAATGACTTGAAACCAGAAAATCGGGGAAAAAAGCTGCCATTTTTCTAAAAGAGCACGGAAGCCATGCTGTGCACTGGGCTGTGCTCCACAGGTTCCTTCACACCAGTGCCTTCAGCATCCCTGTGCTGCCCAACACAGTGCTGTGCAAGCTGCCCCTTGGTGCTTGCTTAAAACAAGAGCATGGCGTAGCAGTGCTTTTACCCACCTTGCCCTTCAGCACCCTGTGGCCCAACTCATGCCTGTCTCTGTGCTCTTAGCTGGGTGTTCCTGGACTCAAGTGTGTCTGAGCAGCTGCAGGAAGATTCACAGCCCTGTTTTCACTAATCATCTCCCAAACCATGCTTGAAGGAAACGCCACAATACCCAGCAAGCTGCACCTCAGGAGCCAAAGAAAACACTGTGAACATCATTTTCTCCTAATTTCCAAGGACAATGGAAAGCATCGCAATTAGGTAACTAAAGCGAACACTAAGAGTTCAGCTACTAACCCTGCCATCGGTTATTCACGCTGCCCCGGGGGCTTGGGCTCTTGCCTGCCATGAGTTTAAAGAGGCTCAGAGAACATTTCTGAAGGTTATATGTAAAGCCATTAAGTGCTGTGAAATCCACAGAAAAGCTTCTGGAAAGCATCTAAGCCCGAGCATTGCATACTTTGCAGCCATCGGCCTCTATTCTTTCTGCTGAACGGGCCAGAACAATGGACGCACCAATCCTAGTCCTATTTACTTGACAATTAGCATTGCAGTGGCATAAAGTGTTCTGCGGAGTGGGTTACTCACAGGAACAAACACTATGTGTGTACTAAATAAAAGCCTAGCCTAGCAAGAGTGCTTCTCACCTGAAGACCTGTTGTCCCACCACCCAGAGGCCAGGGCTGATGGAGAGGCAGGACCCAGGGGAGGCCAGGGGCAGCAGGACCAGTCCCCATCCTTGGGACAAGTGACACTTGCAGCTTGCCAGTTCTCCCATGGCAGGGAGGTGCCAGGTGAGCAACGTCAAAACTAGCTGTGAAGATTAGTTGTTTTTTCTTCCTTCCTCAAACAGGAACCTTGAGTAAAATTGGCCCTCATGCTAAGCCATTTCGATCTCTTCACAAGCTGGCACCATAAAGTGTGGAGGCTGTTACACTGCCTTATCTTGCTGGGCTTGTAAACCTTTGAGCTTTGAATTGCCTCTATGACCCTAGAAATTCTTCCCTGGACAAGGCAGAGGAGACCTTGCTCTACTTTTTTTTTTTTTTTTTTTTTTCTTTCAAAGCGCATACATGTAGTAACTTATAATTGAAACCAAAATAAAGTCTTTCAGATGGGCAAGCCATAAACCAGCTTCTCTAAGAAATCATACACCTGACCACATCCTGCAGGCTTTCCTCAGATGCGAGGCAGCACAGGCTGGTGAGGAGCTGGCCCAGTAGTTGATATTTGCTTCTTGCATAAGCTTTTGCTACAAGACAATTCAGGTAAATTTGGGGCTGGATGAACCCTGAGGAGGGGGCAGAGGCTGACAGCAGTGCTCTATCCAGCTGGCTGAGTGCATCAGCCAGCCTTGGGCCCTGTGATGGAGGCACCTCTTGTAGGGTCAGAGCAAGGCCTCAGACAGCCACGTGCCCTGAGCTGCTGCCCTGGCTGGTGCACTCCACACATGACGGTGGCAGTGAGATGAGGGAGTCTGTGGTGCCCAGCAGGACATGGAGACTGATTTCTGGGGAAGAATAAGTGTCATTTGCCATTTCCTTCCCTCACCAACAAATCTGTGCCTGGGACCATCTGCAGACCTGAGGCAGTTTGGGGTTTCCACCATTTCAATTTGGCAGGCTGCTTAAGGTTTCCCAGAGGAGTTGCAGATGGCACAGGGAAGCCATGTCTAATGGCAGGTGGCTCTGCAGAGCGACGGGCACAGAGGAACGGCCATGGTGCAAAGCCAATACAGTAGCTGAGGGCTTGTCCTGCCAAACTTGTTCTCCACCATTTGCCAAGAGTGGAGCAGCAAGCAAAACATTTACGTGCCACCTCAAAAATGGTTACTTATTGCCTCTGAATTTATTTTTTTAAGTTTATTTATTAATTTATTCTCTGCTCCTCCCCCCACACACACAGACAGAGGCTGAACATGTGACATCTTTGTACAAGGCTAAAACCTCAGTGGCTCTAAGGCTGATGGCCCCGATCAGCGTGTGCTTCATGGTCAGAGTGCAGCCAGCAAGGCACCGCTTTCTCCCAGGCACAGAGCTGGGACGTGGAAAGCTCTGGGCTGCTCCCAAAATGTTGGCTGCAGCACAACAGGGAAGGCCTTGTGACACCTTTTCTCTGGACTGTGAGAAATGCGGTATGCTCTACAGCTGGCTTTGGCACCTTGCTCTATTCCCTACACGTAAGGAGAGGTGTTAGCTGATGGCACTGAGTCAAGCAGGAGGAATAAATCCCTTCCTTTGCCCTCCTTGGCTCCTCACCAGGCTGTGCTCTGAACCGAGACAGCTGCCTGGCTGAAGGACGCCCTGATGGGTCTCAGTCAGAGCAAGAACGACTGGGTGAAATTCAGTCTGGGTTTGGGCCAGTTTATAGGGAGTTCTGCATGTCAGCAGAGGTCTAGCCCTATGTTGTTTCTGTAGCTCTGCATACACCAGCCAGGAGCTTGCTGGCAAGCTGGCCCTTTTTTTTGACACAGAGGACAAGTTCCCACCACCCCATTAGCCATCATTTCTTCTGACCTAGTAGCAGATTTCAAGGGGCTATTCCATAGCAGAGAACTTGTTGGTCTCCTAATGAGCTTCGCCACCACCTTGGAGGGACTCATCTTGCCAGGGCTTTAGATTTGAATAGTGAAGCAAGCAGTTTTGTGGCCTGGGTATATCACAGTTGCATTACATGAACTGCAAGAAGAGCCTCATGATGCTGATGAAGTGAACTCAGATAATGTCCGTTTAAGGGATTTTTATCTATCTTCCCATCTGCCAGCCATAAAGCAAGGAGGCATCCTTGTCTGGTGGCTGGCAGGAGGCCCCATCCCAGGCCTACAATCAGCATTCCTCAGGTCTTTCTGGTTTGCAGAGGCTTTCTATTGGCCTGTTGCACCTCTGCCAATGCTTTCACGTTGTATTGCAGGTTGACATAAGTAAAATAAACAAACAATCAAAAAATAATAATAATACGCCCATGAATCATCACAGACCTATTTGCAGAAAATACAAAATCAGGTTTCTGTCTTTTTTTTTTTTTTTTTTTTCTTCACAAGTTATATAACAGTCACCACATAAACACGTGGTAAGGGAAAATAATTCTTTGTATACCCACATTATACTGACCTTTAAAATACCATTGCAACCTGTGCCTTCAGCCACAGATGTTCAGAAATTAACATTCCCAGATTATAATGATTACCTTCAGCCAGTTAGCATTATGGGGAGCATCACTCCCCAGTAAGTGTACTTTGATCACGTAGGGGATCAAAACGGAGGGGATAAGCTGGGTACGAGAAGCTGTGAATAGAAAGTGAATGGAGAGTGAATTAGAATGAATAGAAAACCACAGACATTGCCAGTACATGGCTGAAGAATTTTTCCCCACAGCTGGAAGTAACTTGGAAAAGGAGACTCACTAATACCAAGGGCTCAGAGAGCCATGTGGGAGAAAAGGGATTGCCAAGGAGAAGCAGAAAGCAACCCCCAGTGGTCCATGACTGCTGCCTTTTGCACAACCATTGCACAGAGCCTGCTACACCCATACCCAAGCACCAGATGCCTCCTGGCACTGAGGCTGCTGCTGTAGGCTGAGAGGCCAGTGGTTCCCCGTGGCAGTGCCCAAAGACCACAGTGTCCTTCCCGTCCTTCACCGCAGGATCCTGCCATGTGGCAGGGGCAGCAGTGCGTATTTTGCACTCACGGCCTTGGTGTCCCCATCTGAGCACGGGGCAGCATGAAGGATTGGGCCAGACCTCGGCCTATTCCACCACGGGATGCTCAGTGCCGCACCTGGCCCCTCCTACAGCAGGAAGGAAACACTAAAATGGCTTTGTTAAAAACAGTGTCATTAAATGTAAAGAGTCAAGCACAGAGAGGAGCACAGCAAAGGCCCTGGGGGAGGGGAAGAGTGGAGTTCTGATAATTTCCTCATCAGACACCTTTCTCTGTTACTGTCTCCTGACTCCTGCTCTGAAAGTCAAGTGGAATTGTCAAGAGGAATCACCTGTGATTTAAAGAGCAGTTTTCCTCCAAAGAGCTGTGTAAAATTGCCACCTTCCTATTCGGAGCCTCTGGGGACAGAGAATCAGAGCTGCTGAATTGAAGGGGCGGAGGCAGAAAATGTTGCTCTTTTCTTCATTCTCACCAGCCCTTGGCTGAAACACAGCTGGGGATCAGGCTCCTTAGCTCCAGTGAAGGAGACCACCAAGTGCCACCTGCCCAAGCCCAGGAGATGAAGGGGAACTTTAAGCAAAGAGGCTACATGGTAATCCCCTTCCTCCTCTCCTGGGGGCAGGCAGAAGAGGAGACTGTGCTCTTTTCTCGTGTAGGCTTCTTTGGAGTTAGAAAGGACTCAGGCAGGTTGCTTTGGCCCTGCCTTCTTGCTGTGAGCCCCATCAGAATTGGGTTAACAAGGAGCTGGAGCATCTGAGACTACTGAAAAGCTTGTGTGTATGTGCGTTCCTGCGCGCGCGTGTGTCTGTAGCTATATAGAGATATATTTAAAAGAAGGTTAATTGGTCTCCTGGGAACTATAAAGAACTTGTTAGGTTCCTCTGTGTGAGCAGTGACTGTATGAAGCCTAATTACTGAGGCTGAGTTATTCTTTTTTTGGGGGGAAGGAATCTCTAAGGTCCTTATTAAAACCTACAAAAAGTCTAAAGAATGATGGAATTAGAATTGATTTGTCCGTGTTGATCACAAGCGCACAGCAAATAAAAACGTTGAACTCACCCCATGAAATACTAATGGGGGTCATATAGGCATGGTTTACACATCACTATTATGGGGATAAACAGAAATCCCCTTGTGCTGAATGACAAGACTAAGGAATAGAAGGCCACAGATTTTCAGGTAACCTGCATTCGTTATTCTTAGGGCAAGAAAAATACACTCAGCTGTTTTTGTAGGGACCATTTTATGAAGCATTCATCTCAAATGTATTTTCAGCCTGATTAACTTTGTAAAATCAGAAATGAAAAGGCCAATGGGAAAGAGAAAATAGCCATTATAAAAGCAGAAATAAAACAGAAGAGGACCTTTAACTTGGCAACCAGCTGTTGGCTGCCCTTCCCAAAACATGAGTCTGGCCAAATATTTCTTCCCTATAACCAGTAGTTTCTTTAGCTGTCATGTAGTTCAGTGAGGGGGCCTCTCTGCAGCACACTGTTTCATGGTGCTGCTGCTCACATTGACACCATTTTCCATGGGTGACGCCACCGACCCCGAGGCTGCAGATGCCAGCCTTTGCTCCAGGGCTTTTTGCAGTTGTGGCATCACGCAGCCATGAACACATCGGTGTATTTATCCTGGTGCATTTATCCATGGGCCTCATTTTCCTCAGCTGTGACATAATACTTTGCCTTCTCTGGAAAGTTTCTGGGGGTATTTTGGGAACTACATCTTTTTCTGCAAATAGCTCTCCTGCTGTCCTACAAATAAGGTGCTAAGGGAAGGCATGTAGAGTTTTAAAGCCCTTTTCAGTAGGGAAGTAGTGAGGCAGATGTATGGAGAGTGTCATACCCAGTTCCTTTTAAATTTTTTGTGGGTTTGTTTTACCAAAAAGAAGGAGTGAGTGGAAATTTCCCAAGGATCAACAACAACAAAGCCCAGCTATGCAACTACACACATGTGTTTCAGCATGACCCTAGGTGATTTGCTCAAGGCCACAAAGTTTCTGGTGCAGCAGAGAAGCCAAACTAGAACTCCACATCCATAGCATTAAGACCGTCTTTATCCTTGTTTTATGTGAGATTTAATTCAGAATCAGGAAAAAAAAAATCCTTATTGGCACAACCTCTATGAAAAACAACTCTGTTCACTATGAGTTTTGCTGTGGCCAGGGACTATTTGTAATATACTCTGCAGGGAAATAACCTCTGTATTTCATTAATATGTTAAAAAACAAAACAAAATGTAAGAAAAACTAGCTTAAAAAATACACAGCAGAGAACAGGGTTACAGCTACAAGCACAGAAAATGCTGAGTAGTGGGAGACTTTTGCTGGCACAAACCTGCACACAATAGACTGCAGACACAGGGTGATAGCCTTGAGAAGGTCACAGCTCACTGCATTTTTCTTACTAGCGTCTTTCCTTTCTACCACCTCTGCTATGAATTGTAAGCTCTGTTTGCTAAGGACCCAGAGATTTTTCAGCTCTAACATTATTAGCACACTTTGAGGGTTATGGATACAAAGAGTTGCACCATGCTTAAAAAAACAACAGACAGGTTAAGGATCTGTTTTTATTTTATTATATTTTTGAAAGAAGGTTTTGTTCTATTGCTATCAATTATTCTCAGCAAAAGTGTACAATTTTCTATTATTTTTTTGCCTCTGTTGGTACTGCTTTTCTTCCAAACATATACTCCAATGTAGTGCAATTGCTGTAAGTGCAATCTAACATAGACTAATAGACTAATTTAAAGGAAAGCGACAAAAAAAAAAAAAAAAAAAAGGTAACTCAAAATGTATTTCTGAGCCTTGAGGTGAACCCAAATTGTCATTACTTTCCAAAGGTACTGGAAAAATCTCTGAGTTGGTCTGCTGAAAACAAGTAGCAAGCCTGCCAGTATTATTGATAATGTTGCGGTCTGCTTCTTTCTGAGTTTAGACTTCAGCATTTTTATCTATCAGCTTGCAAAGCTGATAGCATCCAAAAACAAAACAAAACAAACAACAACAAAAAAACAAACGCCACAAACCAACCAACCAGAAAAATTGAGAGAGATTATTCTAGAGGGCCAAAACATCTGTGCATATATACTTCCAAGTACTTTGAGTTCAAGCTGAAAAAGTAAGACTACCTTGAAATGAAATGTGTTTAGCCAATGTGCCTTCCTCCCTGGTGCTCTTGCTTCCTACTGCACTTTCAAAATCTTTCTGCAGTCACAGGCCAGCCTGCTATGCAGAAAATAGGCTGGAGTGGGAACACAGAGAGAAAATCTGCCAGTAACAATCGTCCATGCAGTATCCGCAGCCCTGGTGGTGGTGGTGGTGGGAGATGCAAGTCTCCAAGGGAAACCACGCAATAAATGTCTGACACCAACCAGATAACTTGACTGTTCATTTGACCAAGCTGAAAGAAATGCAAGTTTTGTATCAGCAGAAATGAATGTGAAGCATGAATTATGTCCCTGTAGTAGGGAATCTCTGCAGAAGAGCCCAGAAAAGCAGGCCAGGCAAGGCAGGCAACGTGGTGGTGCTCTCAGGACCCTGACCTGAGTGTAGGTGGCTCCTTTAGCTTGCTGTAATCTCACCTTTCTCATCCAAAGCCAGGTAACTCTGACTTTGCTCTAGTACCCGTCTTTCCCTGTTGTTGTGCTTGCATAGTTGTGTGTCCTTGAACCAGAAGGCAGTGCTGCCGTTCGTACATACAGCTGTGTGTATGCATGAGAGCTGGTGGGCATCTCCCAGCATGTACTGCGTAAACTGATGCACGATCTCATCTCACACTCTGAAGTCCTTTCCATTTGCAAATCTTCCTATCTGATTTGTAATCATAAGATAAAACAAGTATCATCTTTATGTAAAACCACATAATGTCAAATACAGATGTGTCCCTTTAAAACCAGAAGATAGCTCTGGAAGACTGAGTACCTCTCACATTTTCTGATTGTCCATCAATGATGCTACTGCTTTGTCAGAAATCCCAATAAATGCAAAGGTCTGACCTTTTCCCCAGATAATTTCCTTTTCATAACAGCAAGAAGACCCAACCAAGCAGTGAATTTCTGTGGGGATTATTGCACATCTTGGGTGGCTGATACGGCTTGGCCTCTGGCCTCAAGCCATGCCTCGTACTCCAGAAAGGCACTGCATTTCATAGGTTATTGCTTGCATATTACTGCCGGGCAAGTGAACGCTCCATACGGTGGAACAAATTCAAGCGCCTTGAAAGGAGATATCTTCCTCAGCGCTGGCACTCATGTGCTGGGGCTGTAAATTATGCCCAGAGTGTTCATTTTCTTTTTAAATGTGCTCCCATCTCATAATAATTAATGGTGTCAAGTTACCGGTGTGAAAAAAGCCTGACTTTACAACAACTATGGATTAATGAAATAACAGTCATGGCTGGAGTAGCAGCAATAAATTGTTAGAGAGGAGCGACACACCTGAAGCGATACTTTCAGAGGCCTTAAATTATTTAGGTTTCGACGTTCCTCATAAATATTTGGCTGTTGTTAACATTTGTTTCTGTGTTAAAAGTGGAAGTCAGCAGCTCTGGCAATAACAACCCTCTTGCTGAGGAGTGTGGGGAAATGGAGCATATGCTTTCCAAGAAAGGCTTCTCTTCCCCAAGGATGATCTCCTAGCTCATCACAACTCTGAAGGTCTTAGAGCCCCACCACACAGCCATGTCCTAACACCCCTGCCTGCTTGGTGGGAGGGAGAGGAGGGCGGGTATGGAAAAGAGGGAAGAAGGAACATGGTTGGCCTGGCAATCATGAAACTGAATTGGCTTAGAAAAACTGTTAACCACTGTGTTGCACTGCTCACTTGTCAGAGCCCCAGGCTCCAGCCTGTTGCCTGCCCTGAGTGAGGAGGAGGTGACCATACCTGGCTGCAGTCACCAGGGTGAGCATTTCCCTGGCTGGAAAGAAACTCCTAGCTAGTGTTGAACTACAGGATTAAGTAGCCCAAAGCTCTATGCTCTGGAGTCCAAAATACTCTTTGGGGGACTGGAAGCAGTAAGTCCAAACACTGCAGGCCCAGAAATGTCTAAAAACCACAGCACCATCTTCCTGGGTACACGCTCAGTGCACTTTGCTGTGTGAAAGCAAAGCTGGCACCTCACTTCTGTTTCAGTTCCTTACTGAGCGGGTAGGTGCTGGAGGCCCAGGGGTATCTCTGGGCACTAGCAGAAGGTTTGACTTCAGCCCTAAAGCGATTCAAAGGGGCTTCCAGAGCCTAGTCACCTTATAAACCAGGTTATTCTAATTGTTTCTTGAATGCTTTCTTAAATTGAGACACCTAGTGGCAAGTATAATTTCACCTCTAAAAATCCAAGAGGTAGTTTAAGCATGGTCCTGTTGACAGCATTCCTGTATTTCTTTTGGCTTTTTAGTTAACTAAGTAGTTTCTCCAATTTTACTTTAATTAAACAAACAAACAAAAAGCTGGAATTCCTTTTATATGGACAGATTATCAGCAGGCCTGTCACTGAACTTCTAACCCATACTACCCATACTACTTTTTGCACTGCCCCTGATACCCAACCTCTGATTTTGAGGAAGCTTCACAAAAAACTTGCACCTGCAGACAAAGGTTTGAGCTCATAGGTCCAAATCTCTCTTTTTAACACTGTTATGGATTGAGAACTTGTTGAAGCAGTCAAAATGGTGAGACATCAGGATAAACAATTTCTGCGTAGATACATATTTGATTAAATTTTTTGTTTCATCCATTTTAATATCCACTATTATAACATATAAAAAGCAAGAAAAAGAGGAACAGAACCCAAAAGTTAAAATGCAAGGGAAGAAAATCTCATTTAGAACACTGGAAGTCTTTTATTTAATGTCAAATAGTATTGGATCAGGCTTTTGGAAAACACACCAAATGGTAAGTCAAAGGGAAAAATATGCTTTCTCTACATAGAATATTTCTGAGACTAGATCTTCAATTGCTGGCATAAACTGGCACAAAAAACTGGCTGCTGATGTCAATGGAATTACATTATTTTGTAACAAGCTAAGACTGTATGCATTTCCCAGCATTTGTTATCAATTAAATTGGGTGTTGTAAATTGATAATCAAGTATTATCATCTAAATTAGGTGTTTGGTAGGAAAAAAAAAATCCAAAGGGTGCTCTGATAAACAGACATAAAACAGGTGGTAAGGTGAGACTTTGTGATCATTCCAGAGATAACGGGACGGATACAGAAATCAATACCTAAAACACATGGGAGAAGCTGGGTCAAGTATCATTGAGTTACAATTCAAGTCTCAATTCTTCCTACATTCAGTGGTATTTGGACTGAAGATTCTGGTTATTAAATAAAAATTAAGAAAATTGTTCCTCGCTATATGTTTGTCTGTATTTTTATCACCAGCATCTTTAAGATCAAATACTAAGGCTTACCCACTACCATTTTGCCTTGTAGAAATTAGAAACTTTCTGAAAATAGCACATATTCCTCCAACCATTAACTCAATTCAGAAGATACAGCAAAACCAACAAATTTTTGTAATCAAAGTAGGGCCTGATGAAAAGACAACAAAATCATTGAAAAGCTTCCTAATGTAATAAAAAACATCTGATTTCCTTTCTCCTTGAATATTTTGTTTTCCAGACCGGATAATTTCTTCATTGTATTTTCATGATGGCCTCACACTGCTCCTTTAAGTCCATCAAGGTTTGCATCAGCCTGTGATCTGTCCCATGGGTCACCTTCATAATATTATAGGCCTGGAGAAGAGAGCAGAAAGGGACACATTAGTCATTGCGCAGGACATCTGAAAGGGTTGGTAACTGCGGTAGGGCATGGATTTCAGTGCCAGCTCTCAAGATGGGGGCTTTAAAGCATGGCATAGTAGAAATCAGAGTGAAGTATCCCAAAGCATGTAACAATTTGTCTCTGACAAAGGAGGAGGTACTGACACATTATTCTTAGATGTTAAAACATTAAAGTCCCCTAATGTGTTGCACAGAGGGATGTTTGGCGTAATAGAGGGAGATGCTTTTGCACTGAGGCATGAAGGCAATTTTAAGATTGATCAACTACAACACCCAAGGTTTTGATACATTATTTAAAAGATGACTGTGATATTTATGCTGTTAATAGCCTCAAAGTCCTTGAAATATAAATGGATTAATGCTTAACAAATAGAATTAAGTGCTCTGACTATATAAGGAGAAAGTATACATAGCATCAAACAAATATGTAAATTAATAGTTTCACTCAAAAAAGGCACATGTGAGGAATGGTTCTTTGCTCCATTTCCCATAGATTATTTTCTCTCTGTGTTGGTCATCTTGCATTGCTAGCCCAATTTATGCTCGCTCATATTGTCTGTTGTATTGCTGATTCCCTGCCACAGATATGTCTGACATACTCCTTGCCCAGCTCATGTTTCAATCACCGTTTCTCATACGACATTTCGGCTTCTTCATTCTTTTAAATTCTTCATGGAAGAAGGGAAGTACCAGGTGGAAACAGACTCAGCACTTCTAAGGAAAGAACAAGGGAGCTCCAAGTGCACCGATAGAAGAAAAAACATCAGAGATTTTTCTTCATCACAAGCTGAGGAATCATCAAAAAGTAAATGCAGCCTGGGCTTGAATAAGTTCCTGGTCCAGTCGGCTGATAAAATTCAGCTAAATCAGCTTTAGATTGCAGAAAAATTATCTTTTTGGAAATATGTCAAGGAAGGGACCTCATTTAAATTCAAAGATAAAAATAAAAATAAAGATTCTTTGGTAGAATGAATCAAATTCTACTTCCAACTTCTAGAAACAGGCAAGCATATGGAAATTCTGGCATAATTTATTTTTGCTTCCAATTAGCTAACTTTTTAGAATAAGAGGAAGGAAGCAAAAGACTGAAAGAACAAGTTGAAGTATCAGTCAAAACAAATCAGAGTAAGCAAGGAACTCTACAAAGAATCAGATGTTCTGAGCTACCACAGTGCCTTCCTACTACTAAATGGTAAAATACTGTTACACAGAACAATGGAAATTCTTTCATTTCACTAGAAATGCCTAAGAAATGTGAAATAAAATCAGAAATCCTCGTTTTTGCATATATCTATTTTAGGAGAAATACAAATCTGTTCATGTTTTTGCAAAACATTTGCAAGGAAGTCATAATTATATTCCCTGAAAATACTCACTAAGCTGTTCTTAGTCTTCTGTTTTTCCTAATTTAACGTGAGGGGAAAATGTTGTGAAGAACAGATCACGAAAGTACTTCAACATAGTTGAGCATGAAGTGTTAAGCTGTACGAGAGCTTTTTTAATATAAATAACTGAAGAGGTAGTGTACAAGGCGAGAATAAGAGCCAGTCCTTACTTGGCAGAGACAGTGGAGTGGAGAAATAAGAACATGGGCACAGTGTAGGAATCCCTGGATGGTGCAAAGCAGCATAGCTGCAGGTGGGATCCCAGGCATGTTGCTGTGCAGCACAGAGCAGCTGTGCTCAGGCTAAGCATGGTCAGGATGACTCCAGGGCAAAAGGGTGAGGGGGACTGGCCATAGATATAGACATGTTTGGTGTGTGGTGTTTACATGATCTGGCCGAGAAAGCTGATGGATTTATTGGGAAAGACCTGTGTTAACAAGATGTGCATTTGGGCTGGATCATAGTCCCAGGGCAGCTGACCCTGATCTTTAGCCCACCTACAGGACACAGGTCAGGCAAGTAGTGATGGCCATCAACACCCTGATGTTACAGATGTCTGTAAGGATATATATCTGATAAAAGGCAAAATTCACTAATATTGTACCTAACCTTGAGATACCATTACTGTGGCTGACTTCTCTCTCACCTGCAACATTTCTTTTCCATTTCGTCTCTGTCCTCAGTACGGCAGATAAATGCACACAGTCTTTATCCTTTTGTCTCCTTCAGGGAGAAAATCATTCTCATGCAATGTTCTGTCTTACACAGTGCACTACAAGTCAGAACCACGCTGTATTGAAGGTAGAATAGCAATGACTTCCCTAATTCTCAGGTTACGCTGACATGAAGTTACAGAGCTATTTTTGTAAAGATCAGAGAAAAAACGGGGATAATTTCACCTCCAAAGCAAGGATTTTTTAACTGGTGATGTATGAAAAATATGGAGGAATATGCCAACTCTCTGAGCCCCCCACCCCCCCTTTTCTTGTATATCTTAGAGCTAACCAGCAGAGCCAAGGCGCATCAGAGTCTTGTGATGTGTGTGGTCCTCCTCTCAGACAAAAGAAGAAATCTAATTATGAAACACTACAGTAATCGCAAGACAGCAGCTCAGGACAGAGTGTCACCAACCACACGCTGTATCCCTGAAGAATATAAAACCCATTAGATCAGAGGTACAGCAGTTGCTCCATGAATGCAAATGAAAGGCAGCACAGCTCTGGGCGCCCCTCTTGCCTCGGTCCCCACCAGCCATCGCTCAAGCAAGCCCATGGGCACAGGCTGCCACCACCACCACTACCACTGGGACTCACTTCAAGGAGGCAAGGGTGAAAAACCAGGTCCAAGTCTTCCCCTGTACACCCTGCCTGTCCTCGCACAGGATGGTTGCACTCAGGTTATGGTCAACCAAAGAGAGGAGTCTGCAGTGCTGTGAAGGTAACGATGACCCCTACCAAATATTTAGGGCACCGAATGTGCACAGGGACAAACCACAGACACTCACCAGGGGATTCCCACGAGCTCCAGAAATGCAGACCTGTCCTGGGCTCCTGCGTGAGCGCTGCTTCCAGGTCGAGAAGCTTTACCCATCCCCAGACAGCCTGTTGCAACTGTCGTTACTGCCACTTTTACAGTCATCCAAGGCTCTTTAAATTAGTTTTGTCAGACCAGGCTCCAGCTCTGGTGTTTTGCTGACAAAGGTTTTCCTGATCTATAATTCCATTTGTTCTCCCAGCATTACATTTTTTCATATATATATATATAAATTTAAAAATGATAGGTTGGCTGTACAATAAACCAAAGGCTACCTTTAGGTTTTACTCCAGAAGTAGATTACTGCCTCTCTGTAATACTTCTATTTCCAAGACCTGGCAAATTAGATTCTGCAGGGGATAATATACTTTTAAAAGGTAATTTCATTTTAATGGGTAACACAAGGTCCCTCACATTATTTAAGCCTTCTTTTGGGGTGCAGGTGAGAGAGCTAAAACCAAAGGGTGATAAGAGTAGGGCAGGGTGGTTGTGATTCACTTTCAGGTGATGCAGGGTGCAGAAATATGGGCTGGGCTGCACGGCCGTGTGTGAAGATCTACGGGTGCAAACACACTGCAGGGCTGCTGCAGAGCCACTGTCAATCCACAGCAGCTCTGAGGCTGTGCTTGATTAAACAGGATTTATATGAGTGAGGTGAATTTCACTCAGATCTCAATTCCTCTGCACCTTCCCCATCCTTCTCCTTAATGCCAGGCTGAAATTAGTCTGACGAGAGCTCCAACAGGGTGCTATTCAGTGTCAGAGTGTATTAAGAAGAGTAATGAAGCAGAGAAGGCAATCGAGTTTCTGCTCTGAGCATGTGGCATGCTCTGTTGACACATCTAATCACAGAGGGCCAAACTGTGTTCTGATATAACTCCAGGACATTATCTGAGTTATATTAGGAATCACATCCTTTACTCGCAACAAACTGGGAATTACATGGCTGTAATTTGCTCCTGTGTAGACAGCGATGAGGGAGTCAGCTTCAGATCCCGTTCGAAGAAGCACTGCATCCCATGCATGCAAGTTGGGGAAGTAGGATGACAAGAAGCTTTGCTGTCTGCTTAACAGTGCTCGCAGAGAGTGAGAGGCGAGTCTCTCCCTGTACGACACATTTGGTTAAAAAGGTGGAGACTGAATGGGGAGTAGACAAAGCTGCAATTGGATTGGTTTATCAATGGTTCTGCATCCCAGCTGCAAAGCACTTACTGTGTCCTTTTGGACCACTAATGTCTTGGAGAGCATGGTTAGAGATGCACAGAGGTATGGCATAAAACAGTAAACAGCACGTGCTCCTTTTTAAGGGACAGAGGAGATAAATCTTGAAAAAATGGTTTCTGTGTTAGGTATTGGTCTGCACTCAAAGAATAATACAGTAACAATCTGGCTGGCAATGGGCTACTGCACTAAACACATACAAAAACCCATCACAACTTCTGCCCTCACCAATGAGCAGCATTCAGATGGCTCTAGGGGAATTAACTCCAGTTTCGTTTAATGCAATATCATATTAGAAATGCAATTAGAAGCATGCCTGTTGATGTATTGCAGCAATATCAATGAAAACAGAAACTCCTCTGACTGAGGGCTCACTCCATTTGCTAAAAGGGAAGGTCCAAATGTTTGGAAATCATAAATATTACAGAGGAAATGGCAGAGCAGATTACCTGGCACATGGCAGATATATGGCTTACTTCTGAATAATGAATGGGAAATAGAATTGATTACGCTCCCATCAACTTCTTAATGATCAGAATTGGCCACAATTTATGTTAAATATATCAAGTGAAGATTTAAGTTACTAAGATTTGGTAAGAAAGGTGCAATATCAAATACTGATTTATTATTTAAAGAGGTGAAAATGATCAGTTATTCACTTTGCATATGTAATCAGATGTTAAAACCTAATAGATACGGTGGTTCAGAAAAGCAAGTACAAAACAGTAAATTATCAGTTGTGTTGTGACTGCTATTTAAAGGGGATCCAGACAGGAGTAAAAAACACTTCCTCCCCATCCCCAGCACAGACTCCCATCCCCTTCTATCCCAAGCAGCTGCCCCTCTTTGCAACACAGCTAGCTCTTCATACAATATGGACATTAAACAAAGGGGACAAAACAGCCAACTTCTGCACTGGAGAGGACTGTGCAGGAACAAAAACCAGAAAACACTCTTGCTTAATTAGTGCTAAGAAAATATACGGTGTAAATGGAGAAGCAGAGAATCCTATCAATGCCTACCAGAAATTGCAGGCCCGTGTAATTACAGCTATTTTGTTCTCAACTCTGTGAATGGGGCATAAGCCATCAATTTCTGGCATCTAATTTCAGACATTCAAGTAGAAGAGAGGAGAGGAGCAAGTGCTGAGAACTTTCCCAAGGTTGTGCTAGAAGCTCTTCAGGCCCTCTGTCCTGCAATTTCCCCATTTGGAAATGGAGATGACAGGATTTCTCCAGTGGGATGTCTTAAGGATAAACCCACTGCTAACATGTGAAATACCCTGTCCTGAAGACAACACAAGCTGTGCAAGGCCTGAAGTGACAGTATTGTGACAAGTTCCTCGCAGAGGGCAAACTGCAGATACTGAGCAAAAAATCTGCAGTACTGAGCAAAAGGTGAGGAGGCTGCATCAGGCACTGGAGGTGGGCAGGGAGACAAGTGAGGGAACCTCACAGAGTTTGTAGTGTGTTCAGGCCACCTTCAACAAAGGACAATCAAAAATACACGTGAATGAGCCTGAGACCTCTCTGAGGGGGACCTGAGGCAGCACATCCTCCAGGAGGAGAAAAATACCCCAACAGTGGCTTAGGATTTGAGACATGGAGCAAGTGAGAGCCTATGTCCTGAAAACATTGCTCACGGAAGGGGATTCTTCAGTATATTTAAGGTTGTAGTTCCAAGCCAGATAGTAAAAGCAATATAACAGCAGGACAAATAAGAGCCTGGGGTAGGAGGAAATGAATATAAAACTCATTAAACCTGAACAATAAGTTCAGGTACAACAGGGACAGCTTAAAACTGAAAAGGAACCAGCAAAGCACCAGCTGCAAAAACAGATTGAATGGAAAGATGGTGAGTGACACAGAAACAGCGGGGATCGAGAAGCATGCCTGTTGAATGTGTAGCTCACAATAAAATACAAGCATGAAAAGGCAAAGTTCTTCCATCCAAAATCACAAATACCTAAGAAGATACTATAAGGAGGGTAGAAACCGCAGCTCCGCACCTGTTTTTGTACTTCTAGTGCTCCCAGAATCCCTTTGCTATGGTAATAAGGAGAGTAGAAGGCACTGAGATAGTTTTATCTCTTCAGATCTAACAGCAATTTTTCATTCAGGCACTTCTGAGCTATCAAACTGCAATTAGCATTGACTGATACTGAGGGAAGGCAGTGCCTGAAACTCTGTGCAACAGTGACCCATCATCACATTCAGCTGCAGCCTGGGGAAACAGCACCGACAATGGAAAAACTCGTGAGGAATATGCAAAGGCACAAGGTACAGTCAGAGGAGAAGGGGAGGGAATACATGGCTGGTTCGGGGCTAGTGAGAGCTGGGGGAGGACGTAGCATTTCACAACACTGACCTCTTTCAAAGTCTCCAGTGCTTGAGGAAACATGTCTTGACTGTACTGCAGTTTGCCCACTCGCATCAGCTGGACAGCCCTCAGTGGATGGAAGCCAGGATAATACAGTCTGCAGAGAAAAAAGGAGGAAAATGTGTCACTGTGTCAGCTCTCACCTTCACAGTCACTGCCTCTGTGGAGAGCTATTAGGGTGGGACCGCAGAGTCATTGTGAATGTTAATAAGGTACTCAGAGAAAATTAGCTACACTACTGAGAAGCATGAAATACTGAGGGGAATTAGCAAATTATTACTCTCCATCTCAAAGGAATGCCTTTAACATTATCCTGTTAGAAAGTGACGGGAGTGGGATTATTTCATTTGCTACTGTTGGATAACACAATAGAATTTACTGTACTTAGTGTTGCAAACAGAGGTCGTTCACAATCCCAGGTCCCTGAAGAGCTATAATTTTAAAGGGAAGCTTCAGAAGGAAACTACCTCTTGGATCCTCCAGGATGAAGGAGAGGGGCAGCACAGAAAGCAGGTACATACATCAAGGCCACCATTTCTGAAGGTTTGCTAGCTGCTCCCTGGTGCAGAAAAGAACTGGTAATGCATGTTCAAGGAAACATTTCAGACTGGGCTCGTGCATCTAGACATGGTATCTGCTACTGTGAGGAGAAACTCCTCACTTCCACAATCAGAAGTTTTCCATCAATCTTACTGGAGTTACTTCGGAAACACATATATAAAGATATAACTATGCTCTCTCTCTCTTTTTTTTTCTTTTCCCTAGGAAGTAGATGGAGGGTGACATCATCATTAATTTCCTTCAAGATGCTCATGAAATGTCATAAATCTTAAATGAAGATGTGCAAATGTCATGGAAAATGTTTTCACACCCAACCTCCCCTTTTTCTGCTGATCCCCCAGTTTCAGTGAAGATGTACAGAAACACATGGGAAGCATGCCTGGTTTGCTTTCCTCTCAGAATCTTTATCCATCAAGTTCTCTCATGAAGTAACAGAAACCAACTCCTTAATGTGAAGAATCCATCCTGAGTTGACACGAGCAACAACTGTTTATACTACAAAAACTACAAGACATGCACAGTGGCATTCTCAAACCTGTTGTGGGTTGCAATCCAACAAGGCTGAGAGCCAGTAGACTAGAGAGAAGAAAAATGATAGTCCTTGTCTCAATCCAAACTGACCACTTAGGAACTTTAAAGATCCAGTTAAACAAATACTGGAAAAATATCAGTAGATTTATTTTTATTTTCTTTTTCTGATTATTATATCAATCAACATGGTGCTATCTGCTAGTAGTTAAGCAAGGAGGAAATACAACTAAGAGATTTTGTTGTGAATTAGTGAACAGTCATATAAATTGCAGAGATAACATGGCACAAATGGGAGTAGTGATAACAGGCACAACTTTGTAAAATTTGCAAAACAGCAATGCCCAGATGGTTGCAAACTTCTGCCTTCACCTGTGACTGCTGCAATGGACGGAGCATGAAGGTCATTCCCTCTCTTTCTGGGCTACTGGAATGCCAGGATGCCTGGGTCAAATATCACAGCCGTGGGAACAGGAGACGGGGAGGCAGACTTTTCATGAGAGAACTTTTTGCAGTACTCATTAGATTGTTTGTGCTGTGCCCTGACAGTTCTGATATTCCTTCATGGCCTTCACATGTTCATTGCAAACCTCCACTTTTCATCCTTTCAACCATCTTTTTAATATTTCTCCTTTCCCTCTCCTTCCTGAATAACCAGCCCTGTCTGAAATACCAACACCATCTGGGTCCTGCCTTGCCAGCAGCCACCATGGGGGTGGCAGCTCACAAGGACAAATTCAGGGTGTGCTTCAGTCTGGCAACGTGGGGCTTGCTAAACTTCACACAAGTCCATCAGAAAGCAGAGTCTGCCCCTGCATGCAAACGGGTCTCTTTCTATAGAGCATACGTTCACTTGAAGTCAATAAAGACTTAGCATCGTTTGGTATATGCAATGCCAGAGCAAACAGGAGGCAATTTAACAATGTCAGAGACTCAGCCCAGACTACCATCCATAAACCAAAGCAACTGAAAATTTAAGATGAGGACACAGAAGGAGTAAGTGTGAAACAAAGAGCCTTGAGTTCATAAATATTTACAAAGCTGTTTTACTGTGCTGATTTATGTTCTGATCTTATGCATGTATATAGTTACATTTGCAAGCCTTAAAATTGACATTTGAAACAACTATTTATTATCATATTCTGAAATAAATCTATTAAACACCTTTTTGTGAAAGCGCATCCATTGAGTGAGTTTATAAGAGAAATCCAGGCAGCTTGCAGCTCTTCTGAGAGATGCGTAAGCAGGCAGAATGCTGCTGGCTTCTTCCAGGCATCCCTAGGATTCAGTATTATGAAAATCTGGCGTGGCAAAAAGAGCTAAGAAGCAGTGTCAGGTATTTGTGAGCCTATCTGCTATCCCCATGCATTGCTCTGAACAAAACAAATGGATAATTTTAAGACTAAGGAAGACATTTACCAGCCAGGGAACTAGCACCTAAAGACTGTCAACAAGAGAATAACACAACTAGAGAGAAATACATGCTGTAAAACACAGAACAGCTCAGAAAGAATAGGATTTCAATCTGAAAAGGATTTTATGAGATTTACCAAGGCCTGAGGGACAGGAAAGGGAACAGTATCACACTAAAAGCTGAAATAAAGAAAGACGGTTCTGTGGAGTGATGTTTCCTGCTCCTTGGCACTGGTCAATGCCCATCAGTCCACTTGCAAAGAGAGATTAAACAGAATACAATAACTAACAAGTAAAATGCACTGTAAACAAGAAAACTAGAGGAGGATGAAAAACATATTTACATTTTGTATCACAGCCTCCGCAGCACAGCTTTTTTCCAGTCTATGACTATCATCATTCATGCCAGCCTGTTCCTCTGCCTGTCAGCTGGTCCCCCCCATGTGGCGTGATGTGCAGACAACACAGGAGTGCCTCTCGTTGCCTCCTGCAGGTTAAAGGGTGTTAATCAGGACCGGTCCCTGGACAGTCCCCTGTGGTACCCACTGTTACTGGCATCCAAACAAGCAACAGCACGTCAGCCATGGCCCTCTGACCCCCACATCCAACCAGATTTTTACCTGTCAAGCTGTCTACTCATCTGAACTGTGATATCCTAACTTGGGTGGTAACTCCCTGATCCTCTCCACCTTTCAAAGAGGACAACAAGAAAGCTGGCCAGCTCTCAACACCTTTGTTAGAGGTCCAATGGGTTTGTATGGGTCACACTCTCAGGTAATCCTCTTGACTCAGCCCTCTCTCTGGGTTGTGCCTGGAGCACTGCATAGGTGAAGAGTGAGGCAAAGAAAGCACTGTCTAGTTCGTTATTCAAAACCACAATTGAAAGCTATTTCCCAGTCTCCAGGTAGCTTGCTTTAGTGTTTCACTGTTCCAGGAACCAGCAATTCCTGCACTTCATTCACAAAATACACGGATACCAATTTTCAGTAAACAAAGATACGGCCAATACTTGGTAAAGCAATAGTTGTTTCTAATATACCATGAAATTGATAGCTCCTATTTGCAGCTCAGCCCCAAGGTTTGCCTTGATGACCCTCCATGCAATTACTGTTCATATACTTTAAAAAGAAAAAAAAATCCTTCCATAAATCTGTATCAGCTCTGAATCTCTTCAAGAAATCCTTTGTGTTCTTGTATATAGAACAACATAAAAAAGAAAAACACTTTTGACTAATTTTAGCTAAATCCTTCTACTTTTTAATACTGCAGTTCCTCTAATTACACTCAAATTATCTCTCATTACAGGGTAAACAATCAGCAACTTTTGTGTTCTGTTGTGAGCTAACGGCTACTATCAAAAAGGATATGCAAAATCACTTTATTTTCTGATGCCTCATGTTTTAAAATAAATATCCATTCCCTGTAAATCTGTCTGCAGGGTTAACATTTACACCTTTGTCTTCAGCCTGATGTAATTAGAAGCAGGCAGGATGTATAAAACCTGAAATAAGGGTTTAGAATGGGGAAATGTTACCAGGCTCTTTAATATGGTGACATGTAAAAAGTGATGCTATACATGACTGTAAATTGGTTTGCAGTATCTTTTCATGCAAGTAAATATGACAGCATAAAAGACATAAAGCAGTTTTAGGAGCCACAGCAACAGAGAAGGAATTAAGAGCAGGCTCCTGGGCTTCAGGAAAGGGGTGAGCAGAATGCAAAGAGGACAGCATCAGTCTCCTGACAGAAATGTACTAGCTACAGTGGGTGGAAATGTTCACCACAAATACAGCACAGCCTTGTTTTCTTTTTCTGATGTGTTCTTGATTTCTGAATTACTCAGTATTTGAGTACATTCATTAAAGCTTTTCACTAAACTGCAGCCAAGGGATTATTTTTATGCTGTCCAGTGATTTTTATTTTTTTATTATTTAGTGATGTAAGACTGGTCATTCATAATTCGCGTGATATTTGTTCCACTCCTTGACTGGGATGATCAAAGGGTTCCACATCTGGGACTTATGAGAAGCATTTTTTAGGACAAATTTAAAGACAAATGATTATTTATGATAAAAAGTATGAAACATTTGGTATCTATCAACTGTTCCAAGAATGAACCAGTTATTTTATGAATAGTCAAAGAAAGTGTATTCCTCAGGAGTATAAAACAGGTAAACTAACAGTGCTCATTTACAACTATCTGTGCTCATTTAGGAGCTCACAGATCTTAATGCCAAAGGGACCGTGCTGCAGCTGTTCAGTCTGATCTCCTGCACAGAATTTCACCTGGCAATTCCTACACCAAACCCTGCAATTTGAAGCTGGAATAGTGCTTAGCAAGCAATGTTTTATTTATAGAAAATATCCTTAAAGAGCTTTGTACATAATTTTTTTAATAACCACCAGCCATATGCAAGAGTTTTGTCTGGGATGGAACAAGGTTATAGGGTTATTTTTGGTGGAGGTGGGAAAATGTTATTGATATAGAATAAATGACTTTGTTTTGCATGCTAAGCATTAGAAGTCTAGTTGGAACTATATAATTTCTCAGGGCAGCATATCTATTTTAACCTACATATAATCTTTAGGGTTCCCTGTGAAAGCCTTCCAACAGATTACTGGCTTGGCTCACATATTAATCACATTTTTTTCTTGCAATAAAAATGATTTTATACAGTTATTCTTTCTGTCCTTTCTCTCTCTCTCTCTCTCTCTTTTTTTTTCTTCTCTTCTCTTTCAACTCCTTATGGACAACCAGGTACGTTTAAATCCATTGAGGACCTTACAACTCCCCTTACACTTTCTGCAGCAGCCATGCCATTTTTGGAGCAGCAGATTAAATCTTTTACCTGTGCTGATACATAGTCCAGCTGCCCTGAAATGTTCATTGTCCATTTTATCTCCCCATCACAGTGCCTCACTGACATAATCAAAGCATCACTGAACAGTTTAATGCTGAAATCATCCTTTTCTATTTTTTTTAACCCAGATTTGACCTTTTTCACTTGTGGGTGCAGCTCCACAGCACTAGTATTGAGGATTTCCTGCAGGTAAGTACTAGTGCACATCCCTGAAGCATTACTGAACAGCGTTGCCACTGATGAGAAAACATATTTAGTAAAATCTTTATATTGGAAATATGTTTCTGATTTAACCAAGTAACAAGAGAAAGTCAACCTTATTTTCTGAGCCAGCTGTGTCTGATATAGTAGAGATGTGTAGACCTAGCACCTCTCATCATACCTCACTTGGAAGTCTCTAAACTCTTGACTATAATACATCCTGGCTGTACATTCGTGTATTCTAATTTATATGTGTTCTTTACCTGTATTATTGCTGTATTGTCAAAATTCTTGTTATCCTTAGTATTGAAAGTTTCACCAAAGACCACAACATATTTAAGCACCTCGTTATACTAAGCACTAAAAAGCATGACATGACAGTCCTTGGTCTGCACAGATGAGAAATTGAGGCACAGGCAAATGAAGTGATATAGTGATATGTCCGATTTTATGAGAGAAAAGTCCCTGGAAAAGCGAAGAATTTAACCTGGACCTCAAGAACTGTGTAACTTCAGGGAAAAGGACTTTTTTTAGGTTCATGCAGAGCCTGGGTCTTATATCCATGCTGTTTTGTCTGGCTACCTGGCTCTGTCAACCCAGATGAAAGTAAATGTAGTTTTGTAGGCTTAAAAGGCATGTTGTATTTTTGAAATGGAATGTAGAGACAGCAGCATTAGAAATTTTTGTGCCAGATTGACAATTTCTTCTTCTTTTACCTATTTATTTTTATTCTGTCCTCACTCAAGAGATGTCCCATTATTTCAGTGAAATAACTGCCTCTGCAAATAGTTTAGGATTTAGATCTGTGAAATCATGGTTCAAAATCTTTTTCATCACATCTGTGTCTCATACTGCTCTATGATTATTTGTTTCAGTAATTTAACTGATGTGATCAAATAAGCAATCACACTTCTTAATCGACTGAATTCACAAGAAATATTAGCTGTTCATCAGAAATAATTTCTCTCTGGCTACTGATCATTCTGCCATATTCCTTATGGTGATAATTTATGTCACATTAAAATGGATATAATTCCAGATGTTGGCTCTACCAAGATTTGAATGATAACTTTAATAAAATCACAATGTGTTATAAACCACAATTTTCATCTTGTCTCTAAGTCTAATTAATCCATTTAAAAAGCTGATGCTGTCTGTTTGAATGGTCCACTTCAAATGTTGTCTGCTTCTGGTGTTAAGAGATGTTACAGTAACAAACAGTGCTCAGTCTGGAATGGAAGAAGGGAAAAACTTGGCATAGGTTGTCCCTGTGTCCTGACCAATCTTCCCAGCATCTTGTAGCTCGTTAGTTTCATCATGTGGTTTCCATCCTTACAGCTACGGATGGTAGGGTGGACTGTCACTGCAGATAGGAACATATTGTCTCAGTCCTTGCATAAATGGAAAAACTAGAGGTTAGGGTCAACAGTTTAGTTCAAAGGATTTATAAAAAGAATTAAAAAGTGAAATGGAGCATGTTTAGAGAATGCCAGAAAATACAGTAATTGCAGGAAAGACAGCAAAGAAAGCATGGGAAAACTACTTACAGAGAACATGCATAGGAAGAAAAATAAAATATGGAAGGGAAACGTGTACTAGAGAAGTGTTAATTTGTGACGAAGACCTTGATGTTTACCTTCTTCTTCAAGGAATGAATCTACAGGTCACTGATGTTAAGAGAAATAACCCACCCTCAGTATCTTATATAGCTAGAACACAGCTACAAGACTGGTTGCAGATACAAGCAATGCAAGTTTAGACTTTCTGCTTTCTGTGAGCAGATCATGAACCTGCATGTTTGTATGCTGATCCTTTCAGCAACAGAACAGTGACAGGGAAAGAATGAAAAGCACTGCTGGATCCCCTATGCTCAAAAAGTGCTCTAATTGACTCCCTGCCCCTCCAGTATGATAGGAACTCCCTCAGCACCAGAGCCACGCACACCTAATTGCTACTAGTGTTAGTAAACTTCAGAGAGGTCATGCGAGTGTGTGCAAGTACAAACTCTACAAGGAAGGATGCAGCTGGCAGTACTGCCATCATCAGTGCAGAATATCTTTTCTCCACTCCTCAGAATCTCAGATCACCTCAGAAGTGTGCTGTAATACAGAAGACTGATAACTTGTGAGTTAGATCACTGGTTTACACCATACTGTCCTTCTTCCTTTTTCTACAGTATCTCCAGATAATTCTGCAGGGAAACTATCAGGTACAGTGCAACAACTCCGTCTCTTTAGAGAAAGGATTACAAATGCCATTTCAGACAGCGTGGCTGTGATTTGGAGAGACGTAGTCATTTTTCTCATGACAGCTGTGGGTCAGAGAAGAATCACAGAAACATGTCCTTTGGCTGGATTTCTGTCACTTTCCACTTCTGAAGATCACAGACTTTTTTTTTTTTTTTTAACATAGATCACTCTTTTAGTAAGCTGATGTATATATATACACACACATATATAGTAATGGGTTTGAAGTAAGTTGCATAATATAGGAAAGAGATCTTGGAGTTATAATAAATATTTCCATGAAAACGTTAGCTCTATGAACATTCTGTTCAAAACAAAAACAAAACTAAAAACAAACGAAACAAAACCAAAACAAATATTAGGATATTTTTAGGAAAAGAAAACAGAAAAGTGCTGAAAAAAATACACCATACAACTACATCTTGAGCATTGTATGCAATTCTGACCCCATCATCTCAAAAGAGTTTAATAGAAAGATATAAACAGGGCTGAAGAGGACAGTCAGATACAGTATAATGAAGGAGTAAATAGACTAGGACAAGTCTGCAACAGAAATGGTTGTGGAAGGGCTCAGTGGATCTACAAAATCAAAGGGAGCATAGAAAAGGCAAGCAAGGTATGATCAGTGCCCCTCACAAGCAAGGTATGATCAGTGCCCCTCATAAGACCTAGAAGATAGCAGATGAAACCAACAGGTGACAAGTTCAGAACCAAGAAATGGATGTTCTGCCTCACACAGAAACTAGCTAAACTGTTAACCCAGTACCTATGATCATCAAGTCCTCTTTTGTTGGCTATTTCCAAATGATAAGTTTCCAGCTTAGGAAAGGTGAAAGGTTATGAAAGAACTCATAGGAACGTTTGCCTCTTTTGGTATCTCCTCCCAGTCTGCCTCTTTCTTATGCAGTTCTTGATCCACCTTAATTTTTTGTGTGCAAATATGCATCTAGAATGACAGTAACTCTGTTATACTTCATTATATAATTTAATGAAATTTAACTCTATGTTATTGTCCTTCACTTAGATTTTGTTGTATTATCAAAAATAGTCTTGCACGATCCATATTTGTTAAACCTACATTACTTTTTACAGCATTTTCCGTTCATTTCATTTTTTCTGCCTTCAGAATTTTTCTTAAATCTTCTTGAGCTGATGGCCCTCTAGTTCCCCCTTCCAAAGTACAGGAACAACATAATTGTTATTCTTCAATTGCTTAGTGTCAGCTCTGACTTAATGTTCTTTGGGAACCACTTTTACTTTGGAAGTGTTCTGTACCATACCCATAGCTATTAGTAAAGCTAAGTAAATACAGAAAGGAATTTACTCTGCATCCAGTTAGCAAGATGGCCCTTTTTGCTTTGTGATACCTTGTGCCATTGCTGTTCCCTCAGTAAGCATCATCTTGTTTGCAGTAACTACTGCAGTGGCGTTGTGTTTACCAACCCAGTTTTATGTTAATAGCAATACATGGGTTATGAACAAAGGAAAGCCAGGGATCTCTCCTTGCCCTCTACCATCTTCAAATCAGCAAGATGCTGGTTCATTGCCGTCCCAACTGTGGACATTTGATCCAGCTGTTTGTGTACATGCTTCTGATTTGGCTGGTTAGCCGTTGAACCTGCCAAATTCTGTATGGCTTATCTCCTCAGTTTTGACCACTCAGATGCCTCCCAGACTTACTTCTCTTACAGGTTTCTCTGCTTTCACCCACCATGTTGTCACCTTTCAGAATTTCTCAGATCCGTGCTTTACCAGCTGACATTTCAATTTTCCTTGCTTCCCAGATCATAATATTCAACAATAATAGCAACAATAATAGCTGAAGCAGCATTTACAAAATTTAGTGAGATTCTTATGCATAACTTGTTACCAGCATGCCTGAACAGGAACTCTACTGCCTTGCATCAGATATCTCAGTTAGCTATCTGGCTTTACTCCTTATGTCTCAGCTTTTCCATCTGTAATGTGAGCATAGTGATCCTATCACTGAAGGATAAATTCAATTACATTTGTGGAAAGCTCTGAGGCTTCAGTAGGAAGATTCTGTAGCAGTTGAATGTATTAGCACTAGTTCTATAGAGAATTATAAATCCTTGGTAAGCTACGTGGTTAAAATGTGGCAGCTAAACAGGACCATCTGACTATACTGAAGAACACTACCTTCCATCCAGTCACTCAGCTGGCTAGAAAATATCTTGCATGACCCAAAAGGCATGTAAATTGCTCCAGAGTTTCCTAGAAACAAAACAATCTGGAAGAAAGGGGAGGGGGGAAATAGCATTCTTTACAGAAAAAAAAAGAAAAAAAAGAAAAAAAAGAAAAAAAAAGAAAAAAAAAAAAGACTTGCTATTAATTTTATGAGTAGCAATCATGAACAATAATCTCTCCAAGGCTCTAAAGGGTTGCCTGAAATGCTAGCTGAATATAAAGGCCAGATTTTTTCATGTAACACCACTATGCCTCTTCATGGGTATGCAATGCTTCAAAAGACCAAGACATGCTTGAACTCTCCATTTGTAATTGAAACTAGCATGTTCATTGAGCAAGCGTTTTTCAAGCAAAGCCATGTTTGCTGTACACCTTGATTAATGAGTACATTTGTACCTTGGCAGAACAGGCAGGGGGCAAAAAAATTTTGAGAAGATTGCTTGAGGAGGAAATAGATCTATGAAAAGAATGTTTCTGTTCACACCAAGTAAAGAAATTTTCAAGATTTCATGCTTTACATGGTGTCTCATATCAGTTCCTAGTTTAGTGTGCAAGCTACCATCTCCAATGGCTGAATACAACATGCATGTTACAGATAGCAGAACATCTCAAGACAGTTTCTACAGATGTAACCTGATATAATATCACTGATTTTAATGCTTGATGCACTGACTGACATGGGTACACCATCATCTGCCAGTACATGGAACACCTTGTGTCTAAGAGCTATAACACAATGTTAATGTCAGCATCACAGAATCAAAGCCAAATTTCCAAAACATCGTTCAAAATTCACAGTACTTGGGATTAAAAGATCTTTGTTTCACTTTTTGTTCAAATGCTGCTTTCTTTCTACAATGTTCTCTGGGACAACCAAGTTTTATGCCCAGATTTTGATACAAGATTATTTGCAATCTTGATCCACCAGTTTGTAATCATATCTTGTTGTTCTAAGAGACTCTGAGGTTTTGCAAAACTATACTGACTCTAGCTATGTCACTACTCCAGCCACTCAGGGCTTGTTTAGAGATGTGTGAGATGGGAGGATAAAAGATACTTTCCAATAGGCATTTTGCATAGAATGTCCTCAGTCTGAGGTTTTTGATTGCATTTCTAGATTGGAGCATTACAGGTTTGTATCTTAACATGACAAATATATTTCTGTAGGCAAGATAAGGCATGAACAATTGATTTAAGATAAAGTGCAATGCATTCAAGGACCTACTTAATAAATATCTTGAGTATAAACAGAAATAAAGACTTCGCAGAGTCAAAATATCGTGTATGATATGCAGGATATGCAGTTCCCAAGGAATTAGCTGTTTTTGATTTCACTTAGTGGCTACTATATAAATATACATGATGGGCCTGTTGGGAGTCATGTGGCTGCCAACAAGACCAGTGGCTGCCTCTCTGTGCCAGACCACAAGAACAATGACCAAACATGACACTGAAGAATATGGCCATGAGCCCATCAGAATTACAAATAAAATTAAACACACAAACAAAAAGCCTATTAATCTGTGCAGGAAATTCTGAAGAGTTACTTGACTAGGGCCTACAATGGTGCTTGCACAGACACCAGAGGAGGCACAGACATTTTGTGTCCAACTGCCTTTCCCTGTTGCCAGTGGGTAGACATCCCGTCCATGCAGCACATTTCTGACAGGGATCATCTGAAACAACCTGATAAATGTTTACCTTGCTTCCCATTCACTGAGGACAGCAGGCACAAAGAAAGAGCTTCAACTGCAATACAGGCACAGGAATAAGAGGCTTGTAACAGTCTGAAATTACAAAACATTGAGCAACCACATTTCTCTTCTAGCCAGTTGTGTGGAGGCAATTAACACATTGATTTATGGCTGAGTGGAGGAGGGGAAATGAGCAAAAGAAACACATATGGACTCCATCAAACTCTATTTTTTCTATCAAATGTTAGTTGTGTCCCACTGAGCTAAAGAAAGACTCGGTACTACTTGGCCCACAGTTCCCAGTAGACAATTTCTGCACACTGAGACAAGGTTCATAGCTCTAGCTCAGCATTAACAGTCAGCACACTGGGAAGAGCTCCAGTAAGCTGTTGTGCAAGTGCAGCAAAGCTGCCAGGGTCACCAATCTGCAGGTCCTGGAGTAGTACATCACCCTGTGCCCCAGGTCATACCTCTTCGTCAGCTAAAACCCTTCAGCAATATTTACTATCTGTGTGCCATTACACATACCAGCTAGGTCTGAGGCAGAACCCTTGGTCTATCTCACAAGTCATTATTTTTAACAGTAAGAAGAAATTCCATTTTCTCCCTTTCCCCAGACACTGTTTCCTATTTTCTTCTCAGTTTTCCTCCTCTAGGTTCTGTGTCTTTCTTTCCTGGTTTCTCTATCCTTCTCTTTTCCCCCACCAAATTGCTTTATTTCCCCCTCTAACCTCCTCTTTCATCTTTTTATTCATGATTTTACATTTCTTCCACTCCTGGGCCCTGTCTACCTACACATAACAAAAGTGGTGTGTCCTGCGGAGGCCGATTGCTCACTTGGCTGGGCTACATGCAAGATACACATCTTTGAAGCAACTGCTAGACTGCTAACAGCTGTTGCAAAGTAAATTCCCTGTACGCACTGAAAATTACAACATGTTAAGACATGCAATGGTGTGCTGTGCATAAAGCCTCAGGAAACTACCCATTGATCTACGACATGTCCATTAATCTCTGCAGCCTAAAGGGCATCTTTCTAAATTGGTACAGGAGGCAGCCATGAAAAAAATCTGTCAATACGCTTTTGTGAGGCATAGGAAAACCACATACTTAGTCTTTGCTATTAAATATGAATCCATGGCATGAGGCAGGCATCAAAATCTAAAATGGCATTTACTTGCCTCAAGCAAAAAAACAAAATGTCACAGCCCTATCTGATTTTGCTTGTAGCACAATAGGACCTCACCATTTCATTGTCAATTTGTGATTTCTCTGAAATGTCTTAGACATCTCTCAACTTTCATGACATCCATTCTCAGGGCTTATGTATCAGTCTGTATTTTATGCTGGACCAGATGTTCTCAACAAAATGCAGAAAAAAGACCTCACTAGCAAAATATTATGTTCCCCTTTCAGTGGACAGTTTCTTTCCCAGAAACATGGAGCTCTTCCCTGGAGTCACCTTGCAGCTACATACCACAGTGATACACGCTTTTTTAATAAAGAGATTTCATTCTTTACTTGGAGCTTATCTTGTTTCTTTCTCTGCTCATGTTGTTACACCAAGCAATGTTCTAGGAACAGCAACTTTGACTGAGATGAAAGACTAGTTCTCAGAAAGGGCTCTGCTAATTATTGCTGGCTTCCTGCGGGGTTTATTTCTGCACAAACTATCACATACCTCATTACAGTCCTTGATATTTAGAGCAGTTCTTTGCATTGCCCCTTATCAGAAGAAAACCTGATGAGAGTTGTACCTTCATATGAGAAGGTATGTGGCTCAATTCTAGCCCTTACATGACTGGTGCCACTGTCAGCTGCTGTCCTTAGCCTCGAATCGTCACATCTGCTCTCATCCAGCTATACTGTGGATATGCAACAAGATGGACATTTTGATGGCTGAGCTCCTGTTTTGTCCTTCTGGGCAGCTTTGCCATGTGTACTTTTTACTTTCCCCAGGCATGTTCTAGATGCCATCTTACATCCAAATGATCACTACTTTGGTGTTTAGGCCACTTTTCTGAGACCTGACATCTAGCCTCCTCAGAAAGCACCTTGATTACTGTGGTAATTTTTGCACAAATTAAATTTTAGGTTAAAATAAAATAAGTACATAAAAAGGAAACCCAAAGTTATTCACTGCTAGATTGCTGGATGCTACCATTCTCTTTACCACTGCACATCCAGAATAGAAGTATGAATGAAGTCCACTTTCAAACACACAGATATTTAATTACAATACAGCAGAAGGCCTGGATAATTTACCCATGTAAATGATAATTTTTATACGTTACTATAAAGTACAAATAATGCTAACCATGCAACTAAGTTTTGCAAAATATGCATCTTTTGTCAATGCTAGTTTGAGGCACGATACAGTAGATTCTTAAAAACTGCAGAATATTAATTTCTCCATGACATTTGTTTATGAATAGAGATGAGCCAAGAAGGAAATTTTGCTGTGCACGGAAGTACGCTGACAGCATGAATGCTACTGTATAGTAAAAGTATTTCCACTGTGACATAAGTAGATTTAAAATGAATGCATACAGATATGCAGATTTCCTTAACATTTTAAAATATGAGAAAAGACAGATTACATATAAAAATATCACATTTTTTTGATTCCTACATCATATAACATAAGTCAAATCATCTCACACTGTATATCATGCAATATTATGCAACATACAAGACATAACAATTTAAGCCAGTTTCATATGGACAAATATTTGTATCAGAAAACAACCACTGAAAATGCTTATCCTCTTAACAGAGAAGCTATAAATGGAAAGATTATTGGCTTAAAGGGTAAGAGATGCCTTGCTTTGTCTCCATTCCAAAGCACTTACACTCATCTCTTCCATTCTTTTTCTCTCTTCCCTTTTGGCAGCCTTGTGTAATTATTCCAGGAACTGCCAAACTTCTTCCAAACCCTCCACCACCACATCTCCTCTAGCTTTTACCATGGCTTGCCCTCCTCCAAGGCTCCTTCACTGAATTTCTTTCCTATGTTTTTACCTACAAAGTGCTCCTGACAAGATCTGTAACCTCCACAGTTATCAGGCTTGCTGACTGCATCACAAGCCTCATGTATAGACTAGGGTATCAAAACATCACATACTCTCACTGTCAGTGCTTTTGTAGCATGACTCTACAAACAACACCTTTATTTTTAAAAGCAGCAAACTACCATCTACATGAAAAATAGATTACATAAATCATAGTGAACAAACTGATGGCAGTTCAGGCCTTCAATACCTATAGAGCAGCTTACCCAGTATGTCTTTGTCACCCAGTAACCGTTCTACAATGTTGGTATTGATTACCTCACCGTATGTGTTTTACTGTATCACTTTTAATTTTAACACTTTATTTAAAACTATGTGAACTCCAACAAAACCCTCTACTTTACAGATAGGCCAATAAGTTAAAATAGGTTAAAAGACAATTAACAAATACCTTAAAAAAGTGTTTGATCAAAACTAATTTCTACACTTGCCAGGGTACAATGAACTATCTGAATGTACCCTGGGTTGCCTTGATTTGAAATTATGACTCCAATCTGAAACACTTTTTGGATTACAATTCATAATTTTAATCACTTATAATATGTAGGCAAGCACAATCACCATTAGGAGAAATTTGTAAATAACTGCAATTCTTGCATAAATGCATGACTCTTCTGCATAAATACCAGAGTAAAAGATTTTGTCTACATCTGGACTTTCAAGGTTAATTTGATTTCAGTAATGATGTGAATTTAAGGTAGATTACTTCTACCATCGTGTAGATGCTCTCATTGAAAACTAATGTGGAGCTATTTCACATCTAGCTTGATTCTTTTCCAAAGTAAATTAGGTCATGCTGCATTAAATCAAGAGAAACACAGGTATTTGAAAAGATTAATTAAACTACTTTAAAACCTTTTTGGGTTATTTACTCTTGAGGCAAATGCATTGGTCAGATAAAAACAGTACCCTTAAAAAAACAAAAGCACGTGTCTTCACAACATTGGTCCAAAATGTATGTAAATATAAAATCATGTAACATTCCTCTCTTTAGAGTAATATTTGATGTTTTGGGTCTGATTTTCTTTAGGTGGTCAGGAGTTAGCTAGAAAATTGGTTTATGTGGGGAAAAAAATAAAGATTTGTCCTTTAAGGTACTAGACAAAATGGGGCAAGGCACAAACTAGAAACAATAATATATTTTGCATTATTAGGTTAATAAGATGGTTGTGCTACCTTTTGACTCAAAGTTGATGGTACAATAAATATAAATTATGAAGTATTAATTAGAAGTGGCAGATTGTGCTTAATGTACTAGCAAATACTAAACTACCAGCAAACACAGAATCAGTTGCTATAGTAATTCTCTTCTCCACCAATGTCTTAAGAATCATTACAAGCTATGATGAATTTAGTCCTTTACAAAATGCGTGCTTTTCCATCACCACATTTAGTGGATTTTCTGCACAATCCCCAAGTGCATCCTGCATGGATCACACTGTGTATAATCAAATCTAAATATCTGATTTGAATTTTTATTGAATGCTGACCTTTCTAATATACATTTCATTTGTGTTCCTATCTAATATATACATTGTGATCTCAAATATTCCTCTGTGCTTATGTTTAAACAGAAGGAAGTGCAAAATCAGCTCACTAGGAAAAATGGTAATAGATAAAAAAAAGGGTAAAAGATTTTTAAACAATAAGTTAATTATCGCAAGCCAAAAAACTGGGAGAAATTCTCCCATGTGTAAAGGGCCAGTACAAGTCCTGTGCATCAATTAGGCCCACTTATAACGCATTTTAGGGGCTTAGACAGGATTTATGTGGTGCATAAGCCTGGGGCTGTCTGGCTGCATGTGAATTTCATCCTCTATGAATATAACTGTCAAGATAGCTGAAACCTGAACATTAAGAAGGTTGTTAGCAAGTCAAAAATCTAAATTCTCAGACATTGTCACCTCAATTGTATTTGTCATCTTCCCTTTCTTATAGCAAAACAAAGTGGTTATATGCATAAAGCAAGTGCAAGTAACGGTGGCTGCAGTACTAAACTTTCCCTTTTATGCTGCAAGATGGATGGTACTCTCTGAAGAAAAGGATTGTTTCTTTCTCTTTTCCTCTTTAAGGAACAAGTTTTAGTGGTACTCAATGGAACAGGCTGCCCAGGGAAGTGGTGGAGTCACCATCCCTGGAAGTCTTTAAAAGACGTTTAGATGTAGAGCTTAGGGATATGGTTTAGTGGGGACTGTTAGAGTTAGGTCAGAGGTTGGACTCGATGATCTTGAGGTCTCTTCCAACCTAGAAATTCTGTGATTCTGTGTGTTTCTGTGATTCAATAAATTTCATTTCTATGTCAGGAAGCGCATGGCAGGGCAACCACTATACTGAGCTCCCAATATACACAAGCCTTCGATTAATGTTTTGTTCTTGTGAATGTAAGACTTTAAATGCATGATTAAATTTCAGTATCTAAGTTTGATTCCTGATCAGCAATTATTTAGGATTCATGGATTCTTAGCAATTACAAATTTCTCTATTGCTTTACATTTCTGAATTAGCTGTCCAGGATTCTTCCTTCCTTAAAAATGAATCTGAAACCTTTACTTAGCCCCACAACTGAACAGAAAACAAACTTTTTATTTGAAATATGAAGCATTTTGACAAGTATTCAATTACTTGGATCCATACTAAATTATGAAAAAAATTCCAGTGGAAAAATTTTCCTTGTAACTCCTGTTGGAAAATACTTCAGGTGTGGAATTCACATTGACAACACTACAGAATTGAGGCTTTGTGTTCCACTGGACTTTCCTCTGTTGGATCCTATTTGATCTACTCATAATACCTGAATTGAGACACCTTTTTTTTTTTTAAAACAAAACAAAACACAAAACTTCATTTCCATGCATTTTTCTCTGTATCTCCTTTTGTTTCCTCTTGTACCAAATTGCCAAAATATCAAAGTTGCTTCATATTTGTATCCTCTAGTCACCCTTACCTTTGGATTTTTTAGAGAAACTTTGTCTTCTGTCCATCTATTTTTCAGACTGAGCTCTGCAGTCATTTCATGCCATTATAGCACGTGTTACACTGCACATCTAAGCTTTTAAGCATTAATTCCATCTCTATTCAGGAAAGCATTTAAAAGAAGTACCTAAACGGCTGCTTAGTTGACTTCTGTAGGCCTTGCCCACATGTCTAAATCCTTTCTAGAGCTACCTGCAGTTGGTTCAAAATAGCAAATACTCAGTTTTGCTACTATACTTGAACAAGATTTTAGAAACTTTCACATAACAGTGAGAGTAGAATTTATCTGGTAGTATAAATCATGTAGTCAGCTTACTTTTACATCTAACTTTTGATGCCCAAATGGAAAGCTTAATTTTCACATGTTCACAGTATAGCCAGTGCAGAGTCCAGGTCTCCTCGAGGAGGAAATTCAGAATACCTAGCTTGCGCTGCTGACTATTCCCCAGGATTAATAATTCAAGATGACCTTATGGGTTCAGGAATCCATCATGTTGACTCACTCCCTAACTGTGAGGGCAATTTGCACCACACTTTGACTCTCCAAATTGAAATGGGGAGACAAAGTGATTAATTTTGCTTGCAAATTATTAATCTTTAACACAGATGGGAAGCTTCAGGACAATGCATTTTTATAGGAACACCACAATTCCAAAAAAAAAAAGCCAACTAACTGCAAACTTCCTCCTATAAGTATGTTGAATGTTCAAACTTCATCAATGATCACATTTAATAAATGCTGTAGCAGTAAATGCCTATTGACAAAGAATACAATTCTCAAAGGGCCACAGCTTCTAATTTCTTTGGAAAAGAGACACAATCTACACCATGAAAAATTTAATTGCACTTTAATTACCAGTTAGCTGAATAGTATGAGATATGTATGCCTTCATTTTTTAATAGCTTCTGCCACTTCCAACAAATTGTGGAAAGAAATAATGGCTGCCATGAGTATTCTTTCTGTCTGTTTGTACCAAAATTAAAGAAAAATTAAAAAAAGACTAAAAACATCAAACGAGGATTCAAATTCTTCTGGATAAGTCATAATCCAGGAGGAACACTAGCAATAATGAATATGGAAACACAAATGCAGCTGCAGTGTTCACATCAGTGGAAAGCTAAAGCAAAAATTTACCCCTTTGGTTGAGTTCTGCTACATTAAACTGCTAAAAAAAACTCTTACCCAGCTGAATCAAGGTTGCTTCTTTGTTTTATAAGGTTAGAGTTTTAGCATTTGAAAAATATTTTGTCTATTGCAATATTTACCACATTTTCATCTACAGAGAAGTTTCAATCATTCACGAGTAGCACAGAATAATGCATATATAGAGAAACCCTTCTGAACAAAAACATACCAGTATTTTGAAGGATTTTATTAAAAGATGTATAGACAATGAGAAATGTTAATCTGGATACACTGCAGTCTAGTCTGGCTTTCATAAAATATCCCACATACTGTTGCATCTGAGCAGCATGCAAAATGGCAATATATTGACAAAGTCTCTGTAGTGTTTACATATTCTCATAACTGAGAAAAAAAATACATTTAAAAGGGTTTCTCTTTAGATTTATGAAGAAACTGAGGAAAAACACCATGTCTTTATTTTTGGCCCCAATGTCTTTTTTTCATGCTGACCTCAAGCACAGGAGAGCTTTCTAAGTATAAGATTAAAGCTGAATTATTTAATTCAATACATACTATGGCACACCACTGGGGAATTAGCAAGAACAGAAAGCATGTGATACGAAGAAATCATTTGTCATGGAAAAGAGGATGGAAGGAAAACATATGTGTGAAGCTTCATGTTGCTTAATGTAATAGATTTGTTTGACCACAGGATACATGCATTAGTTACAAATGAACATTAGTTACAAATGCAAATAGCACTCTGGGGATGCGGAAATTTTATCTTTGCAAGATCTGTACCAGGCACAGTGATGTAGATAATTTTATTAAAATATTATTATAATGATATCTGATTTAAAAAAGAGACATTAACTAGTAAAATAGTCACACAGTGCCCAATATAAAATATTTGGGGATGAAGAACCAGTGTTGCTCACTGTGATAAATCTTCACCACTGCTTTGCTGAAAAGATACACCACACAGGAAAACATTCAGCTTCTAAAGATAGAGAACTGTCAGAGCCAAAATATCAAAAAGCTCCTACTTTGTTATCACATCAGCAATCATTATTATACTGAAAGTTTAAATAAGACAGATATTTTCATTTGAAGATTATAGAGGAAAGATCTTGAAAGGAACGCCATATTTTCTCCATACTGCTTATGCCATACTATCCTATATAGTATTTTAAATGTCCTGTTGTGATGAAGAATGGTAATGAAAACCAGGCAAAAGGCACACATTTAACTATGGATAAAGCACCTATTAAAGCACAGTTATTGAGCTTGATTATTCCATAGATAAGGGATATTCACTGGAAGCAAGTAATTTTGAGATGCATCTTGCATGTATAAGTATTTTTTAAATCCCTCAAGTTTCTGCTGAAATTATTATTAATGAAGACAGAATGTAAAATACAAGAAACCTGCTACTTTTTTTTTTTTTTTTTTTTTTTTTTTCTGAAAGGCATGAAATGTGGGCATCTTAAAAGCAGAATATTATTCTTTAAAATGAGAACCTCAAAAGCCTCAATGTTTCAGTGGCATTTTTAAGTCTGACTAGAGGTTACAGGGAGGTTAATACTAGTCATCTTGTTCTTACTGTTGTGCTCCTTTATTCCCACGGGTTTTCTGTACACAGCATGAAGTTGCATAGGCAATACAGTGCTGAAGGAATAGAATAGACCATGGATACCTGAAGAACTTACATGATAAATCAGAAACATTAGCTGCTGTACCACAAGTATTTCTTAGAGGATTATTCCTGGAGAATAATATTCTTCCTAAGCACTTACTCTATTTCCCCTGTCCAAAATGACTAATCACAAAAGCACTGGCATTAAAACAGTTAGCAGAGCTGAAACAAAGCGAAATGTGTCAAAAGTAGATGAATTTAACCTTGCAGTATTCAAGGAATGGAAACTATACCCTGGGGCATGTTAGAGAAGTACATGGATAGTAATTATCTAAAAGGAGATAACCAACATGGATTTAGAAAGGCAAGAGCCTCCCTAACTAATCTACTTGACCTTTATCATGAGGCTAAAGACAAGGCTGATAATGGGCTCTGCAAATAGAAGAGTGTGTTTGTATTTTCAGGAGGTCATGTGGGCATACACAACAAATAGATGAAAGAGGTAAAAAGAAAAGAGCTTCATAAAAAAACTCTGAAAACTCATAAGAAAGCACGTACCACAGGGGAACAGTTAACCCTCCATCATCCACTGAAGCACACACACAATTGCTGCAAACCAACAGCAACACTATGGTAGCATTTGTTGTGTCATCCATGTCCTAAGCTTGCATAGTAATATAAAGGGTAGCCAGAAAGTATAGCTCCATGGGAGCTGATGGTCAAAAATACATATAATCTACAGGGATTTAGCATAGGTCAAGTCACGATTTAATGGACTAAGCAACTATAGCACAAGAAATCCTCGTTTTGTATGCTAAATATTTCTCCCCTCTCCCCCCCCCATCAAGACAGCAGATAAACCTGGGGATGTGGATGCTGGAGAAAAGTAACAGAGGTGAGCTACTCTCCAACAATGTCTTTCTTGAAACTGTCCTTTTAGTATATGGCAGTCTGCAATTTGGGTGTGACATGTGTGGGCCATAGTGAAGTAATACGTTGTGACAACCATTTCCAAAGCCCACGGAAATTAATGAGGCCTGGGCCATGTGCTCACAAAGCTTCACTTCCCTCTAACCAAGTGCTCATCTGTCCACGTGGAATGAAGCCACCAAGTTCCAGCAGGATGACTATTTTGCTCATTCCTGAATTGCCTGAGCAGGGCAGGGAAGGTTTCCCTCTCTTGCCTTGGAAGACAGGAAAGATCTGCTGCTACCTTGGTTAGAGGAATGACAGATTCTGAAAGGAAGAATTTGTTTTCAGGGACAACCACTTCCTTGGAGAAAAGATGTCTTCATCCTTTCTCCACAGGAGCTACTAGATGAAAGACTGTAGTAAAAGGAGAGGCCACCAATGATGGTATACATTTGTATATTAGGTTGCCAAGGTGATGGGGGGAAAAAATAAAAAGAAATTACAAAAATACCACCTACCCTTCCCCTCAACTCTTTCTTTACTATGGTGTAGAGAGAGGAGTCAAAGAAATTAAGATAAACAGGCTGGAATCAGAGAAGAAGAGAGTAGCATAAAACAAATTTGGGAGAGGGAAGGAGCCCAATCCAAAACACCTCTCTGAGGTGAGCTGCTGAGACAAAGAGAAAAAGATAAAATTTCAGGCTGGGATAGGAAATTTATACTGCCTCTAACAGCAAACTTTCACGGATCTTTAAACACCTGAATGAAAATGCAAAACGCTCCTTCCTGGAAGGTTTCCTGTATCTCATCTCCCAGTGCTCTTTTTAGTGAACAGACAATAGCCATTATCAGCCCTCCTACACAGGGTCATGAATATCCTTGCACATTACCAGTTCCCTCTTCTTAGGCCTACAGGCTAACAAAATATACCTGAGTCCGTGATCCTGCAGGGTAGTTGGTGCGACTGGTGAATCAAAACCACTCTCTCAGGTCCAGTATCAGGTTTCTGTACCACCCTGACCTCACCCACAAGTTAACTAAGATATTTTGAACAGCTGGATTTTGACTCTAATCATTGCTGCTAGTTGTGACACTGGATCCAGCACAAACACACCGCAATTACTATATTCTTGTCTATGTTTCAGAATGAATTGACTAGATGGAGTAACTTTTATAGCTCAGGGAAGTCAGTAACCACTCAGGAAATGTGGGAACACAGAAGAGACATAAGCTAGCTCTGTAATCTAGACCATACAGTAAACTAGCCCATATGGTTAAATGGGTAAAATGAACACAGATAGTGTTCATTTGTAGTCACACACAAAAAATTGAAACTTCTTGCAAACATTGGAAGTATTTGACCATCTAAACAGCCATCTGGAAACATATGTATTGCTTCTTTTTTCTCCTAATTTCAGATGTGTGCTAGGAACAGCACAAAATACTCAGATCCTTGCTATCAAGATAAATGCATTTGCTTGCATTTTGAACTGAACATATCAGGACCCTGATTTTGTTTCACAGTCCATAACAACTTGAATTCTACCAAAATAAGTATTCATAGCATGCATATTCCACTCATATGTGTGAATTTTGTAAGATAAAGCTTGGTTCCCATAATTAAAGCCATTAACAAGGATTCCAAGATGGGTTTGTACTTGTGCAGAAACTTGCTGAAGCATTATCTCTATTTTTTAATGTCTGCTTTGCTGGAAGTATCTTAATGCTCAGCTAGTGTGGAAGGAAAAATTTTACCCAAGAGCTAAAACTTGAGCTTTAGATTTTAAAGATTCACAATATAGTCATGAAGTGAAATATTCTAAACTGCATTTGTTGAAAGAACTACACTAGAAATAAAGCTGAGAAAACTGGAAGCCTGCTCATGGCTGATCTGAGGGCAAAGAAGAAGTGAATTTGGGAAAGAAATTTGTTGTTAGTTTTTGCTTGCTCAGCTCTAGTCATAATTTGCTTTGTTGAGGCCCAATTCTGGCATCAGGGATGGAGGCCCTTAATCTCTGGCTGAGTTCAGTCGAGCTGTGTGGGATTGGCACACACACAACTTCTGAAAAATTGTTACCGGGAACTACAAAATGCAGGATGGTGATATATCCTAATGCAGCAATTCCCAGGGTGGGATTCCTTTAGGATGGCGTTGGGTTATGCAAGGGTCTTTCCCATGAATCAAATACCACAATTTTAAATGTTGGGAAAGCATCCAAAGGTGAATATTGACTGTAGCAGGGGCACCACCTGGGCTGGGGAAGTAGACATAGTATTTTGTGGTAAACACTGAGGCAGGAAGCTTGTCATTTGTAGCTTACCTTCTAAGAGAAAAATGCTAGCATTTGGAAATGAAAGTTCATGCTTGTAGCTGGGAAGGGTTGAGAGTGGGTGTCCTGAGGAAAGTGGTGAAATAGGAGGATGACATTTGGTGTTATGTGAGACAGAGAAATGAGTGTCCAAGGCAGGTGGCAGAATAACTTCTGGACATTTGAAAGCTGCAAAATTGTCTTTGAAAAGAAGAAGTTGATGCTCCACTGCCATCAGTAAAGCTCTCTAATCAGTACCAGGGCATCTAACAAACTGAGACACTCAATAGTTATGCTTGCTTATACTAATAAGACAAGCATCCCTCCTGAGTTTAAGGTTTCTATTTTTCCTTGCTATATTTCCTCTCAAGCTGCTCTTCATACCTTTAAGAAGCTTCCTGTAAGCATCCACAAGACTACTTCATTAGCTTTCAGCAAATCCCTCATTAAAACTCCTCCTTCTCATGGTTCCTGGATAAAACCAAGATTATGTAGGAACTAGTAACATATCACTTATACCCACCAGTAGTCAGGCTGTCCAAGGAAGGGTCTGGTCATATTCTATCTCATTGTTAGCCTGTCCTTCCCTGACCTGCTGGCTTTATCTTCTTTTCAGCCTGATAACATAATTTATGGATCCATCATCTGTCTGTCAGTTCTTCTCTAGTAAGTTTTGAATCCATTGGCCAAGTTCAACTAAATTTGGTGTGGAATAGTAATCTCAAAGATGTTTTAGTACTCTGGAAAGAAAAAAAAAAAAAAAAAGAGAGAGAGAGAGAGAGAGAGAAGGATACCAATACTCCTTTCCCCAAGGTAAAGAACATGGTATAAGCTTGGCTTGAGTTATGTATAAAGGAATGCATGCAGGAAAAATACTGTAAATTCTCCAACCATGGGAAACCTTGGTTTGTGCACTACAAAAAACATTATGCTGACTCTCTAGTGTGAATTCTCTGATGTGTAATAAGCAGTGTGTGAACACTGCAGCACAGCTATCATTCAGTCAATCAGCACAAAAAGTCAGTCAAAGACAAAAATCTAATGGAAAAATAGCTCCCTTAGTTCTGGAGGCCAGCAAGCAAGTCACTTGTTCAGTGCCAGCATGCCTCCAAGCATACTAGCATAACATTTGTTGCTACAGCTCTTTAGAGCTACGAATGTACAAATTATGAACTCATAACAAGTCACCAGAGTTATGCTAGTGTGAAGCCAATATGCATTAAAGTAGAATACGGCTCATTGTCTACAGGAATTTGCTCAGAGATTGAATTTGCTGAGCACATCTCCTGAATTTTTAGAGCACATTGGTGATATTTTTCTGGTAGAGCTGACAGGCCACTGCCCTGATCTTCTTATAGCCAGAACTTGTCCTGGTGTTGCTCACAGCTAGCATGAAGGACTGTTGTGCAGTCCTTCAACAAGGACATTAACAAGCAGCGGGAGGCTACGAGGAATATACTGAGCTGGCCTGAGCACTGTGCTCTGAAATCCTTTGATCTGAAGAGTCCGCAGACTGCAAGTTTCCAATATGCTTATTGCACATGTCTGCAGCCAACTTTCCCGTATGCTTGTACATTTATGGATAACACTTCAGGGAAATCTGTGGCTTACAAAAGGCAAACATTTAAATGCAAAGAAGAAAAACAGATCTCCTGAGAGACTGTTGTTAGCAAGCTGTCTTCAAGAGGAGAATATACCAGGCAAGATTCTATAAAGTATGTCTATTTAATAACTTTTTTTTTTTTTCCTTAAATAATGTATTATTCTTATTAGACACTTACAGGTCTAGATGCATCTTATACAGATAACAGATGAGGTCATGTGTATGATTTGTATTGGTGGAAAGTTACTGTTGATGGTAGCTTGGCCAATGGGCGTGTATAAGGTGTTGTCAGGACTGAAACAGGGCAACAGGCAGTGATACAGAAGGCAGATCATGTACAAAATTAGTGATATTTTCACACTAGAGAAAGACCAATGGTAGCAGCTATTAAAAGCAAAGCAGTATATAAATCAAGTCTTGCTTCTTCAGACCGTGATGAGCCATTCACAACACTTTCATTACGAAATTCACTTCCAGTGTCAGCCAGAGGTTGGATTTATTTTCACTATTTAGACTTACACTCTACACTCATTCCACTTCTCTATCACTTCACATTAGACGCTATCATTACTTCTGGTCTCTCTCATCTTTGGCTTCTCTTTTAAAATACTTTGAAATTGAGAGTCACTGTAATGAAGTCAATGAAAGCCAAAAGCTGTGAAATGGTATAGATAAGGACAACAGTCATGCAAGTATCAATCTTCACCAAATTTGATATACAATCTTCAGATGGTTTCGGCCCCACATAATCTCTCTTTAAAAAAGTTTCTGATAAATGTTACTCAAATACATACTCACCACTTTATTAAGGACTGCCATTTGGATAAATTCCCTAACCTATGATAACTCCCTATACTGCACAATGTGCTCTTGAAGAATACACAGAATGAAGAGTTTCAAAATTGTTAATTCCAGGTTTTCTTTTTATTTCCCTGAACTCTCCCTTAGTATTTTCTTCACTGTTGCTAACTTAAAGGAAGATAACAAATATAAAAAAGATTTGATAATGCATTTTTCTTTGCATTATCCAAAACCCTTTTACTTCGCAGAAAAGGGTGTGTTACACAGTGAAGAACATTCTACTGATGCCTCATGAAATCTTATCTTTGCTTTCTAAATCCCTGCTTTACCTGGCTTACATGATAAAATAATTTGTAATCTCCATAAGACTGTGAAAAGCAGATAGCTTCAACTGTTGAGAATAAAGTAAAATTGCAAAACGTGGGCACAATAAAATTAAAAAGCAGACGATGCTTCACTGAACTCAGGCAGAATTAGAAACATCTGTCAACATATCACAACAAAAACTCTTACAGTGAACGAGCCATATCTACATCTCTCTTGCTTCCAGAGCTGTTTACTAATTTAAAAATGATGTAGATGAAAGAGAATAAGGTCTTGAATTTATGCAAGTATCCTTAGCCAAAAAAATGAAGAAGAGAAATGCCACAGAATCCGCACACACAAGATTCATGCATCGGATGATGGGGGTACGAGCGTGTGATTGTCTGTGCTTTCAGGCACATGAGAGAGGAGGACCTGTCAGTGCACTGCTGCTGGATAATGTATCATCTGGCAATAAATTACTCCAGCTGACTTTTCCCAGGGATCCTCGCTGTTGGATGTGACAGACAGAGTTGGAGACAAGCAACAGCCACTGCACCAGGGGTAGGGAGTACAAGGGGGAGGTCAGACAAGCAAGTTTCCTATCCAGTGTATGAAACTTGACAGCTCTGAAGATACTGGGGACACTTCCATGTGACTCATCCACAAGTTGGCTATAGATGACTGATCTAAGACCAACCCAACAGATGAAACTCTAGCCTTAATGAAGCCATGAGAATTTAGCCAATAACTACATCAGTGCCAGGGATTCTACCTGATGGCTTTGATTTTTATCCAAATACTTTAACTAAAGATTGTGTTTACTCTGACATATAAAGGAATGCAGACTTGACAAACTCTGTCCTTCAAGTGCAGTAAGGGCTGCTATGTAGGCACTGACTTTTTTTTTTCTCCCTTATGTTCAAGTTATGTGAAAAAAAATGTCTGAAGCTGCAGGCAGGATTCAGGATCTTTTTTGCTTTTAAAAATTTCCTCTGATTTTTAGTGTAGACATATTTCTGCACCAGACATTAAAGATGAAACAAAATAAATGAACCAAATCAACAACAGTTCTGTAGCACAAAAAGCAGGAAGGAAAGCAAATGTTTTATATATAAATTTTAGCTGATTTAGTCCAGTATAAAATAGTGAGATAACTGCCAGTGTAGGCTGTCTGCAAATTCCATCCCAAGGTTCAACTTGGTGCAGATTTTGGAACACTGCAACTAAACCACTGTAACAGCCACAATGGCATGCAACTCAAAATCCATAAAGCGGTGACTCCGGTGGTGCTTTGCACAAATATAATGGTTTTCCCAGATCTCAATATCGTGCTTATTATTTCTTCTGATTAGCAAGGGATGTTGCTTAGAAAGTCTTCTTTACGGACATGAATGTAACATCTCCCTTATATATATACTTGCAGCTTTTTTTTTTTTTTTTCTTTCAAACATTGTTTGCAGGATTTTACAGTGTGCTTCAACGGATCAGAAGGATGCTTAACCTTTTTCTGTTAAATGCTGCAGACTTGTATTGTTACTTCTGTAGAACCCTACCTCATTTTTATGGATGTTATGCTAGAATTTTAAGAGATGCCTACAGAGGAGCTAACTTTCCATTGAGCTGGAATGAGACTCCAGCATTTTATTTCTTTATGTTGTAGAATCTTCTTTTTTTTTTCTTTTTCTCAGTTCCTCAGGATATTTCAACAAAGATACTGTACTGTTTACCCATCTAATTATTCTAGGAAGTAAGCGTACCTTTTAAGTAAAAAACTTTCAGTGATGAAGTTCTGTGAACCATATTAATGTTGGGTGCCCCACCTGCAGCTACTGGCACGTTACTGAAAATGCAAGCATATTATATATATAACAATATATATAACAAGGCGTGTGTTTATTTAGATTAAATCAAGGAAGCATCCAACAAATCTGATAGAAGCTGTACACTATCATGAATCAGTCTATTTTACAGGTTCCATCTGCTCTTAAACGCTTCCCAGAGAACAACACTGTGTCACTGTACTGCATATTTCCATTGCACTATCCCAAACACACTTAAGCTGCTGACAGATTGATGCTTAGTTCACTTGTGGCATACATTCTTGGGTTCTTACACATGTTCTTATAAGGAAATGGAACTCACTGAGCACTTAATCACAAGTTGGGGTAGTGTTATTGTATTGAATACAACGCACTAACTTTGTTTCAGGAACAGTCTAAGGTATCTCTCTGTAAGCCATTGCTGTCAGTAGCACTGCCAAAGACCCTGGAAATCAAATCACTTTTGTAAACTTCAGTTAAACAAAACCAAGCAGAAATTTGCCAAAGGGTAGCCCTGGCAGGTAGAGATGAGCCATTTGAGGCACATTCAGAAGTGGCCGAAGGCTTGTGTTATTTACTGGAATGCATGATGTATAGCTTAAGAATGTCTACATTTGTTTGAAATAAGCCATTACAAAGAGACCTTGATAAAATGACTGCAAGAATGGGCAGATATAAAAACCAGCATCAACAAAACTGAAGCAAAATACAGCTACCCCTACTAAAGTCACTAGCAATCCTGTTAACTGTGAATTTACTTAGCTAGGTAGCAGCAACAGCAATAAAAACTGACACATGGAAGCAGTATACGCAAACATGAAAATACATCCCGAGTATTTGCACTTGTGCCTCAGAGAAAGGTAGAATTTCATGGAGAATCTTTTACATCCTTAACTGATATAAAACAAGTCCAATCAGTTCAGAACAGTCAAGAACCTGAACTGGTCTTATGTTTAAAAATAGGGCAAAAAATTAAGTGACAGACTTTCAGTGGTGAATATCAGAGAAATTGTGAGTAAATTTTCTTCCACATTCAGATAGTTTTTAATGTTTGAAACCTGGAAAATATTTGTCTAGTTCTATTTGTCTAGATAGGTGGTAGAGAAGAAAATTTAGTGCTTGACTCCCTAACCAGACAGAACTCCCTCCAGTCCCCATGATATACACCACACCATTATCACCAACAGTGAAAGCCTTATGCCACCAAACATTATGTTGCTGAGTCCACAAACCACCACTGTGGAGGTTTTCCATGTTTGTTTATCAGCAAATCTGATGTCCCATTTTCCTCATTTAACTTAGCAGGGTCTGAGTACAATCTGCTGTGGGTCTTTGTTAGTATCACTGGATGCATTAAATGCTCTATCCCTGGTGTTTTCAGAATGTTCATGCATTGTGACAGCCCTTGTCACTGCAAACAGGAGGGGAAGAGCCATTCTCCACTTCGATATCTGGACTTGGTTGTTAATTGATAGGCACAGTTTAACCCATCAGAGGCATATAGCCATTGTACTTCCTTGATCTCTTCAAGGTATCAGAAGACACAAGCACTTCCCCAGGACAATGTTGCTCTCAAAGCACTCCAGTGGGTTGAAAGCATGGAGTACTTAATAAAATTACCAATTATTTGCTGAAATCCAGCATACTTTTACTTGTTTCACACCTGTGTGTTGATGTTCTGTTGGAGGAAAATGATCTTTTTTTACTCCCCTGTCTCTCTTTCTTTCTTTCCACTGGCACAAGCAAACTTGCACAATTTGATAGCATCTCTTGATAAATATCCAGTATTGGTAGAGCTCACTTGCACTGCAAACATGCCAGCAAGACAATACACAGATGAACTGAATCCAGATGGGCAGAAACAGATAAAACTTGAGTATGCGTTCAGGATGTTATCTCACTGCAAGCACATAAACCTGCTTTACGTCTCAAAATTCTGAGATGTTGAATTGGTAGAGTTAATGTTACTCAACTTGGTTACACATTTTGAAATCCCTTGAAAAATAGAGGGCCTTAACTCTGGGGCAGTAGTGAGACAAATTTCTAAGATAACTTATCTCTAGCTATTGTGATGAGAGCAAGCAACCAACTAGCAGAACATTCCCCTGGTCATATCTTATTTTGTTTGAATTTTGTAAGATTTGAGAAGCTACATTGTGTTTCATTGGACATGATGCCTGTGTTTCAGAACACCTCAGACAATACAACATACAGCAATTTTCAATTCTTCCCAAGGAAGATATTCAGTCATATTAACATAAACATTTTTAAAATGTGTATTTTGTGCCACTGTCTAAAGCAAAGTTCTCCAAACAATGCTATGAAAAATCTTGCAAATTCCTTCTATGACAACAAAATTAATCTCTTAAATGCTTTTCCTTTTTATGACTGTATATACTCAGCCTTTTGTTTTATAGTAATGTAGGATCTAATTCAATTTTTCAAAGTCTGCCAAACACACTACTGCATGAAAAGATTCTATTTTCTCTTTCTCTGTTCTAGTTCATCAACAATGAATCGACTAGAAAGACCAGGTTTAGGATGCTTCTACTTGTTGGCTGTCACTTTTGCCAGTTTTCAAAAGACTTCTGAAATGCTGGCCAGCCTTAAAAGCACATTAAATCCTTGGTGTGCATCACTCAACATACCTGAATTAATATGGAAATGTATTCATGATGTTGCTGTAATGAACACACTTTGATTCCAGAACTTTATCTTCACTTCTGGCAGCCCATCAACCGTATCTTCCAAGAGCATACTGCACTGCTAGAGAAAGCTGATTTTCCTCCTAGGAAAGTATTTGCAACTCTCTCAGTATCCATTTACTTTGCCCTCTCTCTTTTTTACCTTCTGTGATGATGGGAGATTTTAAATGGAATGGTTTTCCTCTTTACTTTTGATATTTCTGTGCTCCTTCTAATTGTCCTTTTGTTGCTTATACTCTTTCTTCTCCCTTTAGTGGTCATGTGTGCATTGCATTCCTCAGTTTTCCAAGATGACCTTACTTTGTTTGTAAAACATTATTTTTTTATTTTTCACTAGTAGACTTGCATAATTTTCTCAAGGTGATTTTTTTTTTTCTCTCTGATATATTTATCATACTCTCACTTTTGTCAGCTTTGATGGTCCTTTGGGCAGCCTACTTTCTATTTTTTGGAGCGGTTTTCCTTAGCAGTGCTAAATCTTTTGTTACCCTTCCAACATTTATAATCAGTTACTGTCTTTGTTCAGCTCTCTATCCACAGACATTTGCTTTCTGTTTCTTCCATCTTACTTTCATCTTCAAAGTCACATTACTAAAGGTGGCTCAGGCTTCCGTGTCTCGCCTGATGATGAAATGATACACTGAAAGAAAAGATCTTTCAGTGTACTCAGAGGAAGAGTAGGGCATCTGTGGGCGGGGAGGAGGTGGAAAAGGAGGGGTGGAGACGAGAAGCACTGAATCACCTCTTTAACCATGGAAATGGATTATCTGGGGCTCAGCAGATATTTCAGGGTGACATATCAGCAGTGTCTGGGGTTCTGGCCAAAAGGAGAAAGATGTTCTATAAGAAATGAAAGAAAAGAAAGGAAGAAGCAGCTTTGATGGCAACCAAAGGAATACATACACAAGAGTTCTGCAGGTGAGCATAAGGTCACATCACATCCCTGTCATCCCTTATCCTCTAAATTGTATAATCCAAGATTTAGATGTGTAGAGAAGTAAGGAGATTAGACATTGAATAAATTTTTGAAGGTCAGATCTGTTGTATTTATGAGAAAACGCAACTAGATTTCATGTAGCAGTCAATATTCTCAGCATTTTTTTTGACCAGTTCCCTATAGCACAATCCTACTGCCAATTATATTAGGCAGTGTTATTCTAATTCAGCTGTGTCACTCCTTATACCACAACTAGATAATTTAGAACTAGTTATGATACCTTGAGATGCTCCCTGTGTGGGATGACTGGATTTTATGTTTTTATGAGGATAAGGAAAACTGACTAACAGACTTTGACTAGATCAAGAGAAATAGAGCTTACCGAGATATGGCATGGTGGAAATATGTATGAACGATTAACCAAGGTAACTTAGCAAACACAGCACCTGAAAATAAAGATATTTCTAGTTTTCAGAGACATCCATTCAACAAATTCCTAATCAGATCTTTTACATTTTAGTTCTCTCCCTTGATAAGTGGTAAATCCAAGGGTCTGTGAACTTCTGGTCTACTGTCACATCAGCATTTGTGTGGCCTTTAGGATTTGCTCATTGCAATAATTTACCTTTTCCTCTCACCTGGGTGTTCAATTTTCTTCTCTTCCTTTCCTCTCAATATCAGTCTGGGAAAATTCAGCTTTACACAACACAGCTCACCTATTTTGCTGCAGAACCTCTCTGACCCTCACTCTCTGTTTTCCCTGTTGGATGGACCATCCCATCAGGAATTTGATCACTCTTTAACCTGGTTCTCATTTGACAATACTTCCTTCAATTTTTTAATACTGCACACCCCTCTTCAAAGCACCATATTTCCATCAGTCTTCCCCTGCCAACCTCATTGTTTCACCCTTTAAATAGACCTCTATGTTCTTTAATATCTGTGCTCCTCTCATCTACTGCTCTTGTCCAATTCCTTCCCTCATAATTGTGTTTTTCCCTTTCAGTGATATTTCCACTTTTTCAAATAAAAAAATATTGCTTTTCAGTTTTCTCAACCTTTACTGTAAGATTGCTTAGGATGTTTTCTTACTTAAATACTACAATTTTCCTTTTTTGCCAACTTTCACATCTCTGCCACTAGGATTTCTTAATTGATTTCCTCCTTAGGAGTATTGCTAAGACTCCAGTCTCTGCTTCCTCAACTCAAATTGACAACTTATTAAAAAAAAAAGAAATATATATTTTATGACTAAAATCTTCCTAATTCTCTCCCTAGAGAATACATTGTTCCTTACACCTTCTCTACTGCTATTTTTTGCATGCCCTCTTTTTTTTTTTTTTTTTTTTGACTCTTTCAGAGATGGTATTGTAAGTTTATCTTTCTTTTCTAATGATTACCCTCCCCTTTGTCTTCGTTTTTCACCACTTCTGTCTCTAAAATAGCTTTTTCAAAGCAATGCTCAACTACCATCAAAGCAATCCAAAACTCTACATATGCTTCCATGTATCTATTTTTACCTGTTAATTATTCCCTTGATATCACTTCCCAATCTCACTTTAGCTCAAGTTCTAACCAAACCTATTTTTTTTTGAATCTGTATGCCATCAGCTTCCCCCTTTTCCTCTCACCGACATTCATACAAAAGATGTGAATTCCCAAATATCCTCCTCCAGATTTTTCCAGCTGAACTAAGCTGCATTTTTCAGAGCACAAAGGTCTTTGTAACACCTGCTCGTGTATTTGTAGGTGAGTATACTAGCAATAGTAGTAAAACTAATGTCTAGTATTCACTTTTATTCTTGCTGCTTTTGTCCTTTAATTAGTGTGTAACAGCCAGCAGACTAATGAAAAGAACTCTATCTAGCAAGGACTGCATAAAATGAATTGCAAGTAAAAAAAGAAGAGATCCTTTGATTATAAAACAAAGATACCAAGCATTCCCACTTAAGGGCTACAAAAACACACCAAATCTTTCAGTTCTCATAGGCAGATCAGCTAGAATTAAATTAGCTTCTTCTAGATAAAGCATAAAGTTCTAAATGATCTAACATTTTAATCTGAAACAGATCCAACAATGCCAAAAGAAAATCTTTACAGATGAAGTTATCATTGACAGAGAACACAGTTCTTTCAAGAGGTATCTTAAAATATCTTGGAAATGCCAGGTAAGAGACAGAGAAATCAACACTTGAGTCAGAGAAAAATGCAGCTCCGGGAAACTGTAATTCAGTTCACTAAGATCACAACCAGCAAAATTAGGGTTCAAATAGCTCTTGGTGTAAGTGAAAGGTGACACTAAAAACTAAAACTGAAAATGGAAGCTTAAACTCAAGCTTGAAAGAACCAGTATACGTATACAAAGCTACTGGCTGAACACTGTGAGGAAAACGTTGCAGCAATAAAGCCATTTAAGAAACAGTCCTAGGCTACCTGATTAGAAATGTTATGTATACTGGACGAGGCACTTCAAATTAACAGCAATGTTGGTGAACTTTTTGTATGTGATAGAGTATATCGGACAACCTAAAGATATCTAAATTATGTCTGAAAAAATAGCTGGCATGACTGGAGACAATCATAAGAAATTTTACTTCATGCACACACATGAAAATGGAGAAAGGTAGATGGTGGAGCACTAATTGGAGCTTGCCATTATAGAAGTTAATGAGGTTTACATGTCTGAGTTTCACTTTGGGGGAGGACAAATGGTTGTAATGGAAGGATACAAGAAAAACAACTAGAAAGAATCAAAGCTTCAAAGGTGGTGGTGCTGTGCAGACATAGGTAGCCAGCAAGCAGCAAACCAGAAAATCCATTTCCTATGTGGGAAATGGGTTGATCAGGACATAGATAACTTAGGCACCAGACTTCAGACATAAAACATTTCTTTCATTTTTGTGTAAGGCTGTTGGGATTAGAGGGCTATGGTGGGGAGGAAGTAGAGAGGAATGGAGGGTAGAAGTGGACTGCTGAGGTACTTTAAGAGATGCCTAGAGATGTCAGGCCATGGGCAAGCATGCTCCCTTATCTGTAAAACAGGTACAATGAAGACAGAATTTATGCAACTATTGCTACAAAAAAAGCTGTCTTTTGGGGGAATTACCTAAGACTACCAAGACACAATACACTCTTCAATGTATACTAGGTTTTCCTAACCAGATAGCCATCAAAAAGCACCAACTAAAATTTAGAGTTTTCATGGGTTTTATATTTTTGTCCTTTCAGATCTGCACAAGAGTTACCCAAACTTCTCCAGAACACAGGCTACCTTTCAGTTTCTCACTAAAATAACAAGGATGCAACATGAAATTTTACTGTGAGACCCATGTTAGGAAATAAAATAGCAACAAATACCACGATCATACAGATGATATAAATGTTCAAACACATCCTACATTTTTGGAAACCTGTGTAAGATGACAATATGCAGAGTACTGTGCACTGGGAGGCCTGAATTACACTAGGAGACACTGATGTTTACATAAGTGAAAGGTAAAACTAGAAACTAAAACTGAAAGTAGAAGCATAAACTGAAGTTTGAAAGAACCAATATACATATATAGAGCTCCTGACTGGGCGCTGTTAGGAAAACTTTACAGCAACAAAGCTGTTTAAGAAACAGTCTTAACAAGCAGTCACAGAGGTGAAGAATGTGTTTCTTAGACTACAAAGATAACTCACAACATTAATGGTCTCTCATAAGATATCTAACAGCTTCTTGAGCTGTGGTGGCTTGTAAAGACAGTTTGGCTTCTGATGATTTATGCTAATAGTGCCAGCTAATTTCATATAACTTACTGAACACAAACTCACTAAACAGTGACCTGCTATCAATAACCTGGAAAGAAAGCAAAGTAGAGAGGCACTCTGCTCCCAATGCTGTCCATCATTTCTTGAGCTTTAGCAGTTTATCGCTATCAAGCTCTCTCTTCCCTCTCTTGATTTCCTTACCTTGAAGGTACACCAAGGCTGTGTGGTGCTCTTCATTCAGTTTCTAGCAATAGCTCTTTGAGGTTCTGATCAGCTGCGATGCTTCCAGCCTTGCACCTTCACACAGACACAACCTATTCTTTTCGCAAATGTGCTTTGCAAACCATTGATGTTTACTTGGCCTTTTTACTATCTCTAGATGATATGATGTCGGAAACATTGATGAACCACCTATCAATTCCCAAATCTTAATTCATGGTTATGTATTTAGACAGTGGAAAGAAAGGATACCCCAGCACTTTAGATTTTCTTTGGCAAGATCTTTTTTTCTTTGGGAAGATCCATTCCTCCCCCTTCCCCCCCCCCCCCCCCCCAACACAAACACATATTGCTCTAAATGTTAGGGACAAATGCCACTTTCTAAAACCCCATAAAATAAAGCAGCGCTAAATTTTATTATTTCTGCTCTTTGTTTCATTCTTCCTCTAAATTGCTTTCTCCATCTTTACATTTTTGTCTCCCTCTCTCTCAGGTGATCCCAGAAGGAAGAGGTATGTTTACTACTGATGTTTTATGATTAAAACACTGAACTTTGGTCAGTGACTTACTCCTATCTATAGGTTCAGAAATTTGCCAGCCATGCACAAGTCCCCAAGGGGCCTCCCACAACCAGGGTGCCAATTGGTGCTGAATCTAGACCTTAACCATTAAGCATTAGCATCCCCCAGTGGTCCTATCCATCACTGCAGCTCAGGCCTTTTTTATTTTTTGGGGGTGGGGTGGGGGTATGTATGTTAGTTTTCTAGGTACTCCAACTTTCAGAAGAAATGTAAATTCAAGCAAGGTGTCTCAGAACTAGCCAGTACTTGGGAGTCTTTTCAGCTCAGTAAAGAACCATATATCACATATAAAGATGCAAAAAATATATCTTCAGTCATTGAATATATAACGTGTCTATTATAAAACACTAACCTGTAAGAGCATAGATGTTTCTGCAAAACATATTTCAAAAAGGGGTGAAAATTAGACAAAAAGAGAACCAGGCTCTTTATTGGAGTGCATTTGAAGAAGAAAAAAGAGGTTGAGAACCCCTTCTGAGAATGTTAGGTTCTACAGCTTTTTTGCCATTTTAAATTTTATTTTATTTTTTACAAAATCATGAGTCATGGAAAAGATATTGTAGCAACCATTAATTTTTAATCTACCTTTTGATTGAAGTTCACAGACTTAGAAACCACCATCCATCATGTCTACTGATAGAATTCTAAATCAAAAATTCCTGGCTGACATTTCATTCCCACAGTGAAAACTCAGCTATGTTCTCAGAATATACCCTGAGCCTTGTTGTGACCTACCTTATTTATAGGAGTAGTCTGGGGGAGTGAGAAATATTCTGAAAAAGAACATCCCAGCCACTGTTCTTAAATCCAACCCTTTGCAAAATAATCTGAGGTTGTGTTAATGGGGACTGTCTTCCCTGTTCCCTGAAACATGTCAGTCACTGAAGACAGGTCAAGTAAGGCAATACTGCAGAATGCTGCTGGAAGGGATGGAGAATAGAAGGAGTGAGAAGAGCAGACAAATGATGCACATCTAACAGAAAAGTGTGATGCTTGCACCTATACAGCTCGTTCCCATCCAGAAGCAGAACAGCCACATCAGCACAAGCCCTGTGTCGGTGCTGACTCGGCAGAGGGAGGTTAGAGGGGGAAAGATGTGCGAGGCTGCCTGGGGGAAAAGACAACAGTGCTTCTGCACAACTCTCTCTGTGGGGTGAGAGGGAGGAATTTCCTCTCCTTAATGCTAGAGCCCTCCAGTAACTCCTCATGCTGCAGCACAGGAGATGAAGGGTTGCTAATTAAAACAGCCCGTCCAAGAATTAGGGGGAATTGCACACTAGCTTTAAGTTCAGCCAGAGCTTATGAGCAGTGCAGAAAAGAAACAGAGGCGTTTGTCCTCTCTGCACCAGAATCTCCTCAGACCTGATGCCACAGATGCCCAGAGAGGCAGCACACCTTCACCCCATCAGCTCAGCTTCATAAACCCAAAAGACCCATGGTGTCACTTTGCTACTACTTTTCTCTCTAGTTCTCTTGTCTCTTAGGACATCGAGCAGAGTTTTATAACAGATGCATACTGCCACTGTTTGCAGTGTGAGCACCAGATACTTGAGATAAAGGGAAAAGAAAAACAATAGAACCCCCAAACCAAATCCCCAGAACATAAATGACTTCTTTTCAATTTAGGGGGTCCTTCCCCAGAGGTAACCTAGAAGAAGTCTGCTAAGGTCAGTATCTCTTAATCTGAGTCTTCATAAGCAGCAGTCAGCCTGGAGTGTGAATGTGCTGAGACATGACAAACCCATGTAACACCTCTTCCTGATATTCTGTTATTTTGTGGTTAGAGGATTTTTGAAAGGAAGTTTATTTTAGCAAGCTGCTGAGTGCTGACTCTGATGTGGGGCAGCTTTCACTTAGGCAAATGCCTCAGCTTTTGTTAAGGCTCTTGGACAGACAGACAATTAACTGTGACATTTACAAGAAAAGCTGTGTACATACACTTGGCTTAGACTATCTAGTGAAAGTACATGTCATAGATTTTAACAAATAATGGACAATTACGGTTCAGCATAAAAAGAGGAGGCATCTTTTTGCTTTGATATATTTGATATATATGCCTAAACAATGTTCCTCCTAAAACGTCATCGTCACTACCTCAAATACAGAGGTAGGTATTCAGTATGACAAACCAGTTTTATGCAGTTTAACCATCTGTCTCCACCAGTTAATGAAGTGGATGATTCAGAAGAAAAATCAGCAACCATCACACTGAAAACATGCATTATGATACAAGGCGTCACACAGCACTGAAAATCAACCCTGCTGCTAAAGAAATGGAAAATGAACAATAAACACATTACCTGAAATTAAAATTGTTTTCGACCAATACTCCTGAGCTTTAAAGTTTTAACAATGATTTCCTATTTATATGGACTTCTAGAAATCTCAGGTGATACCCTGTGGAGAGCACCATGAATATTTTTTCCAGAGCTGAGGAAAGGAAAATAGATAGCTATAATGGAACTGCAGGAGCAGCCAAGCAGTAGATTGATTCAACAGGAGAAATTCAATGCATCCCAAAAGATTTCCTAGGATTTGCTCTCCTGCTGCTTAGGGCGCAATTTGTTGTAATGAGAAACTGAGGATTTTGTTTCAGGTATGTCAAAACTTGCGGTGATGACTTTAGGGTATAAAGAGAAAACTAAAAGTGAAAATCTCACTTAAATAATGCTTTTGGATGAAGTGAGAATAAGGACAAGTTTGTTGAGGTGTCAAGGTGCAAAAAAGGTCAAGTGTCTCATGCAAATAGCATTCCCTAAGAAATACTAATTCAATGCACAAAGTCAAACCCTTTCTTTCATCTCCAAACTCTTGCATTAACAGCTTTAAAACTACAGTACACGTCAGTAGGCAAAACAGGGAAACCTTTATTAAATTATCTGATAAAATTGCACTTGGTTTCACTGCACTCTGTTCTCTTAAATGTCTGTAGAAAAATCCTTAGTGTTCAGTTTTGAAGAACTGAGTTAACAAGCTATAAAAAAAAAAAAAAACACCAAGTGATTTAGTGATTTTTTATTTATTTTTTTTTTAAATAAGGGAACATTTAAACAGGCAGGCTACTCCACTCATCTGGAGTGTGCCACATGGTAGAAGGCTGGCAGGAAGCATGTACTGCTGCAGTGCTATATTAGCCCTGTTTAAAAGGTTAAGTGGGACACGCATGATGGGAATTTCACCCTGAAGAAATGTGAGAATTTGTAGGCACTCATGCCCTTGTGTATGTGAAGTAATAGTGGCTATGAGCATACAGCTTCTTGCAGCACTGGTGGAGCAGAGCACATGCAGATTTCTTACTAATTACATTACGGTGAAAACTCTGAAACACTGTGCTGTTCCTCAACTACTGCCCAGAGTTTCATTCAGAAACAGGCTGCCAGATGAAATTTCCTCAGGCAAAATAATGCATGCTGATGGCAGCCTGGTTTGATTAGGGAAAATATGTAAAACCTGAAATGTTGATATTCACAGCAGCACACATTGTTCTAAATGGTGTAGCAAAACCTAAGAGAAGAAATGGATACTCTGACAAATAGCTTCGCAAGAACAAACATTCATGCGTGAATGACATTATATCCAGAGATTCAGCACAGGTTTACGTTTAGTCACAAATCAAATATCCAGAACCCAAAGACTTGCAACACAGAGCTTTTAAAACAGAGCAAACCAAAGCATGCAACAGCCACCCTATCTCCAGTAAATGACCAAAGTTACATGACAGATCCAGCCTCCAATCAATTTCAAGACCTATCACATGACGTGGGATCTTCTAGAGCATCCTTACGTACCAAAGAAAGGATATCAGACTCAGAAACTCTTCCAGCATGTACCATAGGATCAAGTACTGACAAGGAGAGAATAAATACTTTACCACCTTAGCCCCTTGGTGTTACCAAAATAGGGAATAGTGGCTTTTTCACTTTGACCTGAAACTTCATTTCACAAGATAAAAAAAAAATAAATAAAAATAAATAAAATAATAATTCTGTGAACTCCATGTACTCAGTATACTGAGAATATATGTTATGTCAACCAGCACTGTCCCTCAAACTTAACACAGTTCAGCATA